>NC_071499.1:41875000-42500000 GCF_028408465.1 Anastrepha ludens | reverse complement strand
AGGCTGACATTGTTATCGGTGTTGATGTTGGTTCCTAGATAAAAGAAGACTCTTACAACCTCGAAATCATAACTGTAAACAGTGACTTGGGTGTAGATACTGTGGGCAAAAAGTAAGGTGAATTTATTTGTCAAACTTCGCGGGATTAAAATTTCGCTCTAGTTATATTTTTCATGAGTTGGCAGCACTGTTAATAACATCTGGGCCAACTTTCATGTGAATGTCATTATCAGTAATATATTTACGCTTGTATTTACCAAACGACCAAGAGTGCATTTTTCAATTTTTACAATGTCTGATTTGATTGAGCAGAGAAGTGTCATCAAATTTTGTTTGCGGAATGAAATTTCGGCTGCGGAAACGTTTTGCATGATGCAGAAGGCATTTGATGATTCGACCATGTCGCAGAAAAATGTTTATAAGTGGTACAAAGACTTCAAAGAGGGTCGAGAACGTGTTGATGACTTGGAGCGCTCCGGACGACCATCGACGTCAACAGATGACCAACAGGTCAATAAAGTGAAGGAGTTAGTGCTCAAAAATCGTCGGTTGACTGTTAAAGACCTTACTGATATGATCGGAATATCAGAAAGATCTGTAAAAACCATTTTGAAAGACCATTTGGGCCTACGAAAAGTCAAATCTCGTTTGGTACCGAAAACTCTCAATTTCTTGGAAAAAAGTCGTCGCGTTGATGTGTGTGAAACAATGCTTTCAGACTATCAGGACAAGCTCAAATGCATCATTACGGGAGATGAGACTTGGATTTATGCTTACTTATGCTGAAACAACCGACCAATCAAACGAATATCGTGCTGAAGGCGAGGCCAGACCGAAAAGAGCACGTCAAAGTCGTTCAAAAATAAATGTCATGATGACAGTTTTTTTCGATTTTCGTGGTGTGGTGCACTATGAATTCCTTCCACCTGGCCAAACTGTTACGTGAAGCAATTCGTCTAAAAAGACCAGAGTTCTGGGCCAACAACTCTTGGTTTTTGCATCACGATAATGCACCGTCTCATGCTGCACTCGTTCTTCGTGATCATTTCGCCAAAAATTCAACGCATATCGTTCCGCAACCACCGTATTCGCCTGATTTGGCTCCGTGTGACTTCTGGCTATTTCCAAAACTCAAGACACCACTCCAAGGAACGCGTTTCGAGTCGACTGAGGAGAAGAAGGTGCTGATGGCTATACCGGAAATTGACTATTTGGCATGTTTCGGGGATTGGAAAAATCGTTGGCATAAGTGGATTTCATCGAGAGGGGATTATTTTGAAGGGGATGAAATTGATTTACAAGAATAAATAAAGATTTTTCATTTTACAACCAAACTCACCTTACTTTTTGCCCACAGTACTAGTCGATTGGGACTAGTTTCCGACTTTGGCCAAAGTAAAAAAAAAAATCACACAACTCTTATCAGAATTTAAAAATCTTTTTCTGGTATGTAATTCAGAGCACATTTAATTCTACAACAACAAAGTGCAAGTTTGAAATTTCTGTAAATTTTTGTTATCTTTTAACACTTTTTCTACTGACGATCTCTGCATATTCTTTTCAGCAGTAAAGCGTTGCATGGAAGATTTTTTTAAATATTGACTGGAAAAAAAAACAAGCACCAAATAAAATAACAAGAAAAAGCGTATGACGCAAAATTTCCAACTGTGTGCAAATTAAAAAAAATCTTTTTTTTTTCAAATTTTATCACAATTTTAAATTTTTTTACAATTTTTCGAAGCTTTCTGGCCATGCAGTTTTATAGCCCAATGAATTTTAGTACAACAAAGTGCAACTTTCAAGTGCCCACAACATACCGTTGCTTTTTGGCAATATTTCTCGGTAAAAAATCACACACGATTTTTTTTTATCTTGCAAAATAAGCACCGTAAAATAAAGTCGCAAAATATGTATGTATGTGCGCTAATAACTATGAACAGAATGCCTTGATCTGCATGTGATCTTTTGTGTTTCAAAGTTAATCTCTTCCGGAAGGTCTTTTTTCTACAAAATTACCATAAAATAACAAAGGGTTCTATGAGTCAAAAGGTGTTAAAAATCATCAAATAAATTTTCAAACTGCAAGAAATCACAAATTACTTAGCCGATTGACGTACTCCTTTCATGCTATAAGACCTTAAAATATTCAGTATTAATCGGCATTAACCGAATTTATAAATTATTTTTTACTACTATCCAAATTACGAAAACCAAAGGAAGATTTTTCCAAAAAATTGCTAAGCTGCATAAGCGAGGGAGAACTGTAAGTAGATATTTATGCTCTCTGACTGTTATTTCTACTGACTTGTCATTGTGTTGCTCCTCTTTCTATAGAGGGAGTTCCTTGTGGTAGTTTTTTTTTAAATTACAATAAAAAAACCTTAACAAAAATAAATTTTTTCGCTATATTCGAACTGAATTGGTTTATTCAAACATTTCCATTATTTTTCGAACACGATTTCATTTATGTGGCTGCCTTGGCTGGCTTCGCAGTTACACACACTGTAAGTACAGTTTTCCAAGGCCACGGTATTCTGGTATTCACCTTAGGAGTCTGAATCGCTAATAAATTTGTTTGCATTTGGAAATCTGCCATTGACTTAAGGGGTACCAGTGGTCTGAAGCTCGAAAATTTAGGATATTTTCAGGAATATTTTTTTACAATAAAAAAATTAAAAACGATACATAAATTTTTTAGGCTTTTTATTTAACTTCTTTTACATACAAAAATGAAAAATTTTTTTTTTTTATTTTAGTAATTTTAAAAATGG
Organism: Anastrepha ludens; assembly: GCF_028408465.1. Lineage (NCBI taxonomy): Eukaryota > Metazoa > Arthropoda > Insecta > Diptera > Tephritidae > Anastrepha > Anastrepha ludens. The sequence goes on along the minus strand of NC_071499.1, from coordinate 42,497,229 downwards.
CGTTGAAGTTGACCCTCCCGAAAAATTGGTCCTGGACGGAGTTGCCGATTTTGGCTCTTCTATTTATTTGAAACACAAAAACCAAAACAATTATTAATCAGTATGAGTGTAGCTATGTCCCGTACTAGAATACAAAAAAACAAATCTGACAAAATGGCGCGGATTTGAATTTGGCGCTCTAAAAATCGTTTTTTTTTTCAGTTTTTTAATCAAAAAAATACGAAATATTAGTATCATTCAAGTACGCGCGAAAGCCATATTAAAATTTCGAACGATTCGGTTGAAGAGTTTTGTTTTGTTTGACAACACCAGGCCGAAAAAAGTCGTTTCGAGAAAAATGAGTTTAAAGTTTGCGGTACAGGAGCGGGCGGACCACTCCCTACCTAGTTAATGGGGTTTTGAAGCTACAATATTGGGAACATGAATATTTCACTATATATTTTTAAGATACTACACTTTCGAAATATCGTAAAAACAAAAAATCGATTTTTTAGAATTTCTAGACCACCGGGCCCTCTGAAGATGGTGACTACTACTAGAAATGTATTAGGCCTCTTCGATTTCCCAAGCGTTCACAAACATATGTTGGTAGCACTTAAAAAGAGCTGTAAAAATTACATATGTTTGGAAGCACTTGACGAATATTTGTAAGACCGCTTTCGTAAAGGGTAACATTTGTTGCTTCAACTCATTGCCTCTAAACTCTTCGAAAAGCTGCTTTTAAAAAGGATAAATCCAATAATTGCGCAAATGAATCTCATTCCAGCCCACCAATTTGGTTTTCGTAAGTATCACTCCACCATAGAGCAAGTTAATTGTGTGTATGATTTCGCTACACAAGCACTTGAGAGGGGGCAATACTGTACAGCGGCATTTTTAGCATTCGATAAAGTTTGGTATGAAAGCCTGCTATACAAGCTTAAGCAGGGTTTAACGCACAACAGTTATATGCTCATAAAATCATACTTGCAAAATAGACATTTTCATGTTAAAGTAAACACCGAAACCACTAACCTTCACGCAATTAGAGCAGGTGTTCCACAAGGAAGTGTTCTAGACCCCGTCTTGTATACTTTCTTCACGGCAGACCTGTCACTATCAAAGAAGACATACACAGCCACGTATGCAGATGATATTGTCGTCATGGCCAGGGGTACCCTACCCCCAACTGCTTCTGATTGCCAACAAGAAAATCTTAACAGTGTTAGCGACAGGATGAAAAAATGGCGCATAAAAGTTAACGGCGCAGATAACATTCACACTACGAAATGGCTCATGCCCTGCCGTATCTCTTAACAGTGTTCCAATACCTCAAGCAGATAATGCCAAATATTTAGGTATTTTATTAGACCGGCGCACAGTGTGGCCGATTCCCGAAAAGCTGGCCAAAACTCAAAAAATTAAGTAATTGATTCAAAATTTCTTACTCGGGGGTTGTCGGGGTCGCTGATTACGAATTTGATCTTAAAATTTTGAAAATCCACCCCCTTCCACCCCTATTGGCCACCACCTCACGTGAAATAGCGTATATTCAAGAACATAATCAAGATGCATGTAAATTTATATGTTTTCGGGGTCGCAAGGTAGCAAGTGGTAGCAGCTGAATCTTGTTTTATTCAGTAACCATTACTTTTTTGACTGTTACAGCATATGACGGCGTTGTATTACTATACAGTTTGAAAACTCAAATTTTATGAAAAAAATTGCAAAAAATGTATCTACGTATTGCTGCAGCTAAAAATTTTGTGTCTAGGTATTGATATGTACTAAAGATTTCTCGTATTTTACTAACCTTCCGAAGATGATTCCATTTGGTTTTGTTCAATTTACTCCATTACAAAATCTTTCAAATGTGTACTACTTTCACTATTCATCGACAGTAATACGATGCTCAAACGAAGGCCACGTTGCGACTGAAAATACAGAGGATACTTAGGGTACAGGACGTTGCTATGAACGGTTTTCACTACTCAAGGCATTACTGTAGCCAACCCAAAGACAAAAAAAACTCTATCTAGAAACTTTTTTTCGACTTTTGGCCAGCTTTTTGGGAATCGGCCGCGCTGTGCGGCGTCTTACTTGGCGATCGCATATATTTTTAAAGCGAAAGCAACTTGGACTAAAATTGCGATCACTACACTTGTTAACAACTGATCACAACTGGTTAACAATTCAGCACTTACACTAGACAATAAGGTGCTTATCTACAAATCTCTTCTGAAATCGATATGGACGTATGGAGTCCAATTATGGTGCTCAGCTGCAAAATCAAATCTGGAAATTATGAAAAGATTTCAGTCAAAGGTGCTCCGCATGTGTGCCAATGTGCCATGGCTTGTACGCAACGAGATATTGCACCGTGACGACAGTTTTCGAAGAAATAAACAACCTCAGCCAGAGATACAACAACCGACTTGCGACTCATCCGAATAACCGAGCAAATAACCTTTCCAAGACAAGCTACTCTTCATGTTTAAAAAGATGTAAGCCTAACAATTTAATGCAAAGATTTAAAACGTCATATACGTAAGTGCAAAAGTTATAAAATTGTATAATATATATGCCATATGATGTTCATTATTAAGGGGTTATATACCTTGTGTTTTTCAAAAAAATCAAAATAAATTTTATTTCTTTATCGTAAAGTACAATCCCTTGAGAACATTTTCCAAAAATTTCATAGAGATCTGAGCAATAGATCGAAAGTTACAGCGTTTTAAATTGTGCGTCGTCACGTCCTGAGCGTACGGCCTCATGCGGCGCTTGAAACTTTAAACGCGATTATCTCAAAAACGTGTTTTTCCAAAAATGCTTTTGCGGTGGACGCGATTGCAAAAAAAGTATTCAACCGATTTTTATAATTTTTTTTTAAATTGTTCGTAATTGATGTCGCCTCTTAGTGAACGATCAACTTTTTATGTATAAATTTTTATTTTGCAGATATGAATTTTTTAATCCCAATTTTAGGACTGTAGAAGTGGAGTTTTTTAAAAACATGTTCCTATTTTCACAAAAATCAAAATATTTAATATATTGATCGTTCACTAAGAAGATATAACCCTATACTAATGAAATCTTTTCGATTTTTTGATTTCAGTTGACTTGGTGGACTTGAATCGCGTCCACCGCAAGCCTCTTCCAAAAAAAGGGTCTTGGGGGAAAACGCCATAACTGCGCCATTTTTAAATATTTTTACACAAACAAAGCCTTTTTTTTTCTTTAAACATTGTAATATCCAATAATAAAAACTTTTATACAATAAAATTATTGCTACATATCTTTAAAAAAAACCCAACTTTCGCTAATTTCACCGGACCACAAGGTATATAACCCCTTAAGTAACGAATTCCACTGGGAGTTCTTACTCTAAGTAATTCTTTTTTTAAATTGTAGGTAAAAATAGTACCTACTTATTGTTATTGTTATGACAGATTGTATGAAATAAATGGAGATGTAAAAAAACTCATGCTCTGTCAACACCCTTTGCATTCTCGTGCTTCTCAATGTTGTTGACTTTAGACTAAAAAGTAAGAATTTCCAGGTTTAATTTTTGATTGTAGCTTCCTCCATTTGAGGAAAAACATCAAGAACGCACGCCACAAAAAGCAGGGAGAGCTCGACCAAACACCTAGCAGAAGTGTACGCCTCAATTATTTATTTATTTTAATTTTTTTTAATTAAAGAACGACACACGAACCGTGAGGACATAAGGTTACAATCTGCAGTTAAAAAAGTTCAAAGTTAAATTTTGCTTTTTCCAAAGCCAAAAATGTTTCACATCAAAAAAGACTTTTCAGGCAAACGTAATATTACGCCTACATAATGACCCCGTCGCTTTATTTGACCTTAACATAAATGAGTATTACATTTTTATATTTAAAAATACTATGTTATTACATTTTTTTAGTGTACTCGTGCAATAACATTTTTGTAGTTGTTACATACATTTCCGCTTATTTTTTAACTAAGCATGACAAATGGTTTAGTGAATTCTATTGTTAATGAAAATTTTAATTGCTTCTCATGTTTAGCATTTCTTTGCTGTAGTATTTAGCATTACTAGCATTAATCTTTTATGAGGAAATCTAATTTCCATTTACCTTGAAATTCCACTACTCCTAAAACAGTTTAAAACCACATACAAACATGCAGTTAAAGCCAGTATCACGAAATGAACAGAAGTATCATACATAGTCATACATATATGTATGTTTGTATGCATGTATGTATGTATGTATGTATGTATATATGATACCACATTTACAGTGGCGGTCATATCCTATGCAACGAGCATTCACTTTTAGAAACAAGGTCGAACAGTAAATTTAAGTTATTAATGACTCTTCATAATTAAAAAGAGGTGGTGTGTAAAGTCGGTTTACTGACGATAGTTTAACGTGATAACGTCATAAGAAAATACTGATTGAATGGTTGCATTTTTCAAAAGAAAATTTTAATTTTATTTGTTTGATAGATATTTTGTATAGAGAATGAGTTAACATTAACATAACATAATATACTTTAACATAACATAACATAACACATCATAACACAACATAACATAACATAACATGACATAACATAACATAACATAACATAACATAACATAACATAACATAACATAACATAACATAACATAACATAACATAACATAACATAACATACAGTTTTCATTTGATACCCATATTGTACATACACAACCAAAGGTTACCCGGGTCCACGTTTTGACCTATATCGCGAGACCCCAGTCACGGAGCGGCATGAAAAATACTCTGTACTAAAGCATTCACCAACAGCTTTCATTTGATACCCATATTGTACATACACGTCCGAAGGTTACCCGGGTCCACGTTTTGACCTATATCTCGAGATCCTATCTACCAATAGGTATTCAAACTATACGGAAATCATCTTCCATACCTACTTAACAATGTGTGTAAGTTTGGTTTAATTCGGTTCAAAGACACGGCGGGTCCACGTTTTGGCATATATTTCGAGACCCTAGTCATCAATAGGTATGAAAATTACCTCGTATTAAAGCACTTATCAACAGCTTTCATTTGATATCCATATTGTACAAACACATTCTAGGGTCCACGTTTTGGTCTCTATCTCGAGACCCCAGTCACGGAGCGGCATGAAAAATACTCTGTACTAAAGCATTCACCAACAGCTTTCATTTGATACCCATATTGTACATACACGTCCGAAGGTTACCCGGGTCCACGTTTTGACCTATATCTCGAGACCCTGTCTACCAATAGGTATCCAAACTATACGGAAACCATCTTCAATACCTCCTTAACAATGTGTGTAAGTTTGGTTTAATTCGGTGCAAAGACACGGTGGGTCCACGTTTTGGCATATATTTCCAGACCCTAGTCATCAATAGGTATGAAAATTACCCCGTATTAAAGCACTTATCAACAGCTTTCATTTGATACCCATATTGTACATACACAGCCAAAGGTTACCCGGGTCCACGTTTTGACCTATATCTCGAGACCCCAGTCACGGAGCGGCATGAAAAATACTCTGTACTAAAGCATTCACCAACAGCTTCAATTTGATATCCATATTGTACAAACACATTCTAGGGTCCACGTTTTGGTCTCTATCTCGAGACCCTAGTCACGGAGCGGCATGAAAAATACTCTGGACTAAAGCATTCACCAACAGCTTCCATTTGATACCCATATTGTACATACACATCCGAAGGTTACCCGGGTCCACGTTTTGACCTATATCTCGAGCCCTATTTCCAAAATAAAATATAATCCATGTTACTCGTGGAGGATGTAGCTTTCGAATGGTGAAAGAATTTGCAGTTCATTCAATGCAATGAGCAAGGTAACTACATATGAGCAAGGTAACACTAATGAGCAAGGTAACACTAATGAGCAAGGTAACACTAAAGAGCAAGGTAACACTAAAGAGCAAGGTAACACTAATGAGCAAGGTAACTACATATGAGCAAGGTAACACTAAAGAGCAAGGTAACACTAATGAGCAAGGTAACGACACATTTTTTCGTGCGTGCAGCCTGTTAAATCGAATTATAAGACGTTATCACGTCAAAAAATTCATATTTACTTTTGAACATTATTCGATATCAAATATTGATAAACTCTTAATTTTAATAAAAAATAATATTGTACAATTATTATCATTAGCCCAAGCCCAAGAAAGCTTGACAAGAACTCAAGCGACTTAAAACTGAAGTATGAAATTTGTAGTAAAAAAAATGTAATCAATCATTTCTATTTCAAAAGTATTGACCGAATTTGCAGGGATAATTCTTGTTGTACCAATTCTGATAATACCATTTCTGTCGGCCTGTTAGTCGAGGGAAAAATTCTCCTGCTTTCCTGGTACAACGGATTTCTCTAACATCAAAGACATTAACCTAAATAAATCCTTCATCATGGCGTTTCCTTCGAAAGCGGCATGGGATAATGGACTTATTTTTAACGAAAATGATATAAAAATGTATACAGAAGGATCAAACCTAGATAACAAATCAGAAGGAGGGGATTTTCGATAAACTTAGGGTCAGCCAATCATTTGGCTTACCTGAACTGCTAGTACTGCTATAAAAGAGGAACTTACAGCGCTAAAAACGAGAATGAAGTCTTCATTTACCTAGACAGCCAACAAGCTATAAAAGCGCTACACTGGTCAAAAACAGTCATAGAATATTTTAAATTTCTAAATGACACACCTCAAGACTACAAAGTAAGCCCCAAAACAACATAACGAAGGGTTGGTTCTGCATCGTTTCACTATTCCAACTGAATCGAAAGGTAAAGGAGACCTTAAAATTTTATTAAAAAGCGATACTCATTTATTAAAGCTGTGGATGGTGGTTTATAGCTCCACATCTCTTTACAGCAATGAACAATTCATTCGCATTTCTATTGTCACTGCGGTCAATTCTGCGGACAAAAATTCCGAAATGTTTTACATAGGATTGTAGTCGAGGGCCTTAAGGGAGGGGTCTAGGGTTTGAGCATTTTTTTAATGAATTTTTGAGACTTTGCTTTAGAGATATGAATAGTGAAAATGTATTTAAACTTTTTGTACATTATAAAGCATCATTTCAACAATATTGTACTAAATTTTTGTAAGAAAATATCGGGAAATAAGCCGGTGAGGTAACTTTTCCGAAAACGCCTTTTCCAAAAGGTGATTTGCGGTGACTATCGTATCTAGTTGTAGAATCATCTGAAATAAAAAAAACAGAATTATTTGGTTAAATTATCACCAAAACCTCCCCCCCACTGGCTCCGATTTTTTTTTTTTTCATTTTTACGTTGCCAGCGCGTTTTTGAAGCAAAAATTGCGATTTTCACTGATTTTTTCGCTGTATAAGTGGAAACCGCCCTTAATGTAAAACAAAAAAGTGAAAAATCTCTCAGTGGGGGGGGGAGGTATTTTATATATAGAAGTTGTATACCAAATTTGAAAAGGATCGGTTAAACATTGTTGAAGTTCTAATAGTCACGGACTTTGAAAAAGTGGTTTCGAGAAAAACGCGTTTGAAAAAAACGCTCCGCTCCAAACGCTCGCAGCTGTCGCAGAGGAGTGGGGACAAAAACGTCTATAACTCCAAAAGTTTTGCTCCGATTGAGCTGAAATTTTGGGACAATATTTTTGAGATGATTTACTATAAGAAAAAGCTATTTCAAAAAAATCGATTTTTTGAAAGTCAAACCCTAGACCCCTCCCTTAAGGAAACTATTCGATTATATTTACCTTTTCCACTGTCAATCGCAATTTATTTAACCACTACTGAATTATCATTTGAGGCATTCTTCTGTATGGGAGATCAATTCACGAGGAATTTAAAAATATCTTTGTAAACGTGCTGATCCATGAAAAGAGTTGGATTTTGTATAGCTTCTGAGCGGCTGTGTAAACTTCTCGTAAAAAGTGACAATTGAACTACTCTGATCAAAAATTATAATAAATAATTTTTTATCTGCATTTGGTACTACCAAAGCATCTGTATACTGGTTTGTGTGGCGGTCAGAGAAATATTTTAATTTATTCATTTTTCAGCTGAGAGCGACCATTTATTCTCGGGTAAAAGGCCTGCGAATCTTGAAAAGTACTGAAGAAGTCCATCGGTATTATAATTTTTTAGGAACTTTCCGAAAAACTTAAAAAATTTAAATGAGCAGTTTCGATTTGATATTTCTAAATAACTGCTACCAAAAATTGATTTGCTTTAAAAAAAAATCGGTTTGTAAAAATATTTTGTTGTAAAAATTCATCTCTCATAATACATCATTCGATTTGGTTCTTGAATAACTCCTTCATTAACTACAACAAAAAAATATATTTTGAGTGACGAAAATCTTTGACATTTGACATTTACGTGCTCCATTGCTTCTCTGTTGGTAGTGATTCAGAAGTGACCAACAACGCTATTTGCAAAAAATTAAAATTTTAGGATAGGGTGATTAATTTTGTGCCACCTTGTGCAAGAGTTTAAACTAAAAAGGGTCTGCATAAAAATGTTATGAACAAAATTTAAATAATTATTAGGTTGGGGAATAAGTTCGTAGCGTTTTTAGAAGATCTTATTCATAATCTTATTTAAACAAAAACCAATAATTATATCAATAAGTTAATCCATTACATATTCGCCGTTGCTGTGTACAACCTCTTCCCACCTCTCGACCAATTTGTTCATGCCGTTCCGCCAAAAATCCCTGGTCTGGTGTTAAAGAAGTTGCTGAGCCTGGTTTTAAGGACCTCTTTGTTATCGAAGGTAACGTCCTTCATACGGTTTGACAGGGAGCGGAAAAGATGGTAATCGGTCGATGGAAGGTCCGGAGAATACGTTGAATCCGCATGACCTTCCATTCGAGCTCTTGGGGTGTGGCTTTGACGGCTTGTCTTGGATTGACCATGTTGATCAGATATTTTTAGTCGATTAGCTTCGTTCACGCGGTGAATGAGGGCAATGTAGAGCTCCTTGTTGAGCGTGGCTTTATTTTCGAGCGTGGCTTACATTTCGGGCATTGCCTAACTTGATCTTCTTTGGATGAAGAGCCGGCTTGACTCTACCCACTACTTTCTTTGCTTCATATTGATGTATAGGTGCCATTTCTCATCTCTCGTGCCGATTCAGTACAGAAAGCGCTGTTTATGACCGCATGTTGCCCTATGGCAGGCGAGATGCTAAGAAGCAATTTGAAGGCGACTTTCTTTGGGCTACCAATTTTTCGGTAAATCCCATTGAATGAATACCCACTTGGGTATTCCATTTCGAAGCCTCAAAATTGGTAAAAAATCAGATAACTCAAAAATACAATTAATATAGTTTTGTAGAGCAGAAAAACGCTATGAGCTTATTCGCCAACCCAATAGTAGCTTGGAAGTAGCTTCCAGGAAAACCTGAATAACTCTAACAAATCTTGGCCGATTTAGACTTCGTGGGGTACTATTTGGGTGGTATTTTCGCACGATTTGAAAAATTTACCCATTCAAGACCAACTTTTTTTTACGTCAAACGTTTATTTGAACAAATTTTTAACACATTTTCATGCAGGCGTTTTAAGCTTAAATTCTGCAATCAACAGAGCCAATTTTTCCGGAGAATATAATATTTTTGCGAACTAGTTTCATTTATAAAAAAAGCTTGATTTTTGGGGATACTTTTCAATTTGCGTAGCTCGTGTAAATGTTAATATTTTTCCGAAATATTATGGCATAAATCTGAAAATATAACAAATTCTAAAATTCCGACGGAAAAACAGTAGCATGTTTATTTTGTGGAGCTTGTAATGCACCCTTATATACTGTGGGCAAAAAGTAAGGTGAATTTATTTGTCAAACTTCGCGGGATTAAAATTTCGATCTAGTTATTTTTTTCATGAGCTGGCAACACTGTTAATAAAATCTGGGCCAACTTTCATGTGAATGTCATTATCAGTAATATATTTACGCTTGTGTTTACCAAACGACCAAGAGTGCATTTTTCGATTTTTACAATGTCTGATTTGATTGAGCAGAGAAGTGCCATCAAATTTTGTTTACGGAATGAAGTTTCGGTTGCGGAAACGCTTAGCATGTTGCAGAAGGCATTTGGTGATTCGACCATGTCGCAGAAAAATGTTTATAAGTGGTACAAAGACTTTAAAGAGGGTCGAGAACGAGTTGATGACTTGGGGCGCTCCGGACGACCATCGACGTCAACAGATGACCAGCACGTCAATAAAGTGAAGGAGCTAGTGCTCAAAAATCGTCGGTTGCCTGTTAAAGACCTCACTGATATGATCGGAATATCAGAAGGATCTATGAAAACCATTTTGAAAGACACTGTACACTATGAATTCCTTCCACCTGGCCAAACTGTTAATAAGGAATATTATTTGAGGAATATTAATAGGACGACTATGAATAAGTTCGTGCGGTTTTTTTTCGAAATTTGAAACTTTATTGACGTAAAATGGTTACAAATTTAATATTCAAAATATTGTCCATCGCTTACTACTACTTTTTCCCATCTTTCTGGCAATTCACGGATTCCCTTTGTGAAAAATTCGGTCGGTTTTGCCGCAATCCACGAATCGATCCATTTTTTGACTTCATCGTAATTACGGAAGTGCTGGTCAGCCAGGCCATGTTGCATCGATCGGAAGAGATAGTAATCGGATGGCGCAAGGTCTGGACTATACGGCGGGTGGGGTAGGACATCCCATTTGAGCGTTTCTAAGTATGTTTTGACCACTTGTGCAACATGTGGCCGAGCATTGTCATGTTGCAAAATAACTTTGTCGTGTCTATCGGCGTATTGCGGCCGTTTTTCTCGCAGTGCTCGGCTCAAACGCATCAATTGTCGTCGGTAGACATCCCCCGTAATCGTTTCATTCGGTTTCAGTAGCTCATAATACACAACACCCAGCTGGTCCCACCAGATACACAGCATAACCTTCAGGCCATGAATATTCTGCGCCGACGTCGATGTTGAAGCATGGCCAGGGTATCCATACGTTGCCCGACGTTTTGGATTGTCGTAATGGACCCACTTTTCATCGCCAGTCACAATTCGATGCAAAAAACCCTTTCTTTTGTGCCGTTGAAGCAGTTGTTCGCATGCCATAAAACGGCGTTCAACGTCTCTTGGCTTCAATTCATACGGCACCCAATGGCCTACCTTTCGGATCATTCCCATGGCTTTTAAACGTTTGGAAATGGTTGATTGATCAACTCCCAAAGTTTTTGCAACCTCTTCTTGCGTTTGAGCCGGATCTTGATCGAGCAATTCCTCCAATTCGGTATCCATGAACTTTGGCGGCGCACCCTCGCGTTCTTCGTCTTCCAAGCCAAAATCACCACTTTTAAAGCGTGCAAACCACTTCTGGCACGTTCGCTCAGATAGAGCATGCTCACCATAAACTTCCACCAAGATACGATGACTTTCGGCTGCTTTTTTCTTCATATTAAAATAATGAAGAAGAATTCCCCGCAAAAACACATTATTTGGCACGAAATTCGACATTTTCAAGTGTGGTAAAAATATTGTTGTTTACGCTTCAAATAAAAAACTTATACTGACGTTTGTGCCTTACGACAGTAGCTCTCCAATGAATGTTTGGAAATGTGGATCGATGGAATAATAATCAAGTTACGCCATCTGTTGTAAAACCACACGAACTTATTCATAGTCCTATTATTTTCATTTTACAACCAAATTCACCTTACTTTTTACCCATGTGTTTCAATTATATACTTGTTTTATACATTTACACTTTCTACATGTAAATCTCAGAGTATTACTAAAGCCGCTTCAAATTCTTCGATGTATTCATACACTTTCTACCTCTACCTCCTCAATGATATTTAACAAAAGAGATTCTTTCGGTCGTTGAGCAACTACAGCAGTGCGAGAAACAAAGAAGAAAAAGTACCAAATGCATTAAGTGGGTGTGAACGACCAGTGCCCGCTTACAACATTTAATTATATAGCGGTCATGTGAGAAATTGATGTGAAGATAAAAGACAAAATCAAACGTATACATATATGTATGTACTCATACACTTCTGCATGCGTACAAAGAAAAATTGAATGCGTAAGGAGTGAGTGAGTATATCAGGCGAAATCTACAATATGTACAGCTTGACCGTACCAAATGAGGTCAAAACGGTCGGCGTTTGTAATTAAATACGATTTCAGTGTTGGCAGGCGCCAGTTGAAGAAAATTGCTTAATAAAACTGTATGTATGTGAGGAAGGAGGCGCTGGAAATACATTTTTGTAAATGAGTACAATTGGGGACAAAATTAAGGCATTTTTTAATTTTTTATGTGTTTTTAAAGGGCCTGAATTTTTTAGTGCAGGAATTTGTCGGATTTTCATTCAACTTTATTTATTTATTGTTTTTTGACGTGATAACGTCTTATAATTCGATTTAACAGGCTGCACGCACGAAAAAATGTGTCGTTACCTTGCTCATTAGTGTTACCTTGCTCATATGTCGTTACCTTGCTCATTAGTGTTACCTTGCTCACATGTCGTTACCTTGCTCATTGCCGTTACATTGCACACAAAGCAAACAAAGCAAACGAACGGCAACGTTCGACATCTTGCTCTCTCCTACTTAAGTGAGCGTATATATGTATGTATATGCGCATATGTACATATACAAATTCACGTATTTGTATTTGCATATGCCTTCTTATTGATTTTTATTCATTTGATTTACTTGAAGAATTTAAAATAAAACCAAGTTTGTTAATAATACCTGTTGTTTTAATGTTATTATTATTTTTTGACGTGATAACGTCTTATAATTCTATGTAGCCGGCTGCACGCACCAAAAAATGCGTCGTTATCTTGCTCATGCGCCGTTACCTTGCTTGAACAGCATGTTATGTTATGTTATGATATGTTGGGTTATGTTATGTTATGTTATGTTATGTTATGTTATGTTATGTTATGTTATGTTATGTTATGTTATGTTATGTTATGTTATGTTATGTTATGTTATGTTATGTTATGTTATGTTATGTTATGTTATGTTATGTTATGTTATGTTAATGTTACCTCATTCTCTATATCCATACAAAATATCTATCAAACAAATAAAATTAAAATTTTCTTTTGAAAAATGCAACCATTCATCAGTATTTTCTTATGACGTTATCACGTTGAACTATCGTCAGTAAAACGACTTTACAGACAACCTCTTTTTTTCAAGTTTTACATGTGCGTGCTTACACCGTTTATGCGCCTGTGATATGGAGTTTCAAGATCCGTAGCAAGCATAATTTGGAATTCAACTTTCCGGAAATGAACAAGTAAAAAATAAATAATTGGCGCCGAGCTCCTCCTCCTATTTGTGGCGTGCGCCTTCATGTTTTTCCACAAGCCAATTTGAAGCCATCTCCGAATGGCAGATATTTTTATGAGGAGCTTTTTCATTACAGAAATACACTCGCAGGCCATTGCCTGCCGAGGGGCCACCCCTGTTAGAGAAAACTGTTCTATCATTTTTGCTGTTTCATGCAAAGAGATGCGAACCTACCCACCCGCGAATGATAGTTAATCACCAAGGCATTTGGCTACGGCGGCCGAAGTTCTTAAAATTGTCCGAGCAATTGACGAGTTAAGAACGAATTGAGTTATAATACGAGCGTCGTTTGAAAAGTCGGTACAAAAATAAAAACTGCTTGATTGTTTGGAGTGAACCTTTTTTTTTTTGCATAGTCTCCTTTTAGGCTCATGCACTTCGTCCAATGCATTTCTAGTTTGTTGATTTCTTCTGAATAATAGAATTTTTTCAAGTTTGGAAAATAGCTATTCGCTTCGGCATCCACCTTCTCGTTTGAATAGAATTTTTTTCCGCCCGCCATTTCTTTTAATTTAGAGCAAATAGCAGTCCGAGGGACTCGAGGGAATCAAGTCTGGAGACTAGGTGGGATGTGAAACGAGTTGGAACCCTACCTATTTCCATTAATTTTCTGACCACAACAGTATTTCACTAAACATACATAATCACGATACGTGCCATCTTTCCGACTTTGCACGGAGTTTTCAAAGCACTCGAGAAAATAGTCTCAAAAGTGTAATAATAATAAATTACGGAGTTTCCAGGAACTCAGTCTAAGTACAATCAAACCTGTATCTAATAGAGAAACTTGTAAAACAAAGTTTTTTTAAGTGTAAAAACATTCAAGAGAGTTCTGCATCATTCAATCGAAATTTACTACGATTAGATGTTCCACAAATGGTTTCTATCGAAAATAAGCAATATTGAGTTACTGAGTATTAGAATGGCTATACAGTGTAAATGTTCTTCGTATCAAGAAAGACTTTCTCCACGCGCTCTCACTATTTCGTCTGCCTAGTATCACTGTCTTTAGCCCTCAACCGACAGCTGCAGCTTCCTTTTTAATTCAACCTAATGACTACACAAAAATCTTCATCTGCTGAAGCCACCGATCCGCTTAACTTTCATTTTCATTACTAAATGGTAGTAGGTGTAAAAATTAGAAGCCTTTAAAGACAAACAACGCTCGTTTGAGTCTGGTTCAGGAGGAAGTGGAAAAATTTTAACGTAAGTCAATTCAATACATACAAAAATCGTGAATTTCTTTGTATATATGCAAAATATATGGCTACAGTTGGACTGCGTATCAGTATAAAATCATAAAGTAAGCCTTGAGCCTGACTTGATAAGGTGCAGAATATTCGCAAAGCGATGCAGATGTTTGGAAACAGAGTACCCAAATTTTTTGCTGTGATGGCATTGAGCAAGTCGAATGGAGGCATACAACACTCCGAATCTTCGGTGGAATTTGCCTTGTATACACTTTTTTAATGACATATCTCAGATGAAATTTCGTCTGACACATCAGCAGGGTACTTTTCAGCGAAAACAAGTGCTGCAGCCTGGAGGTCTTTCGAAACAACCACAAAATTGAAAACATTTTGATGATGTTTTTTATTGAAGTGAACCGATCTTCTATTCCAGCGATGATTGAATCCATCATGACAAGAAATGTGTTTCTTTTGAAATCGATTTCCTCGGTGCTCAAGTTTTCCTCCAAAATCCCAAGTTCTGCATTATTCCGTTTTTTCTTCCGACTTGCTAGCAATGTTGAAGAGGTATCTGGCAAACTTTCAGCTACTGTTCGACATTCCTCCAAAATTGAATGATTGTAGATCTGCTATAAGGCTTTTAAGATTTTTCACCTCGACGTCAATCATTGCTTCCTTTTTTTGGAGAATCAAACTAACGTAATTTATAGTTGTAAGAATTTTGAACCATATGGAAGACATCAAGACACATTCAAATTTACTTATGTATTTGACGAGTCCATCGACATCGCGTTTGGTTTCTGCGGTAAGATTCAGATCTTTCACTTTAAGAAGAGCTTTTCTCAGTCCTGCTAGCAGAGAATGTTAATGCAATGAGAAGGAGCAAATGTTAAACGAGCTTTTTTCGAGTTCTAATTTGTAGATTCATAATAAGGTCATTTCAAATTCAACTTTGCTCACGAGTGGCGAATTGCAGATATTTACCACGCGAGTGACGCGAGTGGAGGGTTTCTATATTTACTTACCACGCTAGGACAGAAATTCAGATTTTTTCTGCGTTTACCATACTACCAGAGAGAAGGAGCAAATGTTAAACGAGCTTTTTTCGAGTTCTAATTTGTAGATTCATAATAAGGTCATTTCAAATTCAACTTTGCTCACGAGTGGCGAATTGCAGATATTTACCACGCAAGTGACGCGAGTGGAGGGTTTCTATATTTACTTACCACGCTAGGACAGAAATTCAGATTTTTTCTGCGTTTACCATACTACTGAGGAAGTTCATAAGATTTTTCGGCACACTACTAAGGAAATCGAAGCGAATAAATTTGCGATTAAGAAGGCCGTGCGGCAGTTAGTTTGTGGTGCGGAAGCTAAAGTCGGCGGAGTTATTCGTTTTGTTTTTTGGCACGTATTTAATTCAGGTTCAAGTCCTGAAGTCATATTTTTTTTTCTTGCACATTTTATTTTACAATTCAAACCAGGAAAGTTTGGTAAAATTTTTGAGTTTATTTTAATTAAAATTTCTTTAAAATACTGTTTTTTTTTATTTTATAAATCGAAATTTCTTTTCGGTATAAAATAGTTCATACTGGATATGACCTGACTTTTATATAAATCAATCAAAACAGAAAATATGTACATATGTCTATAATCTATTTCATCAAATCCAAATTATATTGATGAGAAAATATCATTCTAATTTCCGTCCAGTAAGCCAAACGCGCAAACACACATACATATGCATATAATTACGCATACAAACTTTCAACTAACGCAGAATATGTGCATATAAAACTGCGAATCGAATAAATGAGTGATTTAGAAAAATTCGTTAGGGATTATAGATTAGCGCAATCGTGAAAGACGTGTTGTGTGTGCGGTACATAGTCTCATATTTGACTCAGGTTCAAATCCTATACGCGGTTTTTTGTTCGATATTTCATTTTTTATATTTGGTTTAATTAGAATTGATTTAAAATAGTGTATTCAGGTTTTTCTAATACCTGTTATTTAGAAATTTATTTTCTATATAACATTATTCATACTTCATTTGAATTAATTTATATGTAAAACAGCCATAAAGCCAATCATATGAATATGCATTCCTATATTTAATCTCTTCAGTCAAATCTGAACTACTTACATACACATATTGATGAGAAAATATTCTAATATCCATGGATGCATCCAGAAAGCCAAACGCGCATACACGCATGTATACAAATATATACAAACCTTCAACGAACGCAAAATGTATGCATATAAAAAACAACAACTGCGACCGCCTTCTTGTCCGTCAGTGAAAGATGGGATATGTATACCCTATGAGCAAAAAGAACCGGGAAGGTGATGTTGACTGTTTCCTTCGATTGCCGAGGCATAGTCCACCATGAGTACCTTCCATCGGGCCAGACAGTCAATAGAGAATATTATTTATCCGTTTTGAAACCTTAGAGAGATGCTGTGTGTTGCAAACCGCCGGAAATGTGAGCAACCAATCCTCAGATTTTGCATGATGATAACGCGCCATCGCACTGATCAAAGAGAATACAAATCGGCCTGCCGGGGGTGTTTGGAGGACTGATCATAAGGTACATATATGCGGCTTTGCGGACAGCAATTTGTGATTCGCTGGAAGTCGCATTAACTCGCGACTGTCGCACAGTTAGAAGACATATTTACATACATATAAGGGTGCATACATACATACGGAGCCGCGGCCACTCGACATGACAAAAATTTAAGATTTATCAAATATTGGCAAATAATTCCACGCGAAATATTCCAATATTGACTATTTTCGAATGGTCGCGAAAATTGGCATATGGGCGGCTCGTTTTATGAATGAAATTAAAATATGAGCTCTAACTTATGAATGAACTTTTTGTTTTTGATCTAAATTTTTCAGCGCCGTCGCTGATAGAATCATGGCCGCTGCGACTGCGTCTACGAATGTATTTTGTTTTTGTAGTCGCTAGGCTTAGATTTTAGCTTTGGGCGACATGCGCATGTGAGGTATGTGTTTTTGTTGTGTTCTAGAACATTTTAGAATGTGTGGTGGCAAAGCGGCCATCGCGTTGCGCTGCTGTTGCTTTTGCGTCTATCAAAGTATTGTGTTTTTGTAAGTACAATATTAGGAATATCGACTGGTGAAAGACAAAAGTACACGGAAGCAAGAAGGGAGCGCTGTGCTCGCGCATATGTATACATATGTATGCTTGAATGTATGAACGTGCATGGATGTAGTAACATATGAATACAATTATTTTGTAGGAAGTTTAGAAGGCAAGTAGGTATATATGTATGTATGTATATATGCTAGGACATAAAATCGGTATATATGCATACATAGAGCAGAATTGTTTTTGCACTTGTTAGGAAGAAACTCGTTCACTAGTGCGTATGTGTATTTGATTTCTTGTAAGAATGTGATGTGGTATGACATGTGTACATACATAAGTCGAGGTTATTTGGGCATACTTGCATATGTGATATGATGTTCTTGCGCTTGTACATTATTGTTTTTCATATACAAATGTACATACATACATATGTATGTAAATGCTGTCGAATACATAAACTATAAATTGACATACAATATAAAATAAGTGTTGATTTATCTTAAACCGTTCTTTTTTTCTGAATGCAAATACATACCTCCTATTGACATGTACATACATATTATGTACTTACATATGTATATTTCATATACCATCATTTATTTACATATAAAGTATACGTTCATTTATGTACATATGTGTGTAATGAAAAACTTCATGAATTACTTTCAGAACTTTATTAAAATTTATTCGCGTCGCGCGCATGCACAAAACCTTTTGTTCACAGGCGCAGAAATAATCGATCTGCGTATTTATCCTCCCCACGTGACTCGCCATCAATTCTCGGCACAAATTTTTTTTTCGTTTTTAAATTTTTTTTTTTTTAATGTAATCGTAAAAAAATTTGTAATACATTTTATGTATCCGCTTATCATTTTAAAAGTAACAAAATGGTCAAAAAATAAGCAGTCGAAGAAATAAACGCACCGCCTATTTTTCCTCGCCACATGTTAGACTCGAGTTCAATTCCCGGCGCAAACTTTTTTTTATAAATTTTTTTTTTTTAAATCGTTTTTTTTTTTAATGTAATCGTAAAAAAATTTGTAATACATTTTATGAATCCGCTTATCATTTTAAAAGTAACAAAATGGTCAAAAAATAAGCAGTCGAAGAAATAAACGCACCGCCTATTTTTCCTCGCCACATGTTAGACTCGAGTTCAATTCCCGGCGCAAACCTTTTTTTATAAATTTTTATTTTTAAATCGTTTTTTTTTAATGTAATTGAAAAAAAAAAAATGTAATAAATTTTACGTATTCGCTTATTATTTCAAAAATACGAAAATAGTAAAAATTTAATTGGTTTAATGTCGAGGTGAGAAATGTGTTGTGTGTTGAGGTGAAAAATGTGTGGTGTTTCTAATTTTTGTGTGGGCAAAAGTCAGTGAGGTGTCTATAAACTCGGTGTGCTAAATGACCTTATTACAAATCTTTCAAATCTCAATTGTACTAAAAAAAGCTTACAGTAACATTTGCACCTTCTCATTGCATTAACATTCTCTGCTGCTAGATTGGTGGCGAAAGCTTTGCGAGCGTCAATTCGAGCAGAGCATCTTGTGACCGATAAGCAGTGATGTAAATTTGGTACATATTGTTTTAAAATTTCCCAACGTATCGTACTACTGCTGAATATGTTAAAACATTTTTGGACTACTCCAAAAAAAGTGATTGCATTAGGACAACATTCAGCGGCATCAACTCCGGCTAAATTAACAGTGTGAGCTCCGCAGGGTGCGTAGAGCACATAAGGATTTTTTTGCAGTATACGACCCTAAGCTCCGTTGTACTCACCACCCATGTTCCGTCCATTGTCATATCCCTGTCCACGGCATTCATCTAGTGAAATGCCATATGTTTCAAAGCTAATCCTCTTTCACCAAAGAATAGAATAACATCTAATATGCGTGTCAGCATTTCTTGCCATTTTTGAGCCTCATTTGTCTACACACCAACATGTCAATTGAAGGTTTATCACGTGTTCGCGCTTCTAGCTCACGCCATTTTATGTAACATTCAACATGATCGCTGCTATTCTCATGAGATGGCAATTTATCGTAAAGTTTTTCCCATACGTGATTAGTTAAAAAATCCACTTGGGCGGCAGAGATAGGATCGTTGCAACGTATTTGTGCTAAAAGACGACAAAGTAGAGAAAAAAAGAACATTTAACTCCAAACCAACCAATCACGTTTTTTCTTTTCACCGTTGGAGAGTGTTTTAAACAAAAGAGAGACGGAAAATGATCCATTCGATCTATCACGGGGAAAACTTGAAGACATTTCCTGATGACCCCGATGTATAACTTGTTCAGCTTGATGTGGTTATAAAAATTCTTCTACGAAATTCCCAATTTCAATGTTCATAGGTCTTTGATCATTTACCTGAAGACCTGAATGTTTGTTTGTACTCAATTTCTGTAATTTGCTTACAAGAACATCAGAGCTATTCATATCATCTAGTTCCTCACTGTCACTTTTCGTAACATCTTGATAAGATTTTTCAGTTAAATTATCTTCTACAAACCCAGCACGAGGAGAAGTTGTTGAAATCGTTTGATCAAATGATGATGCTTTCTTCTCGTTCTCTGAAGCTGATGATTCGGTGCCAGCATTTTGATTTGCCTTCTCTCTGTCGCAGAAATTGAAGGCCAATAGAGTTCCGCGAGTACTGCAAGCATAAAAAATCGGTTCACAAACCACTTTATTCTACGGATATACATACATTAGGGTGTCCCATCAAAAAAAGTTGCGGTTTTCCCACCGGAACTATACATTTTATTAAAATCGAATTGGAATTTTATTGGAATTTAAATTTTCAGCCAACATATTTCACAAAATATATTAAGATTGAAGTGACCTGCACCGATTTGAAAATGCGAGTATTACGACAAATTGAGATTTTTTACAAATAAAATTAATTTTTAAATATTTTTCAAAAATTCACCCCAGATGATAGAAGAGTTTAAATTAAAAAGATCTGCATAAAAACGGTTAGATATTTTATCAACGTACTCAAAATAGATTTTTGGAGATACAAAGTGGCGCAAAATTAATTACCCTACAGGAAATTTTATAATTTTTTTGCATGGTAAATCGTCATTTAGCAAAAAGGTATTCAAATGCAAAATTGGGTGACTAATTTTGATTAACATCTAAGCGCGTCTTTGGAAAAACTCCTTGTTTACAAAGGATTTTCACTTTATTCAGATCTCCAATCAAACAGAGAATTTTCCATAATGCAAATCACTTTTGGATACCTCCACTTCAGCCTACAGCGACTTTCAATCCATTTCAGTTGTCTTTAAAATTTTCAATGTATTCTTTTTACAAAAGCTCAACCAACTTAAGCTTCAAAAGGAAAGGGCCCCTAACATTCCATGCTTTCCTTCCTCAATATTCTTTCTCTACGCTTTGTATTCATTCCCACTTTTTATTTTTTGTGTTTTGTTTTTTTTTTTTCTATTTTTCGCCATTTAACTTGGCAAATGATTTCAATTTAAACTTAATCAAAGTAGCCATTCAGAGCCCATTTGGTTGCAATAAAAATCAACAGCAACAAAAACTTCACTTAAGCAACACAATTAACTTCAATTCAAGGCAATTGAGGAAAGTCATTGGAATTCTAAAATGATTTCAATGCGATGCATCTCAACATAGTATAGACTCTACCAATTGACTACAAATACAACACACACAAACAACAGCAAAAGATTAAGAAGTTGAATTTGCATTTTAAACTGACAATACGAGCGAGAATAAGCAAGCCTGGTGGCCAACTACGATAAGTACCTAAGTGAACATTGGAGAAAGGGTGGCCAATGGTAATAATGAAAATTACCTCAACAAAAGTTAAATTGCAAATAAGCCCGAGCATAGAAGTACAACGCATCGCATTATAACGTACAAGAGTGGAGTATAGCGCGTGCCTAGTACGAGTACCTCCATTGATGGCGCTCAAGAATGGCCGACGCGCATAGAATAAATATAGCACTCGTAGATGTACAAAGCAGGCAAAGTCGCTGTGAAAGTAGAAAAGTTGGAAAAGTGTATAACTAAGTAGCAAAGCAAATTGACATTGAGTAATTAGTGCCAATTGACTCATGGAAAATTGTTAACGTTCGACAGTAAGGCAATTTATTGCAGCGCTACGCATTTATTCCACTGCATGGGTATTTTTTTATTTTTTCCCATTGCCATTACTGAACATTGCGATACTGGATATCTGATTTTATTCAGCGCATAAATTGTATTTACGTGATATTAGGTTTTGTAAGTATTCTAAAAGGTCATGGGTCTCTCATTTCAATTGATTTCATTAGACATTTTTTCTTAGTGTGAGAGGAATTTCTATTCATTTCTGATGACTCTACACCATAAATTCTTATTTATTCAAATATATAAAAAAATTATAAAAAATAAAAAAAATGCTGAGGCTGCCAAACACAAAAATCAGTACACGCTCTCAAACAGATTTCGTGCTTAGAAATATTGAGTACAAGTTCAGTAATTTTTTATATATTTCAAAGTGTTTGAGTATCATCATTTAAGGGTAAAAAACTCTATGACATACTAAAGGTCCTTAAATGAGATTTAAAATGGATCAAATTGGTTCATTAAGTTTCCAATTTATTTCCTTCCTCTTGATTGCCTCCATAACCTTTTACGTGTTTTTGGCCGGGTTGAAAAAAGCGGCCCAGCCATTTCTTTCTCGTGTTAACGTTATTCAACATGGTTTAAAAACAAAGTCCCAAAGTGCCTTGATGCTCTCGAGGGAACATTAAGGTTAGCTACCGTCAGAATAAATATTCTTGAAGAGGACTTTGTAACCGGTTTACTCATAAATATTATTTCTAGCCTAGCAAGAGCAGAAAATTTCACAACCTTTAAATGACTATTGCGAGAGTACAAATCACATAGCGTATCCTATTCAAATAAATGGTCGCAGAATAATAAAAAAACCAGCTAAATTACCCGAAAACGAGATCATGTAAGGCAGAACTGCAGCAACGATACAACCTTATTGACAGACGAATAAAGAAACGTGCCAGATCTTTTAAAATACTGAGGAGCACTCTGTCTTGTACCTGCCAACGTCATATTGCAAGACGAGATATCTCCACGATATGCCCGGATGAGAGCGAGATAATAAATGCGATAAGGTATCTAAAAAACTGCAAAGCTCCCCGATCCGATAACATCAACCCGGAACTATTACCAAGTTAAGCGTTCGGATCTTCCTGCTCTTATTGAAAATCATCTGGACCTCTCAAAGAATACCATCTGAGTTAAAAGAGGGGCTTATCACTCTTCTCTTGAAGAAAGGCAACCTATCTGAGTGCAAAAATTGGCGAGGAATCACGTTACTAAGCATGGTGAACAAAATGATGGCATACGTTTTTCACAAAAGTCTGTCCAACTCATTGAATCAGCGACTACGCAAAGAACAAACAGGCTTTTGTCCCCACAGCTCTTGCGTCGATCATGTAAACTCCTTGAGAGTGATCGTGACGCGTTGTACTCGGAATGCTAGACAAGGTATGGAGATCAACCCACATCTCCAGGCACACAAAACTGAAAATATTTGGTGCCAATGTGAAGTCGGTAGTTCAAGCATACCACAATCATTGCCATCCTTCGTAAACCGTTGCCTTCGAAAGATAATGCGGATATTCTGGACTGATACGAGTATTATAAGCAGTTCACATAGAAATTATGCGTTGCAAGTGGAAATGGATCGGACACACATTGTGTAAACCACGGGATGACATCGCAAAGACAGCGCTAGATTGGAATCCCCAAGGAAGCCGTAGGTGCGGGAGACCAGCCAACACATGGATGCGACAAGTAGCAGCACAGGCGGACCGAGTAGGCCGTTCCTGGAGTCAAATTAAACATCTAGCTCTAAACAAACAAAATTATAACTTGTTTATTGAGGCTCTATGTTTCATCTAGGCGGCCGCCGTAGCCGGATGGATTGGTGCGTGACTACCATTCGCAATTCACAGAGAGAACGTCCGTTCGAGTCCCGGTGAAACACCAAAATTAAGAGAAACATTTTTCTAATAGCGGTTGCCTCTCGGCAGGCAATGGCAAACCTCCGAGTGTATTTCTGCCATGAAGAAGCTCCTCATAAAAATATCTGCCATTCGGAGTCGGCGTGAAACTGTAGGTCCCTCCATTTGTGGAACAACATCAAGACACACACCACAAATAGGAGGAGGAGCTCGTCCAAACACCCAAAAAGGGTGTACGCACCAATTATATATATATATTGTATATATGTTTCATCTAGAAACTATGGGAATATATACATACCTATATATGCCAGGCTGAGGTGTGAATTTTAGTCGCATCTGTCCGTATCTTTTTTGCTTTATATTTATCTCTATCTCTATCTCTATCTCTATCTCTATCTCTATCTCTATCTCTGTCTCTATATCTATCTCTATCTCTATCTCTATCTCTATCTCTATCTGTATATCTATATCTATCTTTATCTCCATCTCTATCTCTATCTCTATCTGTTTTATCTATATCTATATCTATCTGTATCTCTATCTCTATCTCTATCTCTATCTCTATCTCTATCTATATCTCAATCTCTATCACTATCTCTATCTCTATCTCTATCTGTTTTATCTATATCTATATCTATCTGTATCTCTATCTCTATCTCTATCTCTATCTCTATCTATATCTCAATCTCTATCACTATCTCTATCTCTATCTCTACATCTATCTCTACCTCTATCTCTATCTCTATTTCGATCTCTATACCTATCTCTATCTCTATCTCTATCTCTATCTCTATCTCTATCTCTATCTCTATCTCTATCTCTATCTCTATCTCTATCTCTATCTCTATCTCTATCTCTATCTCTATCTCTATCTCTATCTCTACCTCTATCTCTATCTCTATCTCTATCTCTATCTCTATCTCTATCTCCATCTCTATCTCTATCTTTATCTTTATCTCTATCTCTATCTCTATCTTTATCTTTATCTTAATCTTATTTTTATCAATATAAAAGCATACATTTAGGAGGCGTATTTTGGCATTTGTAGTAATGTCACTTTTGAATTGAGTAAAGAGAACGTAACATCTGGTTAGACGGATACCAGACCATAGGGAGCATTTTGATAGCATCCATTGATTTGATTTCTAGAATTTCAATGGAAGTTTCTGCAAGCAATTAAAATGCAACCGAAGTCAAGGATACAAATTGTTGATCAAGCCATTGCTTCTGAAATCATTAAATTCTATATAATCTCTGCGAACTATTAATGATTTTTTTCCTTTGAAATGCATAAAAAGTGCTTTAGTAAATAAATATTAATTTTCCACAGAAATATCATCGCTGCCTCAAAGAGCCATAACAAAGAAATTTGCGTCGAATGCATTACAAATGACTGAAAGCCTTTCTTTTTGTGACAGATTCATCGGCTTATTTTAAAGCTCCCGGCGACACAGTGAAAAAAATATATGTACACATAATCTGGATCAGAAAATGAAAAACAAATAAATTACAACTGAATTTAAATATTATAATACCCTTATATAATATCCAGATAAAATCAGCCGCACAAAAAAAAAAACCAAAACAATCGAAATTATCGCGAAAAACAACACATTTAAATTTTTGACACGAAAAATTCACCAACTTACTATTAAAATCACTTCAACTGACAGCCCTGTTCCCATCCTACAACTTTAGTGCTTTGATGCCTTACTCTCGCCTTTTTTCACGTTCACACTCTTCACTTTTGTTTACACTCCGTCATCAACTTTATCACTGGCAATCATTTAAAACGCACTTCCATTTATTTTCAGCGATTTTGCCACAACATGAAAAAAGTTAATATAAATATACCGAAAATTTACTCATGCATATGATTTCCATATTATTCCCACAACACTTTTTAGTGTCTGTAAGATCTATGCTTTTGGTTCAGTTATTGACGCGGAGGTGTGCAGATGTGTGTGTAGCGTCATGTGCAAGGCATAACATAAAATCAGTGATGAGAAAATACGACGATATGAAATTCTATAAAAACCGATTGGCAAACTAACCCATAAAATATATTAAAGTGATGCTCTACTGCGTGCATTGAATATGAAATAAGTAGAAAAAGAAACCTCCGAATATGTTTGTACCATGAAGCAGCTCCTCGTAGTAAGCCATCTGCTAATCGAAGGTGGCATAAAACTGCACGACGCTCCATTTGCAGAACAGCATTAAAAAGCACCCCACACGTTGGCGGAGTGCGATCTGAACACCTGCCGTTTATGGTTATTATCCACGTTTTGCAGTTTTTATGAAGGGCAAATAGTGAAAGTGGGGGGAAAAAATATTAATTAAATAATTAGAGATTCGGACTTTAGCACGAATTTATATGTTTTCCGCTAATTTTGAAGCCAAACCGCTAATTAAATTTCGTGTTTTTGTTTTTTTATTTTGGTCGGCTATACTGTGAGCCTTTATGAGTCAAAGCAAAGCAGTTAATTTATATAACCAGTTATTGATATTTGAAAAGCTTTTTTTGAATATTCATGAAATAATAAATAAATTTACAGTATAAGCAAACATAAAGAAATAAACAGTCATATGAAAGCCAAAATACTGCAGTTCTAAAAAACTGCGCGCATTACTAGCATAGAAGAAAAAATAGTATGCCCCTGTGCACAAGTGTTCGCGTGAATAAAAAGTAGATGATAGCAGTAAATTGCTATTTGGTTGAATAGAATATCTTGGAACTACTTTGGCATCGATTCCCCCAATTTCTTGGCATATTCAGAAAATATTTTCTGACATCCGTTTCGTGTACTGAAGATCAGATGGAAGATCAGACTATCCACAAGTTTGGTACACAGATGGTGCCAAAACGCTCCAAGAAATAGAAGGAGGAATAGTAGGGGCTAGAGCACACAAAACCCTAACACTAAGTACAGATACCACGATTTTCCATGCGGAGCTCTTCGCCATGATGGAAACAGTGGAAGAACCAACCGGTTATCAAAGCATTGAATAGCTTCACATTCAAGTCAAAAGTCCCAATAGAGTGTAACAATGCATTCAACAAAGTGGCCTCTCATAATCAGGTCTCACTTATTTGGGCACCAAGACATAAGGGACACGAAGGAAACGAGAAGGCAGACTTTTAGAAGGGGCAGAAGGGCCATTTATTGGGCAAACCCCATTTTTCGGCTTTAACACAAATGATATAAAACAGAAAACCAAAAAATGGATCCAAACTAAAATCGGGGAATACTGGAGCGGCACAAGCGGCCTTTATTTTGAACTTCAATGCCAACAGAGCAAAATCTGCTCTAATCCTAGATAAAAAGGGCCTCAGATTACCCTGTGGAGCACTTACAGATCACTTTACCTGTAATCAACTCTTTAACACAATCGGGGTATCTGGTGCAAGTTCATGCAGATTCTGCTGCGATGAAGAGGAGTCTATGGAACCCAGAATCATCAACTGTGAGGCATTAGGCCACAAGATACACAGAATCCTGGGCTCGTACCTACTAGAAGAGGAAGACCTACAATTGCTCCCTCCTAGGGAGCTGGTTCGATTTCTCGGTATACTAAATAATTATAATTAAGTAATTAGGGGTGCACAATAGATCAATCTGGTCGCAGTGCATAAAGGCCTAAGCCTAACCCGTACAACCATTATCATTAATATCCGCAAGTGCACTTTGGCAAGCGACCTGGTCTTGTGATAGAACACAATGGCTAGCAGAAGAGTTTAGAATCCGATTACCACGCATACAATTTCTTGACAGATGGGCCCAACATAACGGAAGGAGTAGGAGCGGTTGTCTTCTTCCCGCAGTTTGATCTCCAAAAGTCTTTCTGTAGTTACTAATTACAGTAGCATATTTCGAACTGAGATCTCTGCTGCAAGCAAAACAGCTGAATTAGCTTTGGAATTTACTCCAATCGGCACACGCGCCAAATGCGAAAGCAATAACGACTGAAATTACTAGCTCGGAATGCTTGCACCACCGAAGGCCCAAAATGGACGAGCTCTGCGAGAATAAAGAGGTCACTGGGTTCCAGGGCATAAAGGAATAGAGGGAAATAAGAGAGTTGACGAGTTTGCTAAGACAGACAGCGGCTTGCCTAGGATGACTACGACGAACGTATATCCCTCATTCGCAGTTTTGAAGATGGAAATAGGCGAGAAACAAGCTCTAGAAACACAGTGTATATGGGAAGCTTCGATCTCTCATAGGATTGCCAAAACCATGAAACTTGCCACACGAAAACAACCAACATTGTTTTATCGCTCACATAAAAGGAATGTAAGATGTTCGTTGGAGCACTCACGAGACATTGTCTCATTCCATATCACGCGCCTATAGTGGGATTGGTCCAGAACGACGCGTGTAACTTATGCGAAGAAGAAATGAGTACGTTAGAATACTTTCTTTGCCACTTCCCTGCTCTAAGCAGAACTCGTTACAACTACCTGTCATCGGTATACTTTTCATCACTGACTTGTTGACTCTCGCTGACAAAAAGCTTAACTATTTATTAAAACTAGCCAATGTTTAGCACGAATGTTCTAACAAATCTGGTAATACAACGCACCCTTGGAGCAGCCATGTATGGTTGTTTATATTTTTGAATGTTGTAATCTAAGCCCCCTCGAAGTTCGATTCATCAGAAAACAGAACATTCGACCAATCTTAAAAATCCGTAATGTTGGTAATGGAGAACCCATTCCAAACGCTTTTTCGGATCCTTTTTGAAAGCCACGGCTTTGCATATTCTTAAACCTGTTTCTAGAAGCCTTCTCCTGGCTCTTCAACGCTAACGAATTTTCCAAAGGATCCAAAGAGGATAATTGAGAAACTCGCGTATAAGTTTTTGACCTTCCCAGACACTAGTGAGGCTGGTGGTGGGATTTAATTGCTTAATAGCACAGTGGACTGCGCACCGGGAACCTCCCACTTCATTGGCAACCTCGACCTGAGACTTCTCCTCCTCGCTTAAAACTCGCATTCTCACTCTTTTGACGTTACAAAGTTTACTTTTTTAAGCATTTTGACAAAAAGAAATTATTTATATCTGTTTGATAACTTTGAACTAAAGATTATTTACACATTGACAACCATATATAAAATACTAAAATATTTTAATATTTTAATTACACCTTTAAAAATGCTGCTCTTTAGATTTTACGCACTAAATGTGCCATGACTTTTCTCATAATACAATTTATTGTTGTACGTAGAGGTTAAACACACTAATCACACATTTGCAAAAAGCGGCGGTCACTTTGGTAGCCACACTTGAAATTACTTGTATTTTAGTAGAGTTCCTAATATAATACTTCTGGTCAAGACTGTGCATAGGTATATACGTGCATTGGAATTAAAAAAAAATCGAAAATTCTTGAGAATCATTTCTCTTCAGTAGAAATTACTACATGATGGAAAGAATAATGAGATGGCGCCTATCGTGGTGCCGTTACTTTGCGCTCAGCGAATTTGACAATGAGTTACGAGGTTTTACGTTTTACCAGTATAGCCAGATTACCATTTTCGTAACCTGATTTAACATTTGTTTTTTTGTTAATATATTTAGTCTCGGAGTTTTAGTTCTTTCTTCATGACATTTTTCTAGCCGCGTCTAATTAAAAGTAATGTTTATAATTTTATAAAATATATATTTTTTAAAAATTAGTTCAATAATTCACTCTGTTTTATGCAGCTTTACTTTTCTTAGATCTGGTGGCATTGCCCGCGATTTCAGTTGTTGTTGGTGTTCTTCTGCTTTCAGCAGTCAAATCTCTCTCTGTCGCTACTGCAGTGTTGCCTAGCTCACTAAAATGCCCATTTAAAGAAAATAAAACACCAAATTTCTTTATGATTTACTTAAAGAACTTTGTATGCGTGACAAATTGTCTTTAGAATGTGCGTTTTTTAAAATAAATGTGTTATGGTTATGTACAATTTAATTTATGAGTTGTTATTTGCTAAGCGAAACTCTTTTGTTAAGGGAACAACTTTTTTGCTATATTTGAGTATTTGAGGTTATGTAACAAGATAAGGTACTCTTTTTATAAAAATATGAGTATGGTTTCTTTAGTATTTTCTGATATTTTGTGGCTTATTTTTACAATGAATACACCTCTTGATGCCCTATGTCCCTCTAAGGATTGATGGCCGGCAGAAACGATTACACCTCTATGGTTTTAATTCGCATTCAGTACATTCAAACGCCTTTTAAAATGTGTAAAAAGGTTAAGAAGAGTTGAGAAAAGAAGATTTAATATTCTAGCATAATATTAACTGGAGCCAAAAATTAAATTTGCACTTTCAAATTATCAAATTTTATAGGAGTCAACAAATTTTCATTAGCATTAAAATCTTCTCAGGGTGACCTTTTTAACCTTTTTTTGTTTAATAATATAGTTTTTTTTTTACTTGCAGTTCCGGTAACTTTGAATTTAAAAATAGAAACAAACACGAAACTTAAGAATTTTCGCATTTTGAGTATAAAAAAGCACGAAATTTATTGCGAAGAGCAAATAGTTGGCAACATGTACAACTAGGCAAACATGACGTCACGAACTCTTGATGGAGGCAAGCTTCTTTCTATCATTCTTGGAAATTACTATATATGTGTTAATACACTACTTATAATCCATAAAGGCACGCAACTCCTTAATTTCGATAGAAAAATTTAAAGCCGGTATAATCGTAAATTTTTAACCGATTAACTTCACTAAAATGGAATCAATGGAATAATTTAATTTTAAAAATTTAAAAGCGGATTTATCACATTAAACTACTGAATAAACTCATTTCATTTTTATATTAAACAACCTTTTGTCTAGAAGCTGCTTGGCAATGGCTCGTCTATTGTCAATTGGTTAGCTGCATAAATCATCGCCTGAGACGCGATCGAAACGAGTAAAGAAAAAAAAAATAGAAAAGAAAGTGGCAATGTGACCGTTAAGTAATGCAGGAAGAAATGTGAGTCAAAATTAAGTAAATCAAATCTTTGAATCATAAAATGACCTTTTGCTTTCTTTCCAATAGACTTTGGCATCAATGACATAATTTCAATGATTCTACTTAAATTCTGCTTCTTACTTAAAAGTCAAATATTATGTACCATCAAGCGACTAATTCACGTGCATGTCGCCTCACACTAAAAACAAAAAAAAAAAAGAAAAGAAAAAGCATTAGTATGCGCTTAAGTCCCTTTGGATTTTTATTATTCATAAATGAATTAACAAGATTGAGGAAACATATTTACATAGCTACGTAAAAATGCGTGTAGTTGCTCGTAAATTTGTAAATGGCTATCGATTGGACTTGTCACATACGACTGGTGTCACAGTGGCATAATTAATGAAGTATGAGATATAATGTAAACATACCCAGTAGGACATTGATATTGATAAAATCTAGTTGTTCAACTAATCTACAGCGTAATATGGCGTTTCCACCACAGTTTACTATTGTTTTTGCCGCTGCAGTGATCAGCAACCGATGCGGTTTCAGTAAATTTGATTTTTGTTTTTTGTCAAGGCTAGTGTAGCACTTAGATATTAATTAAGTCCATTGTACTACACTTGGCTTCCCTCTTAATTTTCTTTAAATCTACCCGATCTCCGAAGAAATCTTGATCCTGTGGTGCCAAGGAGCCAATTTGGTCGCTTCTTAACACATCAGTGCCAAAGACCTAAAGCCTGATTCGAGGATTCGAGTGAAGGCTGGACAGACGCACAGGAAGTGGTCCGCCGTCTCATCCTCCTCTTCACAAGCTGAGCAGAGTACACTGTCTGAGATGCCCAACCTTTCCATGTGCTTCGCCCACAGAAAGTGGCCCGTCATCACTCCAACCAGCCGGGTCAATTTGTAGAAGCGTAATTATTTCCCCAAATGTTTTTTCTGGGTGGACCAGTTGACCAATATCAGATTTTCTTTTAGTGTAAAATAAAGGAAAAGTTCATATACAAGGTGTACACGCCAATTTTTTTTTTTTTTTTGTTATATAAAATAATATTGCAAGTAAAATGGAGCACCTACATCTATTAATGACTGCTCAAGTCTTTCAATTACACGACAAGTTCAGGAATAAGGATTTGAGAAAATTGTTAATATCACATGGTAAAGCGGCCTCGGTAGTCTGGCGTAAGTGCACTAGCCTGCCATCCCAGAGGTTGTGGGTTCGAGTCCCACGTAAAGCACGATTCTCGCACTTTTCCAAAATTACCTATTTTCCTAGTTTCTATACAAAAAAAATTTAAAATAAAAGTAATTCCTCAACAACCATGTAATGCGCTGAGTAAGGATTGGAAGGATTCCTTACTCAGCGCATTACTTGCATTGTGTGATCTTTTTGCCAGGAAAATGCGAAACACAGATAGCGCTCCAAGCAGTAAAAAGCCGTTGTTCCTAAGCAATGACAGGTGGGCATTCCCACCACTTAGGACTGGTAGCAACAGGCTAATCACCTAGCCTGTCAGAAAGCAAATAGATGAACGAAACCAACGCAAGACTGAGTCTTGTCGAGGCCCTATGCTCCCGAGTCGAGAGAACAAGGAAAAAAAAAAAACAGAATGCTAAAACTCAAATTGAGAATTAGCGGCTTATTAAATATTGTGAAAAATAGTGTTTTTTTTCTTTCTTTACTGACATTCTAGTCCTACTGGGTACAGTTACCTACATATTTGTGTGTGTGCGCTTATAAGACTATGCACGTTGAGGGCACACAACGGAGCACCGATTTTGGAGCGTGGGTACCATTTGGAGCTGATTGTGAATCAGCTGATAAGCCGCTTATCGACATTTAACGCTACGCTAGACCAAATTAGATCGATTTTGGTTTTGGGATCGGCTGTTGTGGAAATCGATGTATGCAAATGGATGGAGGCGTTGGTGTGAGTGTGTGATCAAATCAAAATTTATTATTTCCGCATACACACATGCATCCATATATTGCTTATAAGAAGCGAATACAAAAAAAAAAGAAATACCAAATAAAATTAAATACATATTTTGCTTTAAGCCGATTAGTTGCACCAACAAAAAGCCAAAACAAAAAATGAAAACAAAAAATAAAGAAGAAAAATACAAATAAAAGGTGTAGTGCCAAGGGATAGGAAAAGTGAAGAAAACAGCGGGGGTGGGTGGTGAGACGCCCCAGATTTATGTAGAAAATAGAAATTTGGTATTGTGGCTTGTAATTACAGCCCATGACTGTTTGTTGTTGTTGCCACTGTTGCTGTTATTATTTTGGGCGTTTGTGAGCTTAACAAAGCAAAAAGAAAATATCAATAATAAATGAGCACAGAAACAATAGAAAGTGATGGGATGAGCAACCAAACAAAAACAAAAAAAAAAAAAAATAAAAGATAAAAAAATACAGAAAACCAACAAACACACAAACAATATAAAAAAAAGCCCAGAAAGCCAACAAACACACAATAATGTAAAATATTGGACAGCAAAAAATGCACAAACAAAATAAATATATTGGAAAAATCAATTGCCTGTGAGGCGTTGATTTTTTTCTGTTTTTATTTATTTATTTATTTTTTTTTTGTTGGTTTTTTGTTGTTGTTGGTTTCCTGCTACATTGTCTTAATCAATATTAAAAGCATTGGGGCAGTTAATAAAGCGATTTGTTTGCTATCACTTCTCACGCCATTTCACTCTGAAGCAAAAATGTTTTGGAAATTTCTTTCCCTTCCATTTATTTATTTACTTTTTATACTTCACTGAAATTATTTGTTTTCCAATTTTTCTCCTATTTTACGCCTGTGTGCATGGAGAGTTTATTAAATCGAAAAAAATAAAACAAAACAGCAGCAACAACAACAAATCACTCCATTAGCGCACTTTGGCAGTTTTTTTTTTTTTGTGGTGTTGCGGCCGCGTTCCGATTTCATTTGCTACCCGCTAGCCAGATAGTCACTTCGGCTGTTGTTGTTACTTTGCGCGCCGCATGGAATAGTGAGTATCTTCACGAAACTAAAGTTCAACTTGTGGTTCTAATAATGAACACAAACATATGAATATAAAGTGTGCGCAAATACGTGTATGTATGTATGAATGTATGCGCACATCTTGAGCCATGACAGCCTAGCAGACAGCTTAAGGGCAGGCGCGCGTAATGAGATACATTTCATTATGAAATATGAAGACACGGCCAAGAGTGGAAAGTAAGCACAAAAGCGAGAAGAAGAAACAAAACTGTCAAGACAATATCATCGGCACAGTGACAAAGATTTAGAGAATTTTACTTTAAAATCATTAAATTCTATAATTCCGAATCGAAGTACGAGTTAATGCGGCAGGATGATCCATCTAGCATTAGAAACTCAATGCAATACGACTATGATTATTTTTCAGTTAATTTTTTTAGGTTATGAAGGGATGTACTTTGGTACTTTGGAGGTACTTTTTCCGATAGGGGTTTCTTGACAGATCACGCATGACTGCTGTCAAACTAAAGGCATTATTTCTTTCAGTATTCATTGACATTTCATCGTGGAAAAACTTACGCCTCAACAACATTTACAAATCGTGAACTTGTATTACGAAAATCGACGCTTTGTGAAAACTGTACATAGCGCGCTTAGGCCTACTTACGGTATTCAGCGAAGATACCCTTTTTTGGCTTAATGCCTACGTCAATAAGCAAAATTGCCGTATTTGGGCTGAGGAGCAATCCGAAGCCATTCAAGAACAGCCATCCATTGAAAACAACCGTTTGGTGCGCCCTAGTGGCTGGAGGAATCATCGGCCCACATTTCTTCAAAACCGAGGCTGGCGCCAATGTAACAGTGAGGGACGAATGCCATCGTGCCTTGATAAACAACTTTTGGATGCCGAAAATTGAAGCCCGGCCGCCTTAGCCGAATGGGTTGCTGCATGACTACCATTCGGAATTCAAAGAGAACGTTGGTTCGATTCTCGGTGATTGATCAAAAGTTTTTTTCTAATAGTGGTCGCCCCTCGGCAGACAATGGCAAACCTCCGAGTGTATTTCTGCCATCAAAAAGCTCCTCAAAAAAAATATTTGCATTTCGGAGTCGGTTTGAAACTGTAGGTCCCTCCATTTGTGGAATAACATCAAGACGCACGTCACAAATAGGAGAAGGAGCTCGGCCAAACACCCGAAAAGGATGTACGCGCCAATTACCCGCCTTTATAGGGCGGTTAAATTTCAAGGGCTGATGTTGAATGTGAACCACATCGAAACGTCAAGTTTTTTTCTGCATTTCATTTGAAATTTTTGAATTCAAGACTAATTCAGTTTTAATAATTGAAAGACACGCAATCGAGCAATGCGTTAAAGTTATTCAGGCTTATTATGAAAACGGGCGTCCAAATCAAAATGCATATCGCGCACTTCGTCTTCAGTGATGAGGCACATTTGCACCTCAGTGGATTCGTCTATAAGCAGAATTGCCGCATTTGGGCGAATGATAATCCAACAGTGATTGCCGAAAAACCAATGCACCCACAAAGAGTGACTGTTTGGTGCGGTTTATGGGCCGGCGGCATCATTGGGCCGTATTTTTTCCAAAATGAGGCCGGTCAGGCAGTTACTGTGAATAGTGTTCGCTATCGTGAGATGATAACGAACTTTTCACGGCCCGAATTGGAAGATATGGATGTGGATGATGTGTCGTTTCAACAGGACGGTGCCACTTGTCACACAGCTAACGAAACAATGGCTCTTTTGCGCGAAAAATTTAATGGCCGAATAATCTCACGTCGCGGCGATGTCAATTGGGCGCCAAGATCATGTGATTTGACACCGTTGGACTTCTTTCTTTGGGGTTATTTGAAAGAAAAGGTGTACGTCGATAAGCCAGCGACAATTCAAGAGTTAAAGAAGGAGATAATTCGGCACATTAACGGCATAGAACCTCAATCATGCCTCAGTGTCATCGAAAATTTGGACTATCGGATGGAGGTGTGCCGCCGAGGCCGCGGCGGCCATTTGTTACTTTGTTCCATACGTAATTGAGCTATACCAGTATTATCATAGTAAGGAGAAATAATAATAATTTCCTAATAAAATTGTATATTATTCAAAATCAACACCGGCCCTTGAAACTTAACCACCCATTATAATTTAAGCAAGTGATCTATTCCTATAAGACAGCGCCAACTCTATGGACTTTCAATGGATTTACTGCGTCGTCGCTTGCAATTCGTCGGTGAGCAATTAAACTCTCATTTCGGACCAGTGGATTGGCCACCACGATCGTATGATAACACAACCTTTGGAGATTTATTTGTGAGAGTTTCTAAAGTCTAAATGGTTTGTGGATAAACCAGCTTCGTTTGAAGCTTTGGTAGCCAACATTACTAAAGTTATTAACGAGAGCGAGTCATTCAAGATTGGTGCTTACGGATGGCCCAATTACAGCGCAGTAGCGGCGAACATTTCAAAGAGATTGTCTTTAAAAAATGAATCTCATGAATGGTTCTACACAAAAATAGTAAAGATTTCCCAACCAATTTGAATTTTCGTTATTTTATTTCAATTTAAAATCCGATACCACTAAATTGATTACCCTCTAGAAGACTAGTTCTCGTGAATTTTGAATTTTTGGTTAGCCACGGCCTTTTGCATGTCAGATAACGTCACATAGATGTGTTTTATTGACCGAATTGGAAGTAAATCTTCAGCTGTTATTACATTGGGACGCCAAAGTTCGTTTGAGGCGCAGCGCCTAGCCGCTCTTGTTTTACCCAAAAATGCAAATATCTTATCTTATTTTACTGTATGAAATCAAAGGGTGTGTATTATGTAGCTGGTACATACACCTATATTTCCTTTTTTTAATTTTTTTTTTAAATAAATTCCTTTCCAAACGACTATTTGCAGCCCATTGTGTATTCTGCTTTGTGACAGCAAGTGAGATATCAGAAACTAAACATCGAGTTAAATGAAGCGTTCGCTGTTGGTGGTGGCAATCAAGTGGGCAGACAAATAGACAAGCAACAAGCATTGGTTGCAACAACACATACACATGCGTGTATTATTATGGGGAATAATATGTTATATAAGTATGTAGCTATATATGTAGGTTGTAAATTGATATGTATACTAGTTGACACTGCACACGAATACAAGAACGAGCGCCTAGTCTGCGATGCGCCAAGCAATTGCCACGTAAATCTATTCCTGCGCGCATATGTAAATATTTGAATCATTAGAGCACATGTAGGTATATATGGATATGTAAGCATGTAAAATATCGTATTATAGTAATGTGCAAACGTAGGTATGTATGCAGATATCTGTTATAGAATCTAAGCATGACTAACAGCCGACAAACTGGAGCCTGTCACCAGCATCGTTAACTTTGCGACGACGACAACGACGACAACTGTCTCGACGCATCATGATTATGCCACCATCCGCTTGCTTCCTTGGCTAGTGCATATTGTCTGAGCTCAACAATTCGTACACCTTTTGTTGCTTGTGTGGAACGTGGCTTTATTATTATTTATCACATGTAGCTATTCGCATTCAGTGATTGCATTACCAGCCATATGGTGTGAATATACTTGTGTGTGCGTACCTATCCGCGCGTACGTACTTACATATGTACATAGATACTGGTATGTATACGAGGGTCACTATTTGCATTGTGTGTCTTGGCAATCCAAAGTGGTATTTACATTAGAAATTTTGACATTTTTGAGTAGACCTATAAATAAACGTAGAAGGGTTTGTGATTTGAGCAAAATTTGTATTTTTCCAGTTACTGCCAAGTTGTGTGGCAAAATTCAGAAATTTAATTAACTGATGAACAAATTTGCACCCTGATAAAAGATGATTTTCCTTTATGCGTTGAGCATTTTCTGCCACATAATACAGGGTTTGATTGAAAAGTAATGAGCCTTATTTTTTTAAGCAGTTTTATTAAAACTCTTTGCTTATACAACTAATATTATTCAAAATAGGACCCTTGAGCGTCAATACACCGCTGGTAGCGGTCCTTCCACTGCAGGAAAGATTTTTTAAACTCATCCGCCGGAATCGCGTTTAATTCGGCTGTCAAAGTTTTTTTGATCGTCTCGATGGAGTCGAAACGCCTCCCCTTCAGCTTTCTTTTCTGGCGCGGGAACAAGAAGAAGTCCGGAGGGGACAGGTCTGGGCTGTAGGGAGGGTGGGGAAGCACCGGAACCCCCCATCTTGGCCAATGCACGAACCCGGTTCACATCTTCGTCTGTTTGCGTCGTCGAAGGCCTTCCAGATCCCTGTTCGTCTTCGACGTCCTCCCGGCCTTCCTTAAAAGACTTGTGCCACCGTTTTACCTGGGCACTGGACAGAGATTGGTACCCGTAAGCCTCCTTGAGTAGCCCAATGGTTTCGGTACTCAATTTGTTTAGCTTTACACAAAATTTGATCGAGTAACTTTGCTCCAACGATCGCTGCATTTTCGCCACTGCAAAATCCTAACACACTTTTAAAACAGCTTTCATGCGCGGAGCGATGTTGACTGCACCGCTGTTGCCAGCGAACTGGGACCGGTTTCTAGTGGAAGGGGAAGGCCCAACGATCATTTTCCCGCACCAGCCGATTCGGTGGATCGCTTGGCAGACGCTCCGCGCGGGAAGACTCATTACTTTTCAATCAAACCCTGTAGACTTCCGAAAATATGCTTTATATGGAAGAAAGTGTAACCAACTTCAGACCGCTCGCACAGCCGACGAAATCAAATGGCAAAAGAACTGAAGCAGCGCCCGCTACAGGTTATGGCTTGGACCGCTGTAACTGCAAATGTGCGCTCTCCAATCGTTTTCATTGAGCCTGGCGTCAACGTAAATGTGAAATACCGTCGGCACCGTCTCACAAAGCTCATGTGAACCAAGAATGGCTAAAAAACAACATTCCGAGCTTCATAACGTCGACAGAATGGCTCTGAAATTCAGCAGGCGAATGATTACTCTCTTTGGGCGATTTTGGAGAATAAGGTCCGAACTAAAATATTCACAAATCTCGAGGCGCTGAAAAAACCATTGTCCGCGAGTGGACCAGAATACTTGCAAGTCACATTCGGGCAGCTTGCGATTCGTTTCTGGACCGTCTCAAGGCCGTAGTCAAGGCAAAAGTTGGTCATAGCGAGTAACACAAAATAGATTCCTAACTTTGTATTATTTTC
Organism: Anastrepha ludens; assembly: GCF_028408465.1. NCBI lineage: Eukaryota > Metazoa > Arthropoda > Insecta > Diptera > Tephritidae > Anastrepha > Anastrepha ludens. The sequence goes on along the minus strand of NC_071499.1, from coordinate 42,458,388 downwards.
ACACATTTTTTACTCACTACTCTGACACTCCCCACATAGCGCTAAAGCGCCATTTTGATACCATTATTAGACCTCAAACAAGCAGAAGTCAACAACCAGCCATAGCTGTTGATGGAACAGAGAAGATTGATGAGATTTAGGTTGGCGCACTGCCGCAGACTGTCGAGGCAAGAAGCACCGAGTGACCTCAATCGTCTGCTGCCGCTAAACCTAAACATTTACAGAGAAAGCACTCAACAGTCTCCTACTCTGAAAGGTCCCCACAGATTCTGCAATGGGGGTTATATGCTAAACCCAGTTTTTCCACGTGTGTGCCGATCATCAAATGACCGGTAGATACAGCTACAAGTTTGGAAATTGAATGCCGGGGATTCTTGAGACCTGCGTCTACTATACTGGGGCCGTGGGGTTCTCGAAATAGCACAAGAAGAAATGGATCTCCATCTTTTCTGCGCTTTCCTGAGGACGCTTTCCTTTATCAACGGTTAGTGCGATGCCGATGACCGGGTAGGCTGTCTCTAAAACCAATTCGGTCCCCTCTCTGACAAGCTCATCAGCAATTGCATTTCCCCCTATGTGACTATGTCCTCGAACCCTGATCAGCGAAATATTACATGCCATTTTTTTATTTTCTTATCTTCGGTGTATATTTGAACTCCTCCTATAAATAGATTTTATGCAATTATTTTGATGAGGTCTGCAACAGGAAATGTGAACCCTCGTATGTAAAATGGTTGCCCCTTTCTTGAGTGAATCTGTTGCAGCTATTTTTATCAATATAACTGCAGCACGCGTTCGCTTTCATTTATTATTTTCACATTTGTGCGATAAATTAATGTGTTGGTATGCGCAAACTTCATACACATATGGATATTTTTATACAGACGTGGTCCCAATAAAAGTACGGAGACATTTTTTCAGAATCTGTCTTTTTAATTAAATTTTTTTTTTGTTTTGTAAAAATACGGTGTATATATTACTAGAACAAAAACCGTTAAATACTAATTTCAAACAGCACAAAATTAAAAAAAAAAAATCAAATAAATTTCACCAAGTATGCCCATATAGTTCTTTAAATTTAAGTGCAAAATTGAAGAAATTTTTTTAGACCAAGTTTTTTTACCAAGTTTTCACTTTTCATTTATTATTTTTTTTTAATTTTTTTTTTAATAGTTTATGGGTACTATAGCAAAAAGGCATTTAACTCGAAATTTAAAACTGCATAAAATTCAAAAAAAAAAATCAACAAATTTTTATCACAGTTTTTAGTTTTTTGATCAGAACTGCAAGAAAAATTTTGAACACGCGCATTTATAGTCTATTAAATATAAGTATGATATTGCGGAATATGTTTTTTTTATTGTTTTGCTAGTGTAGCTTCAAACAATCGTAACTTCTGAAGCCTTTGAGACTCCATCTCGGAAAATATCTTATTTAGAAAACATTTTTTCGGTATTTTTACTCCTTATAGTTCAGTAGAAAAAGTTTTAGGAATATGGAACAAAAGTTTACAAATTAAAGATCAAAGACTTTTAAAACAATATTTTGATGAAAAATGTTGCAGATAATCAAACCAAAACACTGTCTGGCTTATAACCTTTCGCACAATACACTACTTAAGCAAATCGAATACGAAAAGTTTTGACTTACTAGTAGATGAGGTTTAGCACTTTTTGTTAGACACTCTTGCACATGTGGCACCTTCAATATACTTCTAAAAACAAAAAAAATAAAAAATTTTAGTCAGTTTACGTCAGTTTTTTCATGAACTTGGCCCACGTGCAAATTTTGAGCGAAATCGAACCATATTCCGTGCAACATGAAAGGATATAAATGAAAAAAAAAATGCGTAATATCGTAAGAAAAGAAAACAAGAATTTTTATAGCAAATCAATGCCAATTTTGAGCAACTTTTAACTTACACAGCACAAGAATTTTTTTTAACATTTATTAGGCATTTCTAAAAGTTTTAACGAAAAAGCTTTAAGTTATGATGAAAATTTGTTCAATCTCTTAAAATATTGTACAACAAGAATGATAGAAACAAGATTGCGTCCATCAGAGAGTGCGTGTCGTCACGTTTGCCGAGTTGTGTAGTGTTGCCAACCATTTGCTCTTCGCAATAAATTTGGTGCTTTTTTATACCCAAAATGCGTAAAGTTTTAAGTTTCGTGTTTGTTTCTTTTTTTAACTCAAAGTTACCGAGACTGTAAATTAAAAAAAAACTATATTATTAAACAAACGAAGGTTAAAAAAAGTCACTCTGAGACGATTTTAGTGCTAATGCTAATTTGTTGATTCTTATAAAATTTGATATATTGAAAGTGTAAATTTAATTTTTTGCTCCTTTTAAGGTTATGCAAGAATATTAAATCTTCTTCTCTCAACTCTTTTCAAGATTGAAAACCTTTTACACATTTTAAAAAGCGTTTGAATTTACTGAATGCGAATTAAAACCATAGAGGTGTAATCGTTTCGACCGCTCCTCAATCCTTAGTGGGACATAGGGCATCAAGAAGTATATTCACAGTAAAAATAAGCCACAAAATACCAGAAAATACTAAAGAAACCATACTGACATTTTTACAAAAAGAGTACCTTATCTAATTACATAACCTCAAATATAACAAAAAAGTCGTTCCCTTAACAAAAGAGTCTCGCTTAGCAAATAACAACTCATAAATTAAATTGTACATATCCATAACACATTTATTTAAAAAAAAATCGCATATTCTAAAGACAATTTGTCACGCATACAAAGTTCTTTAAGTAATTCAATAAAGATTTGGTATTTTATATTCTTTAAATGGGCATTTCAGTGCGTTTTTATAACCAAAGCTAGGTAATACTGCAGTAGCGAGAGAGAGAGATTTGACTGCTGAAAGCAGAAGAAGACCAGCAACAACTGCAATCGCGGGCAAGGTGACCAGATGTTAAAAAAAAGTAAAGCTGCATAAAACTGAGTGAATTATTTAGATAATTATAAAAAAATGTATATTTCACAAAATTATAAACATTACTTTTAATTAGAACAGGCTAGAAAAATGTCATGAAGAAAGAACTAAAACCACGAGACTAAATAATAAAAAAAATTTGCTAAATCAAGTTACGAAAATGGTAATCTGGCCATACTGGTTAAACGTAAAACGAGGTAACTCATTGTCAAATTCGATGAGCGCAAAGTAACGGTACCACGATAGGCGCCATCTCATTATTTTTTCCATCATGTTGTACAACACATATAAGTGAGATACATCTATAAAAAAAAATAAAAAGTCAAGGCGTAGCAAAATGTCGCTGTGCTACTATTGTGACAACGTTTGAACACACATTTATGTAAAATAAAAAAAAATAAAAAATTTCTCGCTGGCTTTGAATGTTCTGCGTTTCGCATTTATTGCATTTCGAAGCTACCGCTGACAATTTTTTCCATGTAATATGAAATACCAGAATTGCGCGATAGTTTGCTGCCGCTCAAATATATTGCTAATCCACATAGAAGTATCGGGTGTTTTTATAGCAGCATGAGAACTATCGACATCAATAATTATAGTTTGGTAGCTGAACGTTGGAAGGGTTTTGTCGGCGCCCAGCTCGTACAAGAATTGAAGCCAAATGACCATCGTTTGCTGGGCTGATTTAATGTTATTTTTCAGATTTATTGGAAAGAGTAATCAAAAATTGGAGACGTAGTAACTCGTACCCGAGGCACCTGGCATATTCAAAAAATAAATACAATGAAATTTTTTACTAGATTATAGTAGAAAAAAGGTTATTCCAATACTATCTCGGTTTTGTATTATCACTTTAAGTTCTCCAGCTTTTACAAAATTCGCTGTACATATTTTTTAACATTCTCACAATTTTGTATGCGTTTTTGTTGTTGTTGTTTTCTTTTCTTTTTTTTTTTTGTATGTGTTTGTTGCCTTACTTTACAATCCAGTTCATTGGAGTTACAAAGTAAAAAAATTTAGTTCATTAATTTAAATCGGTCAGCCGACTAATAAATTTTCGTCTATGCATTTCGCATTCATTTGTTATTCAATTTTGTGCCTTTTAAGTTATTTTTGGACAGTTTTTTTGTATTTATTTTTGTAGGGATTTTTCTATGGAATCTTCCCCATACTGTCATAAAATATTTCTCATTACATGCCTTTTATATAGAAACAAGTAAAAATAGTTGCGTGGTTAGTTATTAAAGGCTTTGCATGTAGGACTTTGTTTCGCTCTAATTTTGTTGGCTGACCTCGGACTTTGCTTCTAAATAAAATCAATCAGAAAAGGGAGGAAGAAACAATAATGCTTCTATTCCATATTTTTTTTTTATTTTTGTTTCCTTTAGGACCGCATTACATATTACTCTGTGCTACAACTCAACATTTGAAATGCTCTCTCTAAGTATTCCTATTGTAAATTGTTATTTAAAATGTATTCTGTGCATTCAATTAAACGTCGTGTGTTTTATTCCTTGGACGTTCTATAGCATAAACGATAGCAATTGCACATTCTTGTATTTATTTGTTTAGATTGTCGTTACTTTTGTTGTAAAATATAGCATAGTATTTAACAGAAGCCACAAGAGTCAAGTTTTAAAATTTTATAACAAAATTAGAAAAATTCATCATCAAAATTTTCATCTTCTTAAGGGGACTCGATGGTCTATAAATGTCAAAAAATCATGTTTTGCTTTTTCGATATTTCGAATGTGTACTATCTTAAGAATGTACTGTCAAATTTTTCTGCGGAAACTCCCAATATTATAGCTTCTACAGCCCATTAACTAGGTAGAGAGCGGTCCACGCGCTCCTGTAGCGCAAACTTTCAAAGCATGTATCTCGAAATGACTTTTTTCAGTCTGGTGTTGTCAAAAAAAAAAACTCGCCTAAAATTTTAATATGGCTATCGCCCGTACTAGAATCATATTATTATTTCAATTAGTTCGTATTTTTTTGATTAAAAAACTACAAAAAAAAACGATTTTTCGAGTGTCAGATTTAAAGCCGCGTTATTTAATCAAACCATTTTTTTTATTCTTGTACGGGACAAAGCTACAGTAATACTGTTTAATAATTTGTTTGGTTTTTGTGTTTCAGATAAATAGAAGAGCCAAAATGAACAACACCGCCCAGGTCCAATTTTTCGGGAGAGTCAACTTCAGCGTCATTTTTAAATTACACAGGCCTGCGAAATTTAACTTTTTTCAGTTTCTAGAATGGCTGTACTTGTTTCTTGTAGTTTTTTATGCGCTGAAAACGAATCTGACCTTCAAAATGCTGCATCACGTCAGGATTTTTGGTAAATGAAGCCTAAAAGGTCAAAAAATGGCCATTTTAGCCATTTTTGATCATTTTTTTTGGGATAGAAATTTTTTTTTTTCAATTTTCGACGAAAGGGTCGCATAGTACAACTCTTTAGCTTTAAAACCCATTTTTTTAAATTATTGTACGATTTTTTAAAAAAAAGTTATGACATTTTGAAATTAACAGTTTCAGTTACGCCAATAGACGTTATACCCAACGTATACGTTGAAAAAAAAATTTTCTATCCCAAAAAAAATTATCAAAAATGGCTAAAATGGCCATTTTTTGACCTTTTAGGCTTCATTTACCAAAAATCCTGACGTGATGGAGCATTTTGAAGGTCAGATTCGTTTTCAGCGCATAAAAAACTACAAGAAACAAGTACAGCCATTCTAGAAACTCACCCTCGCAGGACTGTGTTATTGATATTAAAAAAAAAATAAAAATTTTCATTTTTGAACGTAAAATAAGTTTAATAAAAAGCCGACAAGTTTAAATATCATCTTTCTTCTTCTTACTGTAAAAAAATTCCTGAAAATAGCCAAAATTTTGGAATTCCATACCCCTTAACACTGAATAAATTTCGAAATTAGAAAAATTTTTTCGAAATATTTCTTCGAACTTTTTTTTAATTTTTTCGAATTTTCTTGTTCAAAAAATTTTTTTTTTAAATTTTGTTTTTAAAATTTTTTGCAAAATTTGTTTAAAAGTTTTTTTTTTTTTAATTTTTTCTCAAGTTGTTTTCTATTTACTTCTTATTAATATATTATGATGATTATACTCAACTGAATTTTCAGAAAAATTTACATCAAAATTTGTTTAAATTTTTTCATTTTTGAACGTAGAATAAGTTAAATAAAAATCCCAAAAAATTTAAATATCGCTTTCCATTTTTTTATTGTAAAAAAATTCCTGAAAATACCTTAAATTTTCCACCGGGACCCCTTAATTGCAAACTCCAGAAATATTTTTAGTACGCAGTTTTATAGCTTATTAAAATTGAATATAACGAAATGTTGAAGTTGCTAAAAATCGCTTTAATTCTTTATAATTTTTCTCCTGGCTGTGTAGCGCATTGTGTCTATATAACAAATGCTCGACAATGGGCATCAGAGTAAAAAAAAAAATTATGAAAAATCCACAGTACTTATTATACAAAAAGAAAAAAAAATTGTTTTTACAAATTCTAACTAAAATCGTAGAACTGGGATGGAAGTTGTGTTATATAGATATTTTTAGTGCAGGAGCTACTGGTCAAAATGTTGATGTGTTATAGCTTTTTCGCCAGTGAATGATCAAGTGATTTTGAATTTCGTACCGGTTTTAGAAAGAAGAATACTCTAAGTATTATACCTCTCAAACAGTTAAATAAAGCTTAACCTAAACCTAAGAATACTCTGGGTACTTGCGCTGGAAATACATTTTTTTTATTTAACTTTTCTGTGACTTGTTTCAACTTCGACGTTTTTTATGTACTACACCCAACTCTCATTTTACATGGTCTTTTTTTACACGATTTTGAAATAACACGGTTCACTTAGGCATTTTTTATACGAAATTTTTGTTCGAAACAAATACTATTTTTCTTCCTTATTAAAATGATGTCTTATTATGTAGATTAGGGCGGGTTGATTTAAAAATCGCTCATTGCTCTGTGAAAATCGTATTCTAGGGATCAAAATAAGAAACTTTGCCGAGGGAGCCATACCTCCGAAAAATCCCACTTTGACCCATTTAGAGTGCCCCAATCGAGTCCAAATGTATGACCGACCCCCACTAACTTTGGACGGTCGATCCACCCATGCCAGTGGAACACCCCCTGGAACTCCCCTGGGGGGTTCCCCATACAATCATTTCAAAATATCACAATTTTTGGCCTTTACATGAGAAAAGAAACTAAAAAGTTCGACCCAAATTGGGGGACATCAGAATTCGTTTTAGAGGTATGGTTCCTTCGGCAAAGTTTCTTATTTTGATCGCCAGAATATGATTTTCACAGAGCAATGGGCGATTTTTTTGCCTCCCCATAAATCGACCCGGCCTAATGTAGATAAAAATAATTCGAGTAAGATTAAGTGGGGCTACATCCCCACATACTGTTCTTACAAAAACTATGCAATGAGTACATTTCAGAACTGCTCAAGTGTTTTTTTATGTATAAAAAATACTTTCTTTAAATTTTCCAAAATTTTCAACATAGAATAAGTCTGACAATTATTAAATTTTTTTCATAATTATTAAATTTTTTTCATTATTACTGAATTTTTTTCCAAATTATTAAATTTTTTTCATAATTATTAAATTTTTTTCACAATTATTAAATTTTTTTCATTATTACTAAATTTTTTTCCTAATTATTAAATTTTTTTCATAATTATTAAATTTTTTTTTCACAATTTATTCAATTTACTTCTTACTATAATACACGAGCCTAGAAGAAACCAGCTTTCGGAAAAATTTAAGACAATCTCCGATATACAACTTGAATCATTTGGGAACCGCTCCTATGTGTAACCTTCTATACTCGCTCAACTATGGGGTTATTGAATTGGGCAACAAATTTGAGCAAAATAAACCGGATTTGAGCCATTTCAAGCGGATATTGCCAATATTCCAGCACAGTTGAACTGCATATTTTTTTAGGCCTCTAACTTAATTCTGCTCCTTTCAGTTCTACAGAGATTTAAACAGATGATACTTCGAGCTTCAGGTTGAAGGCCTGACAGCCAAAAATTACACATTGACAGCGCTTCCAGTCTCAGCCAGTATCCAAAATACAGTACAAATTGCAGAATACTAAGAAATTTTCAAACTAAAAAGTAAAAAAAAAAACCATTACGACGATGCCATTTTATTGACCTTTTCAAATTATAAACTTCATATACTCGTACTTTTTACACCAAATGATTGAGTTTTAATTGAGTGATTTAATTTCTAACTAATGCACTATCAGGCAAACGCGATAATTTTAATCAATTCAATTTCAATTAATTTAGTTCTATGATTTTAATCTGATTTACTTTTGGTGTTGATTTAATTGTGTAAATATTTATTTATTAGCCGTCGCTGCGAGATTGTGGTTTATTGATTGGTTATGTGTTGCCACATCTGCTTCAACTGGCATGTCTCGCTGATAAGCTTTTTCAATATAGGCAGGAATGTAAACAATTTCGAATTTTAATTACCACATATACCTGCTTATATGTGTGCGTGCATGTATGTATGTACTCTGATTGCATAATAAGTTCGCTGACCCAAACAAGTGTTGGAAACAACAATTAGAAAATAAAGTTCATGTTAATTTTGATCTCCTAAAAAAGTGGAATACTATTGTATTATAATTTTATTTCAACCAAAATGTGCCGAATTTATTACAGCATAAAAAGTATTTAGATTTATGCAAATTTGAAAATTTTATGTGGCATATAATTATATGAAGTGAGTAACAAAAAATTTTAAGTGGTAATTACATTTGCTGTAAAATTTTTTTTTAAATTTGATGAAATTTGTTAAAATTGATATAATTTCAAGGGATCCAAGTACTTTGGGAATTATCCTCAATTATTCTACTCCTCAAATACTCAGCTTAATTGTAACACTTATAGGTATATTGTCGTTTCTGCGACCGATCTCCGGAGACTCCAATACACTTTCTCCCTGAATATGGCGCTATAGCGCGTAGAAGGTTGACACAATTGAGCCAATTGCAGTCAGAAGAAAGGCATACATGCAAGTATATGCTCAGCCCAACATAGTTCAATCTTAAGTTCAATAAGGGAACTGCGTTTGAATGAGGTACTGTGATGAGTTGAGGGCACAAGAGATCAAGAGATTGAGGAGCAAAGCTCAAATATAGCAATTCTATCTATTTATTCTATTCTAATGCTCAGATCTTCCAGAAGTTCGATACCAGGAATTTCAGATAAGCGCGAACTAAATGTCTTCAAGTTTCTGTGGAACACATTTTCGGTTTACATGCCCTTTTATAATGAATTGTGCTTCATCGCTGCCGCTAACCCTTTTCTAGCCAAGAAAGCTTGGAAACTAATGCGAGCGTGTCAATCTTAATTTTTTCCCCACGAATTTTGCTGGACTCTTGCCAGCGAGCGTATTTCCACTTTGAGTCTGTGTTGTTGAAAAAAATTTCCCTTGCAGTGAGTGGCAAGCGGCATGGCTTTACACTTCTAGGCCGGTGAAAATGCTCTTTCTTGCAAACTCATTCGATACCTCCATATGCGGTATGCTACTGTGCTCCGATGCCCTGATACTCGTGTGAAAAGCAAACTGCGCGACTGGGGCATACCGCTACAGTTCTGGTGTGACATTTGCAGAGCTATTTGTCTGTGAAATATGGCGACGTTGTTATTTAGGACCACTCTTGATTGATTGAAGACATTCAATAACTGCATTTATTATCAACAACTTGCCTTGAAAGATCTGTTGGAAGCTTAAGTTCATTGATCTGTTGGAAGCTTAGGTTAGATTAGGTTGAACTGATTGACTTGCAATCAGAAATGTTGGACGAAACGACTTCTTTATTCCAAGCTTAATTAACTTTCTCACACTTTAATCTCTAATTTCGATATATCCGTACAAAAACAAATATAATTGTTTCTACTGGGAGCTTTCTCGGCTCACATTATATCAAGATTGTATCTCCTATTGAAGACCATCATCGGTACTTAGTAGCCCGTTATGCCTGGTAGGCAAATTTCGTCTGCATAGTATCGTGGTGTTCTTATTTTTGTACAAAAAAAGTTCCCGTCATTAGAAAAAAAATTAAACGAAACAGTCTTTTTCGTCTTCTGAAATATATTTTACTGTTTCTGAAATATAATTGATTATTACGAAGTTTTATTTTATGGCATCGGAAATAGAATTGTTAATTCCAAAATATATTTAACCATTTCTGAAGTACACTTGACATATTCTCAATTACTCTTGTTGAAGATGTAGTCTGCAAAAAGAAGAATTCGCCCGTGAGGCGTGACAAAAAACATTCTGAGATAGAATCCCGATTGGGTCGAAGTAGCCTCTCAGATAAATTCAAACGCTGCATAATAAATAAGAAATATGCCTACAAGGCTTGTGCGATCGTCGGTCGATCAGAAAGCTTTGGTAATAAGAAACCAAACTCAAAAACCTGTAACCTTTTTTTGATAAGAATTCTAAAAGAATTTTAATATCTTCAGTTTTAATGGGACATCGTACACGGTGAATATTTCGCACAAACGTGTGAGCGATTGATCTGGTAAAGCTTTCCATGATGGCAGAAATGTTAGACTTTATCCTTTTGTTCTTTCAGCCTGATTTTTTTTTTTTTTTCTAGATATGTACTTGCAATTTCGTGGGAGATCCTACCATGGGTAATTGTTTTGTTTCTGAAGATAGCTGCCAATATACTAATTGAACTCTATTCCGAATTCGATGGGTACAGTACAACCCTATTTCGCTTAACTAAAGGGCCTTTAGATGTCAGTAGTGAATAATTCCTAGACGGTACCTTTTTTTATGTCATGTTAGACATTTGTCAAGTAGACAGTTATGCAATTTTACACGATAGAAAAGCGTTAAAATTATTGAAACTTATTAAGAAAATGGGTGCGGAGTTGTCTGATCTCCCATCGGGCGCCTCCCAGGTGATAGATAGGGAAGCCCTGGCATCATAATAGTGGCCTTCCCAGCTGAGTTAGGTTCCAACACTCGTGTGATGACTCAAAGTTGCCATAGAATCAGGGTGCCATTCGCGCACCAAACTGGCTAGGGAGGAGTCCCGAACAAAAACCAAAAAGGTAATGGAAAACGATGGTTTAATTACTCCAGGTGGAACCCACACAAGTGACAATCCATCCACTTCGGTGGCAGGGGCATGGATTCTGGAGGCTCCAACCATTACCCTAGCCTCTCAGCTCTATGAACGAGAGCGCATCCTGGAGGAGACGGGGGTTGCTATCGCAATCTCAGAGACTGAAAAACGTTTCCCAGCTTCGGAGGGCCTGAGTTGTGAGGATACTTATAAATTTTGGTGAGGAACAATTCGCCGTTTCTGCTCGACCACAATTCGCTTTAGCAAACCCTCCGATATTAATTAAATTAAAAACGCCATATATATTAACGTTTAACCATAGCATTTACTGGATGTGGACTCTAGAAGATTTTCGTTTTTCGTACGTGATTCAAACATTGGTGGCGAAAGCCTGTGGTACTCTTAATCGCATATAGAGAGCGTTTCAAAGAATGGCGAAAAAGTTGGCAGGTTCATATTAAAGTTGGAACGGAACACTTTGAAGACGAGAAAGCAAATTTGAATGATTCAATAAAATATGTACTCATATCCCCAATTTGACTTCTTGAATTCTCTGGCACATACATTTCCTTACCACTTGTTTGAAACTTAAATAAACTAAGGAGGAAGAAAAATATAAATATTTTCAAACAAGCAAATACAAAAATTGTTGAAGAATTTGTGCAAAGAAAAATTTTATATTCCTGATTACCAAATAGAAATAAACTTTGCTTACCTCAGAACCTGAAAGGCGTTATATTTTAAAAGTTTGCATTTAGTTTAAATGCTTTTGCAGCGTTACCTTAATTGCTGCCAAAAATTCAGCTAATCGTAAAAAAAACTCGCGCCAAATATTCGACATCTTCTGCTGGCTAATTCATCTTCAACAATTCAGCTTCTTCCTATCATTACGCGCATTTGCTAATTTCCACTCTAAAGTTGAAAAATAAAAAATAACAAATAAAGCCAAATGGACATTAAGCGACGCAAACAATTCGTCTGTTTTCGTTGACCATTTAATAATTCCGGCAACTATAAAATTTATTTTTAATGACCCAACAACTAACCAACGCAAAGCAGCTGAAGCTGAAAATCAGCGAAATGAAGCTGAAGAGTAAGGGAAAGGCGCTGACAAAAGCGAACACAGCGGATGAGACAGCAGCTTGACATTGCAACTTCGGGCTACTTACTGTACATTTCGCTAACGACTTAATGCCAAGAAAATCACATTAAAGTTAAAACTGCGAAAAGGAAGGGAGGAGAAGGAGGAAATGGCAGCGGATTTAATGGAGAGCCAGAGATCTTTGCTGCCAACGTAAAACGAAAAAGTAGGAAAGTAAAGTGCTTACGAGGGGTGGTCAAAAAGTTGACACAACGGAAGGGGAGTGAATTTTTTTTTAGTTTTAACTACTTTGGGATTCAATGCAACTATAAATACGAAGTTTCAGTTAAACTGAAGCAATAAATGATGGGAAGAAATGAAGTTCTTGGGCAAAATTTTATTACTAAAACATTACTTCGTTACTCCATACAACCATAAATCCAAAGCTGCTGTTTCAGTCCAAACGGTACGTTAACACATTGAGCACCAAGCCGATTTGATGAAACTCATTCGTGCGTCGAAGCGCCTTTCATTCAATCGAGCCAGGAAGTATTAGGTAACGTACAAAAACGTATGAAATGTTACTCATTGCATTCACCTTTAAGAGACCAGTGTGGAGAAAAAGAAATCCATTATTTTCTCGTTTGATGGCTATAGTGATCGATATCTCGTAAAGTACCGATCAAACAATTTAAAGTTTATGCTCGCTCGCACGTTGTCAAGGTGACATTTTACACTAAACCAATTCTTTACCTGATTTTTGTTTGTTTGCCGAATAATCGTCATTTGCGGGAAGTATTGAGTTTCCTCTTTCATTGGAAAAAACGGCAGCTGAAGCGCATCGAGCGCTAAAAAAAGTTTATGGAGATGCTGCTTTAAGTGAAACAAAGTGCCGAGATTGGTTTCGTCGCTTCAAAGACGGTGATTTTAATGTTGACGACCGTTCGCGTGGAAGAAGGCCAAAAACCTTCGAAGACGCTGAATTGGAGGCATTGCTCAATGAGGATCCGTGACAAACGCAAGAAGAGCTTGCTTCAGTATTAGGAGTTACCCGCCAAATCAATTTCCAAGCGATTGTATGCTTTGGGAATGATTCAGAAACAAGGGACTTGGGTTCCTTATGAGTAAAAACCAAGGGATGTTGAACATCGTTTTTCCGTCTGTGAACAACTGCTCCAGCGGCGGATGATGAAAGATTGATTCATTACAGCAATCCAAAGAAAAGAAAGTCATGGGGACTACCCCGCCATGCTTCTACGTCGACGCCTCGGTCGAATAACCACGCTGCGAAGGTTATGCTATGTATTTGGTGCGACCACGTTGGTGTTATTTATTATGAACTGTTAAAACCAAGCGAAACCATCAGTGGAAATCGGTAACGACTTCAATTGATGCGATTGAGTCGAGCACTGCGCGGGAAGCTGCCGCAATCCGCGGATAGCATGAAAAAGTGATTCTACAGCGTGACAGCGCTTGTCCTCACATTGCCAAAACCGTTAAAAATGAATGAAATGGGAAATCTTACCCCACCCGGCATATTCTTCAGATATTGCGCCGTCCGATTATCAGCTGCTCCGATCGATGGCACATGGTCTAGCTGACCAGCAGTTCCATTCATATGAAGACATTAAAAAATTGCTTGGTCCGTGGATAGCCCCAAAAGATAAACAGTTTTACCGCGACGGTATACGAGATCTACCAGAAAGATTGGAAAAAGTAGTAGCCAGCGATGGGCAATACTTTCAATGATTCATTCGTAACCATTTTTGCAGAATAAAGTTGTATTTTCATAAAAAAAACAGCGAGAACTTAGATGCGCACCTAATGTATATTCTTTTTTATTATTTTATTATATTAATATATATATTTTTTTTATTATATATTTTTTTTTATTATATATTTTTTTTTATTATATTTTGTTTTTTATTATATATTTTTTTTATTATATATTTTTTTATTCTTTTATCATATATTTATTCAAGTTTCATTATAATTACCCTCTCTGCCGCAGTTTTTTTGATCTCCCCTCGTAAGTTTAAAGTAGCGAATGTTTCATGTCTACTTGTGATCAACGTGTCAACGTCTGCTTCTAGCAGTTGGACAGCCGTTCAGCTGAACTGATGCTAAATGCGACTAATTTCACATTTTTTTGCCTAATTATTTTTCATTTTATTCGAGTTCTCGGTAATGAGTAAAGCAAATTAGAGAATAATTATGGCAAAAAAAAAAAAACAAGAAATAAAATAATAAAATAAATTTAAAAACAAGTAACAGAGCAAAAGCAATACAAAAAACGGGAATAAAATTTTACCAAACAGTTCAGTTGAAAGAAGAAAGCAAACGGTGGGCCTTCATTGGCCGCTATGCCTGCTCATCGTGCGTAATCACTGCTCTGCCGCTAACTCACGTACACACGCGTGCGTGCTACCACTTTCGGAGCGCCAACAATCAGTTTTGCTACTGTTCAAAGGCTAAGCAGGAGTTATTCGCGCATATATTCACACACACATACATACATACATACATGTGTTTTGCCTTAATTCATGAGTACATTCGTATGTACATATGTATGTAGGCTTACATTTACTAAGTACAAAGAGAAATGCATACAGCGATTATCATTAGTGCTGTATTGCAGTTTGCGTGCTGTGCGCCATTTGTTACAGACGTGACAATTGTATGACGCTCTGACAATTACGCTGACCAACCAACTACAATATTATATTTATTGTGCATGTGTGTGTGCACTTGTTGTGATAAATTCACGTACGTGTGCGGCAAGCGCATTAACACATTGCACGCACTCGCCGCCTAATAACAGAGAGCACTATTAAATGCAAACGCGCACATCCGTACGTAGATATGTACATAAGACGTGTAATATAAAAAAAACATGGTATGAATTAAAATCCACACAAAACCATACCACGAAGTAAGGGTAAAAATTAATATGTAATAGAATGTTTGGCATGATAAAATGACGTTTGAATGGCGAGCAAAGTGAACACGTACAAGCTTATTGGGGATGTCATTCCCGGAACTACGGGCTATCGGGATTTCGGGAATTTTTTGAATCCCGAAAATTTTTTAATCCCGAAATTTGTTAACTTTTTGGAGACGCTTTATATTCCGGCATTATGTGGTATCGTTCAAATTGACGAAGAAAGCGATCATCTTCCGTCCGCAGATTGAAAGTAATATTCATCAAAACTGTCACTATCTAAAGTATCATTCTCTAGATCGCTTAGCCAACGTGCATAGCATAAAATATATAAAAAGCCTGCTGGTTCCCCTGACCGTGACCTGAGTGCCTGAATCGAGGAACTGAAATTTGTTCAGATTCAACCGTCGTCTCACATCGTAAGTTTACATTATAGGAAAGGTAAGACTTCATCGCTAATGGCCCCTAATGTCTTTGACTGAAAACGTGACCCTTTTACTATACCTATGCGTATCTTATCGCTCAAAACGACATACGACTCGAGCCTTACAGCTACGAACTAATTTGGGCGACTAAATGCCGAAATGCGTCCGCAAGGTCATAGCGGCTTGGGCGGCTATATGCCACCACTCATCCCCAAAGGGTCAAATTCCGAAAATCCCGACACTAGTCGATTCAAGTCCCTGTATTGTTGAACATAATTTTTTATTAAATACATCAAAGGCATTTAGTCAAGTTTTCATTACGAAAAACTTCTGTTTTTGAGTAAAAAAAAATTTTTATTTGTAATATTTGCCTAGCGTAATCACCGGTCGTCTTCGTCTAGCTCATCTAACGGTAGGCCCAGGAAACTAGCTGTTTCGATGGGTTGGGTCCAGAGGGAGAGGGGTCTTAGATGAGTGGGTTTAATGGGGCATGTGAAAAGCTGGTTAGTGTCGTACGGAATGCCTTCACATGCTGGACATATGTTTAGTATGTCGGGGTGGATTCTGGATAAGTAGGAGTTTAGAGTGCTACAGTATTGGGGAAGTTGGAGCTCTTCGTCTGCGATTGGTGGTGGTTAGACTCCTATTCGGGGTCGGGAGCTTAAGAAAGTGGTGAGACTCTCGCGATGAATGTCGTTAATGCCTGTCTGTACACTGTCCGATCCAGTAGCTGTCTGTCTGTTTTGTCTAGGACCTCGTCCGCGTAGTTGAGGAAATGCCTCCTGATGTAGCTGGGAGGTGGCTCAGGTTCGAGCAGGTCTCTGCATGGGTGAGGCCTGCGGTAACACCCTAGTGAAACTGAGCAATTTGTTATTCTCCTTAATGTATTGTGTTGTATTGGTGACTTCATAAGACATCCCGTCGCCGTCCTGAATGCAGTGTTTTGGCAGGTCTGAAGCTTCGTCCACTGCAAATCACTGGTTCCAGGTGACCAGACAGGCGCATCAGAGTTTCGAACCGGTCGCCTATTGCTTTAAAAGTCGACAGCAACATTTCCTTGTTTTTACCCCAAGTGCTGCCGGCAAGCGACTACTTTAGTTGCAATAGCGGTTGTATGAGCTGAGAAGGAGAGCAAGCTGTCAAAGGTGACTCCCAATATTTTGGTGTTGTTAACCATCGGAATTTGTGTATCATCGACTTTCACCTTGAGTTGTAGCTTGTCCTCCTTTGTCCAGGTGGTGAAAAGGGTTGCCGTGGATTTAGTGGGGGAGAGTTGTAAATTCCTCGCAGTGAAGAAGCGAGAAAGGCTGCCGAGGTAGTCGTTTACCTTGGAGCATAGGCCATCAATGTCATTGCCCGACGCCATTATCGTGCAATCGTCGACGTATGAGACCAGGGAGACTCCCTCTGGTGGCTGGGGGAGTTTTCAAATATGAAAATTGAAAAACAAGGGTGAAGGGACACCACCCTGCGGTACGCCTTGCTTTATTTTCCTCTATTTAAATGTTTGGTTTCGAAGTATCACCGACGAATGACGACCACTCAAGTAGTTCGCGGTCCACCTCTTCAGCCCTGGCGAGAGTGTCGACTGATAAATATCATCTAGTAGCGTGGCGTGGCTGACTGTGTCGAAAGCCTCTTTTAGATCCAATGCTACTAAGACAGTCCTCTCGCAGGGGCGGTTTTGGTTGAGTTCGCGGTTTACCTGGGTGATAATGACGGTGAGTGCCGTGGTGGTGCTATGCACTCTTCGGAAACCATTTTGGTGTGAGGCTGGGGTCAGCTGTTTCGTAAAGAGTGGGAGTAGAAGGACCTCAAGAGCGGTCGCCCCTCGGCAGGCAATGACACGCCTCCGAATGTATTTCTGCCATGAAAAAGCTTTTCAGAAAAATCGTTCGGAGTCGGCTTAAAACTGTAGGTCCCTACATTTGTGGAACAACATCAAGACGCATACCACAAATAGAAGGGGGGCTCGACCAAAGACCTAAAAGAAGTGTATGCGCCAATTATTTATTTATTTTTAGTTAGTGCAATTTTGGTGCTCCAAAAAGTTTAATGGTGACATCCTCGGTCAATATATTAGAAACCTGCTATTTCGAGCAATTTTGAGTACTTTTATTTTGTTTTTAAATTTTCATTAATATTCAATAAAAATATATGTTTTGCTACAACAAATGCCATATAATGAAAAGTTTAAAATTTTATAAAAAATTTCAAAAAAATTCGACAAACTTTCATTCGAATTTTAAATTTTTTAATTAGAATTAAAAAAACAAAAAAAATCGATTACGCAGTTTTGTAGCCCATTCAATTTAATTATTTATCATAAAGTACACGCTTGGAGTGGCTCAGAATTCTCAACCCATTCTCATTCTCATCGGAATTTCGATATTTTTTTTCTTGACGGAATTTTCTCCATATAAAAAGTTCATGGATTCATTATGTTTGTCGATTTTTGAAATCAGACTACGCCAGTTGCCTTTTTAAAATTGCTCGCCAATAAGAACTTTCTCATACTACCTACTCTATGGTTATGCACATGGGATGGTAAAAATTTTTTGCACCAAAGCTAGTTGAAAAATCACTTGTTTGCCATGTCTGACAGTACCGCACCTTAAAAATTGCATACATACCTACAAAAGTATAAACGAGTTAAAATTCATTCAGTTGTATGTCGCAGCAATCAAGCGTTCATAGCAAATACTCAAAGTGGTTTTAGCTTATCTGACCTATAATTAAAACTTCATTTGTGCGCTTCTGCGTGCATAACTAAGTGTGTGTGTGTGTGTGCATGTCCATTCGAGCGTGCCTTGTGACCACCCACTGTTCCTGCGTAGCAACTCCTACTTTGCCGTGCCGCCAAAACTGGCTTTTCTACATGCTAACCGCTCCCATACTCTACTGTGCCCGATCCCCCATACTCTCTTTCTCCACTTCGTTCTCCTCACTTAGCACTATTTTACATATCAAAGTGTTAGGAATTAGATAAAATATTCATAAATTTTATGGCGTAATATAACTGCTCCTCGCAGCTCTCCTACCCTCTGCTCACTCTCATATACATAGAGAGCATGTTGAGACTGCTGCAGCATTGGTAGTATTGCACTTTAAGCGCGCTTATTGCTTTTGTTGTAGCACAATCTGAAAAATACTTTGGATTCGCTGCACGTCGCCGTGTGGTGGCGCTGCATTGCTGCTTGCATTTACTGCCTTTGGCATGGCTTCACGCGCATTTGCATTTCACACTTTGCTTTTACTACTTTTTTGTAGATAATAAAAATGTATAATAGTAAGAAATAAAAGTTTTGCATGGATATAAACGCTCAGTGAACGCCGTGGGCGCAATGTAAAAGTGTTGCTTATGAAAGCATTTCACATATTCATTTATGTTAAGGATGTCTTGAAACAACGGTTGATAATCGCTCATTTTTGGAGCAGCATTATTGTTGCTCTTTAATTGCGGTCGTCATAGGGGAACCGCCTTATGACGGTGGGGTAATTTAACTCGAAGTCTATGTATTAAAATTGTTACACCCGCGGTATGAAATTTATGATTATAGTCTTAGCGCAATCACATTTACGAATACGCCGCAGCAGGCATTGTAAGGTCTTCGTAAGCTTTTCTGTCTTCAAAAAGTCGTTCATTAAAACGAGTTGCCACCCAGAGTAAGAGAAATTTGAAGCCTCGAAATTTGGTGAATAAGTTCCACTCAAATTCTGTAAAGTACAAAATATTTGTATACATAATTGAGACTCGAAATTTCATACTTAATTGGTGTTCAATATTGCATTCATTTATGATAAATAATATTGTAAAATATTTTATATTCATTATTTTACTTATCGGAACGCTGAAGTTTGTATATTTGCTTAACTAAGTGAACAGCGCAACAGCTGGACTCTGGCCACTATCAGTCCCCAAGAGCGAGTATCCCGTTGCCATTTTGGCTGCCAGTTACAAGTCTACATGGTGTGAGTGGTGAGTGAGGTGATGAGTACCCGGGATGAAATTGGCCGTGTCTTTGGCCGCAAACCAATCATCGAGTCATTTTTTAGCTTCTTCGTGAGAATTGAAGCGCTGCTCGGAAAGTGCGTGGCCCATCGATGCAAACAAATGATAATCGGAAGGCGCCAAGTCTGGTGAGTAAGCCGCATGCACCAGCGGTTCCCAATCGTTCGTCTCCACCAATTCCCGGGTCGCTCTTTTCCGATGTGGCGATGCGTTACCATCAAGAAATATTACTTTGTGACGCCGATCGGCATATTCTGGGTGTTTTCGGTGTATAGCGCTGTTCAAACCGGCCAATTGTTGTTGGTAGCGTGCACCGTCAACTGTTTCACCTGGTTTTAATAGCTCGTACCAAATCATACCACGCTGATCCCAGAAAACACACATTGCCTTGCGGCCGAAGCGATTTGGTGTGGCCGTGGTTTTTGGCTTATGGTCGGGCGGTCCATCCGATCGTTTACGCTTGGGATTGGAGAAATACACCAATTTTTCATCACCCCTAACGATTCGATGCAAAAAAAACTTGCTTTTGGACCGGGAGAGCAGCATTTCACAAGTGGTTTTTCGGTTCTCTTGATGCCATCTTCCGACCTTTAGAATCATGCCCATGTCTTTCAAACGTTTGGAAATGGTTTTTTGGGTCACTTCCAACTGCGCTGCCATCATTTCTTGCATTTGACCATCATCTTCTTCCAAAAATACTTGCAATTCGGCGTCCTCAACCTTTTCGGTGGCAGGCCACGGTCCTCGTTCTCCACGCTAAAATCACCAATTCGGAATTTTTCAAACCACCTGAAGCACTGTGCTCTACTTAGAGCATGCCCACCATAGGCTTCTATAAGGATGTGATGAGCTTGAGAAGCGTTTTTCTTCAATTGATAACAGAAAATCAACGATGTCCGCAAATCGTAGTTTGAAGACACGAAATTCGACATTTTTAAGAGCGACAAAAATGCATTGTTGTATGAAACGTAACAAACAATGAACTGAATATTGTTGACAGATGACAGACGAAAAAAAAACAAGACATTTGGGATGGCTTAAAAATACTCCTAGCGACATCTATGGACTAATAGCTGAAAGTCTCACTTCATAGGTATATACCTGGTAAATACCAGTCTATGATCTCAACAATTGGATATAGTACCAGATTTCATCGGAAGAAAATTTATCAGGTCATACGTTTTCCTCTATACAAAAACACTCAATAAAAACGCAATCATATAGCGATTTAGAGAGTTCACTTGTCGGTACACAACTCCTTGCCAGTGATCGACTTCAATTATTACCTTATTGTGTTCAATAATCAAGCACGTCGCTATGTTATAAAACAATAACTTATTGTTTTAAGCATAGTTTCATTTTCTCTGAATGGTGACTCTATCATCCTTTACGTTTCTTCTTGACGTGAGTGAAGGCGAGGGGTGCTGATTTTCGGGTAGCTGTAAGTGAGCAACAGGCAGTACGATGTTGCAGAAATACAAAACGGCTTCTATTTATAACCAGATTTTTCAGACTATTACAAAACAGACCTCATTTCAAAATTCGTTCCATGAATTCACCTGCCCATATATTTTATATTAAGAAACAATTAAGAGGCAGAGAAATACTGCATTTAGCCTAGGTTGGGTTAGGCTAGGTTAGCGAGGTTGCTTGTCTAAGACAAGACACTCGGAGGAAGGCCCGTGATACCCGAATTTGATTTCCATCCCCTAACTAAGTTGCTTAAACCACTTAGATCCTTTTAAGAAAGTAGTCCCTCCAGTGCACCATTTTGCAAATTTCCCAGGTATTCAAAGAAATAATCGTCAAGATATTTGGCACAGCTTCTTTGAAGTGCAGGGTATGCACCTTCTCTTCGGTGTTGTACCGACTCAATTTCTTCTTCATCTCTACATATCTTGAAGAAGTTATTGCGAGCTACTCGCTAGGGTGTCAATAGTGCGGCGACCTGTTATAACACCTGTGAGAATGCTGGCAGTGGATCGGTTGAATCCAAGCAATCGTTTTGTTCTTTTAAGATACAGTTTTGGCTAAAACGCTTTGGAGACCCTGCAGTTAGTAGTCAGGGACTATCTTCTATTGCTTACCGTGATTACGCTTAAATCAATCGTAGTGTATAGTTCGTTTAGAGGAACGCTTATGTCCTTTACCACTAGCTGAATATCAAGCTCAGAGACTTTCTTTGCACACTCATCCGCCCCTTCATTTTCCGCCACTCCGGGTGGCGAGGAACCCAACAAAGTGTGCGCTGTGTTGCTTGATAAGCGAGAGCGACCTCCTTTATTCTTTAACACATCTTGAATTGGTTGAGGCCAGTGCCTTGGTCGCTGCTTACTATCGGAAAAAATGATAAGGTTTGTCTGAGGTAAGTCCATTAGTCTTATCGTTTTTGTTGCTTTATCTATTGCTTAGTTCCTAGCGTTAAGCTTATGAAAAAAAAAATATTTTTAAGAAACATGCGATTTTACTTGAGTGAATTACATTACAGTTCAAGCAACTACTACACGGTGGAGTAGTTGGGCGACCAAAGCGCGGTTTATCTTTTATTTTTACATTTTATAGACATTTTCAGAACTGAAATTAGCAAACCATTTCGTGCACAATTCCTAAACATAGCATCGTATTTGTCAATACAAGGGTTGCTATTTGTGTTTCTTACTTTGAGCACTTCTGGCGTTGTTAGGCGCGAAGTATGACATATTTCACCATAAATGCACCGAGAATGTTGTGATGTGTAAGCCATTTTAGTGTTGTTTTCAGTGGCTTTAAATAATCATCTCGTCAAACAAATGGAATTAGACTGCGAAAATTTTCGTGTTATTATTTTTCGCAAATTTTGATGTGGCTTCACCAAACAAGAATGCATAGCTGAACTAAAATCATTATACGGTTGGCAAGCACCATCATTTAGCGCCGTACAAGACTGCTATAATGAATTTTCTCATGGCCACTGTAAGCTCACCGACCAATTTCGGGAATTCCCTTCAATTGGAAGGCCAGAAATATAAATAGCAGCCCTTTATTTATATTTTATTTTATTTATTTATCTATTTTTTTTATACAAATACATTTTGTATTGACATTATTTCTTTCAGCAAGTAAACTGAATAAAAGTTGTTGTTCTATTAATTACTTAATTATTTTTGCAAATTTAATTGCAATTTATTGTAAAAAGAGTTGTGTGCATCAAATTCAGTTATGCTCTCTGTTTTTTTTTAATTAAACTTTGCTCACTTCCTTTTACTTTACTATAAAATTTGAAATGTGCCAGTCAATGAATGAATGATGCTTTGTTGCTCTCTTAATCTCTTTGCTGTTCATTTATTGCATATAAAAGCGATAGTTCGCATGTTTGTTGTTAATTTGTTTACACATTTTTAAGTGAGTAAAAGCGCACACTCATTTGGCTCTTGGAACAAAGTTCGTTATACACATCCGTACATATGTGCATACAGCCATGTATATGTGTGTATGTAGTTTCCCACAGGCTTTGAATTAGTCTTGTATTATTATATAGCAGCTGTCCAGACGCATCGCTTACTCAAGTAGAAGAGAGCTAGATGTCGAACGTTACCGAACACGGTGGCCGATTGTGCCTCTTTGTCGTTCGTTCCGCGCTTTCGCTTGCAGTTCAAGCCTCAGAGCGAGGTAACGCCGCATGAGCAAGGTAACGCCACATTTTTTGGTGCGTGCAGACGGCTCCAACGAATTATAAGACGTTGTCACGTCAAAAAAAAAAAAATATTTAAAAAAAATTTCTTAATTTTCACTCAATGTCAAATATCAAACATTTTTCACCAAATAGTACAAAAAGAATTTTCTTTTAAATGCAAAAAAAAAGGAATTTTCTAAAAACACTATAGGGCAATTCATTCTAAAAATATTCTTTTCCACATGAAAAATCAAAAGATTGGCAAACAATAGAAAACAAAAATTGTGATCTCACAACTTCGTGCTTGACTCTACGCTCCTCCCGGAATTAAAGGATATTATTTATAAACAGCTTCGTTGGAAAATTATAAAACTTGCACCCCCACCCCCACTGGGTCTTATTAATCATAATTCCTGTTGCTCTAGGCTAACTTTTATACAGTTTCTTTAATTTTTTTTTTGTTTCACTTCAAGTTTTCATTACTAAAAAGTGCCGTAGCTTTGCGCTGAACTTAATTACACTCAAGAGGGTGACAAACGAGCCGAATGCTCAAATGACGACAAACAAGAATTAATTACACGTGTTGTACGTGCCTTTTCGCCAGTTGCACGTGCAATAACCGAAACGACAGCTAGCGGAACAGTGAAGTGAAATGCGAGACAGCGGCAGCAGTGCAGACGAGACGCGTTGCAGGCAAATGCTGCTCAACGGGGAAATAAATGGACTTACTTACATGGCATGTGCGCGCGTATTGCTTAACCAGGTAGCTGACTGTATGTATGTATGTGCATTCACACGTACATATATATGCATGCATGCAAGCGGGAGCTCATATGGGGGCAATTAAGCGTATGAGTTTATTAATGGGTATACGCACGGCCGAACGACTGGACGCGCTTTTGTTTCTTTAATGTCTGCTGAAGCAGGTGTTTTTCAATTACTAAATTGTAATGAAAATACAAAATACAAAACGAGAAAGAAAAAAAAATGAAAAATATATGCTGCTGCTCATGTTTATTGAATAAAGTACAAAGATAGCTTGTGTACAATCATGTGCAAAACATTTGCAATTGCAGTGGCATGTGGCGGCACTTGGGCTCCACAAGCACTGACGACGCCCGTCGGTCTCGCAGTTGGCAGTCCAAAGTATTGCTCGTAATTTGTAATGCATTATTTTTCTTGTTTAGTTTTCTTCCTCTCCTCTTGCGCCTTCAGGTTGTATCCAGATAGTAATTTTATATTTCTCAACATAGCAACTTTCTCTAAGGCCACACACACAAAAAAGTTATTTATCTCTGTACTGGATTTTCTATTTAAAATTGCATTGGCTATTGAAAAACATTTCCTTTGGCTTCAGCTTAGCGCACGCTTTGCGATATTGCCACATTCCTTCCTTGAGGTATCTACTAATATGGGTAGGTGGGTGTATTTCACTTGTGTGTGTGTGGCTATGAGTTGGCTTGGAATTCCTTCCGGCTGTCTTGCGCCTGGCATTTTTCACTGACATTAAGACACGATAAGACGACAATAGCACCGGCAGCAGCGGCGACAACGACGACAACAGCAACGTTTCAGTTTCGACTTGACGCGCGCTGCTGTCCAGAGCTCAGTTCTATATCTACAATTTATTTTACACAGGGGAACAAAATCGCAATTTTCTTTTGCTGCATGACATTTTAACATTTTAAAATTTTTTATACTAATTTTTTATACAACTCGATGCTCATTGAGAACTTTAGTTTAGGAGCACGAAATATTCGAAAAATGTTACTTCTTTACTAAAAAAAACAGAAAAAATCTCACTCAATGCTTAACAAGGTTCTGTTAAAAATTTGGTTCTAGTTAAAAAAATTTGGTTGATAAATCTATAGATCCATTTTTTTTTAATAAGCAACTCATAGCTGCGTAAAGTATGTTGCTTGAATGTGCCTGAGATGAGCTTTCAATAAATACTTTCGCAAATCATTCGCAACAAATATCAGTAAATTTAGTCTAACATCTCCAGAATGCGCAGAAGACAGTGCTTATGGTGAGGATAGTGACTTTTGTTGTACTTGCGTACCTAGACGGCTCAATGAAAATAATCTTGAGGTGCTGGAGTTAATTTAAAAATTAACTGTGTTCTAACAGAGATTCCCTCGCGGCAAATCACCAATTTGTGGGTATTTCTACCATGAAAAATCTTCTCATATTTCGGCTGCCGAATGCGCAAGTGACGTGGCGGCCACAGTTCCCCTCAGAATTTTCTTTTTCGCCATTGTTAAATAGCAAACCGGGTAACTCGATCATCCTTGAGTTGGTTATCAAGAAAGAGATTTGCAGAGAGTATTTTCGTAGGAACGATCTTTACATCTTTATAATACGACGACTATCCCTGTTAACTAACATTTTCAGTTAAGCAGTACAGCTGAGCTAACGCCGTTCTGAAAGAAATGTTATGAGCTGTGAACAATACTCGTAAAAGCGCGAGAATTCGAGCACTCGAATGCAGTGTTTAAGTTAGTTAAGTATTAACAGGAGTTAAGGCTCGACAGAAATAAGCTAAGAAAAATCTTTCAAAATTAAAAATTTCGAATTGAAAAGACAATAGCTGGTATTATTCATGGGTCTCATTATCAGAAAATGAATTAAAGTAAATGAGGTAATCCAAGTATTTTGTACGCTGTCTACGATTCTTTTAAAAAATTGGTGCAAATGTAGATGTGCCATAGTAAGAAATAAACTGAAAAATATTTGAAAAATATTATTAGTTTTTAATAAATTTGATAGTGAAAAAGAATAGTAAAGAATTCCAAGTGTATATCATTTTCAAGCATAACAAAAAAAAACAATGTTTATAAAATAAATATGTGGAAAATGTTTTTTAAAAAAACAAATTTCATTCCAAAAATTTAAGAACAAAAAAATTTAATTTTTTGGAATTTTCTTTAGGTACATTTTATCGTAAAAAGTAACAAATTCAAATACTAGATTTTTTTTAAATATATTTTATCCTAAACAATTAAAAAAATGTTAATATAAGCCGACGATATTTCACTTTAAAAGAATTTACACCTAAATTTTTAAGTCTAAAAATTTTAAAAATTTTTTTATGGAATTTTTTTATGAAATAGTTATATTTTATTTTAAAAAATTAAGCACAAAAATATTAAATTTTTTTGCAAGAAATATTTTTTGAAACGCATATTTTATCCTAAATAATTAAAAGAATGGTTAATTGACCGATGATATTTCACTTTAAAAGAGTTTAGACCTAAATCTACAACATTGAAAAATTTTTTTTTATTCTAAAAAATAAAACACAAAAAAATTAAAAAATTTTGCAACATTTTTTTTTTAAAAGTTTATTTATCCTAAGAATTAGAATAGAAAAGTGCGTGTAGCGTAGTACATCTAACAGAAGTGAAGCTTTCAAGGCAGCCAAAGAAATAGGGAGAGACCCGAGAGAGAATGAGAGAGAGAGAGATAGAAAGAGAGAAAGAATATATATCTAAATAAATTCACAACATTTGCAGAGAATACAAAAAGACAAATTTACAAAAAATGGAGAAGGGTCGACCGGTGTAGGTAAACGCCGGACACAAACCGTGGCAACAACGCGCACTACTTCGAGCGTTTATCGCCCGCACAAATGCAGCGATTCCAGGACCGCAGCAACGGCACAAATTACCGCAAGGCAATACCAATAAGTCCCACGCCGGAATGGATAACACTTTATAGTACGCACAAGCACCAAAAAAAAAAACCAAAAATATTGGGACCAAAACACGCCCCAAACAGTAGACACCAAGGAAATATAACGTCAAAAAGCAGGCACCAAAAATAATAGGACTATGAATAAGTTCGTGCGGTTTTTTTCGAAATTTGAAACTTTATTGACGTAAAATGGTTACAAATTTAATATTCAAAATATTGTCCATCGCTTACTACTACTTTTTCCCATCTTTCTGGCAATTCACGGATTCCCTTTGTGAAAAATTCGGTCGGTTTTGCCGCAATCCACGAATCGATCCATTTTTTGACTTCATCGTAATTACGGAAGTGCTGGTCAGCCAGGCCATGTTGCATCGATCGGAAGAGATAGTAATCGGATGGCGCAAGGTCTGGACTATACGGCGGGTGGGGTAGGACATCCCATTTGAGCGTTTCTAAGTATGTTTTGACCACTTGTGCAACATGTGGCCGAGCATTGTCATGTTGCAAAATAACTTTGTCGTGTCTATCGGCGTATTGCGGCCGTTTTTCTCGCAGTGCTCGGCTCAAACGCATCAATTGTCGTCGGTAGACATCCCCCGTAATCGTTTCATTCGGTTTCAGTAGCTCATAATACACAACACCCAGCTGGTCCCACCAGATACACAGCATAACCTTCAGGCCATGAATATTCTGCGCCGACGTCGATGTTGAAGCATGGCCAGGGTATCCATACGTTGCCCGACGTTTTGGATTGTCGTAATGGACCCACTTTTCATCGCCAGTCACAATTCGATGCAAAAAACCCTTTCTTTTGTGCCGTTGAAGCAGTTGTTCGCATGCCATAAAACGGCGTTCAACGTCTCTTGGCTTCAATTCATACGGCACCCAATGGCCTACCTTTCGGATCATTCCCATGGCTTTTAAACGTTTGGAAATGGTTGATTGATCAACTCCCAAAGTTTTTGCAACCTCTTCTTGCGTTTGAGCCGGATCTTGATCGAGCAATTCCTCCAATTCGGTATCCATGAACTTTGGCGGCGCACCCTCGCGTTCTTCGTCTTCCAAGCCAAAATCACCACTTTTAAAGCGTGCAAACCACTTCTGGCACGTTCGCTCAGATAGAGCATGCTCACCATAAACTTCCACCAAGATACGATGACTTTCGGCTGCTTTTTTCTTCATATTAAAATAATGAAGAAGAATTCCCCGCAAAAACACATTATTTGGCACGAAATTCGACATTTTCAAGTGTGGTAAAAATATTGTTGTTTACGCTTCAAATAAAAAACTTATACTGACGTTTGTGCCTTACGACAGTAGCTCTCCAATGAATGTTTGGAAATGTGGATCGATGGAATAATAATCAAGTTACGCCATCTGTTGTAAAACCGCACGAACTTATAAATAGACCTATTATATTTCCTACAAGTTTGCACCAACAAACAAGCGCCAAAAAGTAGGCAGTGTTATTTTACACTAGAAATTAGCAACCACAAGGAAAAACTCCGGAAAATTACCCTAAAATTTATCTAAGATATATATAAGGTATAGCTCTCTCTCTCCTTTTCCTCTACGTTATATCTTTTTTCTCTCTCGCGGAACGAAAATGCCCAAAACGTTCCATGGCCTTGAAATTTTACTCTCCATTCTCACTCCTCCATCGACGCCTAAGAAGTTTCACTTCAAAAATAAAAATGCAAAAATGAACCGATGATATTTCACTTTAAAAGACTTTATACCCAAATTGTGAAGTCTTAAAATGTTCAAAATTTTTCTTGGGTTGTTTATTTTAAGTAGGTATATTTTATTCTAAATATTACTAAATCAAAAAGGAAAACTGTTTTCAGAAAATATTTCTTAGAAAGTATATTTTATTCTATAAAATAAAAAACATAATAAAAAAATGAACTGAGGATTCATTTGATAAGTCTCAAAAGTATCATTGAATAAATCTGAACATATACAACATTTTTTTTGGGATTTTTTTTGAGTTTTTTTTAGCCTAAGAAATAAAAAAATTATAAAAACTAAGCTAACGTGTAAACCAATTTTTAGAAAAAGTTACAACAGTACCAAAATTACTTTGATCACTTGACATGAAATCGGTAGAATAGAATGTATGGAATCTGTTTGAGATACTAAAAAACTTTCTTGGAAAAATCGGCCGATTGATCGTTTAGATTGATATAAAGTCAAACTTAATAAACTAACAATTTTATTTCTTTATTCAGTAAGTTTTCTAATAATTGTCACAAAATCATAAGATGCTAATGAATTGCTACTGAAATATTACAAAAAGTGTAAAAGTCTGCATACAATTTTTATTTCATGAAAAATTTTAAATTAACTGATATGCATTCACGACAATATTGCGCACGCCATGCCTTTGAAAACCGGTCAATGACATATAAAAATTCGAAAAGTCAACTTTGAGTGGTCCACTGGGCAAACTTCGCTTATAAGCAAAAAACAAGGGAACGATTCTATAATTACATTTGTATCATAAAGGAACGATACACTACTGTAACCTTGGAATACAAATTAATTAAACCTGGTTGTTCTTGCAACAGCATAAGATATTCGCCATATATATTTTGGAGGAATGCTGCAGAGGTCACAACCCTTGGCCGACTTTCCTCTAACATAGAATCGATTGCTGGATCATGGAGTGTAGTGGGGTTGGATCAGTAAAAAAAAAACAAATCACAAGAAAGTTTTATTGAAATTGATTTTTCTAATAAAATAAATATTTCAGCTTGAAAATCGCTATTGAAATAGAAACTTGAAATTCGAAACCAGAAACCTGAAATTCGAAATTAGCCTGCAACTAAAAACTTAGAATAAATACAACTCCTTGCAACATAACCGCTGTTGACCAGTGTTGGAGTGGATGTCAATGTTGCGTCTGCTTGTCGCCTTCATCGGTCACGTACGTGAAATGTGTGCTTCCGATTGTCAAGTAAACACGTCGCACTCAAATGATTTGCCCACAACATGGCAATATGTTGTACGCCCTCCAGCACTGCTAGCCCATCACATTTATACTCGTATGTACATATACGCGTATGTGTGTTTGTAGCGCAATCCTGCGCATTGCATTTTAAAAATGTAAGCACATATTTTATAAGTGTTTCCATTTTCAAGCTGCACGGTGTCAGGTCGTGAGGAGTTATAGGACAATATCGATCGGCTGACAACAAAACCAACCGCATTGAAGCGAGATTGGGACTTGGTTGGAATAGCGATGGCTTCCTTTTGCTGGACTTTCTCTAGCATTTGTTATGCCGCGATGCACAGGGTGGTACAAAGGCAAGCGTTTTTTATTTTGTTAAATTAAATAAAATAAAAAAGAATATTTTCTTTCTTATATTGCAGCTTTATTGGAAAGAGCAAACATTCGAACTATTTAGGAAAATCGATTTCATTCTTGCGGTAACCTCGCATTAGTTGAGGGGTAGCGCATTAAGCTGAGCCCACAACTTGTCGTGTAGGCTTGTGTATGACTAGCATTTGATTGACTTCGGGTTCTAAGTCTACTGTGAACAGGGAGTATTGAATGATATACGACGTTTTTTATCAACCAACTCGCGGAAGTCAATGGTGAACCTTTATTTAACCTTGGAATCAGACTTTAAATTTAGAAATATTGAAGTCAAATGGTTGGCACGATTCAGCTCATACAAGTGGGTTGAAAGAGAGATTTCAATTTTGTTGGGGTTTACCCTTGACTATTGTGTAACACTCGATTTTCTCCTTATTTTAAATTAAATTGTCACACAATAGCCAAATTTAAATTTAAAAATGGAAATAAAAAAAAAAAAATTCACGTTTTTGGAGTAAAAAAAAAATGACTGTAGAGTTCTAAAAATATAAAATCATTGTAGATCTTGTTTCAAATTATTTCTAGTCGGTCCATTATTTTTGCGGTCCATTTCACGCTAATTAGTTGTAAAAGCACCGCTTTTGTGAAATATTGTAGCTTTCAGAGATGTTCAGACGCCTGCAAAGACGTGGTTTTTTGAGGCTTTCGAAAAACCGATCTAAGCCGTATGCCGGAAAACTATATACAGAGTTGCTTTCAACATTTTCTGGATTAGAAAGAAAGCAAAAAATTATAATTTTCAAACCTCAATAATAATAACCTAAACCTAAATAGGATCAAATCGTTGGTTCTAAAGTGACCAGAATATAATTTGTTTCATGGCTGTGTAACCTATTGCGTCATCCGGCTAAGAAAAGTCAAAATAATGAACTTAATAATGAATACTTAAGCACGCCTTAGGGATCGCTGTTGGGTAGGAGACATAAATATCTTTTCCGTTAGTCAAACTGCGATCAAGGCCCTGTCGTCGCCATGTTGCAGCCAGCTGTCTTCTGGTCGACTACTGTGAGGAGGATATCAAACGTCTCGAACGCGCAGGAAGCATTTCTCTTATCTAGGTTCTAGGACATAGGAACATAGAGGCAAATTATGTTGCCGATGAGCTTGACAGGAAAGGGGCGACGAAACCGGTTTCAGCTATCCCTATCTCAGGCATGGATGTACTCTTCATCGTTGTTAAGGGGAAACTGCACAGTTTCTTTTTTAAAAAAATCGCGATACAGTTGGAGTTCTATTTTATCGTGCGCTATCTCAAAAACACTTTGGCCTCAGTACGACAGGAGCAGGACGCTTAAAGCGCTGGGGATCACTTGGCATTCAATTTCAACTCATTGAGGTGGTCACCGGTCACTGGGTGATAGAAACTCATGCGGAGAAGCTCGGAGTTCCATACCACCTCCACTGCAGAAACTGTGGGGATCTTGTAGGGAAAGAATCTGCTGAACATTTTTTGTTTGGCAAATGTCCGGGTCCGGCGGCTAGGCGCTTGGGGGTCCTTACTGTGCGTTTTAGGGACAGACTAAGGCAGTTCTCTCCGCCACTCCATCAACAGCACTGGATGGCTGTAGATGGTTTTTCTTCTTTGAAGTTTTGAAATTTTTCGCAGTTAGTGGTCTACATTTTGGTATCAAAACGGCACTCTAGTGTAGAGTACCCGTGGTACTCTTGTCATCGAACTTACCTAACTACCTACCTAAGCTTGCTGTAGGAAAGAGCCTTAACTCCTATATATCCTGAGATAATAAAGTTAGAGCGTTGAAATTTGGGTTCGCTTGAGCAGTCTGTGATTAGTAACCTACAACTTTCCTCTATTGCCAGTACTTCCGCCTGGAAAACACTGCAAGTATTGGGAAGACGTACAGATTTTTCAATTCTAAGGCTATTAGAATAAATACTGGATCCAATACTACAATCCAGTTCTGAACCATCTGAGTAGGCTGTAGAAGTTTTTTAGTAAAAGTCTCTTACTGCATTCTTTGCGAGATGGAAGGAGAATGACGAAATTCTTATGGAATTTCATCGTTAGGACGATGTAATCTGTCCTCCTCGAGATGAACTGAGTTGTTCGCAATAATAGACTGATATGACCACAAATTTTTCCCTTCAGCGACGCGCTTCATTTCAACTAAATACAGTCATGGTAGCCACTTTCTTGATATGGACTAGGACACTTCCTAAGACTAGGACATGATTTAAGTGCACCGATTGTTATTGCACAGGCTGATTTTTGCATTCGACCAGGTAATTTGTTGTTGCAATCTCTTCGAAAAGATTGGTCGCATAACCGTTTTATAAAACTATAAAGTATACTTAGGTTGAAGACCCCATCTTCCTCCACCAATAGAGCAAATCTCAGCGACAAAAAAAGGTGTAACCTGAGCCTTGGTTTGTAGCAGCCTGTGTTATTCAATCGCAAAGTGTCTCATTTCGAGGCGCAGGGATATGACAGAAAAGCATACCTGCCTTTGGACCACCCTATATTAACATCAATTACCTCTATGCATACCTACGAGTATGCATGTGTATTGATGTTGGCACACCGCAAGCAGCAATGATTTAAACTTCGTTTCGTCATACATATGTACGCCTGTATTACATTCATTGCCTCAAAGGCTATCCGCCTGCCAACACTCAACTCCTTCTATCAACTCACAACAATCTAATAGCCACATCACCCACATAGCTGACACGGATGACTTGTATGCTCGTGCGCTGTTCAACATTAGCAAATCATTCCGCCAACATAAGACATCGTACAAGTTACATGAAAAAAGTAAAAACAACAACAAAAATGAATGCAATAAAAGTAAGAAATGCAAGAAAAAGAAACTATTGCCAACAACTACTACTCAACGCAAAAGTCAAAGCAGAATATGTCGGTACTTATCACAAAACATAGTCGCTTAAAAGCAGCAGCTTAAGCGAAAAAATGGAAACGTCACAACTGCATACAATGCTTTGCTGCACGATGCTTTGGCGCTGCGAGTACATATCAAGATGAGGTCAAATGCTTAGCCACTTGGTTGGCTGACTGCTTGAATGAATGGCTGAATGGGTTGTCGTCGGTGGGTCGAGCTGATGGCTGAGTCGTGCGAGTATAGTAAGTAGGTTTTATAAGTGCATAAGCAAAAACTTAATGCCAACAATAAGTAAGGAAAAACTGCACTAAAGCACAAGTGAGACGACAGACACAAGTGAGCCAACGAGGTTTGCGCTTTTCTAGCTGACTGCGTCATCGCATTTTTCTTGTTTGCTTTCCTAGTTTTTCCCAGTTTTTAGTGAAAACTGCTTAGTTGGCTTAAGAAACGTTGCCACTCCTCCGCTCCTCTTCCGCTGCATATAAAACAACTCGTATGCACTATAAGTCTTACTAAAGCCGGAGAGCTGATTGTAGAAGCTGATAACTAAAATTAAATGAAACATACATGGTAAGTAAACACGTCGGCGTGCTTAAGAAATTGGCGGAGTGCTTGAGTGCGCAGTGGTGGGGGCAAATGTGCTGACAAAGCCTAATGTATTGCCATTAAAGATTTTAAATGGAATTGCTTAGTTTGTATATGGTGAGCGAACTTTTGCAGAAAAAATGTAGCAAATGTAGCAGCGAAAACGGATTTACTTGGTTGAAGTGCAAAAAAAAATCTCGCTGACTTTGATTAGATCAGTTAAGTGAGTTAAAGTCAAAGCGAGGATGTAGTTCTAATGAGCCTACTATGGCTTTTACTACATTCCCTAATTCCTAAACATTCCCTAGTTTCTGAAAAATGCAGGTAAATGCAGCAAGTTTTTAATTCTCATTAACCTGAGGATGTCCAGGAAAAGTTAATTTGCTTACGGCTCAAGTGGCTCCCATTTTCTTTCATTTTCTTACTGCTTCGGTCAAGTGACGTCTTGATGATCTGTTAAGCCATCTGGCCTCAATGATGACACGAGCGACTCACAAACTTACTACACAATTACCAAAAGTCTGTTAAGGGATTGGCGCCGAGTTGAATATATTTACGACTCAAGCGTTCCTATGACAGTCGAGTCTAGACTACCGCAGCGACCCGAATTTATATCCAGCCAAGTACTTTCACTCCAACAGTATTCGCCAAACATTAATGGAGAACGTCTATGCTGTTACATTAACAACAACAATCATAATAACAACTCAAGTGACTCACGAGCTTACGGCTTGAGACAAGGATTTCTTGAGAGACAAGCTAACTTAACCTCGATTGGCCACCATAACATAGTCGGATTCAGCCTAAGTTCAGCTGAAAGTGAGGCAATGAGTGGATATCAGGATCAAACGTGAATTCTAAAGCAACAGCGCCTTGGGCAGTGAATCCGCACAGAAACGGATCAAGTCTTTCTCAAACATGCAACGAAGCAAATGCTAGGGGTACATTTAAACACCAACTTTGCCACTGCCTTGCTCTCTGTAGGACACTCGACAAATGTGCCTAGGAGCAACATATTTTTCATCCTTCAAGAATACACTTGACAAAAAGCTAGATGGCTTGTTAAAACTCGCAAAGATGTGCATTATGAATTATATAAAATGATATCTTCGACTCTAAATACATTGCACTGGCAACACAATGGACACTAGAGGTCTAAGTGAGGTCTTTTTACAGATCAGCCAGTACCACCTAATCTAACTTACTGAAAAATTGAACACTGTAGCAAAAAGCTAGCAGCGTAATGTAAACTACAGGTACAGCTGACATGCAGCTGCTTCAGAATTTATTGTAGAATTTGTGATCGAGAATAGACTCCATTTAATCATCGCCAAGTTTATCCTTGACCGTAAAAGTGCAGCCAAAGTCCAGCTCTCTACAGTTTCCTATACAAAATGTATTCAAAGCGAAACTAAAGAAAAACTCAATTAAAGGCCTAGAGGAAACATTTAAAGACTGGCAAGAAGGTCCTCTAAGCTTTTTGGACAAGGATTACTAACATATGTATATGTAAGGAGTATAACAGTAAGAAAATATGCTCATAAAAGGAGCACATCTGCAGCTAGCAGGAAGACGCTGTAACTTGATATGAGCATCAAACGGTCCATAAAGTTACTTGGGTGCCGAACCTGATCAGAAAATGAAAATTTGAATTGCTTGTATTGAGAAAAGGTAGAAATTAACCATCAAATGTGCTTGGCGTGAATCGGATTCGGCGAGTCAGTGTCAACTTATTTCACTGCCTGGCTTCCGTTAAGATGCTGTAGCGTGTTTTGTGCGCGAGATAATGAACGCCTGCCAATAGGCAGACAGGCCTAGGTGCATTTATCTTTGCAGAAATTGCCTAGATGAAGAAGAATACACGATTATGTGCCTCTTCCCTGCGCCACTCCAGATGAATACTACTAAAATACAGCCACTAACAATTCTTTTAGGAGTTGGAAGATCTTAACACTCTTGAAATTGGCGATCTTTTACGACAATGAACAGCTCATATTGGCCGCAGGAGAGATCAGAACAAATTATCCATACATCATTATAATGGACTGTGAGTTTAAGTGTGTCCCAAAGTGGAAGATCGAGATAACCTAACCTAACCTAACCTAACGATGACCATCGTAGTCAAGTGTTTGACTACAATTTAGACGACAAAAAATAAAAGCTAAGGAGGGATTATTATTTTGCCACAATGAGGAGGATTAGTAAGTGCAATGATCCTGACAGCGGGGACGCCACTGGTGTAGCTACCAGTGGGTATCCCAAGGTCGATGGAGAGCACCGAAGGTAAAAACAATTCATCTACAAGCGCCTGATCAGAGGTTAGTAGTAGCGGCTACAGCGGGCTTCAGTCCTTCTGGCAATTGAAGCGTTCAACTAAAGTTGGCAACCCTATCATTGGACTAGAAAATCAGAGCTAATCTCCCCATCTTTTCGACGGAAATTTATTATAGAAACCAAACTTGGGCCTACGCTCCACCCAGAGTAAAAGCATATCGCTAGAAGGTTAGGGATTATGTAAAGAGAGAGCGAAAAGATTATGTAAAGTTGATTTAGGTTAGGTTGCTTTCCGCTAAATGAGGTTTCTAAGTCATTTAAGACACTCTTCAAAGATTTCCAGATAAGTATTTTATAAAGAACTTTGCCTTCAACTGAAATTTACGTTTCCCCATTACTGTAATGCATTCGCTCGTATATGGCGATCGCCGCATTGAAAGGGATTTGATCACCATTTGGTTGGTATCGGATTCGAACCCCACCAAACACCAATTTATTGAAAAATGTTTTTGGAGTAGCGGCCGCCTTGCGACACGGCGAGAAACATCCGAGTTTAGTATAGTTTCTAATGAAAAGTTTCTCAGCTTAAAAATCATCTCTTATTCTGAGCTGGCATAAAACAACAGGTTTCTAGTTCAATACCAAGGTGCACACTAGTCAAATACCCAGCACAGGACGTACGCTTGCCGCGCATAGCGGTTCTTTGACAGGGTTCTCATTCAAGTGTATAGCTGGAGAGCTTCTTAAGATCTTCGAGCTCAAGGGAAGTGACTGGTCGTTTAGATAGGATAGATAGTATCAGAATCGGGAAGATAGAATCAAACTCAAATTTGATTTCAGTAGCGAATGAAAATAATTTGGAACGCCTAGTCTAATAGTATAGTCTAGTCTAATCTAGTCTGCAAACAAAAGCATTGGCTTAGAGATGCTCTTATCAAGAAAGTACTGAACAAAATTTGCAAAATTTGAGAAAGCCCGGTTTGGCTATTATTTATAATTAGTGCCTTTAGGGTTTTTATAAAAGTTGAACTCAATAAACCTCAAAACTCGTTTTTTTTTCGTTTTGTTCAAACTCTTTGCAAAAATTATGAAAATACTGCAAATTTGCACTGAAATTTCAAACTTTTTAAGCAGAGCTTTTAGTGTAATTTTTGGTATGCACTTTTATAGCCCATTTAATTTTAGTATAATAAAGTGCAAGTTGCAAGTAGCTAGAAAGTACCGCTGATTTTTGACAATTTTTGTTTGCCAACAGTTTCTTGAATTTCCTTTCATACAAAGTACGTACGAATTTTTTTTTTATATGGAAGCAAATGGCTAGCATCCCCAGTAGTCACGTTTGTAAGTACTTTGGACTTGAAAATATTTCTCACTCTTTTGGGTTTAGTTTCTCTTCTTCTTGTTTTGTTTTGCTGACTTCATTCAACTTTCAAATTTTCTTTGGAATTTAGCTGTCAGTATACGAATGTAGTAACTGTAAATTTGTGGTGCAATACAAAGCCAAGTGGGAGTGGCAGCCTCAGTGGCTGCTGAGGCAATTGGATACCAGATGCGGAATAAAAGAGTGGGATTTAACTAATGGCTATTGCTGTTTCCATTAGTTTGTGAACGAAGCCCGTTAGCAGTCACGAATTGAGTGAAAACCAAAAAAGAAAATCAGAAAAAAAAAATCACAAACAAAACAATATGAAGAGGTTGTAAAAACAAAAACTATTGCGAGAGCATAAAAATAAAACCATAGACAAAGTGCTTTGATTGTTGTAATTGCAAAAACTCTGGCTTCAAATCGGAAAAAACTTTCTACAAATCGAGGTCTGTTATGCGAGGGTGTAGAGAATAAACTGACAGGAAAGCTACAAAGAAAAGGAGAAGTCAATGTTGTTGCACGCGCCAACTTGAGCTCTGTGGCACGTTTTCGAATTTATATCTTTTTCGTTATTTTTTTTTTATTTCTTTTTTTTTTTTGGTGTTACTTTAGTGGCAAAAGGGGAAGTGGTGTTTGCTGTTGTAAACTGAAGTGTAAATAAAATTTACCAGCCCATTGAAGAGACGTGCATCGATGAGGGTCCATGTAGTAGCAGCAGCAATAACAACTACTAAAATACAGCCACTAAAATTAAACCTCGAGCGTGAAAATAACAATCTATGTACAATGGAAGTGATTTCAAAAACTAACCAAACAAAAATTTTCTACAAATTTGCAGCCACTTCCACTGCTTCTGTTCCCTTGCGTTTGTATTCCCAACAAACGGCAGCCTGTCGCGGCTGCGTGCAACATTTCTTGCTCATTTTCGAAAGTGTCAGCCAGAAGTTAAACTGTTAGACCAACTACATATTGGACAAGACACACCGTACGAACGAGTTTGGTTCGTTTCTTAGGCTGCTGAGGCGCTGTAGGCCAACAAAAGGCGCAGAGTTTTAGTTTTGGATGGCAAAAAGTTTGCACAATGCGTGTAAGCCTGTGTGTGTGTATATATGAATGTATGTATGTATGTGTGTGTGTGTGTGTGCGTCAAGATATTAGGATACTTGAATATATAGCCTGCATAACAGTTTGGTAGCCGCAGGCCGGCAAAGCAGTAAATTGTGTGTGAAGAAGCAAAAGTTCAAATTTGATTTGCGACTTGAAGTTGTGCTGCGCCAGCCAAGTAGCGCGGTGAGTGGCTTGAGGTAGCACGTAGCTATTGTAGTCATGCCTCCTTGTGTGTGAGGAAATTTTTTGTGCCTTAGGTTTTTGTGTGTATGTTTCAGGTCTCTGTGTGTGTGTGTGCGCGCGCTGCTTGCAAGAGGAGTGCCGTTGTAGGTGTGCAGCGAAAAGCAGCAAACGAGGCGCGAATTCTGGCAAGTTGGGCTTCATTTTGTTTGTTTCATTGGCAAGCAGTCAAAAGTCCAGCATAACCACAATAATCACAAAAAACAGTATTTTTTGTATCGTGCATATCTTATACAAGTACAAAGTATAAAAATTCTTATAGCGCAAGCAAAACCACGTGACAGCTGGAAAATTACTTTATGGCACTACACCGCGCTGGGTACGACGAGCGAGTTTTGCACACTTTGCTGCTACTTTGTTTTCTGTGTTTTTTTTTTTCTCTTGCCTAAACAGTTGTTGCAGCGAACTTTGCACTTAGTGTTTGGCGCTGTTGTTTGTTGCTTGTTTGCCCTTTGGCAAATCAAAAAGTTTTCGATAATGAAATCGAATTGTGTTGGCCGTTTATTTTGGCTCTCGACTCTTTAGGCGGTTTGCATTTACGTGCTGGCAAAAGGATTGCGAATCGCTGCCCGCCCCTTCGCCCATTTGCTGCGCTAACACCCTTTCTATGGACACACATAACTGCATAAATTTAATTTATCGCCACTTTGCATGCGATTATGTCAAATAAATCAGTGGCAGTCAAGTTCTACGCCCCGCTGTGCACATTTTTGATATATTATAGTGAAAATTTAATTTTTCTTTTATCTGCATAATTTTGTTTGGCGGCGCCTTGAAAGAGTTGCACCGTACCTTAGTGCCTTATTCCTATATCCTTTACTTATATGTATGTGTGTATGTATGTGTACTTTATTGTAAACAAATACGAGTACTTACACTCGTTGTTACATAATAGGCTCACGTAGCTTAAGAAAATCAAAATTTCGAAACATTTAAGTGGATTGTGTACTTAACGAAATCCGCTTAAGACACTTGGCGTAAATATTTGTAATATAAGTTAAATTAAATTTCGTATTTTTATTTCATGAGCCCAAGGCTGGTTTAACAATAAAACGAGAAGTTCATAAAAAAAATAAAGAATTAATTGGCACGTACACTTCTGTTAGGTGTTGGGTCGAGCTCCTCCTCTTGTTCCACAAGAAATTCATTGCTTTCATTTATTTGTCCGTTGATATTCCGAGCCGAATTTAAAGCTCTATGAATATGACTTGGAAGCCATTAAAAACGGCTTAAATGACGTTAAATCAAATTAAGAAATAAGCGCCAATAAAACTTAGCGGCTTATGCCCACAACATTGTCACACATTTATATAAATTCTCTTCAAAGGTTTCGGTGGGATTTAACACAGTAAAGAACTTTAAGGAGGGGCCTTAAAAGTGAAAATGTATGAGAATTTTTAAATAAAAACGGTAGAGCCCCATTAAGAATGGACATTCAAGCATTGTGTACACTTAAGCGGAACTTACGAATCTGAATTTCGTATGAAGGGTGTTTCAAAAGTGACGATTAGTTGTAATTCCCGCCGGAAGTATAAACCTTATAAAAATTTAAAATTTCAGTCAAAATGTTGCAACAAAAAAACGATTTACGTAAACTGAAAAATTTAAATTTAAAATTTCAGCCAAAATGTCTTGCAAACAAAAAAAGACTTACGTAAATTGAACCGATTTGAAAATAACGCAAAAATTCAGATTTTTTACAAACAAAATTAGTTTAAAAAAAAAAAAATCCAAAAGTTCACCTCAGATGATAGAAGAGTTTAAGATTAAAAGATCTGGTGGTTCATTCTCTTATTAACGGAATCAAAATAGATTTTTGAAGATACTAGGTGGCGCAAAATTAATCACCTCATCGGAAGATTTACAATTTTGTAAATGGAAAGTCGTCATTTAGTGAAAACGGTATTCAAACATAAAATTGGATGATAAATTTTGTGCCACCTTGTCCTTTAAATACCGCCCTGTACCCCTAAATCTTATTTTTTTTTTTTTTGTTTCGTGGCTGCCTTTTGCAGTTTGTCTATATAACGGATGCTCCACATTTTTTATATAGAAGAAAACACCGGGCACCGTTAATTGTTGTGTTTTTTTGTTTTTGTGTTAAGTGTTGTTGTTGTCGTTGAAGTGGTTGAGTATTTTCACTGAAATAATTCTAATTAGTGACCAGCACCGTTACACTATCACCGTCCTCGTATAATGATGTTTTTTGTTTTTTTTTTTTGTTGTTCTAAGTCAGATCCATTTAGTGAGGTCCAAGTACAATTCTTTTTCTCGATGCCTGATATCTC
Organism: Anastrepha ludens; assembly: GCF_028408465.1. Lineage (NCBI taxonomy): Eukaryota > Metazoa > Arthropoda > Insecta > Diptera > Tephritidae > Anastrepha > Anastrepha ludens. Next base: position 42,417,375 of record NC_071499.1, on the reverse strand, counting down.
ATTCATTTGTTGCTAGAAAGGTTTGCCAAAGGAGCGGAGTCGTGCCCTAGCTAACCCCGGACATTCACATAAGTAGTGCAAACGACTTTCCGTCGCCCCTTCCGCTTGACAGCTTCTGCAGATAGGATTGAAGGGTAGATTGAGTCTAGCTCCGTGATCCCCTACTTTCCAATGGTCTGTAAGGGTTTCAGTGATGCGTGAGATGTTTGGCCGAGAGCATCCTAACAGATCATTCGTCTTTTGGATTTTGTGTGACGGTCATGTGATTTTTGTTGTAATACGTGTAGTTATTTTCTTCTCGGTAAACGTTTTACCGATTTTAAAACAAAATTTGATATTAGCTCTTTCTTTGAAACTCATTTTTGTACCGATGACACAAACATACTGACACTTTGGACGCAATCACTTCACTTCCACTGAACCGAATGTCTCCAAGCTTTCATTGAAAGTCAGCTGCGGATGTAACTTCCAACGCACTAACTGATTAAAAAGAAACACTTTTATGACGCCAGTCTTGTTTATTTTGAACTTCACCTTGATTTATGTTAAGTGCAGTGAATTGTTAATGATTTATGCGAATAAACCACTTTTGTGAGAAATTTTTCACACAAAAAAGTAAAAAAAATACTTCTACAATTTTTACTTTCAGAAATATGAATATTTGATAAAAAATCCAATTATCCAAAATTTATTGCTTGTTCCATGTTTCTGCGCTTTAATATTCAGACACAACAGAAATAACCAGAAAAAAAGTTTATAATTTTATTCTTCTTTTTTTTTAACATCTTAAATTTGAGGTTGCACGTCTAAGAGTAAAGTTGTCGGAAAAGAAATTTCTAAAAAAAAACAAAAACTTATTTACAACACAACTTTAATAGTGATGTTAATTCCAGCTAAGTCTATCGAATCTTCCGCGTGTGCCTATTGAGTATCTGACCAGCTGAAAAAAAAGGAAATGGAACAATGTGCCACTCTATTGGCATCTATTTTTATCATTTTTAATATTCTTTTCCAAAAGTCATAGTTTATGCGGTGTAATCCCTAATTTTTTTTGTAAAATTATTAAATTAAATTTAATACCTTCATTCAGCTGAATTTTGCTAAATACTTTAGTGTTCAGAATTTATTTTTGAATCATCAACTTATCCAATGAATTCTGGCTTACCTGTAAAGATACATAAGAGGAAAAAATTAAATTATGCATTATGAAAATTATAAATAAATTTATGGTTTTTTTATATTTTAAAGAATAATAAAATATATAAGTATACTAAATTCATTGTGCACGAATTTGTGTATCAAACGTTTAAATGCACTTTTTTCAGGTCCGGGTTTCGCGCAGAGCTCCAGCGGACGTTCACTCATTATTTGATCAAGAAGTAAAAATTTGCATCGATCAGAATCAGCATAGAGCCAAATTTTAAGAAACGGTACTCTTTGTTCCCTCTGAGGAATCACCTACCCTGCCAGAAATCAAAAAGATTAACGAAACCAACGCAAAACAAGTCTTTTCCAGGTCATATGAGGTCTTGTCCGTGAGGAGTGAACAAGGAAAAAAACTCTTTGTTTCCACAGCGGAATAAATATTAACAGAATAAAGCGAGAAGGGGAAAAAATGATCAAAAATCAACGAAAATTTTGAGCCACTTCTAACTTGCACTTCATTACATTATAATTCCAGAGACTATGCAACTGTGCAACCCAAATTTTGTTGTCAATTCCGATTAAAAAATATTTAAAATACGGAATTTAAAATTCTTTGCCGATTTTTCATAAATCTTGTTGGAAAGGTTGGTGAAGGAGTTTTTTGCGAGGAGGTCCCCATCACACTCAAATTCATGTTACCGAACCACTGCAGTGTGTTCCAGGCAGATATGGCAGCAATTAAGGAGGCAGCTGATTGGCTGCTCAATACTAGTCTAGAAAGTAAATAAATATTTACTCAGTCAGCCAAGCGGAAGTTGGGGCCTCAGTTCAGTGACGGTGCATTCGAAACTGGTCAGAGAATGCCTGGCCTCACTCAGGACACTATACGCCATGAGTGCATTTTGTGAGACTTGGAATTACCTCGAGTCCGGATGTATGGAGGATTAGGTGGAATCCTCTCAGCATCTTCTCCTTAGCTGCCCTACTCTGGCGGGGATCTAGGTACATTGGCTCTTACTTCTTTGATACGCCGCTGATCTAGCTGGCGTTGACATTAAAAATCCGATGAACTTCATCAGCAGCATAAAGCGGTTGACGCAAACGTAGCACAGTCGTCGTTCATAATCCTTACACTCTAAACTCATCCTCTTAACCATCTCAACACCAGCCTCTCCCTACCCTCTCTTTTCACCGCATCGGTTTCCTCCTTCACAATGGCATTACAAAGGACGAGTCTGCAACTTCCGAGCAGCAAAAATATTGCTTCAGAAAAACTCTAACTGAGGACGGTGAAAAATTTAAAAACTCGTTTGAAAGGTTAGGTTAGGTTAGCCTGGTATGCAACAAGCCACGCATAGACCTTTTGGCCCCTAGCGATACCAGATGGAGACCGACCTGTATGAATACTGAAAGTAGGGATCATGCAGGATGTCGGGGCTTTTGGTGAATCTAAGCAGAGCTGGGAGATCCGCTTTTGAGTCGTCCTCCAGACCCTCAAACAATGGGGCTCCCAGGAATTTTAACGCATTTTTAATCATGCCGGACAGACGCACAGAAGGTGTTCTGAAGTTTCCTCAACATCCTCTCTGCATTTTCTGCATTTGTCCGTGTTAGCAATCCCTATCTTGTACGCATGTGCCATCAATAGATTATGACCTGTCAGCATATCTATGATAGTCTCCAGTCTTTTCGCGAGAGCGTAAGTACGAATTGAGTCAGTTTTTTGTCGTTAGTTCTACACATGACTTTTGCTGCTTTGCATGTAATCAGATTAGTCCCCCTAACTTCAACTCACCTTTTCATGTAGTCGTCCATTTCATTGTATATTGTATTTAGCGGTTTTGGTATGTCGTTATCTTGTTCAAAAGGTAGTCTAGCAGCGCTTTTTGCTATCTCATCTACTATTTCGTTCCCCATAATGCCTCTGCGACCAGATACCTAATAGATATGCAGCCTACTGTTTGCGGCTAGCCTTTCTATGGCCTTCCTGCTCCGTCGAACATTTTTGGACTTAATACAATATGAGCTTTTTTCTTTTATTGCTGCTTGACTGCCCACGTATATATTAATTGTTGATTTCTTTCTAGTTCTAGTGTAGGCTAGCTCCGCGGCTTTCCCCACAGCAAAAACTTCCGCTTGGAAAATACTGCTGTGGTCTGGCAGCTTGATAGACTGCCTTATTCCTAGTTTTGAGTAGTAAATACCCGCTCCCACTCCGTCTGGAGTTTTCGGGCCGTCTGTATAGATGTGAAAAGTTCTATGGCCAGGCTTCATGCCTTTACGCCATCCCTCCTCTTCAATTGTAGTGCGAAATCTTCTCTCCTAACTAAAGTACGGAGTCAACCTGAGCTCCACTTTCCTATTGAGCTGCGTCCGAAGGTTCTCCAGGTGAATACCCGAGCAGCCACCAACCTCCTCGCGAATTTCGCTGGCAGGTTTTCCGCCATAAGGTCAATAGGTGGCATGCTGAGTATCATTTCCAACACCGCCGTTTGAGTGGTTTTCATTGTTCCTGTTATTCACAGAGCAGCGAGTCGTTGAATCCTTTCTAGTGGCATTAAGTATGTCAGTTTTCTTGTCGCAGTCCACCATACTAAGGCCCCATACAGCAATATCGGTCTAACTAATACCGTGTAGCACCAATGCATCAGGGAGGGCGATAGACCCCAAGTAACGCCCAGCATTCTTTTACATGCGTACAACGCATTACTGGCCTTTTTCACCCTCTCCTCAACGTTGTGCTTCCACAGCAATTTGCTGTCCAGTATTACTCCGAGGTACCTTGCATTATCTTTGAGAAGTAGTTCGTTGTTGCCTAGCTTCGGGAGTTTCCACGTCGGGACCTTATACTTCCTGGTAAAAAGTACCATGCCCGTTTTTCCGGCGTTTATCCCTAGCCCTGCGCGAGATGTCCATTGGTGTGTCTCGTTCGATGAATAATAATAATAAAAATAGGAATTTTCTCTAAATATATCCATTCTTAAAACTAATTTGGACATAGATTTCAGGTATGCAAAAGTACAGTGAAAATTTGTATGCACTTTTTCATGTCATCAAACATTTGAAATTGTATGCTGGCTCGCAGTTATTAAACATTTGGCACTAAAAAAATTTCCTTGCTGTTTTTTGTTTGTTCCATTCAGTTGTGAGTTACAGGGTGTTAACAATGGAAGTCAAGAAAGAGAAAATTCTGTACGTTTTAAGTTTTTTTTGATAAGACATTTTAGATTATATACAAAAACCACAGTGCACTATAATTTTAAAGCGATTCAACTTACTTAGGCAACTTCGCAAGAGCCCAAAGATACTTGGTTTATTTTTTACAATTTTCTTAAATCGCCAACCGCCATTGTCTGCCTAAACAAATCTGATTTCATATTAAAAATTTCTAAATTAAAATTTCTGCGCCGCACTTACATATTTCTTAATAAGAATCTACAAAGAAACATCGCCCAACTAACAAATGATGTCTGTAATATATCCGGCTGCAGGCCAAATAATATAAAACGACAGCTGCCCTGGTACACACCTATTGTACTTAGGTAGGTCTGTGTACATATCTCTTTGTATCTTATACCTCCTTATATGTACATATCTCCTATCTAGCCGGGCAAAATCTTTAGCCAAGCACAACAGGTTTCATGCTTTCGCGCTTCGCTCATTGACCGCAGCGCACTTTGCACCGTAAAAATTGTACCACAGGAATCTGCACAATTGGGCTGTGATTATCCTTAAAATTCGCTGCGACTCTAGTTTTCCTTTTTTGTTTCTGATGGCTTTGCTTTGCTTTTCCAGTGTTGTTAGCAGCTTTTGCTGTGTTGTTAGCAGCTTTACACATTTTCGGGTTGGCGGTTGGCGGCTTTCGCTTAAGCGACTGGACAAAAGGTCGTCACGGCGTGTTTGCCCCCATTCAACGTAAAATTAGGAAAAATCAAAAAAAAACGAAAAGTAACTAAGATGACTTGGCGGGTGAACAAAAGGCAGCAACTACATATAGATATATGAATATGCATGTATATATGTATGTTGGTTAAAAAAACTGTACGGAGTAAGAAAGGCGAAAAATAGCAAATGATCAACTATTTTTTTAGTGGCGTGGGCAATCAAAAATCTCTCCCAAACGAGGGCTTAGTGGCAATTTGCCGGCGTTTCATCGCTTGGGTCAGTGGAAGAAGATGAAAAATATTGCATGCTTTTAAGTTTATCAGTGCGGATGCGGGCGTATAAAGACTCATCGTCAAAATATGAGTAGATGATTGTGCTGAAAAGCAACGCGACATATTGATTGCCAGATTACTATTCCGTTCGCGCTTGTCGGCAAGAAGGCTAAATTTGCTTTAATGGCATTAAGGTTTTTTGTTTTTTTGTAAATTTACTGTTTTGTCTTTGCCTTCGTAATTTGATTTTCAAGGTGGTTTGTGCGAATTTTTTATGATTATCAAATTTAAGGGCTATCATTCCTGCTTATGAAGGCAGACATTGCAAACTCTGCATTTCAGAAGCACCAGCCAGGAAATTTTCTTGCACCAAGTCACATGTTTTCCTACTGATGCACGCGGCAATGAAACAATTATTATTATGTATGGGCTCGGCAGCAGAATTAAACGTCTCAGGATCGACATACCTAAATGTGCACAAGCTAAGCAGTTCACCGTCAAAGGACTTAGCAAAAATCATTAATAATAAATGGATCACCATCAATGGTTTAGCTCTTTCATCATTGCCTGACAAAAATCAAGGCAACATTTTTTGCAAAAGCTGTATGTCACTTGGTTTCAAAGAGTCCTAAAACATATTTAAATTAGCTTTTCTGGCCTTATATACAAATAACTTTTAATATTCCGAGCAACGTTTCTAAAGGAAATGTCAGACTTCACCTCAGCATGGCACATAATTTTATTTGTTTTTTTTTTGGCTATTGCTTTAAAAACGCTTGCAATATACTCCCAGTATTTAGTAGTAAATATACACAGTAAATAGTTAATCGATTCTGATACGAGCGTTGTATTTTCTATTTTACGCCTTTGCAACACTACAGGTGATAAGCTACAATTTGATATTTTTATCGAAGACGTTGGGTTTTTTTAGTATAAACTTACATTGCAAGCTTCATTGTTTCTTCTCTCAGTGGGTTGGAAAATTCATCGCGCCCAAAAGATGGGATTAACTTATGAACATTTTATTACGATTTTTGATGTGGATTATCAGACAGGAATGCATTGAATGTGAAACGCTGCTACATCACCTATGCATCAGTGGTCTGGATGAGTAGACTCTCTCTCGTGGGAGTCAGGAGGACCTTATCGAGACTTCAACGCACTGTGGCCATCTGTTGCCCCGGAGCTTTTCCGACTACTTCAGGCCCGGCATTAGATACTCTGATTGGTTTACCACCACTTGATGCTTTCATCCAAGGAGAGGCCTTGAAGGCCATCTGCAGGCTGAAACACAATGGTAACTGGTACGGCCCTTGTCCGGCATTGGAAAACAGAGAAGGCATGGACGTCGATCCAACAATTCTCTCCATGCCCCTTGACTCCATGCCATCAAGAGTCGTACTTGAAAAGAGATACAGTGTAGTGCTGCCAGAGGCTTAGTTGTAGTGAAACTCAGAAAATGAGCCCGGCAAACACTGTTTTCAGATTTTTTACGGCTCCAGGACCGAGCATGACTCCGGCTCTGGGGTCTACGTGGAATCCAGCGGGACAAAACTGCACTTTGCTCTTGGAATGCATGCATCTGTGAGGTGTATGCAGTTCAAGAAGCGATGAACTTTGTTGTCGAAAACCGATGAAGAGGAAGTTCTGTATGTGTCTGCAGCGACAGCCAAGCTGCGCTTATGGCCTTAGGCTAAACTATGTCGGTAGACATAATAGTCTGATGCTAACATGGGTCCCGGGACACGTGGGTAAAGAGACTTCTGACTCCTTAGCTAAGATGGACTCTGAGGCCAACTTCTTTAGCCCAGAGCCCGTTTTGCCCTTCCCTTCTGCAGCCATCACAGCCACGGTTAGCAAATGAGTAACTACCACCCACAAGCGAGCTTTGCATGCTGAGAGAGGCTGCAGATGGACTAAGCTGATGTTACCTGTCATGTCCGATCGACTGTCGCAAACCCTTCTGCCATTAAGCAAGGTTAGGCATCTCAGACAGTGCACTCTGCCCAGCTTGTGAAGAGGAGGATGAGACGGCGGACCACTTCCGGTGCGTTTGCCCCGCCTTCGCTTGAATCAGGTTTGAGGTCTTTTGCACTGATGTGTTATGAAGCGGCCATATTGGCTCCTTGGCATCCCAAGATCTACTCAGATTTCTTCGGAGATCGGATAGATTTAAGGAAAATTAAAAGGGAATCCAAGTGTAGTACAATGGACTTAATTAATGTCTGAGTGGTGTACTTGCTAATTGTCCCGACAAAAAAAAAAAAACCTGCTACAACGAGTTCTATGGCCGTCGATCCATGCAGGATGAATTTTGTGAAGGTCATCCAATCGATGCGCATCAATCGATAACGCAAGTTCGCCAGGTAATATATGGCTAGATAGAAACCTCCTGGGACGTTAATGACACCAGCCCGTATTCAACATAGCATGAAAAGTTGTTCGTCAAGAAGTTTTGTTCACGTTGGATACCACATAATTTGATAATTGCCCAAAAACGGTCTCATGTCGATTGGAGTAAGGAAATTGAAAAAATTCAGGAATGGTGGATCAAAGCACGTCTACAACATCGCAACAGGTAACAAATCTTGGATCTATGCATGTGAACCGGAAACTAAGCAGCAATCGACAGTATGGGTGTACTATGACGAGCTAATTGAACAAAAGTCGTTCGCGGGTTCGCGGAAGAGGCACTTTAACGCAAATGGTGGCCTATGTTTTTGCCTAAACTGGAAAATCTGGTAATTTCGAAACTAAGCCACTAAAGAAACTTAAAATAGTCAATTCTGTCTTAGTCTGAGAAGCACACAGACATTTGGTTGCCAGAAATTTTAAGAGAAGTTTAAGGAAAACCAACCGCAGCAGACGAACTAACTTTCACCAGGAAAATGTGAGCTTCAGCTCTCACGTATCGGCTTACCAAGGAGAGCTTTTGAGCACTCAAAGGATCGAATTAATGTGTCATCCATCTTATAGCCCTGATTTGGCACCAAAAGATTTCTTTTTCTTTCCGAACATCAAAATTGAAATGCGAAGTTAACATTTTTCGATGACTAAAAAAGCAGTTGAAGCCTTTAAAGAGCTCGTTTTAGAGGTATCAACTTCTGAGTGGCAAAAGTGCTTTGAAAATTAGTTGAAGCGATTGCAGAAGTGTATTGACTTCTTGGAATATAATATTTTGAAAAACAATTGTCGTTATTAATAGGACTATGAATAAGTTCGTGCGGTTTTACAACAGATGGCGTAACTTGATTATTATTCCATCGATCCACATTTCCAAACATTCATTGGAGAGCTACTGTCGTAAGGCACAAACGTCAGTATAAGTTTTTTATTTGAAGCGTAAACAACAATATTTTTACCACACTTGAAAATGTCGAATTTCGTGCCAAATAATGTGTTTTTGCGGGGAATTCTTCTTCATTATTTTAATATGAAGAAAAAAGCAGCCGAAAGTCATCGTATCTTGGTGGAAGTTTATGGTGAGCATGCTCTATCTGAGCGAACGTGCCAGAAGTGGTTTGCACGCTTTAAAAGTGGTGATTTTGGCTTGGAAGACGAAGAACGCGAGGGTGCGCCGCCAAAGTTCATGGATACCGAATTGGAGGAATTGCTCGATCAAGATCCGGCTCAAACGCAAGAAGAGGTTGCAAAAACTTTGGGAGTTGATCAATCAACCATTTCCAAACGTTTAAAAGCCATGGGAATGATCCGAAAGGTAGGCCATTGGGTGCCGTATGAATTGAAGCCAAGAGACGTTGAACGCCGTTTTATGGCATGCGAACAACTGCTTCAACGGCACAAAAGAAAGGGTTTTTTGCATCGAATTGTGACTGGCGATGAAAAGTGGGTCCATTACGACAATCCAAAACGTCGGGCAACGTATGGATACCCTGGCCATGCTTCAACATCGACGTCGGCGCAGAATATTCATGGCCTGAAGGTTATGCTGTGTATCTGGTGGGACCAGCTGGGTGTTGTGTATTATGAGCTACTGAAACCGAATGAAACGATTACGGGGGATGTCTACCGACGACAATTGATGCGTTTGAGCCGAGCACTGCGAGAAAAACGGCCGCAATACGCCGATAGACACGACAAAGTTATTTTGCAACATGACAATGCTCGGCCACATGTTGCACAAGTGGTCAAAACATACTTAGAAACGCTCAAATGGGATGTCCTACCCCACCCGCCGTATAGTCCAGACCTTGCGCCATCCGATTACTATCTCTTCCGATCGATGCAACATGGCCTGGCTGACCAGCACTTCCGTAATTACGATGAAGTCAAAAAATGGATCGATTCGTGGATTGCGGCAAAACCGACCGAATTTTTCACAAAGGGAATCCGTGAATTGCCAGAAAGATGGGAAAAAGTAGTAGTAAGCGATGGACAATATTTTGAATATTAAATTTGTAACCATTTTACGTCAATAAAGTTTCAAATTTCGAAAAAAACCGCACGAACTTATTCATAGTCCTATTATATTACAGTGTTTTCATTATTGGGCACAAAATATAGAAGGCAACCCTCGTATACACATGCATACGGCCTATATTTTTCTACATGGTACTCGCTGCGAGTACATATGCACTTATACGAGTAACCACATATGTATGTATATGGGATCGTTCGCTAAATCAATTAATTAGTTTGCCTGCCATAAATCAAGCTGTTTCCCATTTTTTTGGACGTCGTGCGACATAACCTCATCTGGCACTAATTCTATGTGACCGCATACATTACAAAACTAATTATTTTAGTATTACGAATATCATAAACCGCAATTGAGTTGTTCCCTTCGCCATGCAGCCCCTATTGCGCAACACTTTTATTGAAATTTGCTGCATTGGCATAAAATTTAAGTGCAGCTAAATACAGTTCCTTGTTGAAAGTTTGAAATTACGTAGAAAATTGAACGAATTGCTAATTATTTTTAAATGTTCAATTTGTGTGTAATAAATTTATGATAATTATGCTTGTTTATGCATTGTGCACAGTGAAATGTGGGCTTTTCGTAGTTGTAGAGTAAACAGACGTATGTATGCACAGATGTAAAAAAAGCATAACTGGACAAAGACATTTGGTGTTTCACAAAAATATCCTGCAGTAAAATTCAGTGGTATTGAACTGGTGCATTTCATGGTGAATTTGAAATCATGGTGAGGTAGCCCCATTCTCGCCTTTTTATACTTCAAAACTAATGGCAAATTGAACAGTTAAAGTCTAGCGCATTGTTTAATTTTTTTGATAGTTCCGAGAGACACTTTTTTTTTGGCAAATATAAAGGTTATATTTGGCATCTAAAAAAAAGATGAGATACATTCTTAAAACACTTAGCATTGGTCTCTAAAATAACGCAATTGTATTTCTATTTTTCATATGAGAAAACTGCACTGCAATGATGTTCATCAGCTATGTACCTTCCTTTGACGAATTAAGCTGCTTATACTGGGTTGAAAATATTCGACGGACCCATGTGTTTTTTTTTAAACCGAAGAAAAACACAATTTTTTTATGTTGACGAAAATTTTTTTACATTTTATTTGGTTCAAGTAGAGTTTTTGGCATCAGTTTTTGAATATGATATCTCTCAAATGGCCGCCTTGAGCCTGTACGGCGTATTGTGCCCGTTTTGCAGCATTTTCCATAGTTTTAGCTAACATTTCGGTTGAAATAGCGGCTATTTCCTCACGGATGTTGTTCGTGAGCTCTTCTATGGTCTTTGGCTTATTATTATAAACCGTTGGTTTTAAATATCCCCACAAGAAGAAGTCAGGTGGCGCTAAATCGGGCGAACGCGGTGGCCAGGAGGAAACAATTTCTTCAAAAAATCGATTGCGGTGCGAGCTGTGTGTGGTTGAGCGCCGTCTTGTTGAAACAAGAACTGCCTCATATGCTTCCGACGAATAATTGGCATCACAAAAGTGGTTATCATATCGCCATAACGCTCCTTATTGACGGTAACATCTTGACCATCTTCATTTTCGAAGAAAAACGGCCCAATAATCGTTTTCGCACTAACGCCGCACCAAACAGTGACTTTTTCGTAGTAAAGAGGTACCTCTTGAATTTCGTGAGGATTTTCAGTGGCGTAAATACGGCCATTTTGCTTGTTTACCGTCCCATTCAATAAGAAATGAGCCTCCTCGGACGTGATGATTTTGTTCTTCATCTTTTGACTTCTTATGTTGAATGTAAATTTCAACAATTTGGGAGCGCTCGCGTGGCGTGTACTGTTCCATGGTAAAAATCTGCTTGGACTGACGCTTCCAACGTGGTATGTCATTAAGCGATCTGACGTCTCTGTGAAAAGATACAGGGTTGCCAGATGGGTCCGTCGAATATGGGCAACCCTGTATATCCATCTAGGTAGGCATGTAGGTAGGGTGGCTGTCGCAATGACACACTTAGATCTGTTTTAGATTAATCTATGGGTTCCTGTTTAAACATTTCCGTAGCTTTTATAAACGAACAAAGTTTCCTTAGTTTTAGATTCTAAAAAGAATGCGAATACTTCTTCACGCACACATAGGAGATATCTGATTATTTTCTCTTCTTCGGTTTTAAGACAGCTTCTGGTTACCTATTAAACAATGACCAGTTAATACCCCTATCATGTTTCTTGAAACTTCTCTATCAAATCTCAACAGGTGTTTTTAGTAACTGCTTTTCTCTTTCGGCCATGTTTTATTTTGTTTTACAAGTATTTCGTATGCAGTCATGTTTACCCAAATTGCATTTACCCTGTTGATGGTTTCATTAACCATAAGTAAACTACAAGTACCTATTTGCATAGGTGTCAACGTTTTATCCAATTGGATATCAAGAGTTTTAACTATTCTAGCAAATTCATCTGCTTTGCAGTTTCTTTCTATGTTCCTAAGACCCTGATAAGGTTTACTCTGTAGTATTGATATACTACGTCATTTAGAAGTTTAAAACATTCTCTGACTGCTTTTGACGAATGCTTTCTGCATTCTAAAGCTTTTATAGCTGCTTTATTAGCTGAGTAACTGAAGACTTCATTCGTAGTTTTCTCGTTTCTATTACTGTAAGTCCCTCTGACTTGCGCTTGAAATACACTGCAATGCTCAGGTAGGCGAACTAATTGGTTAACACCAAGTTTAAAAAATTAAGTCCTTTGTTAAACCCGCCTACTTTGTTATTTAATTTCAAGCCATATGTGTATCATTTTCGTTGACAATAATTCCGTTTTTCATTCGTCTTTCGAAAGAAACACCGAGGGATTTAAGTTAAGAAATCCATATACTTAAGAACTAGCTTTAGCACCGACATCAATGCCAGCCTTGAAATCTAACATAGAAACTCTCTTGCCAACAAGTGCTACTTTGGAATAAGTAGGCATTTGAATAGCTAAGTTGTCTCTCAACAAACAATACTAGCACCATAAATGGCTCTCATCATGCCCCTTCTATATGGCGCAGAAGTGTCTACGATGACAACATCCGATGAAGCGACGCTTGGAGTGTTTGAGAGAAAGATTCTGCGTAAGATTTTTGGACCTTTGCACGTTGGCAACGCCGAACGCGCAGCCGATGGAACGATGTATGAACCTTACAACGACATAGACATAGCGCAGCGAATAAAGATCCAGCGGCTACGTTGGCTGGGTCATGTCGTCCGAATGGATACAAACGCTCCGGTTCTGAAAGTATTCGATGCGGTACCAGCTGGGGGTAGGAGGGGAAGAGGAGGGCCTCCCCTGCGTTGGAAAGATCAGGTGGAGAAGGACTTGGCTTAACTTGGTGTGTCCAATTGGCGCCGGTTAGCACGAGAAAGAAACGACTGGCGCGCTTTGTTAAACTCGGCCAAAATCGCGTAAGCGGTTATCGCGCCAATTAAGAAACAGATGAAATCCGTTGTACCAGGAATACAAAAGAATTTTATTAAAATTGACGAGTGCCCTCTATGGTTCGTTCTGAGTATATCGATTTCTCTTAATCTGAGAGCTGACTTGGCAGCTATTTGCTTGCCGAATTGCTCTATGGGCAATAGATTGAGCATAATATTTAGTGCCTTTATAGGTGTAGTCCTAAGGGCCCCGCAGATGCAAAGACTGGGCATCCTTTGCACATGAACCATAGACTTTTTCATATATTTCTTGTCTAAAGTATACCGTAGGTTAGGATTTGGTCTTACTATCGCAGTCTAAAGCCAATGTACGATAAAATGAGAGAGACCCTAACTTAATCCAATTAGCTTTGTGCAAGAGTAGAGTGCTATTGGAGCTCTTCTTACTCTAAGTCTTTAGAGTATTAGATTTCCATCTTCGTTTTCTGTTTAATATTAGTCCTAAGTAGCGGGCTTCATCACTAAACGAAAGTGCCGATGCTACGTGGATCGCAGGAGTAATTTCTGGAATTCTGTTTTTCCTAGTAAATAAGATGAGTTCAGTTGTATTAGGGTTGACGCTTAGCCCATTTGCTTTTGACCACTTTTCTACTGTGTTTAGTAAATCTGACATGATTCCACAAAGTGCAGTGGGAAATTAATATTTCACTGTAATAGCAACATCATCTGCATAGGCCATCTAAGGAACTAAAAAAAAACCTAAAACACTCCTTAGGTTCCTCTTCAATTAAATAGTCGAATGACTGCTTCGCAACTGCACTAGTTCGCAAGTGACGAAATCGCACTAGTTCTGCACTAGAAACATGTTCGGAAACATACTAACTAGTCACAACTGGGCATTCATATTTATGTTAAGTGTATGTGAAACTCATTAGCATTTTTAATATTTAACTTTGCCAAGTATTTTAATTTGTGCTATTATGAAAATTGATTCCACAAATAAACAAAATTTATTGAGCTACTCGTTATTTTTATTGGAAATAAACTGCGTAATAATAGCAGTTCTCCAAAGCACTTTCAAACATACATACAAAAGCGCATATGAGGGCGTTCACTTGTTGGTAGTTACTAAATTAAACGGTTGAAAACACAATGAACGCTATTGTTATGTGAATTGTGTGTAGAGTTTGGCAAATTAGTTGTTTGAAAATTCGCTACACGAGGAACTACGCCAGAGTGCACTATTTCCATGAGCATATTAAGTGTTGAAGTGGGTATGAGTTTATAAGTGTGTTGATGTGGGTGGACTCATTAAAAAATATTTGCGTAATGGACGTGATTGAGTTACTTTGCTGTTGCTTGATTGATATAAAAATTAATTTAAGAGTTTTGCGGAGTGAGGTGAATACCAATTTTAAATTTTATTTTCTTTCTAATAAAGAATAGTAATTCACGATTTTTTGAGGGAAGAATAAAAATATTAAGTGAAAGGAGAGCTTCATCAGCTTTTAAACAATGCAAATGAATTTCATATGGCGTATGCCTTCAGAATACTACTTTTAAAAAGTTTCATAAGTTTAATAAAAAAAGGTGAGCGGAAATTTTATAACAACTGTCATCAAAGAAAAAATGTAATGGAGTTTCAACTCCAAGAAGAAGCAATCACTGATTTTGATTGGTTAATAAAAATTAAAAAAAGGGTTCCTCTTAGAAAAAAAAAAAAAATTATTCAATTCTTAATTTTGAAACGGTGACTCATAAATATTCTAGATTTTTGGAAATTTTCAGCTATGCAAAGAAAAACTGCTCAGAAACTTTGCTATATTCTAAGACTTTTTAGCTCAGTTTTTTTCACGCCACAAATAAAAGGAGGAGTTCGACCAAAATCCTAACAGAAGTGTACGTACCAATTATTTATTCTTAAGTTTTTAAATGTAGTTTGTGCTTGAAGTATTCTTCTAAGAAAATCTAAAAAAATGTATTAGGACGCCAGTCTTCAAAACATAGTCAACTTTTCTTTGAAAACTACTACTATACTCTATGAAAGAGCTTGTGAGTAAATTTTGCAAACATTTGCGACCAAAGAAGAGATATATTGCAGTTTTGAAATCTAAAAACAAAGTTTCTAACAAGTCTCCAAAAAAAAACTGAGTGCCTGAGGAAGTTTTACAAATATTTTCGATCAAAAAAGGAATATATTGTGGATTTGAATCAAAAAACAAAGTCTACAAGAAGTCTCCAAAAAAAGGCTACACTAGTTTTATATATTGTAATTTTATTAAAACAATTTTTCGGCCACTGAAAATTACTGCAACATCAGAAAATAAAGAAGTTTATAATATTAATTTCGTGGATTCTGAAAATTTACACAGTTTCGCGAAAATCTTAAGTTCTAGTAAAAAGGTTTCTGACTTCAGAAAAATGTAAAACAAGTAAAAAACTGAGTGACTGAGGAAGTTTTACGAATATTTTCGATCAAAAAAGGAATATATTGTGGATTCGAATCAAAAAACAAAGTCTCCAAGAAGTCTCCTAAGAAAGGCTACACTAGTTTTATATAATTTTATTAAAACAATTTTTCGGCCACTAAAAATTACTGCAACATCAGAAAATAAAGAAGTTTATAACATTAATTTCGTGGATTCTGAAAATTTACACAGTTTCGCGAAAATCTTAAGTTCTTGAAAAAAGGTTTCTGATTTCAGAAAAATGTGCAAAAAGGCTTTATACAAGCTGAGTTACATATATTTTTAGCACAAGAAAAGTATAAAATGTCTCCAAGATAATGAGAAAGCAACGGCAAAAAATTCAAATTTTTACTGAATAATATTTAATAAAATTATAAACTCCACAAAAATCTCTACAAACTAAAAATGTTTAGTCAAAAATATAACTCACTAACCAGTTTAAGCTGCACAAGTCATCAAATGTAGCAAATATTTAATAAAATTATAAACTCTACAATAATATCTCCAAACTAAAAATGTTTAATCAAAAATATAACTCATTAACCAGTTTAAGCTGCACAAGTTAGTAAATGTAGCAAGTAGGTCAAATATTTAATCAAATTATAAACTCTACAACAATCTCTCCAAACTAAAAATGTTTATCCAAAAATATAACTCACAAACCGACTATAATTGCACACATTGTTAAATTTTGCAAGAAGTTCAAATATTTAATAAAATTATAAACTCTACAATAAGCTCTCCAAATTAAAAGCGTTTAACCAAAAATGTAACTCACTAAACAGTTTTAGCAGCACAAATTATTAAATGCAGCAAGAAGTTCAAAAATTTGATAAAATTTCGAACTCTACAAAAATCTCTCCAAAATTATTATAACCTAAAATGTTTTTACAAACAAGATAGCAACAAAAAATTTAGACTTTTTCACGAAATAAAGCCGAAATTGTCTGGGGGCATACTCTCCGATATTTTTTCATTACGTAAAATTTTCAAAATATAAAAATTAACCACTACAACAATCAATTAAGGGGGTGGTAGGGTTTAGCGCTAAAAAAAAAAACACCTTTTTTTTTAATTTTTTACAGAAATATGGCTTAAGATACTTTAATAAAATCAGTTGCATGTTATTGTACATCTTTTCAATAAGTTTTCAAAAAATATTAATAATAAAATATTGACAAATAAGCCCATGACAGAGTTTTTTTGGAGATATGTTTTTCGAGAGGTGCTCTGCGGTGCCAATCGGCATTCGTCGTAGAATCATCTGAATCATCAACATTCTTGAAATGATTTACTATAAGATTTTGTGACCCTACCCCCCCGTTAAAAACACAACGGCGCAGGTAATAATTAATCGTTTATGCTTCCATTATTTGCTCAGATATACTAACATTTTGCTTGCATACTTACATAATGTCAAACTATTGTAATTAGCCACATTCCGAACAGGAGTTGCTCAGCTCAATTTACTTTCAGTTCCAACAATATTTATTATGGCATAACTCTTTCGGTTTCGAAGCATTCGTGTGTCGTCATACAATAAATAACACACCTAAATAGCTATTTAATTTTTTTATGTGACCCGCTCTCTGTGATTAAGTAATTGTATATTTTAATCTTCGGGTAATTGTAGTTGCAAGCTGTTTTTAATTCTTTTATTTCTTATGAATTGGGATTTTTTTTTTTTGAGTCAATCGTGACAGATTTATGACTTCATCAAGCGAATGCAACACTTGGAAGTGAGACACAAATTAACGTTTAAGTGTGGAGAAGTGTGAAATTGAAAATCATAAAAAATAGTAAACACAGATGAACACACACATACGGACAGTGAGAAGATGGCGTTCCCTTCATTTCCGCCATAAAAATGCGAGATATATTGTAGAGTTTCCTATGAACTGCTGCAAGCCGAAAGCAGATGAGTAGCACAGCGTTAAAAACAAAGTAATAAAAAAAATTTGAGTGGAAATAAGAAACCGAACATTGCCACACAGCAAACGGAGATTAATGGGCATGTTCTGAGTTGAATAACATTTTCGCTGTTGCAAGCAGTCTTCGAAGGAAATAGAAGATTGAAGTATTAATGTGACGGCATGCCAGTCTGTGTACTGGATGAGTTCAACAGGTGAACAGCAGCTAATGTTTTGTTGAGGGTATACATATGTATCTAAGTACATATATGTATGAACAGTGACGGGCACTCAAGTACATAAAATAAGTGCATTTTTTCATGTTTTTTCTTATATTATGAGAGGAACTTTAATTGACTCAGAGTGGGTTAGAAATACAGCACGTGGGAGCGATTCCATGGAACGAACAGGCTCGGATTAATTAGAAAAAAAAATTAAAGGAGAAAAGATGCTCACATGAAGAAGAGTTAAGAATAAAGGCTAGACTGCGGAGGGCGAGTTAGTGTGGAATAGTGGAAAATTACTCACGAGCCCGCGACAAATGATAGCACGTCGCAACTTTGATCAGTTTTGACTATTCTATTGAAAAATTGAAATCCAAGTTTCCATGTTATTTAAAAATTAGAAAAATTCTAGAAATTTTTAATACCAATTCCACGATTTTTAGATTTTTTTTTAATTGAATGTCGCTAAAAAATCCCTTTCTTTTTTCAATTTTTTTTTCGCTGACGGTGTTTCATATTTTCTTCTTATAAAAATTCCACAAGAAAACTTCCCAAAATTTTTCAACAAATTCAGATAAGAAGCACAAAATTCAGATGATAATTTTTTTAAAATTTGTATAAAGTTTGATTCATATGGGTTCATTTAAAGAATGCAAAAAATATGACCCAAAGGAATTTACAAAACCCCAAAGGAATTATTTCAAAACATCTGACAGAAAATAGTTTCCAGCCTTTGGCGATAAGTAACAACAACAATATAAAATGCAAAAAAGTGTACTAGATGCGCTTCGAACTTAGTTAAAAGCGAAGAAGTTCGAGGACTTCTACATCAGAAACAAGGTTCAGTGGCTTAGCGCAGTATTGGGACAGAAATATTACAAAAGTGTTACGTTCATTGCTGAAGACGTGCAGCGCGCAAAGAAGTCTTGGATAAACTTTAGTTATTTTCAAAATTCGTATAAATATATGTAGGTTAGGTTAGGTTATACTGGCTGGCCGAAGCCACGAGTAGATTATTTTGGTCCCTAGCGATAGCTGATCAAAATCCTTTTTTTTTTTCTAGCGAAAATATGCATCACTCAAGATGCGGGTACTTTTAGAAGTCGCTCAGGTTACAGTTCAGGAACAGATTCCAGTCTTTCAAAACTGAGAGCATCCAAGGAGCAAGGGCTAGTTTCTGGGAGAGCCAGGCAGTAGCTTAGAAAATGCTCAAGAATTTCTCTTGGCTCATTACATTTAATATTCATATAACTACCTAATAATGAACTGTTCTCGATGCCGGTGGACAATCGGGTGCCTGTCGTTAGCTTCGGTAGGAAGAATGATGCTTTGATCCCAGATAGAGATCAACGGTTAAGTCGAGAGAACCTACTATATTAACGGGATATCAGCACACTTCCTAAACCGACGGATAAAAGTCAATGATGGAAGCAGATCTGGATGGTACTTAGACGCATACACTAAGTACTTCTATGCCACAGGACAGGTGGCCACGGTATTCCTTACGAAAGTCTATGCCATCTTGAATGTGGCGTACTGACTAATTGAGAAAAAGTGGCGGAGCAACAGTATTGGAATTTGTGGTGACACTCAAGCTGCACTGAAAGCCCTTGCTAACCCACGCTGCTCTTCGAAGTTGGTCGGTGAATGTACGACAAAACTGAACAGTGTTGCAAAACACAACAAAGTTAGTCTTATTTGGGTGCCGGGACATTGTGATATTGCAGGGAACGAGTTACAAATGAATGCTCTGCAAGTACGCCACTAGGCCCTGAACCCTTTCTAGGTGTGAACTCTGCATCGATTCAACTATGGATTGCGGTCTTCATGTGGTCTACACACAGAGGTCGTTGGTTTGAGTTGAACTCGTGCAGAGCAGCCAAGTGCTATGTGAAAGAACCAAACGGGAAAGCAGCGACCTTTCTCTTAAAATTCAGCAGAAAATACCTGAGAGTACTGGTGGGTGTAATCACAGGGCACAACGTCTGTGGTCCGCATATGGCTGCCATGCGGGTAGTAGACAACCCGATATGCCTATCCTGTCTTGAGAATGACGACACTACAGATCATTTTCTCTGTAGCTGTCCTGCATTTTCCAGAATCAGACATAGGATATTGGGTTGCGATACACTGAGTATGGACAAAGTTCATACTCTTCCTTTTCCGGATCTCTTAAAATTCATCAATGAGTCCAAGAGATTTGTGGAGGAGTGACCTCAAACTAATTGATCCGTGCTTACCATCCACCTTTTATCTTTCCTATCTCTATTCTTTGTACTGATATCTATCCGGGTGTAGTACAATGGTCTACTGACTGAGTGCTTGGACTTGTCCAGCCCCCCACAAATCTAATCTAATCTAAGAACCTAATAATGTATCGAAATTTTCTCCTTGGTAAGAGGATGTCTCTATTTTTTTTTAATAGCCGGCAATGGACAAACCTCCGAGCGTATTTCTGTCATGCAAAACCTCCTCATAAAAATCACTTGCCGTTCGGAGTCGGCCTTAAATTGTACACCCCTCCATTTGTGGAACAACATCAACACGTACACCACAAATAGAAGGAGGAGCTCGGCCGGACACCTAACAGAAGTGTAAGCGCCACTTAATTTTTATTTTTTTTATTTTTTATTAAAGAAGCATATACTCGAAAATAGTTGTTGCTTTCGTCCTAGTAATTCTTTTTATTGATGAAAATCGAGCTTTTGAAATATTCCTTCAACAAAATCACGCTGCAAAGCCGCTCATATTTATATGTACACCCCTTTTAGTAAATTCGTTTGCCATTTTTTTCTCGAAATCTTTCTCCGGAATCAATAAAAATTTAAATAAATGTGCTCTTCGAAGCACTAACAAGTAAAAAAATGTATATTTCTAAGTGTTCAAGTTTATATGTGCCCCACTGTATGCATGTAAGCATCTGTTTTATACATTTAAGTAATCATTTAATAGCTCCAGAAGAGTTTAGGTCGTTCATTTATACTGAGGAAGCGCAGCAAATTCAGCCATAAAGGCGACGTTAATGAAGCACGTCGATTTGCATGCGCTTATTATAGCAAGTCATTCACCTTGTTTAAGAGGAATTAAGAAAAATTAAAAACTACATAAATTAAGTTACAAAAAAACAATGTCACAGTGGTATTTAGCAGCACATTTTTTATCTTTTCAGCACACAACACTGGCAACTCACTGGCAAACAAAGTGCGACACTGACATTGCACTAAACACATGCATACATACATACACACATATGCATATGAGCAGGGCATGATTGACATGAGATTGAATACATATCCGTTTAGGGGGAAAAAGCAAACTAAATGACAGGCAAAGGCGCATGCTATCTATCCTCATCAATTTCCACACACTTAAGAATTTTCATTTGACATATTTTGAAAAACTTAACTTTAATGAATTTGTATGTTTTGAATGTTTACCTAAAATAGATGTACAGTTGCGGACATAAAAACACGGACAGTTAGATAAATTGAATGTGAAGCGTTATATATGATATAAGATTCTGCGATTTAGCTACTTTGTATACAAAGTAAATTTTACTGAACTGGAAAGAAAAATTTCAAAATTGACACTTAAAAAAAAATTACAAATTTTAAAAAATAAATTTTTTTTTAATTTTTTGTTTTTGTTTTCTTAATTTTTCCAAGGTTGCGTTGTTTTCATCAAACACTCAAAAAAAAAAAAAAGAATTAAAAAAATGTTTAAACTAAAAGTATTAAAAAATTAAGAATGTTTTTTAAACTAAAAAATTAAATTTATTAAAAAATTAAACTTTTTTTTTTTGAATTTTTTCAATTTTATGGAGAATAAACAGAGTAAAAAATGTGATATGTTTTACATGATTTACATATACCGTTTCCCAGGCACAGTCAGACTTCCTGAAAATTACTTCTAATTAAATTGTTTTATTATTGAACTGGCCTTGAGCTCACAAAATAAATATAGGAGAACATACATATCAACAATAAAAATTAAAGTTAATTAACAAAACAAAACAAAAAAAAAAAACAAAAAAAAAAACAAAAAAAAGAATTGAATATAAATTAAGTGGGGAAACCAGTCTAGGAGGCCAAAATTTTGGTGTTTTTCGAGAATTTTTTGAACAAAGAAGCAATAATCAGAAATTGTTCAAGTTTAGAGGATATTTTATTTAGATTTTTAGGTACACTTTTAAATTTTTTTTTTAAGCTATATTATTTCCGCGGGAGATAGTGGCGTTAAAGCGTGCTGTCCATGGACGATCGCCATCCGAGTGTGGAATTCCGGAAGTCGCAATTTTTCTCTGAAATCAACAGCAATTTTTTTTATTAACAAGTTGCAATTTTTCTCTGAAATCAACAGCAATTTTTTTTTAATATATAACAACATATTTCCTAAGAATATGAACCTAATTGTGGTAAAAAGAATATTGAAAATTGCATGCTTTTGGGGCGCTTGAACACAGAGTAGTTTTTTTATACCATATTTTTTCATCTATTTTGCTTAAAAAACCATATTTTAAATAATAATATAATCCCAGAATTAGGTGCATATAGATTAGAATTGCATAAAGAAAAAATCCCGAAAAATTTTAGAACGATTGGTCGATAACTTTTTAAGCTACATAGAATGCCCACCAGTTGAAAAAAAGTAGTTTCGAGAAAAACGTCGTTCTAACTAACGCGCGCTACGGTGCGGAACCGACGGGCAGTCACTTTAGTGCTCATAGAATCGGGAATAATGCGAATTTCGCCTTAAAATTTTTACCACATATTCTTGAGTAGTTACACTAACGATGTATGCAATAAAAAAAATCAATTTTTTGATCGATCTAAACCGGTTTCCCCCCTTAACAAAATTTAAAAATTATAAAATTGGAAATAAATTAAGAAACAACATTTTTCGTAAAGTAACAAAAAAACAAGGAATTAAAAAAAATTAAGTAAAATAATAAAAAAAAAAATAACTAAAAGAATTAAACATAAAGTAATAACAAAAAACAAAAAAAAAATAGAAAGTACTGAAAATAAATTAACAAAAAAAAAACAAATAAAAACGTACGAATAAAATAACAATAAAAAAGTAACAAAAAGAAATAAAAAAAGTAAATTTACAAAAACAAAACAAACGATTATTTTAAACTCGTTAATAAAAAGAATAATTATTCAAAGATCTATGGTACGACATTCGGTAAACCCCCACTGTTTTATGAACAAGTATGTGTGCATGAATTTTTCATTTTTGCACACAAATTTCTATTCCCAACTAAAAATATACAGAACAACAATTTAAAATCACATTTTTGCCTATTACTATAATTTGTTTACAAAAACCCACACCCTTTCCGGTGTGCACAATTTTATGTCCGCCACCTTACATACAAAATCGAAACTTGTTAGCATATTCATTAATCATATCTTACATGTTCGCCCTGGCCATTACGTCCGGCCATTGTTTGAGAGGAAGGGACGAAGAAGTGCTTGAGATTCTACCAAAAAGTGTTAGGGGAATGAATACACAACATCACCGGCATACATACACACAAACCCATCTATAAACATGTATGCGTGTATGTTGTACTCACTAATACTACATTTCCTCATTTTCCTATAATTATAAGTAAGATCCAAATTGAAGCTCCCAAAGCAGGCAAATAGTCGCCCAAGCATGTAGGTATGTATGTGCGTATGCGCGTAAATATTGTACACAAATAATTTCAATAGACAAGCAAAATAAATACCTACATGCATGACAACATTAGGGTCATGAAACATTCCATCAAAAGTGACAGGAGGACACATTTATGGGAACCACTCCACACACATGCATACATACACATCGAAAGCAATTATGTTAGATTATATGTACATATGTGTGTATGTAAGCAATCATTAGATAATTCCTTGTCAAAAGAAAATAAAGCGAAAAAAATGCATGCATTTCATTTTGAAGGGTTACCCGTCAATCTTCACACCGCACACTCTTCCGCTGCTGATACTCAATATTTATGTATGTACATATACATGTACATACATATTACAATTTATGGCAGTTAAAGGAACTATGACTACGTACATACAAATAAACGCCTATAGCACATACTATATACATCTACATATGTATGTATGTATGTACTTCATAAGAAAAAAAAATACAAATTATTTGCCACACCAGCTTTATTTTAGAAACCCTACCTAATCTCATCATTTCGAATACTTTACTTTGTGCAAATATTTTTATTGGCGTTTTTTGTTTTTGTTTCTTTACACATACGTAAGCTTACTACAAATTGTTTACATTTTTCATTGCAATGCTTTTTCAGTTTGCTTCTCCTCTTTTGTAATGCTCTCTGAGCATTTCATTTGTTCTTGATGCTTTTGCCGCCTCGCTTAATTTATTAGTCAGCTTTAATGAATGAAAATTATTAAAGCATACATATACACAATTGTAAGTACACACATACGACGCAAAAATTCGCTACATACCAGAAATGTATGTACATGCAGAGTACAACAACATGCCAACAACAATAGCCGCATAGAATTGAGCGCGCTTTGTAGAGACCAAAGCAGTGCCGCGTTAATTACTGAGGCAGTAGCCTCAGGGCAGCACACATTTGCAAGCATCATAAAAGATAAAATGAGAAAAAAAATATAAGTAAAAAGTTTTTGAAAAATTTAATAATAGAAT
This sequence comes from Anastrepha ludens, assembly GCF_028408465.1. Taxonomy (NCBI): domain Eukaryota; kingdom Metazoa; phylum Arthropoda; class Insecta; order Diptera; family Tephritidae; genus Anastrepha; species Anastrepha ludens. The sequence goes on along the minus strand of NC_071499.1, from coordinate 42,392,965 downwards.
TAAAATCAGACAAACAACTTTAGTGGTGCTGCGAAAAATTTGCGCAAACGATACGGCGAAATGCTTCAGGTGCCTCAGCCAGAGCGTCTCTGAAGAATCTTATAAATATCGAAATTTTAATAAATTTAAAATAAATAGAAATATCTATTAAAAAAAGAAAAATTTTTAAGGGGTTAGGAGTAGTCAGAATTTCAAAAAGTTGGATTTTTTACATTTTCTTAAAGTATAATATCTTAAAAATATTGTGAAAAAATTTGAAGTGAACCCGACAAATACTTTTCGAGCTATTCAACAATCAACGAAGGGCGCTCGGGCGCTCCGGAGCGTTCGAGAGCAAGTAGCTGGATGTTGGACGTATGAAAGTGGCAGATATCGATATTTTGGAAGCTGCCATGACAGCTGAAGAACTATTATATAACCCAGGAATAGATTACACACTGTAAGTAATTAAATAATTCGTATGACTCTAAATAAATCGATATCAAAATTTTAAATGCGTTTTTCTCAAAACTATGTTTTTTGAACTGGTGAACCATGTCACTTAAAGACTGTTTGGTAAATAAAATTTATACTGCCTTTGAAAAACATAAAAAATTAGTGCCTGATCGAAGAATTTTCAAAAATTTAGATTTTTTTAAACAATTAATTGTCGGGGTTTTTCTCGAAAATCTGAAAAAGAATTCCTGAGGCCGCCAAATTGTTAATTAAAAAGAAAACGAGGTTGTCTGTAAAGTCGGTTTACTGAAGATAGTTTAACGTGACAACGTTATAAGAAAATACTGATGGAATGGTTGCATTTTTCAAAAGGAAATTTTAATTTTATTTGTTTGATAGATATTTTTTGTATGGATATAGAGAAGAAGGTAAATCGAATCGCAGTAGAATTGATCATGTTACATTTACACAAACGTGAAAAATGACGAAACATTTATCAAATTCATGAAAGATATGTTCAATTTCGAATGTGCATCAGACGTTAATAAGTCAACAACACTAAGAAGCAACATCATCGATTTGACTTTCTCAAGACACATTACACTCGAAACGCTCCCTTTCATTTCCTACTTTTCTTACCATATCATATCGTAGAGAATAGATTCGTACATTTGATATGTAACATAACATAGCATAGCATAACATAACATAACATAACATAACATAGCATAACAGAACATAACATAACATAACATAACATAACATTACATAACATAACATAACATAACATAACATAACATAACATAACATAACATAACATAACATAACATAACATAACATAACATAACATAACATAACATAACATAACATAACATAACATAACATAACATAACATAACATAACATAACATAACATAACATAACATAACATAACATAACATAACATAACATAACATAACATAACATAACATAACATAACATAACATAACATAACAGAACAGAACATAACATAACATAACATAACATAACATAACATAACATAACATAACATAACATAACATAACATAACATAACATAACATAACAAACCATAACATAACATAACATAACATAACATAACATAACATAACATAACATAACATAACATAACATAACATAACAAAACATAACATGCAGTTCAAACAAGGTAACGAAGCATGATCAAGATAACGACGGATGAGCAAGATAACGACGCGTGAGTAAGATAACGACGCATGAGCAAGCTAAAGACGCATGAGCAAGATAACGACGCATTTTTTGGTGCGTGCAGCCGGCTACATCGAATTATATGACGTTATCACGTCAAACAAATGCTACGATCAGGCACACGATTGATTATCTATTAATAAAACTAATTTCGCTTGTCCGATTGATTTTAGATGAATCTCCAAGGACTTCTGAAGATCACCGCAAGGGACTTCTGGAGAAACGGGCTCAAAACAAACAGCGATAATTTTTACCATTATTAATTTCTTTTTTTTTTTGAAATTTTGCTAAAGTCAAGTCGAAACATGATGCATGTTTTGATTGTTGTGAAATAAAGGAATAAACTATATTAGCAAAAACTCATAATTTTTTCGAGCCTCTGACTACCCTAACCCCTTAAATACCCTGCCCAGTTTGCTAATAACAATCTCACGGACTCTCTTTTATTCAATTATATTTTTTGGTGGCATATAAAAAGCAGCAGTTACGCGGATAGCCATTGTCAAATGTCAACTGTTTGTCTGTTCAACTTCAAAATTCGGTAAATAATACGTAAGAATTATCAGGTGAATACCACATCGTTACATGTGTTTAATTGCACCGTTATAATATGTTTTCCCTGGGTATCGCCGACTACGTTGTTTGCTGTCACAATTACTATCCACTTTCGAATCACCACTTCTCAGCTGTCAGCGAAATATTTTTAAGTGAAAGTAACAACAGTTTTGCGATCGTCAACCTACTCTGGTTTTACTCGATAAGCTCACAAGCGACTTGTTTAGGTCAGTGCTTCCAAGTATTCCAACAAACTTTTGTTCAGTTGATAGTAGATGAAACTTATCGTTTTTTGGTGTGGGTGAGAGATTTTTTGCAGATGGTCGGCAAACATGTCAGCTTTCTCTGTATCGCTTTTAGTTTGGGTGAATTTGCTTCCATCTCGGGTTCTATCCAACTACCTTTCCATTGTTCATCTCCGAAAAATGTATTTTTAATTACTTTATATTCTAATTTTTAGGTATTTAAATCAAAAATAACTATCGATATTCTACTTTCCGTTGTAATTAGCTTGAGTTCATAGACTAAATAAATAAAAAAATAAATAAAATAGTATGAAAAAACGTGCATTGAGGCATCGCTAAATAATATATCATTTTATTAACAAAAATATACAAATATTTTTTCAGTTTTAAAAAACCCCCATGAGTGAGAACTTTACTTTATTTTGGACCACCCTGGCGTTCTTATATTATATGTTACGCGAGTGTAATGTGGAATTGATTCATGCTCATCTACGTTCGTAAATAAGTTTATATTAATGTTAAGTAATTGGACGCATGACATTTAAAGTGTTTGTTTATTTTATAACGATAATTCAGCTATATAAATATTTTTCAAGCTTTTTTGTATCGGAAAAGCAATTGAAATATTTTATTTATTTATTATTGTATGCCTGCTTAACATAAAATGTGGTTATACGTGATTGAAAGCAATGCACTGAAGACTTACGGAGAACTGGTAAAATATCACTTTGTGCTGCTCAATATAATATTAACAAATTGTGCCCTTGAGGCGGCCAAGAGATTTGAGAAATAATAATTAAATTCATGGAACGAAAAAGATGATACAGCTGACAAAAAACAAAACACCTTACACAGTGGTGTCGTTTTTTCTGTAATTTGATTACGCATATATTTTAAAACAAATTCAAAACATATTTACAGTTTGCCTCAAAAATTTTTTCATATGAATATATTTGACAACGAAAAATGTCTGAAGTGGATTTCGAAGTAATGCACGAATTTTGTTTTTTTTTATTGTATAACCAAACAAACTTGTTCTATTCTTCTGCCATTTATGAAAATAGATAACTATTTATGTCAAGTGGTTTAAAAAAAAAAAATCTATTAAAAAAAGATGTTATATTCCGCACTGCGTAAAAATTCTTTTCACATTTCCACAAAATAAAAGATCGAATAAATGTGGCTCACTATTTTTATGTTAATATTTGGTGTGACCACCTGCAGGATCTATTACCGTTTGTAACCTCCTGGGCCTTGATGAAATTGGTTTTTTTTAAGTCATATATTTGTGGAATCTTTTCCCATTCCTTCTCTTAAATACTAATTTTCCGGGATGTAGCGCTCATGATAGCGATGTTGGGAGAATTCGGCGGAGCCGTTATGACCCACAGCATCTTGCGGATGTAAAATAAAAGAGAAAGTTGCATGAGCAATCAAATCGTTTTCACCTTTCAAATCTCCAGGCCCAGACGGGATTTATCCCCAAGATGTTACAGGAAACTCTTGATAATATTCTGCCGTGGTTAATAGAAATTTTCAAAGCGTGTCTAAACCTAAGTTATATTCCAAATAGCTGGAAACCTGTTAGTCATCTTTATACCAAAGAGGGACATGAATCAGCGAAGGACTTTAGGCCAATTAGTCTGTCGTCCTTCCTTTTAAAAACATTTGAACGTGATTAGACATACACATTAGAAGCTCGCTGGAGAGCTCTAGTATATCAATTGCACAACATGCTTACCTCAAAGGCAAATCGACGAAGACAGCGCTTAACGAGGTAATCCGAACAATAGAGGGGTCTCTAGCAAACAAACAGTACTCCGTGGCAGCTTTTCTTGACATAGAAGGCGCATTTAATAACGTTAGCACTGATGCTATCCAACGGGCGTGAATAGACTTAGGGGTGGAAAACTGTATCATCAATTGGATCATCTCTATGCTAGGAACCAGCATCATCAAAGCTAACATGGGTAATATCAACATAGCAAGTCTATAGGGGTACTCCACAGGAGGGAGTATTTTCTCCACTCGTCTGGTTATATGTTCTTAGTAAAATCTTAACAAAACTTAATAGAGGTGGAGTAAAAGTGGTCGCGTACGCTGATGATGTGGTGTTAATGGCATCAGGACTGTATCCCAATATGATCAGTGGGCTCATTCAAAGGGCGCTAAGCGAGCTCAACTCTTGAGCTACAGGCTATGGCCTAAGGTTATATACAGGGTTGGCCATATTAAACTGACCCATGTGATTATTAAAAAAATATGGAAAAAGAAACATTTTTTTGTGTTTCATTGTGAAAAACATTTAATTTAGTTCAAGGAGATTCGTTTACATCACTTTTTGAATATGATATCGCGCAAGTGGTCGCCCTTAGCTCGTATAGCGTAATGTGCCCGTTTTTCGGCGTTTTCCATAGTTTTGGCCAGCGTCTCGGCCGATATGGCGGCTATTTCCCGTCGGATATTGGCCTTAAGTGCGCCTAGTGTCTTTGGCTTGTTGACGTAAACCTTAGATTTCAAATAGCCCCAAAGAAAAAAGTCCGGTGGCGTCAAATCCGGTGATCGTGGCGGCCAGTCAAAATCGCCGCTTTTTGATATCAAACGGCCAGGGAACAAAGTCTTCAATAAGTTGATGGTGGCTCGTGCTGTGTGTGGTGGTGCGCCATCTTGCTGAAACCAGAAGTGCTCCATACCATTTTCACGAACAATCGGCATCACAAAATCGGTTATCATGGCCCGATAACGCTCTTGATTGACGGTCAATGGTTGGTGTTGACCATTTTCAAAGAAGAACGGCCCAATGACCATATCAGCGCAAATGCCACACCAGACTGTAACTTTTTGGTCGTGGAGAGGTACCTCCTCAATAATTTGAAGGTTTTCAGTGGCGTAGAAACGGCAATTTTGCTTATTTACGGTTCCGTTCAAGGAGAAATGGGCCTCATCACTCATAATGATTTGATGACGTTGCGTTTTTACAATCGAGAAGGAATTTTGAATGTACAGCTGAACAATTTCAGCGCGTTCTATTGGGGTGTACTGTTTCATGGTATAAATCTCCTTCGACTGACGCTTCCAACGCGGTATGTCATTAGCTGATCTGAAATTACAGTAAAAAGTTATAGGGTTACTCAATGGGTCAGTTTAATATGGCCAACCCTGTATATATATGTATATATAATTGGTGCGTATACCCATTTTGTGTGTTTGGCCGAGCTCCTCCTCCTATTTGTGGTGTGCTTGTTTTTGTTGTTCCACAAATGGAGGGACCTACAGTTTTAAGCCTACTCCGAACAGCAGATATTTTTATGAGGAGCTTTTTTCATGGCAGAAATACACTCTGAGGTTTGCCATTGTCAACCGAGCGCCGATCTCTATTAGAAGAAACCTTTTCTATCAATTGGGATTTCATTTCCGGGGTCTCAAACCAGCGCGCTTTTGAAAGTTAGGGAATCACCGTTGACCCATTCGGCTCCGGCGGTATCTGGGCGATTTAATATTCAATTGAATTATGATATATAATAATAAAATGCAAGTTTACAGTAGCACAAAAATCGCGTTGATGTAAATTTAAATTTTAGTAAATTTCCTAAATTTGTTTTATTCATTTTCGGACAGCGTCTGCGGGTTTATGGGTTTACGAGTTTGCGTCAGTGGCGAATTGCTCACTACAGTGCATTTCGGTCCATCAGTTTCTCTCTATTTAGTTATGTGTCCTTTTATGCATGTGCACACATACATATGAACAGGCGAGCTGCATGGCTGGAGTGCAAGAATGTCAGAGTAGGGCAAATGTCAGTTATGCATTGTCAACTCGGCCCATTTCATGTTCATTCACTGGTATTAAAAAAAAATATGTTCAAGAAAATTTATAAAAGTTGCACACTCATGTGCATTTAAATATGTTTTTACAATATGCACACACATCTATGTATGTACATATATTCGAGAATGTATGCGCAAGCACTACTCTGTTGTAGTGGGTCAAGGGTTAAGCTAAGAAATTCACAATTCACTCGCTCCGTTTAACCGACAATGCATGGTTATTGGTGTTTCTCTTGGATTGTGCCACATATTGCTTTGGTATTCTTCTCTTTATTTTTATTATCATTGTTAGGGGGCTTTTGTTTCTGACCATACTGCCAAATTCTATGCTGTCAACATTTCGCAATGACAGGCAAATTGAGTGAGTTGACAGCAACTGTGGGGCATTGCACGTTCAACAGCAAACAGCAACCGGCTCTCTATCGTGCTGAACAAAAATAACAATAAAGTGAACAAAACAATAATAATGGTAAACAAAAAAAAATTATCGTGACAATAGTGGAGAAGACAAGACTGTCCCCTAACCAAGGCGAACAGACACGGCCCATATGGGGTTGTGCGCGTGAGGTCAATCAATGAAGTGGTTGCCAAAGTAAAGAAGTCACTCCGCAGTGAGACTGTAATTTGTGTAGCCAACCTACATAGACTATAGTGAGCAACATAATAATAAGATCATCACATATTTATAAATTTTTACCCATTTTTTTTATATCAACTTTAAAATTTCTAATATATATTTTGTTCCACAAAACGAAACTACATAAATCCACGTTTCAATTTTGTGGTACATTTTTAGACATTCAACCAATTTTGTTTTTGTTTAACTCTCTTACTAAATACAAGGACGATTGTGCGGCGCGATATCTTTATTTTGACCGTCACTTGCCCCACTGCTTGTCAGTTTGTATACTATGATGGATGTCCGCAGCATTTAGCAAAAGTTATAAATCTTCTGAAAGGGTGATTAATTCTGCGCCACCTTCTATTTTATATGACATCTAACTTTTTGATTTTACGAAACTTTCCATTGTGTATGAGTGGATGTGCACTTAAACCGATTTTGCTCATTTTCTATCGACCTTCCGGTGAAGCAATTCAGAGCCTGAACGTCGAGTTAAATCAGGATCGCTCTGGTTTGAAGAGTTGATTATTAATTACGTAGCTCTTGAAAAAAAAAAACGTGAAGAAAGGAAGAGCGATATGCCCAATAGTGTTCTGGTGGATCCCTCATAGGGGGGTTGGGATAGGCTAAGTTATGGCGGTAGTCGGTCTGTACGACCAACTCACTTAGACCTTACAAGTCCGTTGTGATACCACCATGCGACGCCGGAACCTCATTAATTTTCTTTCAAGGAACCATTTTATAGCTTTTATGAAGCACAGTATTGCTCCCATCCCCACGCCAGACAGTTCCGTAAGAGTACTGAAAAAATACTTTCCAAGAAAACCTACTCCAATCCTAGCTAATGCTAGATTTTTGCGAAGAAAGTGCTGAAATGTTTCTTCTTCTTCTTCATCTTTACAACTTCTCTTTCATAGAGAACAATACCACCATCCGACCGAAGGAGATCAAACTACCGCTAAAGATGGAAGTCGATGACACACCAATACCCACCGTTGACAAAACTAAAAACGTGGGCGTCATCAATGACAATTTGCTCACCTTTTCAGAACAGACAACCGCAATTGCCAGTAAGGTCCTCAAATCGCTAGACGGTAGCACTCGGAGAAAGAAGAAAAATAGCAATTTAAAGCAATTTGCCGGCCGGTTCTAGATTATGCTGCACCCATCTGGTCGCCTGGCCCCAGTGATATGCAGTGCGCAGAGCTCCAGACCCGTCAGAATACTGACATCAGTACAGTCACGTCATGCCTCCTGATGTTCCCTCCGCAATGCTTTCACAACAATGCTTGCATGCTCTCGGTGAAGTAAAATGCTCAGAAAGCAATTTCTACTTGAGTGCTATCCAAGGAATCACACCTAGAGACATTTGTTAGAGTCTGAGCCATCTGCTAGGTAGGTGCCACGCAAACCTTCTGCAAGAAGCTCGATGGTTAAGTGCCACACTAATGAACATGATCGATCGAATTTCCATCTGCCTTGGCCGAACGGAATGAAATTACCCATTTCCTAAAAACAAAAACGATCGTAGTCAATGCGCGATGAAGCAGCTCAAAGAGTTACTTCAGTATGACCAAACACTTAGATTTCTACTGTCAACAACTGGACCGTTTGAAGCCAGCGATTAACCAGAAACGGTCAGAATTAGTCAACAGAAGAGGTGTTGTGTTCTATCAGGACAGCGCAAGGCCACACACGTCTATAGTGACTCACAAAAAACTTCGAGAGCTTGGTTGGCAAGTTTTAATGCATCCACCATATAGTTCGGGCGCGGCATCAAGCGATTACCACATTTTTTTCTCATTAAAAAACTTCCTGAATGATAAGAAATTGGTATCAAGAGAAGATTGTGCAAATGTATGACTAGTGTTTTTCGCCAATGAAGTCACCTTTAAATTGACAGCAAATTATATAAAAAACGGTCCATATTTAATTCAAATCAGACAATTTAAAACACCTTAAATAAAGTTTTGTATTTTACTCAAAAATAATGGATTTATTTTTGCCCAAACAATAAAATGGCATTATTATGTCACAAAGCAGCAAATCAACAATCAGGTTTTTATGGTTATGGCGAAAAACCAAAATTCAATTGGGCTGTACGGTTACGGTTATGACTAAGACAATATGGCATATCCCCTCTATCCGATTAATGTGCTGCTCATAGGTTGGTTCGATCAAAAAAATGTATCTGGTTAGGGTTATGGCACTTCCACTTTGAGCTTTCATTCTGAAAATTTTCCGTAAATGTTTGGTTTTTCTCTACCGTAACAACTTTATGCATTTTGCCACTTCCAGAGCTACTGGATAGCTTCAGCTCTAAACAGACCCACTTGCCGAGGAACACATTTCATTTCTTTTCAACTACACTGATGAAATCCAGAACAAAATACATCTAAAACTTCTGAACCGGACAGTATTTAGAGATACATTAAACGACATTCATCGGGAGGCTCTTATAACCTTCCTGAACAACCGATCTCCAAATGGTATTACCGCAGACCAACCCCATCTATTGCACACGAAGAGCTTCAGCTACCTCGCGAGGCAATCGTAACTTTGGTTCGAATTGTAGTACGTTGAACTCCTACTTATCTAGAATAGACCACTCATAACACTCCACTCCTCTGGACCGAACCTGTCCACACACCTGAGCCTACCGTTGGATGATTTAGACAATGACGATCGGTGACTACACTGCACCGGCAGGCCTTAACCGGTTCTTAATTATTAAAATTTTTTAACCCTAGAAGGGTACTGTGAGTAAAATTTACTCACATAAGGAATAGATTTGTTCGTAAATCTGCAGGTTGGCCACACTGAAAGTAAAGCCACTAGCAGTGCTTGACCCACTCTGTCATTAGTCGGCTGCCGCAGGCATTGAATGGTGTTGTTTGATTTATCGCGCTTGTGGACAATTTAAAAAAAGTTAGTGAGTAAAATTTACTCATCGGTACCCTTTACGTACTAAATTGTGTGAGTCAGATTTATTTCTCAGTAACTTACTACGTGTCTAAAAAATATATTTTGTGCTGAATTATGACAACTATGTTTATGTTTTGTATTATGCTAACGTACAGAAAACTACAGAGCATTCAAATGGCAGGTCGCGGGCTATCAGAACAAAATATTTTGGATGCAATACTTGAACTAGAATCTGAGGAAGAAGACAATTTGGAGTTGGAGCTTTGTAACTTTGATGAGGATTCTTGGGGCAGTGTTGCAGATCCGGAATATCAACCAGAACCGGAAGAATTAAATGATGTCGAAGAAAATTTGATACACGGAATCATAAATGCAGAAGAAGCTGAAAAGGAAGAAAGGGAGGAAACACCTGGAAGCAGCAAACGTAAAAAACAGAAACTTATTGAGGGGAAAAGAAATTCGTGAAACAGAAGAGGTAATTACAATTATTACACCTAGTACCAACAATCTGATCGGAAAAGATGGAAATTTTATTTGGAGTAAGGAACCTGTTGCTCTGCCAGGTCAAAAAACTCCCTCAAAAAATATTGTTCACATTCACCCTGGCCCAACAGCAAATGCAAAAAATTCGTTGTGTCCTGCCAGCTGCTTCAAACTGCTTCTTACCGCAGACATATTGGAAGAGATTTTGGTTTATACAAATAAAGAAATAAACATTCAAAGGGAGAACTATAACGATAAATCTGACGCGGTTTTGTCAAATTTGGAAATGGACGAACTTGAAGCATTTCTTGGTTTGTTAGTCTTGTCCGCTGCTCTTAAAGATAATCACTTGGCAACACATATGATGTTTGACACTACCTACTGTGGGGAAAGGTACAAGGTAACCATGCCTGAGAGAAGGTTAAAATTTATCCTAAATTGTCTAAGGTTCGATGACAAAGACACAAGAACTGCTAGAAGAGAAATGACCAAACTAGCTCCAGTTTCTTCTATCTGGGACAAACTTTTAAACAATTGCAGAGTGAACTATAAGGCTGGAAGCTATATAACCATTGATGAGCAACTAGTTGGATTTAGAGGCAAATGTCCATTTAGGATGTATATTCCCTCTAAACCCAACAAGTATGGCATCAAAATTGTCATGTTTTGTGATAGCGGAACAAAGTATATGTTGGATGTCATTGTTTACCTTGGAAAAGGAAGTGTTCCTCCTGCAATGGCTGCTGGGGAATATTATGTTCTTGAACTGCTGAAAAATGTAAAGGGCACCAATCGAAATGTCACGATAGACAATTGGCTTACGAGTGTACCACTCATTCAACGTCTCCGTCATGAATACAAAATAACAACTGTTGGCACAATAAAAAAAAATAAACCACAATTGCCTATTGAAGCTACAGATATAAAGTTTCAAAAACGAGCCGCATCCACTTCATTGTTTATATTTCATGAGGATTTGACAGTTGTATCATACAAGCCCAATAATAATAAACTTGTATTATTGGCGTCTAGTATGCACAGTACGGATAGTATTCATGAGACCACTGGAAAACCAGAAATAGTGCATGTGTACAACTCAACAAAAGGTTGACAGTTGACAGTTTTGACCAGATGTGCCAAAACATTAACCATGGCAGGAAAACCAGAAGGTGGCCTCTAGCATTTTTCCAAAATATGATGAACATAACTGCAATAAACGCATACATCATTTACGCGCACAACATGTGTAGCCGTGGGCAAAAGCCAGAATCCCGACTTAATTTTATGTTATCTCTACACAAGCAGTTAACGGAAGGATTTCAAAGTAAAAGATTAGCAACTAATACAAACATGAGCCTGGCGTTGAAAAAATCCATTCAGAACATTGTAGGCGCAAGCCAAGAGGCCCATAGTGCCGGAGAAGACCAAAAGCGGCCAAGAAAGTACTGTAATTTTTGTAGTTATACCAAACATAGATACACCACCACTTATTGCAATTGTGGATTAGCTATTTGCGGTGAACATGCACAAAAAAAGTGCCCTGAATGTGCTTGAAAATCAATTTTTATGTATTCATAATCGTCAAAAATCAATAATAAAGAATTATTTTTGCTTATTTTACATATTTTAATAAAAAATTACACTTATATTATGTGCTGGCTTTAAATTTTTTTCATTTAAAACTACTATTTTACAAAATAAATCAGATAATAAGGTAAAAATTCTGAAGTGAGTAAAATTTACTCATCGGTACCTATAAGCGCCTACAATTTAACCGTACCCTTCTAGGGTTAAGTAGATGGACCTAATCTAACCTAATGCAGACAAACAAAAACAAGTTTTTTCATCGATCTGATCATTTTAAAAGATGTAATTATCTAACATCCTCTCTCTTGGACCCCTCAATGAACTTTACTCGAACATATCTATAATATCATTACGCCTCCATGCCTTGGGTTTAACGACTATGCCACTGATTGAAGACAATAAGAAAGTAAATTCTGTTCACCCTCCTCCCATTGCACTCATACGAGTATAAATTCCATTTTATGATGGCTTGGACACAAAAATATTTATCAGCATATTTTCAACTCTTGCCATCTCAGGCATTTATGTAGAAGTCGCCATCTGCCATGTATGTCGCCTTGGCTGTTGATCTCGTAGCACATAATTTATTCCACTCGATATATTTCTGATATGATATATGTACATATATGTATATAAAATACAAGAATATAAATGTACTGCAAAAGCAGCCGTAAACATGTCAACTTACAATTATTGTTGTTATCAGCGGTTGCATGCATATCAAGGAAGAAGAAAATTTTCACATTTTCACTTTGCTCGAAGGAGCGTTTTCTTGCTTCTCCATCGCATGCCAGCTAACTAAAAATAGTATAACAACGAGAATGTCTTTTAAGTTCCATTGGTTAGTTAAATATGAAGGTATGCCATCATACAAACTCTAAAGCTTTGCTGCTTGCGCACAACCTCCAAGCGATAACAGTTCCCTCATCACTTTTGTTTGCGCGTCATCGGCTAATGAAGTAGGCACCACGCCCACAACGTCGATGAAAAAGTATCGCAAGCATATTTGTATATACATTTAAGTAGTTGAAGCAAAAGTGAAAGGAGTGTATAAAAGAAATAATTTCGCTGTGGGGAAAAATTCCTTCACTCAACAACGAATACTAACTCACGTCACTCCGCCTTTTGTGTAAACGAAGAAAAAAAGGTCTGTACGCTGAAGGAGTGTGGGAGCGCTTTAATGGTGAGCGTGTCACTTTTTCCGCGTAATATAATTTAGACTTATTGACAGTTTTCCCAGCATATTTTTACATAATGCGAGGCTTTTTGCTGTAAGCACAAACACACAAACACACATACATACTTACCTACTACGTAGTTAGTTGCTTTAGTGGGTTTCGGGCTCGATTGGGGTTCGCATTTCTTTTGTCAAGAAGGCATGCAAGTTGATATTTAAGACCCGAGTGGAGGTGGTAAGTTCGAAAAAAAAAAGATAAGAAGTGGCTACTGTGAAAAAGCTAATAGTATGAGTGAGGAAATTAGATTACGAAAAAGCCAATAAGTAATGGAGTAGGGGAAACAGAAATTATACGCAGCTACTTTAGATGGTTGACTGTTGGTGTTTGTGTATGCATGAACACACCGCAAATAGGTTTGCTTATCGATTAAGTTATTTTGAAATATCTGATTAGTTATTAAAAACTGATCACTTAATAATTTATGTAAATGAGGTCGTCTTTGTTAATTACACTTAACTGATGTGCGTCCACTCCGAAAAAATTGCGCCGTGAGATCAATTATTTCATAGCTCCATCAATTAAATTAATATTTTTAATTTCTGTTCTCTAATTGGTATTCAGTAAGATTTTACTTTTAAACTTCTTCTACAATTTAACATCGGTCACATACTAATCAACGACATAAAGTTATACAGGGTGCCCTTAAATTATTTGTGCGATATGAATTTCTATCCAAACTGGATAAAGAAGCAAAGCGAATGCGTCTGGTGGTGATTGAGGACAAAACGAAGTAACCTTCTGTTGACGACATAAACCAAGTGCAGCGTATAAAGATCTAGCGGCTTCGTTGGTTGCGTCATGTCGTTTGAATGGTTAAAAATACTCCGGCTCTGAAAGTATTCGTTGCCGTACCAGCTGGTGGTAGCAGAGGAAGAGGGCGGCCTCCTGTGCGTTGGTAAAATCAGGCGGAGAAGGACTTGGTTTCCCTTGGTGTGTCCAACTAGCGCCGGTTAGCACGAGAAGGAAGCAAATGGCGCGCTTTGTTAAACTCGGTCAAAATCAAGTAAGCAGTTGTCGAGCCCATTAAGAAGAAGAAGGAACGAAATTCTTCTTCTGAATATGGCGCTATCTCCCATTTGCGGTTATTGTTGTTGTAGCAGAATAAACAATCACCATATATGTTCGCCGCATCCTGCTAAAGTGATAGTCTCGGAGGCCCTAACCCCGCAATGGTTTTCCATCTCCTAACGAAGTTGCTTAAGCCACTTAGATCTTTTTAAGAAGGTTAGTAGTCCCTCCAGTGCGAGAGTTTGCGAATTTCCCTTCAGGTCTTCAAAGAAATAATCGCAAAGGTACTTGACACAGCTTCTTTGAAGTGCAGGATATTTACAGAAAGGAGTGTCGTACAGACTCGATTTCTTCTTCGTCTCCACAACTCTCGCAGAAGTCGCTGTGAGGTTATATCAACTATGATGACGCTTATAGTTGACCTGTGTTAGCCAAGCATACATTTTGTTCTTTTAGCACTCAGTTTTGTCCTCTTAGCACTCAGCGCTTTGGACACCCTGCAATTACTAGTCAGATACTATCTTCTATTGGTTACCGTGATTACGCTCAAATCAACCGCAGTGTACAGTTCGTTTAGAGGAATGCTTATGTTCTCTACCACTTGCTGAAGGTCAAGCTCAGAGACTTTCCTCGCAAACTCATCCACACTTTCATTTCCCGCCACTCAACAGTAGCCCGGAAGCCAACAAAGTGTGGTGTTGTGTTGTTGCCCTTGATCCTTAGCCACCCTTTAGATAAGGAACTATTTGCATTTGGTGGTCTTTGGAGGTATGCCGCCGAGGCCGCGGCGGTCATTTGGGCAAGATTTTGTTCCATACGTAATTGAGCCATACCAGTATTATCCTAATAAGGAGAAACGATAATAATTTCCTAAAAACTTGCATTATATTCAAAATCAACACCGGCCCTTCAAACTTAACCATACTTCATAAGCGAGAGCGACCTCCTTCATTCTTTAACACATCTTGAATTGGTTGAGCCCAGAGCCTTTATCGCTACTTGACTATCGGAAAAAATGATAAGGTTTGCCGGAGGAAAGTCTTATCATTTTTGCTGTTTTTTTTATAGCGTAGATCTCAGTTGGAAGACGCTAAAACGGTCTGGGAGTCCAAAGAAGCAACTCAAGGTGAATTGTTCCAAGTACACTCGCGATCCAGTACCTTTGTTCATCTTTGAGGCGTCAGTATAAATATGGTGACCACTATCATCTGATATGACTATGGTCTGCCAATACTTCCTGTGAAGCAGGTCACTCAAAATTAAAAAACAAAAAATTAAAAGCTTAGAAACAACCAATAATTTTGTGAAATTCTAGATTTGAGCAAAACGAGGATTTATGGTATTTTTCCTCAATTTAAGAAAGTTAAATCTCGGGATGAGTTTCGGGATCCGCAAAAAACTAACCATTTGATACAAAAAATACTGGGTTCCCAATATTCAACGGATCCATCTGGCAACCCTGTATCTTTTGACAGAGACGTCAGATCGCTTAATGACATACCGCGTTGGAAGCGTTAGTCTAAGCAGATTTTTACCATTTTACTAAATTGTTGAAATTTACATTCAACAAAAGAAGTCAATTGTGAAAACTCAACGTGAGTATAAAAAATTAAATAATGTGAAAAGTGCGCCTTCTAAGAACACCATTAAACGTTTGTATGAAAGGTTTTCGACTGGTGATGCTCTTTCCAATCCAAAGAGGCCAAATCAAAACCGACCAAGGCGTCGCCAAGGACATCCCAAAATCGCCGTTCTCAGCAGGTGGGCATTGCTCGGACCACTTTACAATGAATTATCCGCATTGATTTGCATTTATTCCCGTATAAGATTCAATTGACGCAAAGATTGTTGCCTGCGGACAAGCCTCGTCGATTGGAATGGACCCAAGAGTCTACGAAATCCGTCGGATCCGTCGAATATGGGCAACTCTGTAATTTACTTGAGCAGCACTCCCGGTTTTCGCCAGTCGCTTATGTAGTAGAAAAAAAAAGTGAATTCGCGTTCTCGCAAACAAAATTGTAACGAAATACTTACGCTAATTTAAACGAATTTCTAATGACGCGCTAGAAAATAGATAGAAGGTATTAGCAATTAATGTTTCTATATTCACTAACAGCGCATCTGTTCGGTACTAGTGGGTCTTTCCACAAGGCTTACACTCGTAACTTTTCATATACAAATTCAAGCTGAAACTAGCAGATATTTGAGATATGTGAGTAAATTGTTGTTGTATAGTTGTATCAAACTTTCATTGAAATGTAAGCAAGATTTCATATAAAAAAAAAAAAACAATTTCAATCTATTTTATTAGTCGTAAATTCCATTTTAACACACACGAATTATGAGAAGATATTTACTAGACAAAGCCAACAATTGGCAGACGTCTGGTAGAAGTTTCCGTTACGAAAACTTTCGCTTAAAGTACGGCGCCACAAGTCTAAAAAGTAAATACATACTCGTACATGCAACTTTATTTAATATTCATAGTAATTATTGAACGCAAAATACCGAGAAAATACCAAACAAAGTTTTGACCAATTCCGCCAGTGCGTCATACAACACGCGCCAGCCAAGGATGGTGGGTTGGTTGGGCGATCATGGCATGTCAATGGCAGCACGACAACCTGAACGTTTGTAATGGGGTGAACTGAAAAATCTTACCCAAACAGGTAGGTTATGTTGGCAATGGAAGCGTTTTGACGCCACATAAGTAATGGGTAGTTAATTTGAAAAGGTTTTAATAACAAAGCGGAGACACAATGGCGGCAGCTATGGTGACTGGTAATAACCTATAATTGGAAACATAAATCAGTAGCGACGCCAATTACCGGATTACAGCGAGGTGGAAATACAAATAAGGGAAAAATATGCATAACAGAGTGTAAAAGTTGGTAATTGAGTAGCGAATAGGGAGGACGATAAAATACAATTTAGTAAAAAAAAGACAAAGAAACAAATAAAAACAAAGAAAGAAATATTGTAAAAACAAAAAAAAGAAAACAACAAAGAAAAAAAGACCGAGTAATACATTTATGAGACTTTTATGACTACATAAATTTTTAAGCCGGCTTTTTTGACAATCGGGCAACACAGCCAGTTCAGCTGTAAATGGGCAAACGCTAGATTTTTCCCAACGCTGTTAACAACGAAAACAACAATAACTAAGAAATAGCAAAAAATATGTATGGTAACTCACACAAGCAGGTCAATGCGTTAGTCATAATTCGTTTATGAATATCATAAAAAAACAAGCAAGCATATCCAATAAAACAAAGTGGAATTTTTCTCAAGAAAGAAAGAAAAAAGAAATATCAAAGTTATGGTAACATGACGCCGTGCGTACAGTGCAAGTGCAAGTGTATATTTGTACGTAAATACACGAATGGGGCTATCACATTTTCTGCTTCGGTGTTTCTTGGTCCCAATCATCATCGCATTCGACCGCATTGTCGCCGCTCAGACGCTATTTGAGTGCGCATCATTTATGTATCCGCATAAGTGTGTAATATGAAACCAAGGAAACCGGCGAGTAGTGAAATTATGAGTTTTCCGAAAAAATACGAAAATTATGTTTGAACAGGAGACTGCAGTGACGAGATACTTACAACTACTAAGTATGTTTGCGTGTGCATATATGTATGTGTGTGGGTATGTTTATGAAAATGGACAGAGATGAGAGGAACAAGTGCAATGAACTTATTACTGTTGCCTTATTTGCTTGGCTTCTTTTGATTTTGACTTTGCCTTTAAGGCCATAGTAGAAAAATGCAGAAAAAAAGCAGAAGTTTTGATCCTCATTCCTAGAAGTTACAGCGAAGATATGATTTTCTAATTTAGTATTGTATTTAATTTCAAACAAATAAATGGGAGATTTTATAAAATTTGTATTATACGAGGAGTGCCTTTTATATTTTGGGATTTGGCAACCCTGGTATTGCAATCTGCCAACTGACAGCTGTATCGCAAAGTTTGACATTTTTTGGCTTTTACGTACTCAGAACGTTTTGAAATACCAGCGCTATTTGTGTTGTTTACAGTAACTTAAAAGATTCATCTTGGTCCAAAAATGGAATTAAATCGTGAACATTTTCGTGCGATTATTTTTTATAACTTTCGATGTGGATTAACTCAGCAACATTGCATGGATGAACTTAATTCATTTTTTGGCGATGAACCTCCATCAAGGAGCAGTGTTTATCGATGGTACGGTGAATTCAATCGTGGTCGTAGTTCACTCCAACACGAATTTCGTGAAGGTCGTCCAAAATCAGTTGTTGTTCCGAAAACCATTGATGCTGTGCGCGAACTGATATTGCAAGATCGTCATGTGACCTATCGTGAGATTGAGACAATCTTAGGCATTAGTGGGACCAGCATACATTCAATATTGCATAAACATTTGACTGTCAAAAAAATTTGTTCGCGTTGGATCCCACACAATTTGTCAATCGCTCAAAAAAAGGCTCGTGTCGATTGGTCGAAGGAAATGCTCAAAAAAATTCGATCGCGGGGCTTCGAAACACGTCTACGACATCGTGACAGGTAATGAATCATGGATTTACGCGTATGAGCCCGAAAGTAAACAGCAGTCGACTGTATGGGTGTTTCAAGATGAGTCAAATCCAACAGAAGTTGTTCGCGCACGAAGCACTTCCAAGCAAATGGTCGCCTGTTTTTTCGGAAAAATTGGACATGTCGCAACCGAAACACTAGAACAACGCAGAACAGTAAATTCTGAGTGGTACACAACCATTTGTTTGCCAGTTGTCTTCCAAGAAATTAGGAAAACTAATCGCCAAAGACAGATCACTCTTCAACAAGACAATGCGAGCTCTCACACATCGGAGCACCCAAAACATCGAATTAATGGGTCATCCGCCATATAGTCCTGACTTGGCACCGAATGACTTCTTCTTATTCCCGTACGTGAAAAACAAACTGAGAGGTCATCAACGTTTTTCGACACATGAAGAAGCGGTTGCGGCATTGGAGGTACTCATTCAGAGTGGCAAAAGTGCTTCGACAATTGGTTCAAACACATGCAAAAGTGTATAGATCTTCATGGAGAGTATTTTGAAAAACAATAAAGTGATTTTCGATGATTAAAATTTGTTTTTGTTCTCTAATCCCGACATATAAAAGGCACCCCTCGTATTTAAGTTGCACTATTTTCTACGAAGTGGCGTGTGCACCGTTTATTGGATGTTTAGAAATAAACTAAAAATTTAATTTACATACCTTAATAATGCATAGATGATATGAGCGGATCTGCAATAAAAATAAGAAACATTTTTAGTAACAACCTTTTAGCAACAAAGTTGAAAAAATCTTAAGAAAACAGCAAAAAAAAAAATTATATAAATAATTAATAAGCTTTTTAGCAAAACAAGTTCAACAAATCTGAAGAAAACAGTAAACAGAAAAATTATATAAATAAATATATAAAAGTGCGCGTACCGCAGTACACATAACAGAAGTGAAACTTTCAAGGCAGACAAAGAAAGAGGGAGAGACTCGAGAGAGAATGAGAGAGAGAGAGAGAGAAAGAATATATATCTAATTAAATTCACAACATTTGCAGAGAATACAAATAGACAAAATTTACAAAAAACGGAGAAGGGTCGACCGGTGTAGGTAAACGCCGGACACAAACCGTGGCAACAACGTGCACCACTCCGAGCATATATCACCCGCACAAACGCAGCGCTTCGAGGACCGCAGCAACGGCACAAATTACCGCAAGGCAATACCAATAAATCCGATGCCGGAATGGATAGCACTTCATCCGATTACTGAGTAACACCTTCACATGCTTGCCCAGGTTAATCCGAGTTGAACCGTCTCGCGATGCCTAGTCCTTTACCAAGTTTCCCTTGGCCTGTCAAGCGCTCTTCCACTCACTGTGAGTGGGTTCCATTCCATTGCCTTCCACGCTATGTTTTTGCGTGAAGTGTGACCAATCCACTTCCATTTGTCTTCTAATCCAAATTTCTAGCGGCTCCAGCAATTCCTTGTTTGTCATTATTTTTGCCCGGAAAATTCGGAATATAATCCTCAGGCAGCGGTTGACAAAATCTTGTAAGCGACTGGCCAAGCGGTGGTGTTTTTCCAGGTAGAGCTACTGTACAGCAGGACCGACAACAAACTCGACTTGAAGAGCCTAACATTTAGACTGGAACTCAGGTTGTTATTTCGTCATACAAAGTACAACATTCCAAATGCCTCTCTGGCTTTTTCTTGTCTACATTCGTGCCACCACCCTGGGCAAAACTCTGCAATCGCCACACACCCATCCATCTTAATTACCCGATCATCACCTTAATCTTATCAAAATTGATTTTAAGGCCGGCAGACCTAGCTTCCCTATGAAACGCGGACCCCATTTCCTTAAGTTCGGTTAGGCGATGTGCCACGAGGCATATGTCGTCGGCATAATCGATGTGTTGCTAGTCATCGTCCATTTAAGCCCGCAGTTGTGAAGACGGCTTAAGATTGCTTCGGGGACGTCTCCTACTACTCAGAGGAATAAACGGGCGATAGAATACATCCCTCGTGATATCCGCCTTAAGCTTCGATGGCTCCGATAGCTTAGTCTTGTGCAGCATACGGTATCTAGCGCTATCTTAAGTTGTTTTAATTATTGGAATGATTTCTTTCGGAAACGCCTCGACGGCGCAGTGGAATCCACTAGCAGTCTCTGTTTACGATTCATTACCCTTCGTTATCATTTCAGGAAACTAGGCTTGGGAGAGCTGGACGATGAAGTGAAAAGGTGAGAAATCCTTTGGTGATGTGGAACAAAAACTAGAGAAATTACTCACACTCATTATGAGTTTTCAGTTAGGTGAGTCGCGGTCAAGCGAATCGGAGGTAGCAGTGCCACCTTTTAGATTAGGTTAGACTAGATTAAGTGTGCTGCTTCTCCATCAAAATTTCACACGCTGATCTCAGACACCTACTGCAAGGCCTTTTATCTTCCCAAATTTTCGCTACAATTTCTTAAATAATGCCGCTCTTTTGGTGGATCCTGTCAGCACCACTAAAGAAACTGTTTTTAAACAGCATGGCAGGTTGGTAGGAAGACAGGAAGAAGTAGCAGTTTGCCACTAAACCAAGACCGTTGCGTATCCATTGTGATACCACCGTAGCAGTTTATCTGCTACTCCTCACTAAACCATTTTGTTTTAAGTGCAAACCCATTGATCTGGCTGACATTAACATTCCTAAGGTCATAAGTATCATTTAAGAACGAAGAGCCAAAGTGTCTAAACCTAGTGATATGCCACGCAGGGCAGTGACAGAGAAGATGTCTGCCAGACTCTTTCTCCTACTCATTCTTGCAGCTTGCGTTGTAGTCGAAATCAGGCACGTTCAATCTTTGAGCATGTCGACCTAGGAGACAGTTGCTTGTAATCAAAGCAACTAATATAGAGACGTTTTTCCTCGACCGATTAAGTAGCACCTTTCAGTGACTGATGTCCGATTTTGGTCAACTTTTTTTGTAGCATTATATGTCAAACTATCAACCCACCTCGTGCTGGCTGACGTGACAATGCAACTTGTACCACACAGTTTGTAGGTTGAAAGGAGTATACTCACAACCTTCATATCAAGAGGAAGACAAATGATAGTGGACTCTCTCGCTAATTTGTCTGCCTTACAATTAAATCTTTTAAACTGCATAGTTTCTCAAGGAAATGCTCTCTTAGGAAGGGAGAGGCGCATTCTTCGAAGTGTGGGGCATTTGCACAGAAATTACTTTTTGGATTCTACCTCTCACTCTAAATGATTTCCAGTTCACTTTCTACAAAAATTCGTATGTTGCGTTCCAAATCTTATGGTCATAGGTATTACGATATGACGCGATGCTATGTAGTTACTCATATTAGTGCTGCTACTGGTAGCTGCTGTTGTGAGAGTTCGTGAGCCCTTTAATGCATAGTATTGGTTGCCTCTTTCGATGATTTCCATTATTGTGGATTCCGTGTCTTCCAAATCGTTGATGACTGCCTTTATATGGCAATGGTACACTCGCAAAAGGATTATGGTACATGGAATTTTGATTTTGTGCTGATTGTGCTAAATGTGTTGGTACTCTAAAGATTGTGAAGTTCTCCTCAAAGAGCTTAGATGCCATTATGTGAGACTGCACTGCATACAAGGTTGTCCGACACATGCGGATGCACTTGAAGTAGTACTTCTTTGAAGGAACTATCTGACACAAACTTCTTTATCATGGATCTCCGCTTGAAATATTCCGATATAACCGCCCATTGGTATAGATCTTTGAAAGTTACAGTTCAAGTCCTACCATCCGCAGGCTTTGGCCCATCTGTGTAACAGAATTCCGAGCTAGGTAAAAATACTTGAATATCTTAGAGACGCTTGAGTTGTTGCATTACCCAATTCAACTGGAGATTGTTTATGAATTGCATTGTGATTTCCACATGTCCTGTGTAATTTCCGATTCTTTAGTTAGAAGCGTTGATATATTTTAATGCTCCTAGAGTGGCTTTCTTCTCTAGCATGAAGCTTAAATTTGTTTTTGCAATTTTGAAGCTTTCGCTTTTGAATTATGCTATCTCGTTTTAAGCTGTTGTCTTGAGATTCATCCCTTTGAGTTGAAGTAATAAAAGTTATTCGTTTGCGCTAATCACCCAAGCTAATAGGTAAAGGAACAGATTGGAGGTACTTCTTCCAATCGCATTTTTTGACAGATCATGCGTGACTACTGTCAAACTAAATACATAATTTTTTTGCAGTATTGATTGACATTTCATCATGCAAAGATCTACGCCTCAACAACGTTTACAAATCGGAAAATTCTATTACGAAAATCGGCGCTTTGTAAGACTGGCGCCAATGTCACAGTGAATGGTGAACGCCGTTGCGCCTTGATAAACGACTTTTTGATATCGATGCCGGAAATTGAAGCCCGTAATCTTCACAACATTTGGTTCTAACAAGACGGCGCCGACGCAATTTGCCATAAATGCCGTGAAACAATGGATTTGCTGCGTCGTCGTCTCGGTGAGCAATTTATCTCTCGTTTCGGCCCAGTGGATTGGCCACCGAGAGCGTGTGATATCGCACCTTTGGTTTGTAAAGTCTAAATGATTTGTGGATGAACCAGCTTCGAGAGAGGCATTGGAAGCCAACGCTACTAAAGTTATTCTCAAGATAACGACCGAAGTCCTCCAGCGAGTCATTCAAAATTTGTGTTCACGGATGACCGAATTACGGTGCAGTTGCGGCCGACATTTGAAAGGGGGTTTTGTTTAAAAAATAAATTTTATGAATGATTCTACTCAAAAATAATAAAGATTGCCCAATTAATTTGAATTTTCGTTGTTTTATTTCAATTTAAAATCCGACCTGTAAATTGCAAATAAATAATCGCGACTAAATTGCAGAAAGTCATACAGCTTTCTCTCTCTCTCTCTCTTCCCTCTCTCTCTCTTTCCCTATCGCTCCTTTCTCTACTCTCTCTCCCCTCTCCCCTCTTTACTCTCTCTCCCCTCTCTCTCTCTCTCCCTATTTTTCCTTTCTCTGCTCTCTCTCTTTTAAAAAATAAATTTCAGGAATGATTCTACACAAAAATAATAAAGATCGCCCCATCAATTTGAAGTTTCGTTGTTGTATTTCAAATAAAAATCCGACGTCTAAATTGCAAATAAATAATCGCAACTAAATTGCAGTAAGTTTTACAGCTTTCTCTCTCCTCTCTCTCCTCTCTCTCTCTCTCTCTCTCTCTCCTCTCTCTCCTTTTCCTCGGTTTTCTCTTATACGATCCTCTGTTCTTTCCACGCCTCACTCAAACAGCTTGAGTGGAGCTCACAATAAGCGACCTCTTCGCTTCAATTTCGTTAGTTTCTGCTTACTTTTTACAAGTCAAAGTTATGGTAAATTTTACAACAAACTTGAATCGTTCTCAATTCGTTGAACAGATACTGTATTCACATTTTTATCATATCTCAACTGTGAAATATTCAAAATGAAATTTACTGATGCGCGTAAATAATGAACAGAAAAAAACTCTGAGCTTTGTTCACTAAATATGCAAACACATTTAAATTTCGAGCAAACATCAAAGCAAATAATTATAAGTGAAAGCAAAAAATATGACACTTCACGAAGGACAATGCCAGGATACGTACATACAAACGCCACCATTTCTTGATTTCATACCCAAGGGATTTTTGTCAGCCATCACTCATGGAAAAGTTCACAAAATTCACTAAGTTACTTCATTATAATAATTAATTAAAAACAACAATAATAACTTTACGACGCTGACATTACACTCGAGAGGCTTTGACGAAGCTGCTGCAAGGACTATACAGAGCGAAGAAAAGGCGGAAGGGGGATAATTTTGTTTTTTGCTGGAGATGACAAACACACATTTTCATTATATATTTTGTTTTCTTTGACAATTTTATGACTTCGACTTACATGAAGCGGAAAATATTTAGATTGGGCCACAGGGTTGACGAGCGCGGGAAAGCAAACAAAAGGAAGGGAGATAGTGCAAAAAGTGGAGCATAAACAAAAATTGGAACGGGTAAGTTTAAGTATTATGAAACAGTCACTCAAAAGGACATACATAAAAAATAAAAAATTTTAAGTTTTATAAAAAAAAAATACACAAAAAAACCGTGCTTTGTTTTTTAAGGCCAAACAATAAGCAGCAGTTTGAAGTGAAAAAAAGCAAATCCATACACCGCAAATACTATATTACTTAAAGGGCTTCTCATTATTTATACAATTTGGTATCTTCAACTTTCATTTCTTTTAACAGCCGCATAAAGAACTTCAACTTTGTATAGTCACTTCTATTTAAATATGCTTTTGTGTAAGTAAATTTATTCGAGTGTCGAAAACTGAAATTATGCCCATATTTGCATGTGAATAAAAATCGTTTAAAACATTTGCGGCACACGCGGCAGCAAACAGACGCCAATTGTCTGTAGCTAGTAAAGCGGAAATTTTGTTGAGTGCACCACCGCACCAGACAAGTGACCAAAAAATCTGTTAAGGACGCAGACGTGGCACGGAAAGAGTTTTTGGGGCAAGAAAGAATTTTCGGGGCATTTATTTAGTAAAATATTGTCTTATAAGTCTGAGTAAAAAAGGTTGTCGTCTTGTGCTTTTGCCAGCCAAAGAGGGAGAATACTTTTAACTGATTAAAATAAATTTTGTAGGCTTTGGAAATACTACGAAATAAAAATACCCAGCCACAGCTGTGAATATGACAAAGAAAAGAACCAAACAGGTGGGAGAACGAAGCAAAGCCACTTCTTCCTGAGAGGATGACGACCAACAGTGGCTAATTATCAGGTCAGTCCATAAGTTCGTGCGTTTTTTAAAGGTGGTTTTAAAATTAATAAAAAATATGTTTAAAGTATTTATTAATCAATAATAGATTTTACATCATTATTTACAA
This sequence comes from Anastrepha ludens, assembly GCF_028408465.1. Classification (NCBI taxonomy): domain Eukaryota; kingdom Metazoa; phylum Arthropoda; class Insecta; order Diptera; family Tephritidae; genus Anastrepha; species Anastrepha ludens. The sequence goes on along the minus strand of NC_071499.1, from coordinate 42,367,356 downwards.
ACTCTTCCCAACGTTTAGGCAAATCTTTAATTCCCTGCTCAAACATTTTTTGTCCTTGGAGCCAAAATACGCTTCGATATCCCTTCTTATAGCTTCTTTTGAGGAGTAGTTCTTCTTACTCATATGGTATTGAAGTCCACGGAAAAGGTGATAGTCACAAGGTGCAATATCCGGAGAGTATGGTGGATGCGGCATTAGCTCCCATCCGAGCTCGTTCAGCGTGCCTAATGCTTGCTTTGCGGAATGAGGTCTTGCGTTGTCGTAGTGAAACAAAACTTTGCGTCTATTCACTAAAGACGGCCGATTTTTGTTAAGTGCCCCATTCAGGTTTGAAAACCACTTTTGCGCAGTCCTTATACTCACGGTATTCTCTCGGTGAACAGTGTTTATTTCTGCAGCAGCAGTTGCACTTTTACCTCTTTTATAAAAAAAAATACGATATGCCTCTTATACGAATAATTTTTTGTATGCAAAAATCGTACAAAAGTGAAATTATGGGTAAAATACGCACGAACTTATGGACTGACCTGATACGTTCGTGATAACCGCTTCAAACTACTGATGAAGCTACTTCAAGCAGGGCAGCTGAGAAGATCCTCCTCTAGACAGCTTCTGCAGAAAGAACTTCAAGCAATTCCAAGTCTCCACGTATGGGTACCTAACTGACAGTGACACAGTAAAGATACCTACCAAATTCGAGCGCTGCGGCTTTGTTGGCCTTCCAAGTTCCCTCTATAGTCCCCGATCTACCTGTGACCAGAGGAGGTATTGCGACTTTGCATGTTAGCGCACTAGCCCAGGGTTAGCTAAATTGGCGCGAGGCCCATCTTTCCAGGAGTAGTACACAGGATCTCAAGGGAGCCCCAATCGTCTTTTTTGCGATTAAACCGTCTTCCCTATCTAGTCAGCTCATCAGCCCAGCAGTTTCCCACTATGCCGCTGTAATCGGGAATCCAAATGAGCCTGCTACTGAAGTATTCGGATGCAGTGGAGAAAGAAGACTCGGCAATCCACGACTACGAGCTAAATGCCCTAATTGCCAATTGGCTGTTGGAGTAGACATTTGGGTCCTTTACAGTAATTACAGAAGTTAGCAACCAATCTACTGCTTCCTTAATTGCTGCTACCTCCACTTGGAAAGCACTACAGTGGTCCGGAACCCTAAATTTGAGGATGTTGGAGAGTTCCTTGCAAAATACTAACCCACCAACTCTTCCGTCCAACTTCGAGCCATCCGTAAACATGTTTTCCGCGAGAAAAAGTAAAAACAATAGCTAATTTTTTGTTTGTTTTGTTTTGAGATCCCCGTAATGTTTCCAAAAAAGTGAGAATAAGAGTTTGGTTTAAGTAAGTCGATAAGTCAATTTGTGGTATTTGACTGAATAATCTTTGAAGAAGTATGGAACGATACTGGTACTAAATATGGTTTGATTAGCGATAGAACGATGGTCCTCTATCTTCACTTAAGCTCTGACTTTATTATTGTTGTTGTAACAGTTCTTCAAGCCTTGTCAGTATGGTGTAATCACCGATCACCATCGTCTCTCTCATCTACCGGTAGGCTCTGGAAATACGCCAAGTTGACAGGTTGGTTCGGAGAGTGGTGTCAGGAGGGTGAGTTTAAAGAGCTAAGTGAATAGATGGTTAGCATCGTGCGGGACATAAACTGAGAATGTCAGACATATATTGAGAAGGTCAAGGTCTATTTTAGATGAGTAGGAGTTTAACTTGCTACAATATCCAAGACGTAATTGTGTCAAAGCAATGCGTGTCTCACGCACAGCTGAAGCTTTTCGTGGCGATATGTGGTGGTTGGGCTTCGATGATGGTACTCCGGTGACGGAAGTTTAGGAAGGAGGTAAGAGCCTCTCGATGAATGTCGTTCAATGCCTGTCTGTGTACTGTCTGGTCCGGTAGTTGTGTTCGGTCCTGGATCTCATCGGTGTAGTCGAAGAAATGCCTCCTAACTTGCCTGCGAGGTGGTTCAGTCTCTAGCAATTGCTTGCAGAGGGGGTTTCTATGGACGAAACTTAGCAGGAATCGCTTGCTGAGCTTCTTAGTAACCTCCTTAACAGGAATCATAGTAGCCTCATTATGAAAATGTTGCAAGCAAGACATCAACAAGCATGCCATGGCTGTCCTAATGGCAGTCTTTGGACAGGTTTAGAGTTTGCTCCACTGCCTATCACTGATACCAGGCGACCAGATGGGCGCTGCATAATTCAGCACCGGGCAGGGAATTGCTTTAAATGTAGCCCGAAATATTTCCTTTTCTTTTCCTCGCATGCTACCGGCTAGCAGTTTGCAGTTTTGAACCTTGGTGGCAAAATGCTTCGTAATTTGAAAACGTTTCCTTGTGTCGCATTAAGGTAATCAATTACACAGCTTTGAAATCATTAAAATCAAATACCCTTTAACAAAAATGGCATTATTTGCAGAAATATTTCACATTTAAACTTAGCTGTCAGACGATTGCAAAACTCTATTTAATATTCCGTATGACGGTTTCGTTCGTACATGCTGCATGTACACACGTGAGGCAACTTCTATGCCTTACTGTGAACAGCAAGTAGGCAAAAACACATTTCCGACATTTCGATCAAAATAAGTGTCATACTCAATCAACTAATGGCAATAAGCCCAAATACAAGTCATAATGCGCTTACATACATACGGACTTATTATAAGCGAACACGTACCCGTACGTCCATAGATATTTATTCTCGCTTGAAATTTGTTCTTTCAGCACTCCTATTTGTTTGGCAGCCCAAGCCAAACAGCTTTCAACACATTAATGCATTCACGTTTTGAGTGAAAGCATATGCATTGTATGCACATATATACATACATACACTGACATGTAAATACAGTTATGCGGAGTCATACAATTCAGTTCTAACGTTGGGCAGTGGGAGAAACTACCAACCTAGCAGGAATTAATAACTTCAACGAAGGACTCTTCGAACTAATTTTATATGCATGGAGTAAATAGGCACAGTAAAATTTTGAAACACAATACAAAACAAATAAAAATTATATTCAGGATATGAAACTATGATACTTCCTTCGAAAAGAACCTGTTCGAGTTTATAATCTACAAAATTGTGTTTCAAGAAGATATTCGGGAGTCCGATAGAACTAAGAGAGTAGAAGATTTTGGAACCAAGATGGAAGATTTTGAACCCAACGTTTTTGCAATGATAAAAGCTATACTAACTTAAGAAATTTACTTTGAGTGAGAATGTCAATTACTTGGAACTCATATTAGAAAGGAAATTCACGTGGAAACCTAATATTGAAGAAGGTTAACGTTGAATTTTATGCTAAAAAGCAGTCGGTATTAAATGGCGGTTAACACCCCGTGTTACACTCTGGCTCTGTACTTCTATAGTTATATACATATATACAGTTTGTGTTAGAAGAAAATAACCGGTTTTTTTTTTTTAACCTCAAGATATATTTCGTTTAGCCACTCAAGGGCTACGACGCCAGTGCGAACTCAGGTTATTGTCGTTCGAAACTTTCCCGTAAACGCAACCAAACAAAAATGAGTGAGAAGTACGCGAAGCATTTTGAGACGGATTTTGATGAACGCATTCGAAAGGGCCGAAATTATTTTATGCCGCCGCTACAAAAGTAATTAAAAATCAGAATAGTTTGTTGTTATATGGAATCAGCGGTATAAGGTGTACTAAAATGTTGGTGGCTTTTCCGAGCGCAGCTTGAAGCGAGTGACGACAAAAAAGCAGGATAAAGTGATCGTCCAACTTTTTAAGCGGGATCCTTCTTTCTGACTACGCCAAGCACAATCAGTTCTTGCTAAAAAGGAAATAGAGGTGAGTATCAACACCCTCAAACGACAACTCAAGGAGGGAGAGGAGGCGAACACATCCTACCGTCCCACATCATCAAAACCACTGCTCTCAGAAAAACACTCTGTAAGGCCTGGAAATCGCATTACAACATTGGACAAGCCGTCCCAGTCCGCAGACGCCAACCACATTGAAAATGTGTGGGGAAGTATGAAAAGGCAACTTGTCGGAAGGTCAGTCCATGATTTAAAGCAAATGGTGCGTCCCAATCGCAAAATCTACTCCTGTTTGTCGACGAGCTACGCAGAAAAGCTGGTTCAAACCATGAAGAATATGCCAGGCTATACCCACTTGAGAGACGACCGCTATTAGAAAAAACTTGATCTTCATTTTGGTCTTTCACCGAGATTTGAATATACGTTCCCTTTGAATTCCGAATGACAGTCACGCACCAACCCATTCGGCTACGGCGGCCGCTTACTTCTGTAGTTAGGTCAGTCTTAATATATGGAAAAGGCGAGTAGGACTAACGAAGTGCTGTAAGTGCTAATCAACTTGCCTGCACTAAATCTTGTAGGGAAACATGTGGCCGCCGCGGCTTAGACTTAGAAGTACTGCGTTATGGAAAGACCGCCGATTTAGTTACACCTATTAATAGTTACAAACAAGTAAGGGACTACTCTTTTCCCAGACTCACCTTCGACAAGCACTTCAAGAAGCTCATACCGTCAAGAAGAGAGAGGTCGCCAAGGTCATGTAGAAGAGAGGAATTCAATTTCTATACAGATGGTTCCAAGCAAAACGATGGGGTTGGCTATGAATTATTTTCGAAGAAATTAGAACTGGAACTATCCGTTCGACCACAAGACTACTGCAGCGTTTATCAGGCAGGAGTTCTAGCTAGAAAATAAGTGGCTACATATCTACGAGTAAATATGCATACCTTGACAAAAACTACTATAAATTCTCGTATAGTCAGGCGGTCATTAAACCAATGAATGCGGCTATACTAAGATCAAAACTTGCACAGGGCAGCGCTAAATGATATTAGCGCCGTATTCAAAGTCAGCCTTATTTGGGTTCCGTAAAAGTACTGCTCTTCAACTGATTAGTGATAGAACTGCCATTGGGATACCTATGGACACGAGCAAAGTAATAATAAAAAATCATCATCTGAGAGGTCAGTAGGTCATGGAGAAATGAAGACTGTTACGCATGTGTCTACATTTTTCTAGGCGAATAGGCTACTGCGGCTGCAAATGAATAAGGAAATCACAAAGGAATTGCTTAGCCTTTCAAGAGAGGCCTTTCGTGGCTTTTATAAAATTTATTTTTATTGTAACTGGTCACTGACTATTTAGCAAGCATTCCTTGAGATTAGGAGTTTTTCCCCATGATTATTGTAGGAGTTTTGAAGCACTTGAGCACTGTTCAGCATTGCCTTAGCTAAAGTCAGAGCAGATTTTCTAGGTAGATACTTTTTTAATTCTTTTACGGAACTGTCCAGCATGGGGATTGAACTAATTCTATGCTTCTTATTCCCTCTACTGTGGTTATTAGTTGTCAACAATATCCTTACCAAATTCAACCGAAAGATAATTAAAGTAGTGGCGTACGCGGATGATGTAGTGCTCATGGTTTCAGGAATGTTTCCAATCATAATCAGTGAGATTATGGAAGGAACTCTGGTACTACTCAAAAATTGGGTAACCCGAGTAAAACCGAACTGATGCTATTCACTAAGATCTCCAAAATACTAAACTTTAATCCCCCAAAACTAAACGGCGTTAGTCTTACGTTAACCCAACAGGCAAAATATATACTTAGGTGTTATATTAGATCCGAAACTCAGCTGGAGGTCCAACGTAGAGTGCAGGGTAGAGAAAGCGAATATAGCGCTTTACACGTGTAAGACAATGTTGGGTAAAAAATGGGGTCTCCAACCAAAACTATACAATTGGTACTACACAGCCATTGTAAGGCCAATACTAGCATATGCGGCACTAGTCTGGTGGAATAACAGAATTCGATAAAAATTTTGAGATCTAAATACATACCTACAATCTGAAAATCAGCACAATAACTGGTTGGGATGTAATACAGCGCGGCGGGTATCACTCGCAACGAAATATCAGCAAACTCGAAGAACTCGAATTCGAATTTAAGCCGTGTCAGACCGATACTTCCTACCACCATGTATGTAAAAATAGTAAAGCAGCGGCTGTAAATGGCGCACTAGCGAGAATTCTGCCTAACATAGGTGGCCCGCAAGGCGAGAGGAGACGAGTCATATCGACTGTGATGGACTCTATCGTATTATATGTGGGACCGATATAGCCTGAGGCTAAACATAGCCATATGTGTGAGGTAGTTCTACAGACGCAGCGCACCACGTACTGCATTCGCTTATATGTAGAACGGTATCAGACGACGCAATATGCGTTATTGCTAGAAAGATACCAGTGGATATTCATGCGATGGAGTTGTATCGCCTCTATGGAGTAAAAGGAGTGAAACCCACGAGAGCAGAAAAGGTGTTAGAAAGAACGCGATCGATGGTCGAATGGCAAAGAATATGGGATGAGTCAACCAAAGGCCGGTGGACTTACAAACTCATACCGAACCTTGAAGGGTGGATGAATAGGAAGCATGGCGACATTGACGACTACCTAACTCAGATACTCACCGGACACGGCTGCTTGCTTGAATATCTACACCGTTTCCAGCTGGCCGAGCGCCCTTTTTGCCCGAGTTGCTCGAATTCTGTCGAGAGCGCAGAACATGTGGCCTTTCACTGCAGACGTTTCAGTGAAGAACGAGCAATGCTGGCGAAGGCATTCAAACACCCCCCATCCCACGCAAGATTTGTCGAGGATATGTGCTCGATCATCACAAAATGGGACGCCGCAAAGACGTTCGCGGCTACAGTCGTGACGAGGCTCAACCGCATTGACTGGCAAAGGAAATCCCAGAAACGACAGCAGCAGTTGCTATTGCAGCAACAACAGCGGCAGCAGCAGTAGAAGCAGAAAGATAGACTAAGTTTTCAATACTATTAAGATATTAAATTAATTAAGTAGCAAGACCAGCTAGATTATTTCTTATGTAATGTACTTAATCCAGCTAAGTCATAATTCGACAGTTCTTAGGAGAAAAGGAAGGAAAAAAATACAAAACAACCTTACAAATATAAAGCCTATTCGTTGATTACAAAGTTTTTGGTACCTTTGCTAGCAGGTGGACAGTGGAGGTAAACTGTTTTAGACAAACCAACGACTGGCAAAGACGCTTGAGCCAAACACTCACAACAGTACCGAACTGAAAATAAGACAATAGTTTGTGCATATCGGACTATTCTCCGATGTTTCACTCCCTCCAAAAGAGCTTTTGAAGTCAGTGGGAGGAGTGAATACTATTGGGGGCGTAAAACCTCCATACGGCCACAGGAGCGGAACCTGGTTGCAGGAACCTAATGTGTCAATAGACATAAAAGCGGGTCAACTGTGAAGATATGCTAACGCGGTTCCAGGGTGGAAATCAGCCGAGGAGGAGGAATGTTATAGTGTTAGTGGGAGCATGCCCCACATACCATTGGTGTGACGGCACCTTTGATGATGTTTCAAACATTTTGATTTACACCTCCTGACTAAAAAAAAAACAAAACTACCATGTATGTCACTTGTTATAATAGCAGGCTCAATTATGTCTTTAAGAATCCTCATCTTGAATTTTTTTTTGTCATCATCATTGTCGACATCATTCAAACGTCTACATCTAAAATGGCATGTTAATGTTAAGTTCCCTGATTGTATTGCTTTTGCAACTGATGAAGACGAAGACCAGAAGGACATTATGCACATACAATCAAAGCCTCAAATTTATGTGCAGAAAGGAATAAGTACAGCATATCTCAAAAAAAAAGAAGAACTGATAATAATAAATGCACTCAGCACTCTAATGAATTGTCAGCATGAATTCACGCCAGAATTCAGTGCTCATGTATGCGCACATTTTTTTTGTGTTTTAATTTGGTGATAATTTAATTTTACAGCTGACTGCAGTCACACTTATGCACTTGAACACGCTTTAATGTACGTCAACTTGATTTCTCCATGTTTTTATGTGATTATGGGCCAGGCAGACGTGGAAAGTTGGCTGCAAAAAAAACAAAGGTTGAAATTAGCCGATTACGTCCAGCGAGACGTGTCAGCGTGCAACCTTTGACCCTTATTTAGAAAAGTAGAGCATCAGCAACTGGTCGTCCTGGCCAGTGTGGACACGTGTCGTCGTACACGCACATTAGCAGCGTCTAATTGACAAATTTTCAGCAGCTCCTGTCAGCAGTCAACTCTATGCCAAATGCACAGCTGCCGCAGGGATTAATGATTTTTTAATAAGGGTTGGTGGACTGTTTGCCGCGGCACTGCAGCATCAGTAGCGTGCATGAAAGGGTGAATACGCACACATGCACGCGCAAAATCAAACACACATGCAAGTAAAGGCCTGCTAATGCGTTTTTATGGTGTTGCTCTCAATAGTGGCAGATTAGCGGCGTAACATTCGAGTGAATTTGCATAAATTTCGAATAAATAAAATTGAACAAATGAATTTCGTGTTTTGGCTTTTGGTTGGTTTCGTGTTGCTGTCACAAAATTTATTTAGTTGCTGTCACAAATCGTATTAAGCTGCTGTTGTGGTTTTTCTGGTGTATCGGTTTATAAGCGTTTTCGAGTGTTTGTTGAGCCTAAAATAAATTTGAGTTTATTTTCACTTTAATGAACTACGACATTTTATTAATTGTTATTTTTATTAGTGATAAATTATCACCACTTTAAAGTGTCAAATAATGTGTGTAATATTTTAATTTTGAATTTAATTCACTTCATAAATTATTGATTCGCATGCTAAGCCTAGAAAATTGGTGATAATAAACATTTTTATATGAATTTTTGATTTTTCATACTAACACTAATAATTAACATAAATATGCAAATTTTTTGAGGTAAAATAATGTTTATAGCAATAACAAACATCACTAATGTGGCTCATACCAACTAAACAGGTTTAGGCCGCGCTTTTTAGTTTTTGATGCTTGGATTAAAATTTATTTGTATTGTAACAAAAATCGAGGTGGCACACACAACCTTAACCTTGTTAAGTTTGGAAAATTTTTTTCCATATCACTAGGCGTGATGGGGGCTCACAAGCTCCCAAGCCTGCAGGAACAGATTGCGAGCAATTCCTAGCAAAATTGTTAAGGGAAAAGGCCGTGAAGTCAACAAAGAGGTTTTAAATTAAAATATTTAAAAATGTTTTTTGTTTTTATGCAACTAAAAAAAATTTAATTGATATTGAGTAGTCGAAAAAGTCTTTTCGTATTTCTAATCAAACTTCAACTCATTTTTTTATATTTAAAATGAACTTTATTAAACTAAATATGTACCATTTTGGTAGACCACCTTTTGCCATTTTTCTTCCACAGACATTATTCCATCAGTGTAAAACTTTTGTGGTTTCTCGGCGAAAAACTGTGACAAGTAACTTTCACAGGCTTCTCTTGAAGCCAACTGTACTTCATTAAGGGAATTCTGCATTGACCGGAACAAATGGCAGTCCGATGGAGCAAGGTCAGGACTATATGGTGGATGCATCAAAACTTCCCAGCCAAGCTCTCCCAGTTTTTGCCGAGTCATCAAAGATGTGTGTGGCCTAGCGTTGTCCTGATGGAAGACGACGCCCTTTCTGCTGATCAGTTCTGGCCGTTTTTTTTTTCGATTGCTTGCTTCAATCCCATCAGTTGTTGACAGTAAAGTGTAGAATCAATCGTTCGAGTAGGCTTGAGCAGCTCATAGTGGATGATTCCTTTCCAATCCCACCAAACACACAGCATAAACTTTCGAGGCGTCAATCCTGGCTTTGCGACCATTAGTTGAGCTTCACAACCCTTGCACCATGATCTTTGTCGTATTTGATCCACTTTTCGTCTCCTGTTACCATTCGCTTCAGATATGGTACGATTTCATTTCGTTTCAGCAAAGAATCGCAGATGTTGATTCGGTCCATTAAATTCTTCATCGACAATTCATGTGGTACCCAAACATTGAGCTTCTTTTTGTAACCAGCCTTTTTTTAAATGGTTCAAAACCGTTTGATGATGAATGTTTAGTGCCTTGTTGATGTCATTGCAGCTTATGTGACGGTCCTGGTCAATCTTGTCCATAATTTCATCGACTTTTTCAACGATAGCTCGACCGGAGCGAGGTGCGTCTTTCACATCGAAATTTCCGAAACGGAAGCGAGCGAACCATTGTTGTGCTACACGAACTGATACAGCATCGTCTCCGTAAACTTAACAAATTTCATTGGTGGCTACCGTGGCATTCTTCCCTTTTTTATACAAAAATTTCAAAATATAGCGAATTTCTTCATTATTTTCACTCATTTTTGAACAGCTATAACTTTTTTTCAACTCCTACGAATTTAATTTTTTGTTGGTTAAATGAAGCTTAAAATGTCACCTTTCTAGCACCATATGATATGAAACAATGTGATTGGTAGCACCGGAGATAGATGACCAACGACATCTATTGACAAAATAAGAAAAGACTGTTTCGACTACCCAATATTTCGGTGCTTTCCGGACTGGTGAACTGTGCATTCACGCCTACAACTGCCATCGAAACATTCACCCCCTTATTACCCTCAAGGGAAGAGTTGAAACAGGACGATGTGAGACAGGACGAGACCATCCATGCAAATGCAGATGGCTTACAGCTCGAGGGTAGGGCGGGCGTAGGTGTGCATTGCGCACATCTGGGGATCTCCTTCAGCTTTCGACTCCGCGATTACTGCAGTGTTTTTCAGGCTGAACTGATGGCAATAATAAAAGTCGTGATATGGGTACAGTGTGATGCGATTCCTCGAGATACTATCTACATTTTCACTGATAGCCAGGTGGCGATAAAACCCCTCTCAAAGGAGTCAACAAACTCTAAAATATGTAGACGATAACGCCGCAGATCTCTTACCGAGATGCCTGAGTCGTTTCACCCAAAAGTGCAATGAGTTTCTGGCAATTGCGACATCGATGGGAAATGCAGGGTCGGCTTCTCACCAAACTGGCTGATGAGTGGGGAAGCACTTACATGCCCATATAAGCTACTTATATTTCAGAAAATTGTAACGACAACGAAATCGCCTGACAATTGTGTCCGACTCCCAATGTACAGATTCTCTGCTCAACTAAAATGAGAACAATTTTAGCGCACTGATTTCTGTTAGAAACGGGTCACTGCTTAATAGACAGACATGCCTATAAGATGGACGTGTAGACACGTGAGTTCTGCAGAAACTGTCTGGTTAAGGCAGAGACAATTTTGCACTTTCTGCGCCACTGTCCTTCTCTATCCAAACGCAAATTTATAGATAGACACAGTCGATAGATCTCCGTTGGGTGGAAATTAGTGACCTTCTCAAGTTTCTGAGCCTAGTTTCGGTTAGGCTTGGCAGCCGCATCGCACACAGAGACAGCGATGCCACTGAAACCACGAAATGAGTTCGCTGTGAGACCCAGGGGCTGGGCTACATTTCCCTTTCTAGATTAAACCATTCTTAGTTTAGACAAAGCGTAAACGGTTGTTGATACATAAAGTGTATAGATTATCTATCATTTGTTAAGAAGTAGGATCTTAAATATCGGTTCCTGCTTCTGGCTAGCGCTGGGCATGTGCAAAAAAGATGTTGAATTGTTTCCAACTCCTCCTCATTTCTGCAGCTACGACTGAAATCATGCGTGTAAACGCCTAATCTCCTTGCATGATTTCCTATAAGACAATGCCCTGTGAGGACCCTTTCTAAGGTCCTGATTTGAAGTCTATTCAGTTTTATAATACTCTTAGACAGACGTAAATTTAGCCTTGGCCATCTTTGCCTAGCAATTTCACAGGTATTGGCACCAATCCAACTTTCATTTATAGAACTGTCCAGTGCGTCTGAGTCTAATACACACTGAATAACGAAACTTTCTTCCACAACGTTCGGCCTTTGGCAACTAAATTGGGAGCTATCAGAATACTGGCCGGTGTGTAGGGAGAGGGCACTGTAATTTTCAGAAAATTAAAATTATGAAGGGTTTGTGAGACACCTGGTATATAGTTAAGGGTGAAGAGGCTTAGTCTGACCCAGTCCATTGTCGGGTATTATTGGTACACAGAGTATGCAATCACACCCAATATATCCCTCCACTCATAAGAGCTGAAAGTTTTATCTGTCAGTTTCTGTATGCGTGACGCTTTCTCTAGCCCAGCTTCAAATTACTAAAATATTGTGCCGTCTAATGCAGATTTCACCTTAAGCAACAGATAAAAGTCGCCCAGTGCAAGATCTGGCGAATGAGGGGTCGGTCGAATACTAAAATAATTCACTTAGGATGCTAGGCTGCTTACTTGGCCTCCCTCGTCCTCTGCATCCAATCCATAGTCTATGGAAGGCAATACTCGCAGCTCTGTTTTTGGGCGTTCTCTACGTACTCACTCTGTGACCTTTAATGAAACGTTTCGCATTTTCATGATGTTTCAATGCAAGAGCTCATCATTACATTTGATGCGATATATTCCGTCATCCCTCCATAAGTGACTGCAAATTTTTCGTTGTACCTTTCTTTCAAATCTCTCAGTATTTGAGCGGTGTCTGATGCCTTAAGTATCCCTACCTCGCTGCTGTAGATTAGTATGAGTCTCAATAGTGCTTTACACATTTTCATCTTATGAGCTGGTAATAGTAATCGAATAGCTTTAAGCGAGCGCAGAAAGCCTTATTTGCCACGTTTACTCGCTCGTTTATTGCTACAGATATGTTGGTAGATATGTCTGCAAAGGACAGTAATGTGCAACTTGAATATTGATCCTCCGACATGATACATCTTTAAATCTCGCAACTCGAATCCTTCTAGCGGTACAACTGTTAACCCAAACCAAAGACTGGGTACCACCCCACGAAGCGGGAAATGCCAGTGGAACGAATGGTAAAAAAAGGCGGGGGGTGCTGCTTGATGGCAGTGCGTTTAAGGTTCACAATCTTATACCAGTTACAAACTAGCTCGCTAATCTACTGCAAAAGATTCGGGTAAAATATTTTGATTAAAAAGTTTGAAATTCGGATGAAAACTTGTTGGATTTTTTAGAGTTTTGTACAAAGTTTGAAACTTTCAGTTATACGGCATAAGCTATGGCAAGTAATTGGTTGAAGTATAAGGCTAGCAATCCCCAAGTAGCACTAAAGCGCTTTATGATCTATAGTTTTAGGAAAAAAAAAAATTAAAAAAAATAAATAAATAAATAATAAATAAATAAATAAAAACTAAAATTAAAAAAAAAAAAAATTATCTAAGAAATTTAATAAAAAAATATATGAATAGTCAAAACCTTGCAAAATGTCAGACTACTATTATTGCCAACACAGGGGTGTATATTGACACCAGGCAAGAGCTTAAATTTTTGCCAACAGAGGGGAGCTTATAAAACTTATTACATTATAAAAGATATTTTGATTATGAAATGTTATTGTATGCAGGGAAATACATTTAAAAGTAACCATGAAAAATTTAAAAGGTATTCTTGGGCTATTCACTCTTTTGTTTTTTACTGCTCTTTAAACACACAACTAATTCTCTACAAATTTTGAAACGCTGAATTTAAATCCGGCAGCAACCATTTGTTATTACAACAGAAATTTGAGAAAATCGTGATTGAATCACATGTTTGGGTACCTTTGAAAATATAAAGCTTGATGCTCGTACTTTACAATTAGGTAGTCAAAATTCGTTCAATTCGGTGATTCACTAGCTGTTGCTAGTATGTTTTCGTCTTATCACATAAAGTTCTTCAGGGTTAAATAAATTTGTAGGGAATTTGCAAACACAGTCTAGTGTTTTTTAAATAACCGAAAATTCATATTGCTACTTGTCCTGTACCTTAGGAATCCAGTAAATGTGGCGTTGGCAACTAAGTAAATGCGGATTTCACTCAATTCAGTTGAATTTTTAGGTTTGCAGACGTAGTAAAAATGTAAAACACATTTTGTTATTTAATAGTTGGCAATTTCGCTGTCAAACAGTAAAAAACGTTTTTTTTACAGGTGCGTAGTTTTCCTTTGGCGTTCGTTGAAAAATGGAAAATCAAGAGAAACAGTTTCGTCGTATTTTGCTTTTTTATCTCCGCAAAGGGAAAACCGCACCGCAAGCTCATAAAAAGTTATGTGCTGTTTATGGTGACGGCAGTGCCAAAATTGGTTTGCCAAGTTTCGTTCGGGTGATTTTTCACTCAAAGATGAGAAACGCTCTGGTCGTCCAGCTGAAGTTGATGACGCCCTAATCAAAGCAATAATCGATTCGGATCGTCACAGTACAACACGTGAGATTGCAGAGGAGCACATACACATATGCAAGAAAGTCACTTAAAACAACTCAGCTATGTTCAAAAACTCGATACATAGGTTCCTTACGAACCAAAAGAAACACATTTAACGCAACGATTTGCTAAAGAAACGCAATGAAAATAATCTATTTATAAAACGACTGATAACTGGCGATGTAAAATGGGTTATTTACCAAATTATCAAGCGGAAAAGATCGTGGAGCAGGCCAGGTGAACCAACTCAAACAACATCAAAAGCTGATATTCATCAAAATAAGGTTTTGTTATCAGTTTGATGGGACTACAAAGGAATTGTCTACTTTGAACTCTTACCACCCAACCGAACGACCGACCAATTCTGATGTCTACATTGAACAACTAACGAAATTAAGCAATGCAGTTGAAGAAAAGCGGCCCGAATTGATAAATCGAAAAAGTATTGCATTCCATCATGACAATGCAAGGCCATACACATCTTTGGCCACTCCGCAAAAATTATTGGAGCTTGGCTGGGATGTTTTGCCACATCCACCATATATTCCTGACCTTGCACCATCTAATTACTTTTTGTTTCGATCTTTACAAAACTCCTTGAATGGTAAAAATTTCAATAATGGTGATGCTGTCATATCGTACCTGATTCAGTTTTTTGCTAATAAAAGCAGAAGTTTTATGAACGTGGGATTATGATGCTGCTTGAAAGATGGCAAAAGGTCACTGATCAAAATGGGCAATACATTACAGAATAAAGTTATTTAGTTCCATGAAAAAATTGTCTTTGATTTTCCAAAAAAAATTCGGAATTACTTAGTTGCCAACGTTACGGCATACTACAATACGAAACCCTTTTGAATACTCGAAATAAGTCAAACAAGGCGTCAAATTGAATTTCGGGCAGCCGGTAAGTTGAAAAATTGCCTTAAATACACTGAGCTGAAACAGATACTTTGATAAACGGTTCACTAGTCAGGGCTAGTGAAGGTACTCCGCACGACACTAAACACCTTTTCAAATGCCTCACTAAGCCCACTCATCTAACACCCCTCTCCCTCTGGACCCAACCTGTCGAAACAGCAATTTTCTGGGCCTACCTTTAGATGAGTTAGACGAGGACGACCGGTGATATACACTATTCTGACAGGGCTTAATGTTGCTGCTATAACAACAACAAAAAGATACAATACTTTGATAGCCATAGTCGCTGCTAAAACCTTTGCTTTGTAATTATTTTATTTTTTATTTTTATTATAATTAATAATTATTTTTCACTTGCATGTAGAAAATAAATAAATAGCTACACATGCAATATAATGTGGCAAAATGGTTTTTGGAATCGTGTTTGGAATGAATTCGAAATCAGATAAAAAATGGATTCAGCAGTACAAACACAGCTACTTAGAACTGAAAATGATTTGCGCACAATATCTCAAACACGGCTCATTTAAATGGGAAATTAAGGATCATTTGTTATGGAACTAAAATTTTTTTTTTTGTATGTATGAATGCCGATTATAATTACCACTTACCACGGCTTTTGCTTTATGTTAAGCCTCTTACCGTTAGTTTTCCCATTAATGAACACACATACCCATGCATGCCATAGATATATCGATGGTTTTCGAGAAAAGTGACATAATTCAAAAATACAAAATACTGAGGTGGACCAGTTTTCTAGATAATTGACGCGCCAATTCGATCACCTGACAAAACGACACTAACGCCATCTCTCAGAATTGCTTCAAGATTCGCTTACGACGCTTTTCCAGATAAAAATATATAAACTCTTGATTTTTGCTTTTAACGGCAGAACTCCGAATTTGAGTTAATTTTGAGTTGTGTCGCTTTTCTCGAAAACCATCGATATCCATTTTATAGGCACTATTTTCAACATTTTTATCCCACATGTATCAGATAACACAAACAACTATTAATTAAGAACATTTGTGGTAATTTTTGTTTACGTACCACCTTCATTGTATTTTATTTTTAATTAAATGCAATTTTCACTCAAATATTTGTCACTTGATGTGTCTATGTTTATGTTGGATATACAATAACAAATTTAACAGCAAATTTGTACTGAATAGCCAGCATACATACATATGTATATAGTTAGGTGCATGTATGTGTATGAAAAAGCAATGTATACTCCTTTATTTCTAGTGACCTTGCGCCGTATTAACTCAGTAAACTGTCAGGTCAATGGGCGGTTTGACAACAACAGAAATGTAGGTGATAGCAGTCGACAATAACGAACTGGAACAACTGACAACTGCTAACAAGAGCTCATCATTCATGGTATGAGATGGACAGGCAAGCAGGCGGATAGACAAATAAAAAGGTTGTATGGCGGCTTAACGATGATAGTCAAGCAATTCGCAACGGACCAATTAAATAATTAACAACAAACACAGTGAACACGCGACCAATTCATTGTGCATAGCAGGTATGTATGTACCTATACAACTACACACACAACTGTAAAAGCTCATTTGGAGAACAGAATTTTATAAGGGTGTAAGAAGGCAAAAGGCGGAAAGTAGTAAAAGTTGGCAGAAATGAGGTGTGAAAAGCTGAAAGCACCCAGTACTAGAGTGTAGATGTACTAGTATGTGGCAGTTAAGTGCAGCAACCCAGTCCACATTAGGTTTGGGTCTATATTTTAGTGTGATTTGAGATCAGAGCATTTTCTCAAAGCTCAACATTTGATAATGATTTGGTGCTAAGCTCTTTCTCTACATAAAAAAAAAATTTGCTCTCAATATTTGAAGAATATTTGCTTTCAATTTGACAAAAAAAGCTTAGTTCTCAAATCCTTCACAAAGTTGAGTAACACTTAATGGCCAAAAAACTGATGTTGCCTGTCATGTCCGACCCACTGTCACAGTTCCTCCTGTCACTAAGCAGAGGCGACTGTAGGAGGCTGCTTGGACTGCTGACGGGCCACTTTCTATGGGCAAAGCACATGAAAAAGGTGGGCATTTCAGACAATGCAATCTGCCCAGCATGTGGAGAGGAGGATGAAATGGTGGACCACTTTCTGCGCGTCTGCCCAGCCTTCGCTCGAATCAAGTTTGAGGTCTTTGGCACTGATGTGTTAAGAAGCGACCACCTTGGCTTCTTGGCACTACAAAATCTACTCAGATTTCTTCGGAGGTCGAGTAAATTTAAAGAAAATGAGAAAGGGAACCCTAGCGTAGTACAATGGATTTAATTGTGTCTGAGTGCTGTACTTGCTAGTCTGCCCTGACAAAAAAAGCCCCTTGATATCAAAGCACTTTCTCAAAGGTCATCATCTGATAACTATTTCTTGCTTATTTGAAAATTATAGTTTTTGAATATAACAGATGTTTATTTCTAATTCGAGGAAGAAAATGTAATACCTAATTTAGCTAATTCGACTTTCTGCTTAAACATTTAGCCGCTAAACTATTCCTTATCCTGGAATTCACTTGAACTATTTTGGTTTTCTCCACTTTGAGACTTTTTTTTCCAATTTTTAAACATGTAACGTGGTTTTCATAACCAACCCATAAAGTGAGCTTTACTAAACCAGCTATTCCTAACTTTAAAGTGCACTTTAACTATTTTAATTTTCTCAATTTTCAGACTTTTTTCCAATTTTTAAACTTCTTTCGTGGTTTTGATATCCATCCAATAAATTGAGCTTTACTAAACCAGCTAAGAGCTATTCCTAACTTTAAAGTACACTTTAACTATTTTGGTTTTCTCACCTTTCAGACTTTTTTTCCAATTTTCAAACATTTAGCATTGCTTTCATATCCAAGCAATAAAGTGAGTTTTACTAAACCAGCTAAGAGCTATTCCTAACTTTAAAGTGCACTTTAACTATTTTAATTTTCTCAACTTTCAGACTTCTTTTCCAATTTTTAAACTTCTTTCGTGGTTTTGATATCCATCCAATAAATTGAGCTTTACTAAACCAGCTAAGAGCTATTCCTATCTTTAAAGTACACTTTAACTATTTTGGTTTTCTCAACTTCCAGACTTTTCTTCTAATTTTTAAACATTTAGCGTTGTTTTCATACCCAAGCAATAAAGTGAGTTTTACTAAACCAGCTAAGAGCTATTCCTAACTTTAAAGTGCACTTTAACTATTTTAATTTTCTCAACTTTAAGACTTTCTTTTCCAATTTTTAAACTTCTTTCGTGGTTTTGATATCCATCCAATAAATTGAGCTTTACTAAACCAGCTAAGAGCTATTCCTAACTTTAAAGTACACTTTAACTATTTTGGTTTTCTCACCTTTCAGACTTTTTTTCCAATTTTCAAACATTTAGCATTGTTTTCATATCCAACCAATAAAGTGAGCTTTACTAAACCAACTAAGAGCTATTCCGAACTTTAAACTGCACTTTAACTATTTTGATTTTCTCAACTTTCAGACTTTTTTTCCAGTTTTTAAACATCTTTCCTGGTTTTGATATCCATCCAATAAATTGAGCTTTACTAAACCAGCTAAGAGCTATTCCTAACTTTAAAGTGTACTTTCCAAAATAGTATTTCTGAACTTTCACACTTTTTTGTTGAAATATTTTCATGGCCGCTGAGCGAAATTAGCGAACTCTTATTTTACATTAATTTTACTTCACTTTAAACCTAACCTCAAATTTTTAAACTTAACTTAAGATATTTTAGTTCAAAGTTTGAAAAGCATTTTTGAGTGCAAAAATGCGTCTACCATCAAATGAAATGATCTGTAGTGTTAGAGGTTGATTGAAAAATCAGCCCTTAAACTTTTAACGCAAATTCGCCATGTTTTTTGAAATGTACCTGAAAATAAATTCATTTCGAGAATACTTATTGACAAATATTTGATATCCAATTAAGGAAAAAATTTCCACAAACCTTTAAAGCTTCGTTCAGTGGGAAAATGTTAAAGGTACATTCATCTATGAGTGTTTGTCAATGTTTACTGTGTATCTTAAGCCTATTTGTCGCTCATAAATAACAGAATACCTCTGGCACATTCTTACTTGTTGTTAAGTTAGCATTCATTCTTCTCATTCTTATATTTTCCACATTCCCTCGAAGGCACACATGTGCATACGCATACATATATGTACATATATGAACACGCGCATGATTTAATATACACCGACTTTGGCTTCATTCTTTGTGGGCTTTAAGCCTCATTTTGAGTTTCAGTTTCATTTTCACTACCTTTACCTCTGTCACTACCATTTCCCGTTTCAGTTTCGGTATCAGTTACAGCTACAGTTTGACAAAGCTGACGCAGCGTGAAGGCCAAAGCCAAACAAAGCCAAAACAGTGCCATTAAAACGCCAAGCAAATTTGTAGACACGTAAAAATCAACTCATATTTATGTAGGTATGTAAGTAGACTTGCCACACGTGCGCCACATTGTGGCACCTTTATTGGGCATGTGCATGTGGTAGGTAGTTGCTTGAAAATTATTACAGCTACGCACGTAACTCAACAAAGCACTTGCAACAATAGCAATAATAAGACCTGTCGTCTAGTCGGTGGCAATTTGCCGATAGCCGTTTGCCGTTTGGTGGCGCCTCAACAATGCGCCTGCGCTACCCGTAACACCTTGGTTAAGTGGCACAATAGTGAACTTTCATGTGTACGTAGACGAACCATTATATATACCTACATGTGTTTAAACAGTTGGGAGTATAGAAATAAGTTAGTTAGTTAAAGTTAAAGTTGTCTTCAACTTTTTTTTTTTCAAGGGGATTTCGTGTGCCGAATCGTTGAAAATGTTGCAGAAAGCCTATGGCGAGTGTGCTTTATCAAACACACGGGTCTACGAGTGATATAAGGGTTTTGTAGAGGGCCGAGAAGTCGTGGAAGATTTGCCCCGACCTGGTCGCCCAGCAACGTCAACGGATGAAAACATCGACAAAGGCAAGGAAATAGTGTTAGAAAACCATCACTTAAATTTAAGGGAGGTAGCTCGTGACCTTAGCGTGTCTCACGAATCAATTCGCAACGTTGTCCACAATCAAATGGGCATGAGACGCGTGGCTGCTAGAGTCGTTCCAAGAGAGTTGAATTTCTTTCAAAAAATTCATCGAAAGAAGGTGGCTGAAGACATGCTTGAGCAAGAAAATTCGGGCCCAACGTTATGAGTTATATGAGTTTGACATGCAAACCAATCAACATGCAACCAGGCGGCTGAATGGAGCTATCCACATGAACCGAAACCCAAAAAACCGCGTCATAGTCGGTCAAAAGTGAAAGTCTGCTACTCGTTTTCTTTGATTAGCATGGTGTTGTGTACTCGGAACTCATTCCAAATGGTTCTACGGTAAATACAGAATAATATTTGCAAGTTATGCGACGTCTGAGAGAGAATGTGCTTAGGAAACGGCCCAATTTGTGGAAAGAAAACTCATGGATCTTGCACCATGATAACGCATCATCTCACAAGGCTCATATTGTGTACACTTTTTTGACCAAAAAATCTACAAATATCATCGAGGAACCACCGTATTCACCGGATGTAGCCCCTTGTGACTTTTTTCTTTTCCCAAAACTTAAATTGCCACTCCGCGGATGCCGCTTTAAGTCGATAGAGGCATTCGTATATTGCTTCGAATGGAGCCTATTTTGAAGGCGACAAAATACATTTTGATGATTAAATAATTCATCTGTTTATTGATCAATTCCCAGTACTTTGCCCAGTTTATTGATCAAGTCCCAGTACCTGTCGTTGCTTAGGAACAACGCCTTATTACTGCTTGGAGCGCCATCTGTGTTTCACATTTTTCTGGCAGAAGGATCGCACAGATGGTTTAGGACTTCGTTAGATTTGATGTACCAGCGCAATTAACTGTGTGTTTTTCTTTGTTTTTGCTTGTTTTAGCATCCACAATGCAACTAATGCGCCGACTATTGTGCGGAAGTATGACTGGAAAGGATAAGGTTTTTTTGGGGTTGAGTAATGCGACTTGAGTTTTTTTTTTTTTTTAGAAACAGGGAAAGTAGGTACATTTGGAAAGCGCGAGGACCGTGCCACTTAATGCGTTCCAGAAGAGTTAATGGGTCAAAGATTCTGAATTTTTGATGGTATTTGTTGAATTTTTTTTAATTTTTAAATTTTGTAATTTCGAGTTATATGGTTCTTTTTGTAGTCTGAAAAATAGTCAAACAAAAAAATAAAAAATTTCCTTTTAAACTTTGCAATAGTGAACGTTGGTTCGAATCTCAGTGAAGCAAAAATTAATAAAAACATTTTTCTAATAGCGGTCGCCCCTCGGCAGGCAATGGCAAACCTCCGAGTGTATTTCTGCCATGAAAAAGCTCCTCATAAATATATCTGCCGTTCGGAGTCGGCTTGAAACTGTAGGTCCCTCCATTTGTGAAACAACATCAAGACGCACACCACAAATAGGAGGAGGAGCTCGGCCAAACACCCGAAAAGTGTGTACGCGCCATAATATATATATATATATATACCTTTACTTTGCTCGCAACTGTATATGCCCCAAATCCGTTAAAGGGCTACCGATGCACTCCTCAAAAATATCTTGCATTTTTTTAATTTTGTAATTTCAAGTTCTATGATTTTTTTTGTAGTATCAACTATATTTTTATCAAAAAAAAAAAAAAAAAATCTCAAAACTTTGCAATATGGCACTTCCTTTTTTTGCACCCAACAGCCGTTAAGGGGTTAAACGTTCAACTTCTGACAACACAAAACTTTGGTCGACGCAAAAATTTTACATTTTATTCCGACGGTTCTCTATAGCGGAGTCGAGTATAGCGCAATTTTACTTGTACACACACAAATATTATAAGGGTGGTTAAATTTCAAGGGCCGATGTTGAATGTGAACCACACCTAAACGTCTACGACACCGTTGGACTTCTTTCTTTGGGGTTATTTGAAAGAAAAGGTGTACGCCGATAAGCCAGTAACAATTGAAGAGCTAAAGGATGAGATAATTCGGCACATTAACGGCATAGAACCTCAATCATGCCTCAGCGTCATCGAAAATTTGGACCATCGGATGGAGGTGTACCGCCATTTGGCCGATATTTTGTTTCACACGCAATTGAGCCATGCCAATATTATCATAAAAAAAAAAATGACAATAATTTCCGAAAAAAATTGTATTTTATTCCAAGTCAACACCGGCCCTTGAAACTTAACCACCCTTTACACAAAAAATTTAAATGATCAAAATATTTGCTTATAAAACAGTAGAAGCTGTTATTTTTTGTACTGACTTTTGTGTCCACAGCTGTATAAGTGGCATTAGCCCCGCAAGCATTCGGTATTTGCTCATAAACACCAACTTAGTACACGCAATTTTTCACGCCACTTCAAACGGTCGCCTGCATTTCTAGAAACACACATACATATGTATGTGTATGCATGTTCCTATAATTTTTCTGTCAAACACCACATTGTTGCAAAAATATTTTTTTCCTTCTTTTTGCTAGTTTCTATTCGTTTGAATTGTGGATTTTGGATTGCTTATAATTTTGGTATTTGCTGATATTTAAAAATTTTTTTTTTATATTTTTTTTTTATATTGTTTTTTTTTTATTGTTTTTTTGGTATCGAACGAGTCACGAACAATTATTTTATAGTGTTTTATTTGTTTTTGTTGATTTGTGGAGCTCGTTGTACCACCACCACCAAATGCGTATAATTGCCGGAGGTGCGCATAAATTACACTTAAGTTATTGAACTATTCCACTTTTGTATTTATGGTGAGTTGGCGAATTCCGCTACCCAAATCCGTTTAAGTAATAGCTGGCGCCAAGGAGGTGGTTAATCGATGGCATGAGATTTATTTACTTAACTGGTATTTGTGAGAGAATTATTTGCAAGTTTGTATACCCAACGTGGAGAAAATGGAAATGTAACTGATTTAATTAAATGATTTTAGGTAGGAAGTTAAGACGATAATTTTAGTAATTTCTAAATGAGTATAACTTTTTGTTCAGAATGAATAATAAACCTTTCTAAATACACATGTGTTCCAAATAATACAGGGTGGGCCATAT
Organism: Anastrepha ludens; assembly: GCF_028408465.1. NCBI lineage: Eukaryota > Metazoa > Arthropoda > Insecta > Diptera > Tephritidae > Anastrepha > Anastrepha ludens. The sequence continues at coordinate 42,344,123 of NC_071499.1, read as the reverse complement.
AGCGTTTGCTTTTTGAAAGGTTTGACATTTACGAAATGGGACGCTATACGCTTGAACAAAATTGGGAAATATTGAAAACCTATTTCCAAAGTGGTGAGTCTTCTACTCAAACTGTGAGAAATTTGAAAAAAAAATTCCAAAAAAAAGAGTTGCCAACAAGACAGTTTGTGGATCAATTTGTTAATCGTGTTCGTGAAAGTGGATCGTTAATGGATAAAACAGCACGTGAACGTGCTCTTACAGTGCGAACACCCGAAAACATTGCTGCTGTAGCCGCAAATGTGCGTGAACATCCAACAACTTCAACTCCTCATCGTTCTCAAGAATTAAACATTTCACGCACTTCTTTGAGGAGAATTTTGCATAAAGACCTCGGTATCAAGGCTTACAAAGTTCAATTGGTGCAACAACTGAAGCCTAATGACCATCCAATGCGTTTTTGGTTCGCTCAATGGGCAGAAAATCGTTTGACCGAAGATGAGCATTTTTACCGAAAAATCATCTTTTCTGGTGAAGCTCATTTTCATATCGGTGGCTACGTCAATAAGCAAAATTGTCGAATTTGGGGCTCAGAAAATCCACACGTTACTGTAGAGAAGCAAATGCATCCACAACGAGTCACTGTTTGGTGCGGTTTTTGGTCTGGCGGTCTGATATCTCTAAATTCATCAAATTCGAAAAAAAGTTCAAAATTGAACTGGACGACGAGGTACACTGGAGCACACCTGTATTTCAAAGTAAATTCCAGAAGTGGTATACAGTTGGCCCAAAGACTCCAGAAGGCATACGCGTTGGAATATATAACCTCAAAACTAAGCGTTCTGTGCTGATGGGTAGCTTTCGAAGCACTTTCCAGGCGGAGGGGTATGTCATTTGTCTATGTGGAGAGATTACCTTAGACAGGAACTTCCGGAATGAGCGAATTGCCTTTTTGTGCGAAATTCAGGCCGCACTCAAGGCTCTAGCATCTTGTGATATTAAGTCCTTACTGGTTCTTGAGTGTAGCGTGAAACTCAATGAATTAGGAAAGTATAATCGCATCCAGCTAATTTGGGTTACAGATCACAGTGGTGTAAGAGCTAACGAAGCACTTTCTATGGGACAATACACCTTCAAGGAGAACCATGGTGGTGAAGAGCTAAGGGTAAGGGATGTTAGCTGTCGTCAAATTATTGAGCTATGCAAGGCGAAAGCGGAGGATGGTTCCATGTGTAGAAGTCCACGCAAGTGGGGAAAGTTACTGATCGCCATTCACTTGGGAGTGGCCAGGACGATTCTTCTACATATGGTTCAAGCAGCTCACAACGGCCGGGATTAGCCCACGTATCCTCTGGGTAGCTTCCGAACACCCGTTCGGGAGTGAGCTAACGTGAGAAGGCGAAGCATTCCAGGATAGGTGGTTGTGCGCTGGGTTTGGGACCCGCCACTTAAAAATCCCCCCCAATGAAAAGAATTAACAAGCCTCGGATGAGAACTGCCTTTACTGATGACGACCCCTGCAAACGAAATAAGGAATATGATTTGAGGGCATGCACCTGGAATGTCCGGTCCCTTAATGGGGAAGGTGCCTCTGCCCGGCTGGTTGATGTCCTCGTGAGAGTAAAGGCTGACATCACTGCCATCCAAGAGATGCGATGGACGGGGCAAGGTAAGAAAACCATAGGACCTTGCGACGTCTACTACAGCTGCCATGTAAAGGAGCGCAAATTCGGTGTCGGATTTGTTGTGGGAGAGAGACTTCGTCGCCAAGTACTGTCGTTCACTCCGGTGGACGAGCGTCTCGCAACAATCCGCATCAAAGCCAGATTTTTCAACATATCGCTAATTTGCGCCCACGCCCCGACGGAAGAGAAGGACGATGCGACCAAAGATTCCTTCTATGAGCGCTTGGAACGTTCCTATGAGCGCTGCCCCCGCCACGACATAAAAATCGTGCTTGGCGACTTCAACGCCAGGGTGGGCAAGGAGGGAATTTTTGGTCCCACAGTCGGAAAATTCAGCCTGCACAACGAAACATCCGGTAACGGACAGAGGCTGATCGACTTCGCCGGGGCCCGAAACATGGTAGTCTGCAGCACCAGATTCCAGCATAAAAAGACACAAACCAAGCTACCTGGCTGTCTCCTGATCGGAAAACGCGAAACCAGATCGATCATGTTGTGATAGATGGAAGACACGCTTCTAGTGTATTAGATGTACGTACGATCCGAGGACCCAACATCGACTCGGATCACTACCTTGTTGCAGCCAAACTGCGCACACGCCTCTGTGCAGCAAAAAACGTGCATCTACCTACGCAAAGAATGTTCGACATCGAAAAGCTGCAATCACAACAGACAGCCAGAAGATTCGCCACTCGACTCTCACTCCTGCTCTCGGAGAGCACTGCCCAACAAACCGGCATGCGCGAGCAATGGAGCAACATTTCTCGTTCCCTACGTACCGCCGCCGAAGAAGAAATCGGATTCCGGCGAGCCCGAAAAAACAATTGGTACGACGAGGAATGTCATGCTGCCGCAGAAAGAAAGGATGCCGCCTATAGAGCCACGCTGCGATCGGGCGCAACGCGAGCCATGTGGGATCGCTACAGAGAGCTGAAAAAGGAAGAGAGACGTATTATCCGACAGAAGAAACGAGAGGCCGAAATACGTGAGTGCGAGGAGCTTGAGATGCTGGCCAATAGGAACAACGCCCGAAAATTTTACCAGAAAGTTCGGCGGCTTACAGAAGGTTTTAAGACCGGGGCGTTGTCCTGTAAGAACAAAGACGGTGATCTGGTGACTGACGTACAGAGCAATCTTAAATTATGGAGGGAACACTTCTCGAACCTGTTAAACGGTGACAGCTGCGCATGTCATAGAGAATGTGAAGATCCCGATACCCCAATCGTTGACGACGGAATTGTCGTTCCGTTACCCGACCATGACGAGGTGAGAATAGCAATATCACGGCTAAAGAACAACAAAGCCGCGGGCGCCGACGGACTGCCGGCTGAGCTATTCAAACATGGCGGCGAGGAGCTGGTAAGGTGCATGCATCAGCTCCTATGCAAAATATGGTCGGATGAAAGCATGCCTGCCGATTGGAATTTAAGTGTGCTCTGCCCAATCCATAAGAAGGGCGATCCTGCAATTTGTGCCAATTACCGCGGGATTAGTCTTCTAAATATCGCCTATAAGGTTCTAGCGAGCGTATTGTGTGAAAGGCTGAAGCCCACCGTCAACCAACTGATTGGACCTTATCAGTGTGGCTTCAGACCTGGAAAGTCTACCATAGACCAAATATTCACAATACGCCAAATCTTGGAAAAGACCCATGAAAGGAGAATCGACACACACCATCTTTTCGTCGACTTCAAAGCTGCATTCGACAGTACGGAAAGGAGTTACCTGTATGCCGCGATGTCTGAATTTGGTATCCCCGCAAAACTAATACGGCTATGTAAGATGACGTTGCTCAACACCAGCAGCGCCGTCAGAATTGGGAAGGACCTCTCCGAGCCGTTTGATACCAAACGAGGTTTCAGACAGGGTGACTCGCTGTCGTGTGACTTCTTTAACCTGATGTTGGAGAGCATCGTACGAGCCGCAGAACTTAATCGCTCAGGCACAATTTTTTATAAGAGCGTACAATTGCTGGCGTACGCCGATGATATTGACATCATCGGCCTTAACAACCGCGCTGTTAGTTCTGCCTTCTCCAAACTGGATAAAGAGGCAAGGCGAATGGGTTTGGTGGTGAACGAGGACAAAACGAAGTACCTCCTGTCTTCAAACAAACAGTCGGCGCACTCGCGTATCGGCACCCACGTCACTGTTGACAGTTATAATTTTGAGGTTGTAAAAGACTTCGTGTATTTAGGAACCAGCATTAACACCGATAACAATGTCAGCCTTGAAATCCAACGTAGAATCTCTCTTGCCAACAAGTGCTACTTTGGACTAAGTAGGCAATTGAGCAGTAAAGTCCTCTCTCGTCGAACAAAACTAACACTCTACAAGACTCTCATCATGCCCGTCCTAACGTATGGCGCAGAAGCTTGGACGATGACAACATCCGATGAAGCGCTCTTGGAGTGTTCGAGAGAAAGATTCTGCGTAAGATTTTTGGACCTTTGCACGTTGGCAACGGCGAATATCGTAGACGATGGAACGATGAGCTGTATGAGCTTTACGACGACATAGACATAGCGCAGCGAATAAAGATCCAGCGGCTTCGTTGGCTGGGTCATGTCGTCCGAATGGATACAAACGCTCCGGCTTTGAAAGTATTCGATGCGGTACCAGCTGGTGGTAGCAGAGGAAGAGGGCGGCCTCCTCTGCGTTGGAAAGATCAGGTGGAGAGGGACTTGGCTTCACTTGGAGTGTCCAATTGGCGCCGGTTAGCACGAGAAAGAAACGACTGGCGCGCTTTGTTAATCTCGGCCAAAATCGCGTAAGCGGTTATCGCGCCAATTAAGAAGAAGAAGAGAAGGCGAAATCCTTTCTCGGAGCGTACAACCAAAAGAGGTTTGAAAATCTCTTAACTCTTCCCAAAGATGAACTGAGAATGCTCTGCGGCATTCTCACAGCCCATTGCAGACTGCGTAGTCATCTGCGCCCTCTGACGCTTGTCGTTTCTGTGGCCAATTCCAGCAGACTCCAATGTACCGTTTACTTGAATGCAGCACACTAGCGCGGAGAAGGTTGAGACATCACGGGCATTTGCAGCTGGAAGAAAGCCACGTACGTTGAGTCCAACTCAGTTCTATCTTAAGTTTAATAAGGGAACAGAGTCTGGATGATGTAATACAATGTGATGAGTAGAGGATATAAAAGACCAGGAGGTCGGAATGCAAGTCTCCAATAAATCTAAATCTAACTCAATTTCTAATCGCTGCATACCGCTGCGCTAACCTATCAGCAATTTTACGTCAATTCTACGCAACTGGTTTTTGTCACTACACCAAAAAGTTGTCTAAAAAGTTTTGCTTGCCTAAGGGCAGAAAGTCTATTGCTTTTGGTACAAGTAGACCTACTATATTTTTAGCCGCTGGCAGTAGAATGGCTACGACTACAGAATGATGGAAGAGCCTACTCTTGCTTGTCCATCGGCGGCTAGTGACTAGCGATCAGAGTTTTTCTACCCCATAAGCTGAAGGCTTTCATAAGAATATTTTACTACTACACCCGCAAATTCGTCTAGATAACCCCTATACAGGGTTTGATTGAAAAGTAATGAATCTTCCCGCGCGGAGCGTCTGCCAAGCGATCAACCGAATCGGCTGGTGGGGGAAAATGATCGTTGGACCTTCCCCTTCCACTGAAAAACCGGCCCCAGTTCGCTGGCAACAGCGGTGCAGTCAACATCGCTCCGCGCGTGAAAGCTGTTTTAAAAGTGTGTTAGGATTTTGCAGTAGCGAAAATGCAGCTGATCATCTTTTTCGACTCTCAAGGCATCGTCCACAAGGAGTCTGTACCTCCAGGAAGCACTGTAAACGCGGCATTTTACAAAGAAGTGCTACTTCGGCTGAAAAACCGCGTCGCCCGGGTTTGGCCGAACTCGTCAGAAATTGGACGCTTCATCACGACAATGCGCCGGCGCACACCGCCTTCCTCTGCACCTCTGCATTGGCCAAGATGGGGGTTCCGATGCTTTCCCACCCTCCCTACAGCTCAGACCTGTCCCCTCCGGACTTCTTCTTGTTCCCGCATCTGAAAAGAAAGCTGAAGGGGAGGCGTTTCGACTCCATCGAGGCAATCCAAAAAACTGTGAGAGCCGAATTGAACGCGATTCCGGCGGATGATTTTAAAAAATGTTTACTGCAGTGAAAGGATCGCTACCAGCGGTGTATTGACACTCAAGGGTCCTATTTTGAAGAATATTAGTTGTATAAGCCAAAATTTAATAAAACTGCTTTAAAAAAAAGGCTCATTACTTTCCAATCAAACCCTGTACTACCGTCTGCCTATCAGAGAAAATGGCAGTATGGCAACGAATCTTTCGCGAAGCTTATGCTGGTACAGGGCAAGATTGTTATGACCTCAGCCTGACATATGGTAAACCAGCCACTTTCCTAATGTGCTAGAGAGTTTAGAACCTGCTTCAAGTATACGGCCACTCATGCGTTCAACCATTTGTAAACCATCTGCGCATGCTAAGCGTTTGGACTACATTTCTGCGAACTTTACTTAAAAAAGATAGCAAAATAGCAGCGCAACTGAGTTCGTACAACGATCGCTCAATTGAAGTCCCATATACTTGCCACACACAACAACTTTACAGAGGGTATACGAAATGTACTGCACTTAATTTTACTTAGCTACTGAGTGCCCTTGCGAGCTTTGATTAATTCGCTTGCTCCTATTATTTTAGTGAACCATTTCCGCAATATATTTATTATTTTTAGAATTCTCTCTAACTGTATTATATGTAGGCGTGCATAACCACTGCACGTGCCGCAAATATAATCGACAATGATTGATGGAACTTAAAAAAGGAGGTATGTATTTAGCACATTTGTGTACATTTTCCAGCTCATAGTGTCAACTGCCAATCAAATGCACAGCATTAAAACAATGCCGAAACGTGCCTAGCAACTTGTCAACTATTAATAACCGCACTTAAGTACAGTGCTTAAGAGGATACTTGTGCTAGGCTGTTTACTTACATAGCAACCTCTACACGCCAAGGCAGAGGTGAAAGGTTTGCCGATCTATGCGCTCACACAGGTTACTTAAATCAATGAACCAAACGACCAGGTGACGCCCTGTGCCTCATTTCCACAAAGTTTCGTTTATAATTTTATTACTTTTGCTATGAATAGTCCATTGTTTTTTACTTTGCTTAGGAAATTGCCAAGTAATTGCTTGCCAAGAATCACAGGTAAACAACCTTTTAGAATAGATTTCGTTTTTTCATTTTTGTTATTTTAGCACGGATTGCGTATACGCCATGTTGACCGCTATTCCCTGCCAAACCAGAGTTGAGTACCTAAAGTGAATAACACAAACAAAGGCACTTACAATAAATTCCAAGCATGCCACGCTCCTTCTACCCAAGCACTTGCATATTTAAGTTCTACTTTATTCGACAGTAAGTAGTTAAAGCATCAAATTCGCTGAGAAAACAGTGTAAATAATGTAAAGTACGGTGGAGTAATGCTGCATTTTCTTCTTTCTACGATGTTCATGTGGAAATTGTTTTGTGTAATACGCGTAAGAGCAAATAGTTGTTGGAAGGCAAACAGCTAAAGAAACAGGAGTGCGGATTTACAGCACTCACACGTGGTTACATACATATGCATGCATATATCTACAGTTGAGTTCACAATAAAAGCAGCGCCAAATACTACATGCTTTTGATCATTTTTTATTTCTTATTTAAAGGTTATAAACTGTTAGAATTAAAAAAAAAAATTTTTTTTTCTTAATGTAGGTACATATAAATGGTGGTTAAATTTCAAGGGCCGATGTTGAATGTAAACCACATCTAAGCGTCAGCGACACCGTTGGACTTCTTTCTTTGGGGTTATTTGAAAGAAAAGGTGTACGTCAATAACCCATCAACAATTCAAGAGCTAAAGGTTGAGATAATTCGGCACATTAACGGCAAAGAACCTCAATTATGTTTCAGCGTCATCGAAAATTTGGACCAGCGCATGGTGGTGTGGCGCCAAAGCCGCGATGGCCATTTGGCGGATATTTTGTTTCATACGTAATTGAGTTATACCAGTAATATCATAAAAAAGAGAAATGATAATAATTTCTTAAAAAAATTGTATTTCATTCAAAGTCAACACCGGCCCTTAAAACTTAACCACCCTTTACGAAAGAAAACACACAGAAAATTTAATATCGTTTCGGTGAATATTTTCGAAGTTACACGCAAATTTGAGTAGGCGTTTTAGAGTAAAGTAAAGTGCTTTTCAAACTTTAAACACGTTTTTCTCAAAATGGTGTTTTCAAAGTCGGTGATCAACATTACCTGAAAACGGCTAAGCCTATTAGTCTCAATTTGTAATACGAGCTTCTTAGATATACTTTTTAGTAATTAATTCAAGATTTCTTCTCGCCGAAAAATTTTTTTTTATAAAACATTTTCTTTTATAAAAAATTTAAGGCCAAAATTTTGTCCAAAAATCAATTTTTTTTTTGTGAGAAACCGTCATTTTGTTAAAAAAATGTATTTTGCTTAATCCTTCGATTAATTACTAGATTTAACATAACTTTAATGAAATCTGTTTGTTTTTTTATCATTTCAGAGGATCCAGTTCAGAGATATAGTGGTCCCCGCAAAACACCTCTTTTGAGAGGAGCTCCCGGAGATCACCAGATGGTTCCCAGATAAATGGTTTTACTAATACTACGTCTTAGTATCTTATAGAAGACCGCAGGGCGGTGTCCTCTCGCCTCTCCTTTGGCTAGTAGCTATGGAATGAAGTATGATGCTTTAACTCGCTTAACAGGGGAGGAGTAAAGGTGGTAGCATATGCCGATGACTTGATATTAATAGTCTTAGGACCCTTCACATCAGTAATGGCTGGAATTTTGGGAGGTGAAATGGCAACACTCAGTAGTTGGGCTGCCAGTTGCGGTCTCAGAGTCAACTCTGACAAAACGGAGTTGACGCTATTCACCAGCAAATACAAGCCTCCGCCTTTTGAGCTTCCAAGACTAAACAACCAGTATCTTACACTCGCATCGGAAGTCAGGTATCTTGGTGTAATACTTGACCCCAAGCTCCACTGGAAGTTGCACATAGAAAATCGAGCTAAGAAAGCCAGTATAGCCTTCTACGCCTGTAAATCTATGTTCGGCAAAAAATGGCGTATCAAGAGCGTAGTGGTTTTGCCTATTTTGACATATGGTTGCCCAGTTTGGTGGATAGCTCTTCAGAAGGGCTAGAACACCACTAACCAGAGAGAGTGCAGAGAACTGCATGTGCGGGCATCACTGGTGCTTGTAGAATATGTCCCACTGCTGCGCTCAACGTTATTCTGCACTTACTTCCTGTGGATCTGCAGGTTAAATACATTGTTGCTCAGAGCGCTTTAGGTTGAAGGAGACCTGGCCTCTGGAGACAATTTCCTGTAGGACATAGTAGCATCTTGAAACAGATCTCCCCTTCCTTCTCTGTTCTTCGCACTGAGCTCTCCATCTGCAAACTGTGCTTTGAGGGTTGTGCTAGGGCTATCTTTCTGAGCAGGCAAGACTGGAAGGAGAGGAGAGTCGGCACGGACATAGGTACACTGACGGATCCAAGATGGAATCTGGAGTGCGAGCAGGGGTTTTCTCTAAATCAGTCAGCATTTCGGTCTCCTTTAAACTGCCGGAAACCAGCAGAGTTTTTCAAGCAGAGATCTTCGCGATCCTACAGGCATGCAAAATGCTTCGGGATCGCTGTCGGGAGGGAGATATTAACATTTTTTCCGATAGCCAAGCTGCGATCAAAGCCCTGTCGTCGCCGTATTGCAGCTCTATTCTTTGTGAACTCCTGTAAAGAGGAACTGCAACGTCTCGAACGTGCAGGAAACATTTTGTTTTATCTGGGTTCCTGGGCACAGGAATATAGAGGGAAATGAAATTGCCGACGAGCTGGCCAGGGAGCGGTCGACAGTACCGGCTTCAGCTGTTCCCCTCTCAGACATCGGTGTCCCCTTGATCGTTGTTAAAGGGAAACTACACAATTTCTCTATAAAAAAGGACAAGACAGATGGAGGTCTGTCTCGTGGTGAAACACTATGTCTTTTCGAAAACACTACGGCCCCAATACGATAGAAACAGAACGCTTAAGGTGATGGGAGTCCCCCGCCATTCTATTTCTAAACTCACTGGTCACTGGGTGATCGGTACTCATGCGGAGAAGCTTGGAATTCCGTACAACCCCTATTGCAGAAGCTGTGGGGATCCTACAGAGAAAGAAACACTTTCTCTGCAAATGACCGGCTCTGGCGGCTAGGCGCTTAAGATTCGTTAGTGTGCCTTTTGAGGATGACTTGAAGAAATTCTCCAGCCTAGATCCTTTTTCTTTTCTCTACTGAATCATCAGCATTGGATGGCTGTAGAAAGTTTTCTCTGCCCAAAATTTTTCATTGCACGGGTAGTGGTCCATATTATGGTATCAAAACGGCACATAAGTACTACTTGAAGTGTGCCTGGGGTACTCTTGCCATCTTACCTACCTACCTGCCTAAGTCTTAGAATATAGTTAAAAGATGACATAATATGTGTACAAATTTCTGGATCAATAAATTTAAAAGTTTTCTCAGAAAAAGTTCTGGAAAATGCGCTTTTTTCGGCCTTCTAATCAAAGAAAATAGAAAACGCGATTTTTAAAAGTTTTGTGCCTCTTTAAACTTCTACTTTATTTTTAACAAAATTTAATTTGCTTCACAACTGCATACCCTTGTATGTAATTTTTTTACAAATTTTAAATTTTTTATGATATTTAATTGCATTTTTTTTTAATTCCTTACATTGTGTGAAATTACGATTTATATGATTTTTGTTGTAATATAAACTATATTTCTATAGATTTGCTATAAAAACATGAAAAAAGTCAAAATGAAATGTAAATTAACAGTCGCGCTGCTATTGTTGTGAACATAGGTATACCCACATACACACACACACACACAGGTGTAACTCACTTTACTTGTCTAAAGCAAATATTGGCTTTGCTACTCGCGCATTCCCATATAAATAATGGAGATGAATAGCTGCGTAAACGCTTGCGGTTGTTTGGTTGCATGAGTTTGTGCGGCTGCATGTGTGCCTGTAGTACTGCTGTGGGTCGTGTACATGTCTATAACACCTGCGTGAAATGTTGAAAGTATTTACGAAGCGACTTAGAGACTTACGGAGTCTGATTGCCTTGTTGTTTGTGCTTCTTTTGTGGGAGTAATAAACATGTTTACAATGAAACGTTTTTCGCTGCCGATCAGATTCTTCACTTCAAGAGTGCTTAAGTTTCGAATAAAATATCTACGAAAGTAGGGGAATATATGAATTTCTGCAGCTCTGAGCTGAAATATAAGTTCCTCATAAATAAAGTGAAATTTAGTTGTAAACTGGGAAATCTACATGCCACGTCGGCATTCACGCTGAGTGCTCTATTCTAGAGTTGGCTCTGCGATGCTTACAGAACGTGGGGGTCATATATTTTCGCTTGTGGCAACAGGTTTCATGATAGATTACTACTCTTCTTAGCACAAGCCACTAATGGGCATTGCTGATGATGTTTACTGCACTTATTTATGCAGGGTATTTCAAGTTCGAGTTTGTGTTTTAGCAGTGGTTGGAGGTGGTGTTGGTTATTGAATACATTTTTTTCTGCTTGAAAATCATACAAAAATAAATCAAATACATTTTGGTTATCAGAAATCATTCATGCTTTTGCTTGAAAATTATATACAAATAATTAAAGTTCACAAAACTGGTGATTCTTTGAAAATCTTTAATTTCGATATTTTTTTAAATTTATTTTCGGTTATTATATTCGAAAAAAAAATATGGAAACCTTATAGTCTGCAAGCTCACCACAAGACGTACGCACAGCAGTGCATGTTCGTCTCGACCATTCAATTGAAAATACCGCTTCTTTTAGAGTGAGTCTTCACGAAGGTGAAAACTTGCCAATTTTCGGCTTTATGTAGACACACTTGCACTCACTCAATAAGTAACCCATTTTATCCTTTGCTAATATTCGCAATAATAATCATACTTTACTTTTTTTTTGTTAATTTTTTATAAAAATCAAGTTCGAGTTTCATTTTATAGTAAAAGCCTTATAAACCGAAGCTGTGCACAAAATTCAGAAAAATTTAACAGATTTCAAAAAGTTATCATCCAACTCTTTCATCCGAATTTTTAGAATATTTTAAGGTACGTAGTTTTATAACCCATTAAATTTTGGTGCAATAAAGTGCAAGTTTAAAGACGCTGAAGAAACGCGTCGAGTTTTGACAATTTTCAAGATTTCAAGAAATTATCATCAAACTTTGCAACTTTGTCATCAGATTTTTTAAAATATTTTAAGGTACGTAGTTTTATAATCCATTAAATGTTGGTACAATAAAGTCCAAGTTTAAAGACGCTACAGAAACGCGTCGATTTTTGACAATTTTTTTCATATTAGAAATGCGACGTTGACAATTTTCTTCCATAAAAAGTGCATATTAGGAACTCTTTTATGTGTCTCAACTGACTGTAGCGTTGAAAGATGATTTTTGAATCAATTTATGCATCATCTCTAGCATCCGAGTTGGAATAATAAAACTCGCTAGTTGGAGAAAACGAGATCGGAAAAAATATTTACTCACGAGTCAAAACAAAATTGTCATGTGCAGTTTCAAAAGAAGAAAACAATATTTACGAGCCTATTTGATTAAGATAAAAAGTTAATAAGTTGTTATTGCGGTTCGCAAGCCGTTAGGAGAATAAAACTCCGGAGTCGACAAAAAGTCAAAAAAAAAAAAAATCATGTGAGTCCAAAAAAAATCATGTGAGTGCAAAAAAAAAAAAAATCATATAAGGAATTTGAGAAGAAGAAAATAATATACATAAGCTCATTTATTTAAGCTTAAGCTCATTTTATTAAGATAAAAAGTTAGCAAGTGGTTATTGCAGTTCACAAGTGGTATTTTTTGTGAGTGAGTGTAGAAACAGTGAAGGCCACTCTAAGAAGAGCAACTGAGCTCTAGCTCTACAACTGTTTGTCGATTTGTGTAGGAGAGCAAAGAAGTTAATTGTTTGGACGCAGCGCCAGTTATTCATACAAAGTGCAGGGATCTTCTTCTCCACTTAGTGCTTCCATTGTATTCGCAGGCGGTATTGCTTTCATAGCTTAGCAATGTGTGCCGAATACCATTTCTTCAGAGTATTATAGTTTTTCAGTATAGCATGGCAGGGCTCAGAAGTCGTAGTATTTTAATGTGCTCTACAAAATGCTTGCCATTATGAAAGCCTTAAAGTATGTTTTTCCAATTCTCTGCTACTTCGGTGTATTCAATTTTTAAATTACCTCTGCTGTCTCATTTTGTATTGCTCGAGTGCCTAGAAATGAGATTTATTCTTAATTATTGGTGCGGTCTCTTCGACTGAAAAAATTCAATACAGCTGAGATCGGTTCTCCTCATATCTCAAGTTTACCTGGAATGTCTGTTGACAAATTAGCATCTTCTTAAATATTTTCAAGAATTTACCTCGGTCTTCAAATCGTTTGCCTACTGTATTACTTTCCATTGAATCTTCAGACGCTCAATCTAAGAACGAGCCACAATAGATCTTTCAGGTCTCAGTGCAAAAGCTCCTCATAATAATAATTTCATACTTTCAGTGTTGGTCGATTAAAGTCCGTGGCGCAAGGTTGGTGAAATTAAATTTGACTTTGATGTAATGATGGCAATCCCTTCAGAAACTTTATAAGTCAAATCTGGAGATAGATGTCGGAATCTCCTTCCAAACACAAATGCGATACCCAAAGCTTGCACCAATTCATTGCTTCTCCAGTGCACTAGCGATAAGAGCCTTATATTTCTCGAGGAAATCTAGCACTTGGAAAGGGGTTCGATTATATTAGATTAGATTTTTGGGGGGTTGGACATGAACTATTGTACTACACCCGGATAGATATCAGTAGAAAGAATAGAGATAGGAAAGATAAAAAGTGGATGGTAAGACGGATAAATTAGTTTGAGGTCACTCTTCCACAAATCTCTTAGATTCACCGACGAATTTTAAGCGATCCGGAGGAGTTAGAGTATGAACTTTGTCCATACTCAGTGTATCGCAACCAAATATCCTAAGTCTGATTCTGGAAAATGCAGGACAGCTACAGAGAAAATACTCTGCAGTGTCGTCACTCTCAAGACAGGATAGGCATATCGGGCTGTCCACGACCCCCATGGTAGCCATATGCTGACCGCAGACGTTTTGCCCTGTGATTACACCCACCAGTACTCTCAGGTCTTTTCTGCTGAATTTTAAGAGAAAGGTCGCTGCTTTCCCGTTTGGTTCTTTCACAAAGCACTTGGCTGCTCTGCACAAGTTCAACTCAGACCAACGACCTCTGTGGGTAGACTTCATGAAGTCGTCAATCCATAGTTGAATCGATACGGAATCTAGAAACGGTTCAGGGCCTAGTGGCATACTTGCAGAGCCTTCATTTGGAAAGAGGTTACGGCCATTCCAAGTGCACATTTGTAAATCGCAGTCCATGAAGCGTTTGTGGATGAAGATGAAGCTCATGCCAAGTTTCTTGCGTCTTTTCATCGGCTTTTCTGTTATGGCCAGGGACATTATGTTCCGGGAATTTTAATATGATTGCCTTTGTATAGTGCCACGTTTTCTCCCATAGAGAAGATCGCATTTAATATATCGCCTCGCTTTTTTTTGGTAACATTCACTGCCGCCTCCGATGAAGCGACTCTTGGAGTGTTCGAGAGAAAGATTTTGCGGAAGATTTTTGAACCTTTGCACGTTGGCAACGGCGAATATCGCACACGATGGAACGATGAACTGTATGCGCTTTACGACGGTATAGACATAGCGCAGCGAATAAAGATCCAGCGGCTACGTTGGCTGGGTCATGTCGTCCGAATGGACACAAACGCTCCGGCTTTGAAAGTATTCGATGCGGTACCAGCTGGTGGTAGTAGAAGAAGAGGAAGGCCTCCTCTGCGTTGGAAAGATCAGGTGGAAAAGGACTTGGCTCACTTGGTGTGTTCAATTGGCGCCGGTTAGCACGAGAAAGAAACGACTGGCGCGCTTTGTTAAACTCGGCCAAAATCGCGTAAGCGGTTAACGCGCCAATTAAGAAGAAGAGAACAAATTACTCATTTTTAACTCTCTCTTTTGTTGGGTCATAAAGGTTTAATGTTTTTAATCAGAATCTTTAGGTGGTCTGCTATTTTACAGCCCAACAAGTTTTAGTATATAAAGTGTAAGTTTGAAATTGCTCAAAAATCGCGTTGATTTTTTTTTATTTTTTTCGCATACGATGTTGTGAATGTGCTTCCATATAAAAAACATATTCGGAAATATTTTATTAAAAAAAAAAATATTCAGGAGCTCCGCAAAAAAATCTTCAAAAGCAATGAGAATTTTGCGCCACTTGAAACTTGCATTTTGCAAGACCTTTTGCATAAAAAATGGTCAAAAATCAAGAATATCTCTAGGCACTTCAACTTGCATATTGTTAGACTAGTATTTGGTGTTCTATAAAACTGCATGCTCAGAATGTTTCTAAAAAGTACGAAATTTTTAAAATTCTTGTGAATTTTGCACAAAGTTTGGAACTTTGAGTTATATGGTTATTGTTGCAGAATACAGTATACTTTTTGGAAAACTCAAAAAAATTAGAAATCTAAAGCAAACATAGTTCAACATTTGTTAAGTTGCTGCGTTCCCATAACTTTGAACACAAGTTTCAGTGGGGAATATTTGGAGATATCTGACGGAAGTTGCCAGCGGCTTGAGCATAATTGAGCTATAATAATTTCTAACCACTCCCAAGTGAATGGAATTATTTTTATTATGTACCTATTTAAATGTAAGTCCACTCTAAAAAATGCCTATGTATGTGTGTACATTTGTATGAGAATATTTACAACCCAATCTTATTCGGTTTCTTACATCGCCGAGACTGTTGCCCTGACAGCAAACATTTTTGTTATTTGTTATTTTGATTGATTATTATCATTTTATAATTATGAGTATGTGAAAATGTATGTATGTATGTACGTTAATCTATACACAATGAAACAAAATGAAGTAACATAAAAAATTAAGGTAACAGGCAAAATCTTGCGTACATCTGTATGTGTGCGTACAAAGGAAATGAGAATACCTGCGTGGGAGCGTTACAAAAAAATATCTAATTAATCTAATGGCATTTCATTTTTTACACACATACATACATGAGCTCAAGTTTCACTGAAGGTAAGTGGACGCCCTGCTGGTTAATTGAGTAACAAACCACAGCATTTTTAAATAATAAAGGAAATAAATACAAAAATGCGGCTCAGAGACAGCAATAAAATTCAATACAAAGTAATTAAATCAAACAAATAACTAATAAAACTAATAACTAAAAATAACTAACTAATAATTGCCGAAAAAACTGTGCACCGAAAGCAAGAAAAAAGAGTTAGAACATACAAAAAACTTCATACCCATTTTAGGCGAACTTTAGTTTTCTCTATGAATCGGTGTGTGGGGCAGCAATGGGCTAACTAACTATCATTAAGGGGGTCGGGCCATCTGGAACGCCGAAAAAAGGTGTTTTTCGTGCTTTTTTTTTTTAAAAAAGCAAAACAACTCAGCTCATTCATATTTTGCGTATGTTTGGACAAACATATGAGCTGTATTTGGTTTTTTTTTTTTTTCACTTCAAAAACTAGCTAAATGACGAAGTTATCCCGGCTGCTACGTAGAGCGCTCTGACAGGAGTACCCAGTTGGCGGGCATAATAGCGTCCACGAGTCTCGTCTAAAACATGCAATTAAGTCTTTTTCTTAATTGTTAGCCTTTTTGTAGTCAATGAATCTCGAAAACAACAAAAAAACTTTTGAAAACTATTTTTTTTTTTGCTTGTAAAAGCTGAAAATCGATTTTTGGAGCTAATTTTCGCGATATTCTATCAATAATATCACTCCAAACAGTTTGTTTCTAGAATTTTTGGAGGTTCACATAGAATGGTACCCAAAAAGCTACAAAAAAGCCATGAATCCCGTCGATAGGTTAAATATTGCTTTTCCAGTTTCAAAAACATGGTTTTGAGATAAAGCGCTTTGAAGTTTTCAGAAGACGATAAGTTATGTACAGAACACTTACAACAATGAATGGCTAAACACCTACTCCTCGACCATAAAGATATCCTTCCGCCTTCTCGAGAAGCTCATTCTGCTGAGTTTTTTCTGTCCTTCTATCAATTCGAGTTTCTTTATTTCAATCGCTGTGACGTTGCTCTGCGCGTTCAATTCGGCTTTAGTCCGTTTTGTCGGCAAAAATTTTGCACTGTTGTCCGATTTTCAAGTCAAGTAGTCTCATCAACGTCAAAACAGGCCGGATAACCTTTGTTAAAAATTTCCTGCAGCACTAAACGCAGCAATTTGGACAACTTTTGGGCCCGAATTCAAATGTTTTGGAGCTATACGCCACACTGTGGCATTAAAAGGTTCATTGGCATTTTGAGTATGTCCGCCCATACACCTTACCACGAGATCGTCTTTCGAAAGATCTTCATAGATCGGAAGAATGTGCTTTTCCACATCTGGTCTTATAACCCATGGCGGGTGGGTGAAAGTTGTTAGCTTGCGCATAGCTTTAGCTATTTGCCATTAACACCAGCTTTCAGCGCCCGCAGGACAACTTCCGTGTTTAGGATTCTTGTCTGTCGAAGTACAGAGTTGTCATAATTGCCTTTTACATACATATCTCTGACAGAGTTGACATTCCTCATAATAGCTAATACGTAATATATTGTCAGTTTTTTGATGAGCACATCTGTCTGAGTCTTCCTTTCCCGCCGAGTTTTTCTTTCTTCTTAATGTTGCGAAGACGAGTGCCCATTCTTTTTGGAACGTGACCCACACATTCGCTTATCAACCGACTGAATATGCATGCTTCAAAAGCTTAACAAATGAATCGCGAAACAACAACATTCGAAAAAGTAACACGACTATCCATTGCACCTGCGGCAGAACTCGCTACCACTCAACTGGAGCAAATTCGAAACTTTATAATTTCTACAATTTTGGAGCTTTGTCGCTAAAATCACACATCTTCTACAATAGTTAACTGATTAAATAAAATAATAAAAAAGAAATCGATTTTTTATCGCCCAGATGGCCTGATCCCCTTAAACAAAAATCCATTATTTTCCCGATAGATGGCTGTGGTGATCGATAGCTAATAAAGTACTGAACAAAAAATCTTAAGTTTATGCTCGCTCGCTTTTGATACCAAACGAGGTTTCAGACAGGGTGACTCGCTGTTGTGTGACTTCTTTAACCTAATGCTGGAAACGATCTTGTGAGCCGCAGAACTTAATCGATCGGGCACACTGTTTTATAAGAGCGAACGATTCTTGACGTATGCCGATGATATTGACATCATCGGACTTAACAACCGCGCTGTAAGTTCTGCCTTCTCCAAACTGGATAAAGAAACAAAGCGAATGGATCTGGTGGTGAACAAGGACAAAACGAAGTACCTCCTGCTGTCAATGCTACCACATGAGTCAGCACACTCGTGTACGTCACTGTTGACAGTTATAATTTCGAGGTTGTAACAGACTTAGATTATCTAGGAACCAGCATTAACACCGAAAACAATGTCAGCCTTGAAATCCAACGGAGAATCTCTCTTGCCAACAAGTGCTACTATGGAGTAAGTAGGCAATTGAGTAGTAAAGTCCTCTCTCGACGAACAAAACTAAAACTCTAAAAGACTCTCATCATGCCCGTCCTCACGTATGGAGCAGAAGCCTGGACGATGACAACATTCGATGAGGCGTCCCTTGAAGTGTTTGAGAGAATGATTCTGCGTAAGATTTTTGAAATTTTGCACGTTGGTGACGGCGAGTGCCGCAGGTGATGGAACAATGAGCTTTATGACGACATAGACATGGCGCAGCGAATAAAGATCCAACGGCTACGTTGGCTGGGTCATGTCGTCCGGATGGATGCAAGCGCTTCGGCTCTGAAGGTATTCGAAGCGGTACCAGCTGGTGGTAGCACAGGAAGAGGAAGACCTCCTCTGCGTTGGAAACATCAGGTATAGAAGGACTTAGCTTCACTTGGTGTGTCCAACTGGCGCCGTTTAGTGCGAGAAAGAAACGACTGGCGCGCTTTATTAGATTCGGATAAAATCGCTTAAGCAGCTATCGCGCCCATCAAGAAGAAGAAGAACTTCTAGGAGTATTTCTTATATAGGCTGGAATTAACGCTATTATTACTGTTTTTGAACTTAGGAACTTTTTATTACTAAGGACATTCTGTTGCTAAACGAATAAAAAAGTTATAACAGCTGTGCTGCAGGAATGTAGACTAAAAGTCAAAGATCTGAAATGACCTGAAGGAGTGAGTCATCACGGATTTTTACTCACTCTCTGAGTGAAATCGTAGCTGTGCTAATCACCCACAGCATGAACTTAATCACCCACATTATTAAAGAAGATTCCAAAAATAATTTCTTAAAAATTTTTATAAAAGGCTTCTTTAGCTTAGTTTCGAAATACATAAATTTGTTCATTTTTTTTCCGTGGACGAAATTTCATCACCTTCCACCTCGCTTTGCTGACCAGCAAAAGTAATCGCATTGCTCACTAGTACTTCACCTCACATTCTATTTGCCTCCTAAGTAAGCAACACCAATAACTACCAGCATTGACTGTTGCATGTTGAGGTCAAAGGTGGCAACAACAGCCACAACCTTTATAAAGAGGCATAAAAATCTAAAACCAAAAACAAAAAAAAAAAACAGAGCGGCAAAAACCACCAGCAACAGAGATAGCAATTAAGCGACGCCCCTCCGTAGACCGACTGGTGTTGCTACCACCATTGAAAATAAAAGTACAAAACAAACTAGAAAAATTTTAAATTCGTTGTTAGAATGAAGCAATGCAAAACCCAACAAAGCCTACCCAACGTGGACGGGTGTAAAGTGCAATGGGTTGGGCTTGGGTTTGCGAATGGGCTTGTGCCGGTCCACGAGCCAGGTTGTTGTTGGCTGTTGATGATAGCCGTTGGAAATCTGTGTTAGCCATGCAACGCTGCTTAGTTTCACGTGAAAAGTGGTGCATGGCTGTGACGTTGTTTACTTTAATAAGTTTTTGTTTAATGTGTTGTTGTTTATTATTATTTTCGCAATTGCAATTGTTTAGTCTCACTGGTGTTGCATTAAATCTTTGGTTTTATTGCTTTTGCTACAGTTGGCAAATTGTTTTTGGTTTTTGTTTAGGCTAACGAATGTTCGCTTGTTGTTGTTGTTTTTTGTTGTTGTGGTTTTTTGTTGTTCTGGTGTGCAGTTCTCAGGCTTTCGTTTTTTGCTTACGTTTTTGTTCTTTTTTTATTTTTTTTTTGTTTTTTTTTTTAATTTTATTGAGTTGATTCTCAGAGTCTGGCTCTTTTTCAGCTTGTCGCGCCACCATCAGAGTTTCCTTTATGTATTATTTGGGTTGTTATGTTTTTAAACGTACACGTAAGGGTATTTTCGTGTTATATTTTTTTTTATTATTTTAGTTTTTACTTTTACATTTCCTAAACTTAAATTGGGTTAATTACAGCTTTAACGAACGAATGGATTTCATTTGTTTTCATTCTTGTTGATTACAATTTTTTCCTCTTTTGCCTTTTATTTGTTTATAATTTTTTATTTTTATTTTTTGTTTTGTTGCTCTATACTTCTGCTGAGTGAGTTGCTGCTCGTTAGTTAGCCACCAGATACTCAGCTGCTCCGAGTTTTGCTGCTGCACTGCATTTTTCTATTGCCTGCCTGCAATTCCGTTGTATTGGTATTTGTGTTCTATGCATTGTTTAGTTGTTGTTGTGGTTGTTGTTGCGTGAAAGCTAGTCTACACCAGTCATACTTCAATTCCAAACTTAATGAAGGTATTTTTCGGCTGTTGTACTGAGTTTATGTTTATGATGCCGTCATGGAGATAAGCCAAATGCACTGTTGCCAGAACTATGTAATTTGGAAGTTGTGCAATATAGCTCTCAGCATTTTTGTATACATGTATGCATATATGTGTATACAGATGTACATATGTATATGTGTTCATGTGTAGATTTACAATTAATTGCTGATTTCGGTTACCGTTAGGTATTGTTTCAGAGTGAGCATGAATTGAGGTGTAGATGTTTTTGACGCTTTTTAAGCATATTTTTTTTATTTTTTTTATTTTTGTTTTTTGGAATTGTTATTTTCGTATAAATTATGCGGTTTCCCGTATGCTGCTGGCTTTTAACTCATTCAAATGGGCTCATTAACTTAGATGAGCGCACAGATAAGAAAGTTGGAGAAAAAAGTAACTGTTGCCTATTTATAACCGGAAGCTTTTTGAAACTTTAGTAATTATCCGTAGACTTTGTGCTTTGTTTAAGCCTAATTTAAAGTCTTAACTAATAAGACCAAATTTGCCTCAAGTCCGTTCTGCAGAAGCTGTCTTGAGGACGAGATGGAATCCCCTCAACACCTTCTACTCAGCTGCCCTGCTCTCATCTGGCAAAGACTTAGACATCTGAGCTCTCATTTTTTCCCTACGCCTGCTGATATAGGTTAGGTTAGGTTGATGCGGTTGTCCTGTGGGGCACACTCAGGCTCATAGCTCAATGTGATGCCGCGTGGGCAGCTAGTCCCTATCTCTCCTAAAACCAGTGTGTACTTTTCAAAATTTTAAAATATCTCTGATTTCTGTAGAATTGAGATCTTCCAACTCATCAAAAAAATTGTTCACCCAGAATAGTAAACCTGCGTCTGGATGGAGCAGGACAGTGACACAGTAGGTGCGAGATTGTCTCTTCCTCATCCGCATCTAGACAACTTTTACAGAAGTCATGTGTTTGCAAACCCATCCTTTGGGCGTGTCTGCCTATTAGGCAGTGCCCCGTTATGACTGAGATCAATGTGCTAAGACTGTGTTTATTCTGGCTTAGCAGAGATTCTGTGCGTTCAGCATTTAGAGTCGGCCACAGTTGACGGGCGCTTTTGCAGA
Organism: Anastrepha ludens; assembly: GCF_028408465.1. Lineage (NCBI taxonomy): Eukaryota > Metazoa > Arthropoda > Insecta > Diptera > Tephritidae > Anastrepha > Anastrepha ludens. The sequence continues at coordinate 42,322,424 of NC_071499.1, read as the reverse complement.
TGGCTTCATTGCGCCATCTTTCGTTTGCTTTCCTTACAATTTCTTCAAGGATGACTAGCTTACATGGTTGCAAGGGTATCCTTATGTCATTGTCTATGTACTCATCAATCAATTTAGTGCCGAGTCTCGGCTCTACAGTTACCCTCAATGTCGCGATGGCCAGGAACATGTGTTACCTTTAGGTGAAATGACTCAGCCATCTCGTTAAGAGATGTGCGGCATTTCATGGAGACTACCTTGGAGGTTGTCGACTGTTTTGTGAGGGATTTTATCGCCGCTTGGCTATCAGTGAAAATGTAGATATCATTTCCGTATATCGCATCACACTGTATCAGTGTCGCGGCTTTTATTATTGCCATCAGGTCAGCCTGAAAGACACTACAGTAGTCGGGGAGACGAAAGCTGAAGGAGATCCCCAGATGTTCGAGATATGCACCTGCACCCACCCTGCCCTCGAACTTTGAGCCATCTGTGTATACTTGTGGAACTATCTCCTCACGTTCTTTTTAGCTGCCCTGCTCTCGACTGGCAAAGATTTAGACATCTAAGCTCTCATTTTTTCGCTACGTCTGCGGATATAGCGGGTCTAAATATTACAAATCTGGTTATGTTCATCAGAAGCATCATTGTAATTAGCCACCGTCGGCATCGTCGTAAATGAATGATCATCTTTCTCTAATTCCAAGGCTCCTTCTTCCTTCCCTTCTCCTTTCTCCTCTCTCCTGTATGGCATCACAACGGACGAATTTTGAATATTTGTCCAAGTGGACCCTTAGTTAGGGCAGTCATTTAACCTAACCTAACCTAAACTCAGACCAAAATTTTGAGTACTTTTCATCCATTCCATTTTTAGCTTAAAATTTGATGTGGTTTTAATTTTTAAAGAAATCTATTATTTTTGGGTACAACTTTTGCGTAAATGTTTTAAAACTGTTTTATGGTCGATCTTTAGCTTCTGGGCGATGCTACGATTACTAACGTGTTGGTTAACTTTCGATTGTGTTTGGGATTTTATCGACATTTTTTTTATTTTAGATATTTTTTTATAAAACTAAATTTCATTGCACCATACAAACCATATAAATCCAAGATAAAAACTTAGTGGACAATTCTTGGCCATTCGTCTAATGTCCACCAAAATTTCAAACCGTTCTAGTATAGGGTTTTTTAATAGGTACGCTTCAACTTTTTTCCGATAGGGAGGGCGAACGACGCAATATTTTTTATTTTTCGCTTGTCATTTGTAAACTTCATTAGTATACATTTCATCATGGAACGCTACACACTTGAGCAAAGATTGCAAATTGTGCAAATTTTTTATGAAAATCAGAACGATTATTATTTTCATAAAAAATTTGCTGCTACTTTAAGAACATTACGGCCATTTTACGGTCCATTTAACAAGCCGTCCCGTTTTGGGGTTATGTGAAGTTATTGGTCTACAGTAACACGCCGGCGACGATTTGTGAGCTCAGAGCCAATATTGAACGCGAAATTGCTGGAATTTCGGCCGATTTATGCAAAAGAGTGGTCGAAAATTGGGTTCAACGATTGGACTTCGTAAAACGTGCACGCGGTGGTCATGCAAAAGAAATCGAATTTCATACTTAAATGTATATGTTCAAACTGGATAATAAAAAAAAATTAGCTAAAAAAGTCAAACCGTTTGTGTTTTATTCAAAAAAGTTCAAAAGTTGAAGCGCTCTTACTGAAAAACCCTATATAATAAAATGAAATTTGAAATGGCTCAGAGTTCTCGTTGATTTTTCATAATTTTTTGCTTTGCGGTGTTGCGCATTTTCGCTATATAATAAATTTACGACAATTTATATTAGGAAAATGCGCCATTTTTTTCATAGTTAATTTTGATTAAAAAGTTTAAAATTGAATGAATATTTTTCGGTTTTTCTTAAGTCTTTTACAAATTTTAAAACTAGCCTTAAATTGGCCCTTATTATAGAGGGTGGTTAAATTTCAAGGGCTGATGTTGAATGTGAACCACACCGAAACGTCAAGTTTTTTTCTGCATTTCATTTGAAATTTTTCAATTTAGGACTAATTCTATTTGAATCGTTGAAAGACACGCAATCGAGCAACGCGTTAAAGTTATTCAGGCTTATTAAGAAAACGGGCGTTCAAATCAAAATGCATATTGCGCCTTCGTGGTTTCAGCGACGAGGCACATTTTCCATGCGTAATTGAGCCATACCAGTATTATCCTTACAAATATAAATGACAATAGTTTCCTAAAATAATTGTATTTTATTCAAAATCAAAACCGGCCCTTGAAACTTAAGCACCCTTTATTACAAATTACACTTTTCCAAAAAATATAAAAAAAATTATTTTATGAAATATGTAAAAAATTAGTAGGAACTTGCCAATATATGCGGGGCTTTCATACCTTTTTTTATACAATATTTAGATAAGTCATATACCAAAAAAAGTTGCCACTTCTTCTTAGAGGCCTTCTGTGTACCTGTCAACCTATGTAATCCCATGCCCCATGTAATCATTTTGCAAGCCATGCTTTCTATCTGGTACTCTGCCTTGTTGCGCTAATTTATACTAAAAAAATATCAAAATCTCAATTAAATGCATAAAAACCAACTTTCCCTGAACCTTAAGAAAATACCGAAAACTATCGCAACTATCGCACAAAACCACAATTTTCCGCTTTAATTATTACGAAATTCTTCTTTCTCGCTCTCCTCATTTACTTGCTTTCACATTCTATTATACAAGTACATATTGCAACATGCCACATGTGGTAACATGCTAAATAAAAGAGCAGCAAAAAACACAAAAAAGCCGATTGTCCAGCAATGACAAGAAAATAGTAGCAGAGTGTGACAATCAGTGTCCCTTGGTTTTGCTAATGTTGCAAGAGCCATAGCAGGAAAAATTGTTTGGAAAAACGCAAAAAAAAAACAGAAGTCAACGAAAATCTCCGGACGGAAATTTTGCGCAAACAAAGCAACAAGAACAAGAAAACAGCCAAATTACTCGACTGATGAGCGAGCGCTTTGATGTTGTTCATATGCATGTAGATGAGTGCTCATACATACATACACACATACATGTATAATACATATGTGTGAGTGTTGCTGCATTTGGCTTGACTTGGCTTGACACCACACAGTTAGCTATTTCCACCTCAGCTGCTCTTCAACTTTCTTCAACGGCAACTTCCACGTGATTCATCAACTCAAGCAGCGATGCATGCAACACGCCGCAGCAGTGGTTACAAACTTGTACATGTTACAACAATAAATCTGCTGGCCACTGTCATGCTAGTTATTTAGTTACTGTGGCACACATACACACACACACACAGTTTGTGTACAATTTTGATATACTCACTTCTATTTGGGGACGTTAGTACACACCAAGGGAAGACGACATGTACGGGTATGTGGGTATGTATGTATATGGGTATGCATGTATGTGGGTATGTATGTATATGTGCATGTATGTATGTATGTGTGTAAGTATTCATGCTAACGCTTATGACAGCATCCACATCAGCTGCTAAGGTGACGTGTTTCAGGAATTCCCACCTCAACGTCACACAAGCGAAATTTTATATCATACCCGGCCACGGCGTCGGAGTGCTGCGGAGATGCCGTTACTTTGGTTTTTTTCTGCTGTTGCAAGCATTTATGTCACCCTTGATGCCTTCTGAGCATGAGCCACTTTTTTGTTTTTTTTTTCTTTTTTTTTGTCGAGTTGCTGTGCTTGCAATGTTGATGATTTGCTTGGTTGCGTCAACTTTGATGGCACCTGAGCATGGCTGTGTGTGCGTGAGAGATAATGAACATTGCAAACAACATACACAATAATGTAAACAGCAGGAGTGTGCAGCAGGAAAATGAAGTAATAAAAAAAGAAATTTGTATGCAAACCAATTTGGAATTATAAAATATTTTACAAAGAGAAAAAGTATGATTCACATACAGGCGCTTGAACATACATACATATATACATAACATCTTTTAAATAAAAACTTTCTAATGAAAACTCAGTTTTCAATTAATTTTTCTTAACTTTTATTGAAGCAAACTTACGGGTGGTCAAATTTCAAGGGCCGATGTTGAATGTGAACCACACCTAAACGTCAACGGCACCGTTGGATTTCTTTCTTTGGGGTTATTTGAAAGAAAAGGTGTACGTCGATAAGCCGGCAACAATTCAATAGCTAAAGGATGAGATAATTCGCCACATTAACGGCATAGAACCTCAATTACGCCTCAGCGTCATCGAAAATTTCGACCATCGGATGGAGGTGTGCCGCCGAGGCCGTGCCAGCCAATTGGCCGATATTTTGTTCCATACGTAATGGAGTCATACCAGTATTTTCATAATAAAGAGAAATGACAATAATTTCTTAAAAAAAATGTATTTTATTCCAAATCAATACCGGCCCTTGAGACTTAGCCACACTTTATCATCAGCGCTTACAAAATACTTTATTTTTTGTAATTTTCTTTTTAATATAGACAATGGAAGTTTGTTCATATAAACAAAATTCATATGTTAGAGCTAAATGAAATACATTCTAAAGAATGAAATGACTATATTCAACGAGACAAAGGTTAGGCTAGACTAGCCAGGTCGCTAACTAAGTTACTTAAACCACTCCGTCCCTCCAATTAGTTCCTTCAGGGCGACAATTTGCAAATTTCCCAGGCATTCAAAGAAATAATCGCCAAGATATTTGGCACAGCTTCTTTGAAGTGCAGGACATTCACAGAAGAGGTGTTGTACCATTTCAATTTCTACTTCGCTTTGAAGACCCTGCAGTTAGTAGTCAGCGACCACCTTCTATAGGGTTCCGCGATAACGCTAAAATCAATCGCGGTATACTGTGCGTTTAGAGAAATGCTTGTATCCTCTACCACTCGCTGAAGGTCAAGTTCAGAGCCATTCCTTGCACACCTCATTCGCTCTTTCATTTCCCTCCACTCCAGAGTGGCTGGGAACCCAACAAAATGCGGTGTTGTGTTGTCGGATAATCGAGAGCGACCTCCTCGAACGAGACAAAACAGTTGCAACTTGTAGAAAGCAGTACATTACTTTATTATAAATTAAAATAAAAACTTAATATTTAGTGTCAAATCAATGGCTCTCCATAACTGCCTTGCCCCGCTTCAACATTGACGCTATCAAATTGTGAAGGATGGTCTGGGGTATATTTCTCCACGCTTACAGGACTCTTTGGGAGAAATGATCAGCAATTGCCACATTACTGCGACCAATTCTCTTTTTTACAACTTTCTATACGGTTTAGGAAGCTTGGCCGCCGTAGCCGAATGGGTTGATGCGTGACTACCATTCGGGATTCTGAGAGAACGTAGGTTCGAATATCGGTAAAACTCCAAAATAAAGAAACAAGTTTTTTCTCATAGCGGTCGCCCCTCGGCAGGCAATGGCAAACCTCCGAGTGTGTTTCTGCCCTGAAAAAGCTCATCATAAAAAAATATCTGCCGTTCGGAGTCAGCTTAAAACTGTAGGTCACTCCATTTGTGGAATAACATCAAGACGTACACCACAAATAGGAGGAGGAGCTCGGCCAAACAACCAAAAAGGGTGTACGCTCCAGTTATATATATATATAAATAGAGTTGAGGTCTGGGGATTGTGGGAGCCACTCCATTATCTTCACTCTATTCTAATGGAACCACGATGCTTTGTCGTATACTTCGGATCATTGTTCTGTTGGAAGACTCGCTTTAGTGGCATTTCCCACTCGTCATGTGGCAGCATTACGGATTTCATAATGCCTTTGTGAAGGGCACGAAAGGCCATAAGAACGAAGTGCAAACCTCATAAAGAATCTGAATCTGAATCTGCATCGAACTGTAAACATAGTGATTCAATGTACCATTACTACCATGAAGCGGCTCCATGGTAGGTAGGTAGGTAAAAGTGGCAGTCGACATCTAAACCAACTCAAACCATTGCTGATCCCTTGTGATACCACAGTAGACATAGTTTATCTTCTACCACCGCTAAACCATTTTGTTTTAAGTGCAAGCCCATTGATGTGGCTGACATTTGCATACCTAAGGTCATCAGTATCATTTAGAAACAATGAGCCAAAGTATCTGAACGTAGTGGCGTGACAACCCCACCAATAAATTTAATCGCCGCTTGGCTATCGGAGTAAGTGTAAGTTTCTCTAAAGGTAGTCACATTTTAGCCTAACCAGACAGAAGTAACGCCAAATCGGAAGAAGAAAAGCATCCCTAGGCCATAGCTATGGGCTACTATGTTTTATCAGAGTAACAGAACAGAGAAAACAGTATGATTTTTGAAGACGTCTGCTCCGTGGGCATCGGACACAGCATATGCCATCACTTCCTACCAAATTAAATTTGGACTCGGTGCTGAAAAGAACAGTTTCCTACTTGCTTACAGGCCAGTTTATGTGATCGTTAGCGAACTGCAACCGGTTTTGCTGATCAGCGGTTTCTTTGGGGATCGGTAACTGCGCAAATCAGCCTCGGTCAGGCGACGAGCGACAGTTCTTGAACAGATTGGTAACTCAAGCTCTTTACCAACTCTGGAGGTCTTTTAAGCGGAAATGTCTTTATCTCTTTTACAATCTCAGTATCAGTTTCTGAAATTATATATCTAGGGAAATGAATCGCTTTCCATATGTTTGGAAGGATTGTGATAGCATCAGTCACTGTATTCTATTCCCATCGGACGAATTCGGTCTTCTTCTATCAATAGCAAACCAGTTTAAAACAGGCGGTCGACCAAAAGTTACAGGAACTGATGAATTGTAAGAGTGATATGTTCCTTCAAGTGATATGTTCCATTTTCCGTCTTTGTGGCTGGTGTTGTTTAGCAGTGCACTACGCCCTGCCTGTCCGGTGTAATTTCCGATCGTCAGCCTCTTAATTCATCTAACGGTAGGCCCAGGAAACGAGCGGTTTCGACAGGCTGGGTCCAAGGGGAGAAGGGTTAGATGAATGAGTTTGAGATAGTATGCTAATATGTGGTTAGTATCGTTCGGTGTGTCTTCTTATGCTGGACATATGTACATCGTTGAATCCTACTTAAGCTTCAAACTGAGTAGAGACAATTCAATGAGCCTCACCATCGATGAGAGAGTTCTAGCAGCGAACAGATCGTATGCGTCGTTAACGAAACTCTTCAAATCAAAACTACTAAACAGACGATGCAAATTGACTCTGTATAAAACCATCATTAGACCAGTATTATGCTATGCAGCTGAATCGTGGACGCTAATTGAAGCAGATAAAACAAAACTGCAAGCCTTCGAACGAAAAGTACCCAGAAGAATTTTCGGAGCAATCAAAGACCACGGCGAGTGGCGGATAAGATGGAACGACGAGCTAGATCAACTGATAAAGGGCGAAAATGTTATACGTTTCATCAAAGCTCAGCGGTTAAGATGGCTGGGTCACATTACAAGAATGGACGGTACGAGGGCGCAGAGGAAAATCGTAGAAGCCAGAGCGTTCAACATCAGAGCAAGAGGAAGGCCGAGAACAAGATGGACCGACGAACTAGAGGACGACATCAAGAAACTTGGGATAACGAACTGGAAAAAAGTCGCAAGCGTTCGAGACGTATGGAGGTCCCACGTGCAGCAGGCCAAATCTCACAAAGAGCTGTAGAGCCAAAAGATGATGATGTACATTGAATATGTCGGGGTCGAGATCGTAATGGAGCCAAAGTTACATGGGTCCTACGAGAAGGGTCTCGGTACTTCTTCTTATTTCGTACATACGCCTCAGAAATGCACTGAAATCCCGGTGAAGCCAGGATAGTGGCAGAGAAAAAACTATGTACTATTTTCTTGATCCAAATAAGAGTTGATTTGTAGATTGCGCCCACTAATTAGTCCTATTAGAACTCGCAGCTCCGTCGGAGATTTTCAGCAAGCACTTGGTTGTTTTGCAGATGTCAGTACTGGCCCAACGATGATTATTCTATTACGGTACATAGTCCACATCTATCACTAAGCGATTGTCAGCTTTCCAAGGGTTTCGCGAAATTGTCTTGATATTAATAAACTGTCTTGAAACAACGTAGAACCTCTCTTGCCAACAAGTGCTACTTTGGACTAAGTAGGCAACTGAGCAGTAAAATCCTCCCTCAACAAACAATACTAGCACCATATATGGCACTCATCATGCCCATTCTATATGGCGCAGAAGCTTGGACGACGACAACAACCGATGAGGCGTCCCATGAAGTGTTTGAGAGAAAGATTCTGTGGAAGATGAGTACCGCAGGTGATGGAGCGATGAGCTGCATGAGCTATACGGCGACATAGACATAGCACAGCGAATAAAGATCCAACGGCTTCGTTGGGTGAGTCATGTCGTCCGAATGTATACAAGCGCTCTGGCTCTGAAAGTACTCGATGCGGCACCAGCTGGTGGTAGCAGAGGAAAGTATCCTTCGTGTTGGAAAGATTAGGTGGAGGAAGACTTGGCTTCGTTTGGTGTGTCGAAATCGCACGGTTAATAGGAGAAAAAACTAGTGGCGAGCTTTGTTAAGCTCGGATAAAATCGCGTAAATAATAAACTCAAACCTGAGGGCAAGCTTATGAAAATGCGCTATTAAAGTTGTTTAACAAAAGCGACGAGGACTTTTCCTATTCACCGAAATAGGAAAATGCAGAAAAATTATCGGAAAAAACGACGCATATTTAACTTGAATCGCATAAAATTGACCCTATTAATCTCGGCGTAGAGGTAAATCGCAAATATGCACAAAACTTGTTACTTGACCGATTGGGTCTAACTCGATTCCCTTATGAAGCAAGCAAACGTTGCGTGAATAAAGTCACTTATAAGAGTATATTACTGGTACACTTGAATACTGGTGCAGTGAAGATATGGGGGAGAAAATTAATCAAATTAAAAATAGTGGCAAAAAAGATGAAGGTCAACATACGAGTATGCACTAGAAAAACAGTTAAGTCCGTCAAAAACTGGCGCAGCATAAACATTCGAACGCACAAAACATTTCTTATTCGCAATGAGCGAAATTCCCCTTGCGAAATTCAAATCTGATAGCCTCAGCAGGTGCCAGGATGCGTGCCAAGAGACCGTAAGACGTGAACAGAGTAGCAGCAGGTGGTAATGTTGCTGGCACTGATTACGTCGACAATTATTAAGCACTGCTCTTTGCTCTGTCGTTACTGCGACTATTGGTGTTGTTGTTGTTGTAGTTAATGCTGCTGCTGCTGCTATTAGCGGTGGGTAATGGCGATGTTTTCAGTGTTGGCACCAGTTAAATAAGAACAAAACATACAGAGCTTCCGAATACTTTCGAAGCATGTCGTGGTCTGAAAGGATATTAACGCGAATGTACGCACACTTGGCTGCTATAAAAGCATGGCGTGTATGTGTATATCTACATACATACATATGAGTCCAAGAGTGCGTTGAAGGATGCTTTTTGCAGCATTTGCAAAAGTTAATGAGAAAATGCGCGTAAATAACAAAAGTCATGGGGTGCCGCTCGGCACTCGCTGAGCTCAGCTTAAACTGCAAACGAGTAGGTGAGTGCGTGCAAATGCATACTCACGCACACATATGCATTTGCGTACCTCAATACATACATATGTAGGCGTGCATATATGTCAAATGTGTACCAACAATTTTTTACTTATGAATATATTTATGTGACTATGCCTGTGTGAGTTTGTAAGCTGGCCTTCATTTGCAAAGCTGCCGTACGCAGCCGATCCAGCGGCCACAATTGCCAACTCACACAAAGTGGCAATAAAATAAATGGTCGTTTTGAGCACGCAGAAAAAAAATTGTAAAAGTAAAAAAAATAAATATGTGAAGAATTGAAAAAAGAAGCCAAACGCCCACCATTGCAGGATACTTTCGCATCACGCGACTAGCGGCTACGGCGTGAAAGGCCTAGGCGCACGCAAGTATTATCGCATTTCTGATGTATAATACTTTGGCGGTTTTTTTCCATGTGCATATATACGCTTGCATGTGTGTTTGTTTGTATGTATGTGTGTTTAAGCATTGTAGGCGGTTTTAATAATTTAAGCATGAAACAACTGAGTGCTGCGGGAAAAAATTAAAAATGCGCGAAATGAAAAGAAAAAAACCCAAATGAAGTGGCATTGCATAAAAAAAGCACAAAAAAACATTGTAACGGGCACGATTATTGTCATATTGCGAGTGCGAATTGTTGCCAAATGCACACAAGCTGATTCAAATATAATACATTTTCATACTCATACATACAATTTCAGGCATACAGTGGTGCAAATAATTATAGATGCAAAATAAATAAATTTTAAAAATATATTACATCAAAAAATTTAATATTTAAACAGAAATTTTTAAAACAAATATCCTAGAGATGTTTTAAAAACAAAAGTCGAATGTACGAATGTATTTTGCGGTTAGGGTTTGCAATCCCTAGCAATAGTCTTCAAAATTTTAGATTTTCTTCTTAAGTACAGATTTAGATGTATGAATAAGGTTTGCACTTCGACCTCATGGCCTTTTGTGTCCTCTACTCATCACAGTACCTCATCCAAGCCCAGTTCCCTTATTAAGCTAAGGATAGAGCTGGGTTGGATTGAGCGTATGTGCCTTTCCTATGAGTTGGCCAAGATCTCTCAACCTTCTCCGCGCCAGAGCGCTGCATTCAAGGAAAATGTGTGTTGAAGTCTGCTGGAATTGGCCACAGAAACGACAAGAGTCAGAGGGCCATATCCCATTCATGTGCAGATGACTACGCAGCCTGCACTGAGCCGTGAAAATGTCCCTGAGCATTCTCGGATCATCTTTGGGGAGAGCTATGAGTTTTTTAAAACTCTTTTGGTTGTACCCTCCCAGTAGGGATTTCGCCTGGCGTAGCCGCATAATTTGGTGCCAGCAAACCTCTCTTAGCCCTAGCTCTTTCACTTCCAAGCTTCTCCTTGATGGTGTATTGTCCCATGGCAAGAAAGGTCTCGGGTCCTATTAAAGCCGAGGCCGCAGTCCTTCTCACCAATGCGTCCGCTACCTCGTTCCCAGTTTTAAAAGGTTTTCCAATAAGAGGTGTTATTATGATAAAAGATCAATGGTTTCGTTGCTTGTGTGGCACGTAGCGCCGTCTTGTTGAAAAGAAACGTTGTCCAGATCAATATCATCCAATTCCTCCCATAAAAAAAAGTTAATCACCTCTAGATAGCGCAATCCATTCTCCGTAACTGTTACAAGCGCGCGGAAGCATTTTGCCGAGAGTAAACGAGATAAAAAAAACCAGTAATGGATTTCAAACGTAATAGTATGAGTGCATTATATTTGGCTGGAAAATGACAACCAGCGATTCTTCGTGATCTCGAGCACCTTAAAGTAAATAAAGTTTTTAGTTATCGCACCATTACTCCATTACAATGATACTGGTAGTATCGCGAAACGTCATGGAGAGGGTCATCAAAAGACTGCAACGTCACGTGAAATGGTTCAAAAAGTGAAGAAGCGACTTGAGCGAAGGGCCCGACGAAGGGCCAATCAAATGGCGAAAGGAACTGAAAATATCTGTCCGTAGCATTCGCCGCATACTGAAAAACGATCTCCAAGTCATGCCTTACAAGATCCAAAAGGCGCATGATCTAACACTAAAGCAGCAACAAGTCAGACTTGAGCGAGCGAAGTAGTGGCTTCGCTTGGCCGAAAGCGCTCAATTTCCGAACACTGTGAGCGAGAAAAATTTTGAAATCGAGCAATTCTTAAACTCCCAAAACGATAGGGTTTATATGACCGAAGGTTCATACGAGAGTTTGAGTCATCGATTGGCCACCAGAAGGCAGCACCTGCCACAGGTAATGGCTTGAGCCACGCAGATTGGCGTTCTCCAATCGTTTTCATCGAGCATGGCGTCAAGGTAAATGCGAAATATTATTGCGAAAGTGTTCTGGAGGTTGCTTTGAAGTCGTAGGCAGACAAATATTTCGGTGGCAGGCCATGGAAGTTTCAACACGACTCGAAACCGTCTCACAAATATCGAGTGAACCAAGGATGGCTAAAAAAACAAGGTTCGAACTTCATAACGTCTACACAATGGCTCTCAAATTCACCAGCTGCGAATTCGATGGATTTTTCTCTTTGGGCCATTTTGGAGCGCAAGGTCCGAACTAAAAGATCCACCAGTTTCGAGGTGCTGAAAAAAGCTATTGTCCGTCAATGGGCCAAAATATCTGCAAGTCACCCTGCACCACACTAACCACCTTTTCACATGCCCCATCGAACGAACTCATCTAACACCTCTCTCCCTCTGGACTCAACCTATCGCTAGTTTCCTGGGTCTACCGTTAGATGAGCTTGACGAAGACGACCGGTGATTACACTACACTGACAGGGCAAAATTACTGCTACAACAACACCAACAACCTGCAAATCACATTCGGGCAGCTTACGATTCGTTTCACAGCCAAGGCAAAAGGTGGTCATATCTAGCAAAAGTAAATTGATTCTTAATTTTGTATTATTTGCACACATTTTTTTACTTTGAATTGAATAAAAGTAACTCCATTCCGAGTGCCGACCCCTGTAGTAAATTTACGCTTATTTTTAATCACGCCAAGTAAACGGCGAGGAACTCGACTAGAGCTTTCAGAATTCCAGTAGGAATTTTGTTTCACAGGTTGGGTATTGTAGCGAGGACGCAAAATTTGTTAAAAAAATTAAAAAATATGAACAAAATAAAAAATGTATAAAAATATTTTAAAATATTTTTTTTCCCGCTGCACAACAAAATACCGAAATCAAGATTCTAAAACAAGCTCGTATTCTAAGTGCCGAGTTTTTTTTTACTTTTCCTAATATTTTTTCAACGAACCCTAGTGAGTAAAAATTTCTTTTTTACGTAGACACATGAAGCTTTTCAAACAAAATTAGAAAAAAGCTACTAATAAAAAATGTATAAGTTTATAATTATGCACAGCACTGTACATCTGCGCATACACATCCATGCATGCGTGTGAATTTATGTGAACATTTATGAAATGAAATGGAGACCGTATTTTTTTTGACACGCTCGCACAAAAACCTCTTTTACCATTATTTCGCCCAATGTTTGTGGAAACGATTCAGGACTATTTTTTCCCCCTTCGCTTATGTTTCTGTTGATTCATTCATTTGTTTGGCTCAACGAAAAGCGGTTTACATTTTAATATGCAAAAGCGTACATTTTTTCTAAATTTAAATAAATACTTGAAAAAAATGCCAATAACAAATATATGAAAAAAGCACAAATTAAAAAGTAGTTGGAACCTTGAGCTCTATTTTACCATTTACGTAAATATCACAATTTGTTTCTACATATAAAGAGACACAGTTGCGCGCAGAAATGTATATAAACATGTTGCACCGGTGGGTAGGCGCTTTAATCTGCCGAGTGTGTTAAGCACCCAGTGGGCTACATTTTCCCCTATAATAGAACTGGAACAGCAAGCCAAGAGCATACGAGTACATTTGTGTTTTTGCTTACTTGCGAGCAGTGCCCACTTATTTATGCAGAGGCGTCCCTCGCATCACACGATTAATTGGTTCCGTGTTATTCGAACCTTGGTATTCATAAATATTCGGAAAAAACCGCTAGGCTGCTGGAAGTTATGCAATTCGAAATGTGAGATTCAACAAATTTTTACATTTCGCTAGAAAGACTAATTGAGAAAACTTAAAAAAAAAAGTTGAAATAAATTGGTTTGCAAAGTGAATGAATTTTAGGTTATTTTAAAACAACCGAAATTTCGCAACTTAAAATACAAAACAAAAGAAAACAACCAAATTAATTAACGAAAATTTCATCAAAGACGACATGACAAATTATTTGAAATATCGCAGCAAATCAAAAATAAAAAAAAAAACTAAATAAATACAAAAAAATTACATAAAATATAAAACAAAAAAATGATTTTTTAACAAAACAAAACTAAATAAATTAACAAATTTACATAAAAACAACAACTAAATTATTTGAAACTTCGAAACAAAAAACTTAATTAATCAACGAATATGACATAAAAAGCCTCAATAAAAGCAATATTTGGTTTTTCAAAACACAAAGAAAGTAAAGAAATTGACAAAAGTTACATAAAATACCAGAACAAAAAATTATTTGAACTTTGATAAAAACAAAATCAAATTTCAAAACAAAACCAAAAAAATTTTTCGAAACAAAAAAACTTAATCAAAATAAATTAAAAAAGGGACCTTTTTATAAAAGCATATATAACATAAAAACAAACAACAAGAAAAAATGTGTGATTTTTTTTAAATAAAAAAAAAACTAATCAAATTAAACAAAGTTACATAAAAAAGCAAACATTTATTTGAAATGTCGAAGGAAAAACAAAAACCCAATCAATAAACTAACGAAAATACTATAAAAAAACACCAGTCTAACAATTTTGGTTTTTCTAAACACAAACCAAACCACGAATAAATTTACAAAAATTACATAAAAAACAAAAAAATAATAATAAATTCACGAAAATAACATAACAAAAATCATAAAGGATCTTTCGAAAAAACAACTGAATAAATTTAGATAAAAAAAAAAACTGAATAAATTTAGATAAAAAAAAAAACAAAAGAAGCAAAAACACAAAAAAAGCAACTAAACGAGAGAAGCAAAAAACAATAAAAATAAGAAAACATATTATTTGTATTTTTTTGTATTTTTAATTAAAAATTTTTTGTTGAATTTTTATGTTCTCTTATATTGTATTTTAATTGCGAAATTTCAATTGCTTCAAACAATTAAAATTCATTCAACGTTGGTAAAAATATTTTATCTATTTGTAGTTTGGCAGCTTTCCTTTATAGATCCGTTTGATTGGCAGAAGAATTTAAATTTGAAACGTTTTTAACCCTTTCGACCCGAATGGTGGGCATGTCTACCACTGTAAGATTAAAAGTCACAATAATGACTCAGTGAATTTCTGCTGATTTTTTGCTATTCTCCTGATCATCTCTACAAAAATGTCTGTACCAACGGAGTCTGTTTTTTTGCATTGACACGCACTGAAGATTAAAATCGCGGTTGGTTTTCGCGGAGTTTTTCTAAGATATTCAGTGCTAAGGTGCCAAAAATATAGAAATTACAATAAAATAAAGGTTTTTAAGGTGACTCCTCGTTTTGATCAAAATTTATATTTTGAAAATGGACCCTGAAGATATCCGAAAAATCCTATAAGACGAAGCTGATAGTACCAGCGACTCAGAATACTTCTCTAGGGGAAGTTCCGATAAATTTCTTCCAACTGATTGTACTACTTCCAGTAATAGCGAAGGTTCAATAGACGAGGAGAATGAGGATGCTGACGAGAGATTCTTACCTAGTGGTGTCTTGAGCTCTAACAGCGGTAAAGATGATACTGAAAGCGACATTGATGACGTCGCTTCGAAAACAAATATTATTTGGAATACTCCGGTTGAAAGTTTTGTATTAAAACAAACTGTTTATGGACTTCGGAACTGTACAATATCAAACCACATTCCAAAATATTCAGGTATAGATCAGACACGACACGAAAGAAGTATTGGTATTGAGTAATTGTCACGAACCTTCTGTGACTAATGTTACAAAAACGTTGAAAACAGGAGAAAAAATTCTAGTGCAATGTCCAAGTCAAATAAAATTTTATAGGGAGATAATTCAAGGAGTCGACTTGGCTGATCAGGTGTCCGGGCTTTATGAATACGATATCAAATCGGATAAGTGGTGGAAGAAAGTGTTTTACCGTCTGATAATGCATGACAGCAGTGAACGCTTGGGTTATTTATAACGACCTGAACCGGAAAAAGATACCATTCAAATCGTTTTTAGTTACTTTAGCTGAGGTATTGATCCAGTACGGCTTACAAACTACAGGCGTTCGTCGGTCAAAACCTGGACGAACACCACAAATTGCCAAATGCAAGGCAATACACCTTCCAGTTGAAGGTACTACACGACGTTGTTGTACCAACAGCAGTTCTCAAAAATTCTGACTCGCACTAGGACGATATATAAAGAGTGCCAAGTACCGCTTTGCAAAACGCGCGGCGCACCTTACCCTACCAGAATTTTATGTATAAAGATATTTTTCACTAAAATTTTCTTGAATAATACATTATAACAATTTAAAAAATATAAATATATTAAAAAAAATAAATAAATAAATAATATAATATATAATTTTTGTATACATTATTTCTTATTTCTAAAGTGTGTTTTACAGGCCGGCTGGTACTTATTTGTACCACATAACATCCCGAGTGGTACAACGGTTTACCACCACTCATCGCGCCGCCCTATTATTGCATCTCAGATTTTTAATAATTTATAAATTATTCATCACCTAATTAACCAACTTCGATAAACAATTTTATACCAGGATTGCTGTGCGAATGTCGGGTCGAAAAGGTTAACAAAACTTTTTGAATTTTTTTTTTTTTGTGGAAAAACCTAAAAAACAAAATATTGCAATGAAATTTTATACAATATAAACTTATAAAGAAAAAACCATGTGGCAAAAAACAAAAAAAAAAAACAAATGTAGACATAAATGAAACCAAATCAGAAATTTGCAGAAGTGGTTCAGTTAAGTTTTGTTACTTAATTTTTACACAACACAGCCTACAAAATCACTTGGGAAAAATAATTAATAAAAAGTTTTGAAATTGTCATATAAAAAATAGGTAAAGAGTATATCAGTTTAATTTTATTATTTTTTTATGATTGAAACTTTTATGATTTTAAATATTTTTCTTCAAAAGCCACTTTTTATTAAACGGTGTAATCCCTAACTTTTTCTTTAAAATTACTAGATTGAATTTAATACCTTCATTCAGTTGAATTTTGCCAAATACTTTATCTCGAAGCATCAACTTGTCCAATTTTGGCTTACCTGTAAAGATAAATTAGAGAAAAATTATTAAAAATGAATCAATTTGAGTATTTTAATATTTCATCGAGCAATATTTAATATAATAATTGGGCAGTACTCAAAAGTTATCTGTATCAAACGTTTAAACGTACATTTCTTCAAGTCCGGAGTTCGCCTAGAGCGCCGCCGAACATTCGCTTAGTATTTGAGCAGGAATTTAAAATTTCCATTGATCATAATCGGTATAAAGCAAACATTTTGGGCACGTGGGTTAGAATTTTAGAATTTGCCCGCGGCAATGGATACCTGGAGGAAGCGACTAAAGTCCATAGCTCAGCCTTTTAATTACGAGCATTAATTCAACGCAAATGGACTGAGCGAAACAGGTGCAGAACGGCTTGGATGGATACATTCTTATAGGTATACTATGTTTAGCTAATGCACAATAGTTTAGTAGTTAATAAGAAAACAAAAACCGATTCAAGATGGTTGACTAAGATGCCATACGGCCATGTAAAATCAGCACCAGAAGAATTGAAAAACATATTTAAATCTGCATATGCCCTAGGAATCGGAGCATTTATTAGTTGGTTCTCGAGAAGCCAATTTTAAAGGTTTCGTACTGTTTTCGTACTGTTCAGAGTCACTAACACTGTTAATCACCGCAAATATTTTAAGATCATCAGCATACAACAAGTGTTCAGCAAAAGAAAAGCATGAACCAATATCATTAATAAAGAGAATAAAGAGAAGGGGTCCTAGAATACTTCCCTGGGGGATACCAGAGGACGCAATAAATGCGCGGGATGTCGTATTATCAATGGCTACAACGCAGTCCGTGTTGGATGATTTTACCCTCGACAGAAACGTGGAGTGTATACTCATTGACGCAAGCTTCGACAAGAGTATTCAGTGCGATACTTAATCAAACGCTTTAGAGAAGTCTGTATAAATTGTATCAACTTGAGATCTGTTCTGGAAGGCTGAAATGCAGTAACCATTGAAAATAGACAAATTAGTGACAGTGGAGCAACTTGCAACGAAACCATGCGGGTTGGTAGATATTAGACCTTTGACAGCAAAATATAACTTATCATTCACAGTTATCTCAAAAAGTTTCGAGACAGACGATAGCTTCGAAGTTAGGGGCAATGAGTTGGGGCAATTTTGCGTACTATAAAAAAACGGCTTGGGTTAACCATCTAAGTATGCATATATATGTATGTATTAGGCCGGGTCGATTTGTGGGGAGGCAAAAAATAGCCCACTGCTCTGTGAAAATCATAATACAGTGATCAAAATAAGAAACTTTGCCGAAGGAACCATACCTCTAAAACGAATTCTGATGTCCCCCAATTTGGGTCGAACTTTTTAGTTTCTTTTCTCATGTAAAGGCCAAAAATGGTGATATTTTGAAATGATTGTATGGGGAACCTCCCAGGGGAGTTCCAGGGGGTGTGCCACTGACATGGGTGGATCGGCCGTCCAAAGTTAGTGGGGGTCGGTCATACATTTGGACTCGATTGGAGACTCTAAATGGGTCAAAGTGGGATTTTTCAAAATTTGCCCCTACCCAAAAGTTCGACGCAAATTGGGGGACATCTGAATTCGTTTTAGAGGTATGGTTCCTTCGGCAAAGTTTCTTATTTTGATCTCTAGAATACGATTTTCACAGAGCAATGAGCGATTTTTAAATCGACCCGCCCTAATGTGTATGCATTTATTAAGTTCAAATAACCAATAAACAAACATATGTCAACATTTATCAATAACAGTGAAAACTTGCCAAGAATTTGCATACCAAAACAAACGCGCTTTGCCGGCAAATTTCTTTAGCCACTACGTGCGACGGAGTCGCGATGCGAAAAATCATTCAAAATTTTTGGATCGGTGGTATAGTCCATTGTTGTTGTTGTTGTAGTACTGTGATACTTTCTACATGGGAAGCAGGGCGAAACATGGTTGTTGTGTGCCTGTGAGTGCCCTTGAAATATAGGTGCACCAAAGAAGAATTTGCCGTCTTCCCATTAGAGTCCTCCAAGTACCGAACAGCAACGCCTCGATTCGGGTATATTTGGTTGTGCACCTACTGACATGACTTTGTTGGTAATTTCATAATTGCTGTTTACCCATCTCATATATGTTTGCTTAGTTGTTGTTTTTGTTTTGGCACAGCTGTCGTTTACCACTCGAATTTCATCGTGCGGAATTCAAGTGGAAAAGTTTCAGCACGGCGACAAACTGAAAATTATAAGCAAACCAGCAGAGGCAACGCGGCGCAGCAAACATCAACAACCCCAAAAATAACAAATAAGTTGAATATCGAAAAGTGTCCTGCGTTGCAACAAATTTCGCTTCCTAATTGGTGTATTGATGCAGAGTTTGTTGTTGTTGTTACTCAGTGTTTGCTGTTGCTGTCGCGGCTGGTCGCTGCCTGAACACTACGCGCATTGATCTTTGTTGTGGTTGTTGTTTCTTGTTTTTTGACTTTTGATCGCTGTTTGTTGCCGGTTGGCACTCGACTGCTGGTGGTTGTTTATTTATGGATGCCAGGGCAAGTGATTTCGAAGCGGGCGTACAAGTGCACACACACATACACACTTATGTATGTGCATTCACATCTTCATGCATACATTAGTGAACGGGTGAGCACGAAAGTTGTTGAGAAATTTCAATTTATTGCTCATGGTGCTTAGATTTCTTTGATACCCTACACACGCCTACATCCATATTGCTGTCATGCATTTATCGGCAAATGTGAAACAAGCAGCGCCCAGAAGAGAAAATCGCCAATACCAAACTGGTTTGTTTTTAGTGAATTCGGAACCATATAAGTAACTAGGCAATTTTACACGGCCTGGTTATAGGGAGTGTCATTTGTTCCACGTTTTACACCTTTTTCGCAAGTCCTTGACTAGTACTACATTCGTGAGATGAAATCTATTACCCCGATAGAAAATAGAACTCTGGACTCTTTTTGCGGCAGTTTAAATCAGTCTTAAGTGCGACTATTTTTTATTTATTGTATTTTAATAATCTACAGTGCAAAATGTAAAGACACAATAAGACAAAATTGACAACTCAAGTATTAGTAATCAATATTTTTTTTCTTTGTTCACCACTCTCGGGTGCATAGGCCCTCGACAAGACTCTTCCATCATACACGGTTATTTGCTGTTGTTTTTGCACCGTCCCATGAGTTGTCGGCATCTGTTAGTTCGCGCAGCATCGACCTTCTCCGAGTGCTTTAGGTCGACCGCGAACTTTACTCTCTTGCGGGTTCCAGTCCCGTGCCATCCTCGTGATGCTATCTGGTGGTTTTCTCAATGTGTGACCTATTTATCACCACTTTCTGCGTTTTATTTGCCGTTCGTTAATCTCCACAATGCGTCGTTACTGATGGTGTTTGGTCAGAATATTCTGCAGATGATGCGGAGGCATTTGTTAATGAAGGATTGTAGACTCTGGGTGATGGTGTTAGAGACCAGCCAAATAAAACAAATAAAGAAAAGTCTACCCAAGTTAGGCTTAACCGTCAAATATCAACAGATCTTGCGAAATCTATGTAGTTAATAATCAACTAATCACAAATTTTGTTAAATTTTTGCTAACTATATTCCTTCTAAATAAACTTGAAGGCATTGACCCTTCAATATCACTCTCAAAGAAAGGAGGAGAGACCCGAGAGAGAGAGAGAGAATGAGATAGAGAATGGGAGAGAGAGAATGAGATAGAGAGAATGAGATAGAGAATGAGAGAGAGAGAGAGAAAGATATGTATATCTAAATAAATTAACAACATTTGCAGAGAATACAAATAGATGAAATTTACAAAAAAGGGAAAAGGGTCGAGCGGTGTAGGTAAACGCCGGCCACAAACCGTGGCAGCAACGCGCGCTACTCCGAACCTTATCACCCGGACAAACGCAGCGATTCCAGGACTGCAGTAACTGCACAAATTACCGCAAGGAAATACCAGTAAATTCAACGCCGGAATGGATAGCACTTTATAGTACGCACAAGCACTAGCCAGGAAACGAAAATAAGCGCCAAAAAGTAGGCATTAAAAAAAAAACGCCCAAAAAATTGGGACCAAAAAACGCCCCAAACAGTAGGCACCAAAAGTATATTTCCTACAAGTGTGTACCAACAAACAAGGGCCAAAGAGTAGGCAGTGTTATTTCTCACTAGAAATTAGCAACCACAAGCAAAAACTCAGGAAAAAAAGCCTAAAGTGTATCTAAGATATATATAAGGTATAGCTCTCTCTCTCCTTTTCCTCTAAGTTACATCTTTTTTCTCTCTTGCGGAACGAAAATGCCCAAAACGTTGCATGGCCTTGAAATTTTACTCTCCATTCTCGCTCGTCCATCGACGCCTAAGAAGTTTCACTTTAGAAAAGTTTCGCGCCCCTGCTTTTGACCCCTTCTTTAAGAAAATTCAAAAAAGTCCTTTTAAATGCGGCACTTGAGTACCAAAATATTCTACGAGTAAAACTGTCAGAAAATGTCAGTGGGGGCAACTGAAGGCAAAAAAAAGAGGTTGTCTGTAAAGTCGGTTTACTGACGATAGTTTAATGTGACAACGTCATAAGAAAATATTGATGGAATGGATGCAATTTTCAAAACAAAATTTTAATTTTATTTGTTTGATAGATATTTTGTATGGATATAGAGGAGGAGGTACATGGAATGGCAATGGAATAGGTCAAGTTACATTTACACAAACGTGAAAAATGATATCTTCAATTTCGATTGTGCATCAGACGTTAATAAGTCAACAACACTAATAGGCAACATCATCGATTTGCCTTTTTCAAGACACTTTACACTCGAAACACTCCCTTTCATTTCCTACTTTTTCTATCATCGTCCTATTCTCAACAGAGAAATGGTTCATTACCATGCACACAGGAAGAAGGCATATGCAAATACAAGTATGTGAATTTATATACCTACATATGCGCATATACATACATATATACGCTCACTTAAGTAGGAGAGAGCAAGATGTGGAACGTTGCCGTTCGTTTGCTTTGTTCGTTCCGCGCTTTCGCTTGCAGTTCATTCAAGGTAACGGCAATGAGCAAGGTAACGACAAATGAGCAAGGTAACGACAAATGAACAAGGTAACACTAATGAGCAAGGTAACGACACATTTTTTCGTGCGTGCAGCCGGCTAAATGGAATTATAAGACGTTATAACGTCAAAAACAATTCTCAATCCAAGCGTTTTCACATAATATACAGAAATACTGCGCAAGCAGTAGTGTTACACGAAGTCGCTGTGGCTCCATCTCACTCTGACGACAGCTATCGCTACTCACTTAATAGATGGCGAAATTTCCAATTCCGTTTCCACGGCAGTCAGTTCTACGGTACCGGAACGCCCTGGATTTGTATTCGGCCACGGATTGTCACTCCGGCAGCATTCCCCGTACATGCATAAGGAATGCTTATACTGCTACAATAACAACGACAACTATTTCCAAAATATATTCAATACGAGTGTGGAACCAAAAATACATTTTCCCTCTTCTTGCTTTTCCAGCAAGGTATACTTAGTAGTGAGAAAATAAGATGATGCCTTCTTCTAACTGCAGCTACAACAATTTACATTTTTACAATCCCATCAAGATTTTCGGGGAAACTCCTCACTCTTCAATTGTACGTACACATGCTGCCGCATAAATTATTCAACTCATCGAGGAAGTCGCGCAATTTAAGAACTCGTACATGCACACTTACGCGTGAAATATTCAGGGTCTTGTTGGCAGTACGAAAACATTTATATTTTTTCTATGCATTTCTGTATTTATCAGAGGTGAGCATTACTGCATGAAAACACCGAAAATCGGGTGTGCTTCTCATATGCTGTTGGCGCTTACAAAATACTCTCTGTCTGAAGCGAATTATGGGTGGAATTGACCCTGCAGGAAATTTTCTGGAAAAATTATTGAACTTTAAGCGCTAATGCATTAGTTTATCCAGGCTGTTTCGAGAATTTTGAAATTGTTTTTGTTATGAAGTCCAAGTGTATTATTCTTCATACTTTATATAGGGTTTTCCAATAGGGGAAGGTTCGAAGTGGTATAAAATAAATTGTGTTTGAAGTATTCACGGCATTTTGTTGTACTTGAGAGGTCCATTGAAGCTATTTTATATGGAATATGGAGAATGCGCACTACAGGTCTGAGTTCTTGGGTTTGAGAGTCCAGTTTTGAATGACTCTGAAGGCCTTTGTGGCTTTGGCGCTCTAGGAGCAAAGGTTCGCAATTGTTGTATTTGAGTCAAGTATTTGTTGTTTTTTTTTTTGTAATTGGCGCCTACACCCTTCTCGGATGCTTGGCCGAGCTCCTCCTCCTATTTGAGGTGTGCGTCTTGACGTTGTTCCACAAAAGAAGGGGCCCACAGTTTAAGTCGACTCCGAATTACAGATATTTTTATGAGGAACTTTTTCATGGCAGAAATACACTCTGAAGTTTGCCATTGTGTGTCGAGGGAGGACCTTCATTAGAAAAAACTTTGCCTACCATTTTCGTGTTTCATGCACGGAGCTTCAAATCTACTTACTTCCCAATGGCAGTCACGTACCAACCGATTCGGCTACAGCGCCCAAGTATTGTACCAAGTATTGCAATCAGAAATTTGTTCTAGTGACTCAAATTTTCTCTACAGGATATACTACATATCTGTGTATGGAAATGCATTTATGTAAGTGTCACCATTTTCGTTATTTGTTATCCCACAGGCACATGTGGATTTACAAAGTGCATACAACACACATTCAGCAAAGGCTTTACACATACCCGTACATGTGAGCATAGGTGGCACTCGAAAAGAGTCGCACGACCAAAGTCACAGCTGTTTGTGGCGCTAAGTGCTGAAAAGTTGCCAGCTATTGTTCGATTAACCAGCGGTGCTCAAAGGCATTTATATAAATGGGCAGCCATTGCACAACCCTAGGCATATGGAAATGAGAAAATAATTTACTTTTTGCGAAACGTGTCCAAATGTGATCACCTTGCCTTGCTGGGTGTAGATAAGGACGCATGGTAGCCTACTTCTGTATGGTAGACTACTTCAGTATTTACATGGTACTTTCGTATTTAGCTTGAGTAAAAATATTTTTATATTATATTCAGGCTTTAGTGAAGTAACTATTAAAAGAAATTTCTGATTTTTCTTGCAGAATGAGCTTCTAATGCTCTAATAACGAAAAACGGAAAACGTATGAAAGACGCGAGGATTTTAACCTAGGAGCAGGTAAGGCGTAAAACTAATCACCCTATGGGGAAAAATATAATAAGTAATTTAATTAAAATTTATTCAAACAACAAAACAATGGATGATTAATTTTGCGCACATTGTATCATAACTTGATTGAAGTGTGCCACAAGAGTGATTAATAAAGACAGTGATTACAGTAATCCTGAAGACACTGATTACTATAACTTATGATGATAGAGTGTTTCCTATGAAAAGGATCATTCATATGTGCGAACTATTTCGTTCGGGGAAAAATAAATCCATTATCTTCTCGGTCGAGGGCTGTAGTGATCGACATCTCGTAATGTATCGATGAAGCATTTTGAAGTTGATCCTCGTTGTCAAGGTGACGTTTCACACTAAATAATTAGTTTGCTGATTTTTGCTTGACAACACTCAGTTGTGTGTTAAAGGGTGTTAACAATGGAAGCCAGCAAAGAGAAAATTCGGTACATTTTAAATTTGTAATAACATTTGAGTGCCACATTAAGTAACACCAAAAACATGATGGATCAAATTTCCATCATTCAAACAAAATAAAATCGGTCCACTTCTTAAACGGATGGTGACTGAGTATGAGAAATGGGTCACATACGACAATATTTTGCGAAAACGATCGTGGTCAAAGCGTGATGAAGCAGCACAAACTTTTCTACTGTGTATTTGGTGGGACTTGAAAGAAATCATTTATAATGAGTTGCTTTCGTATGACCAAACACCAAATTCTGATCTCTGCTGTAAGCAACTGGGCCGTTTGATGAAGCTAGCGATTGGGCAAGAATGGGCCAACAGAAGAGATATTGTGTTCCATTAGGACAACTCAAGGCTACACACGTCTGTAGTGACTCGCCAACAACTTAGGGAACGTGGTTGGGAAGCTTTTATGCATCCATCATATATTCCGAAACTGGCAGCAAGCGATTACCACCTTTTTTCTCATTGCAAAGTTTCCAGAGTAGAAATTATTATCGAGAGAAGATTGCGAAAATCGATTACCAGAGTTTTTCACCAATAAGGACCAAGACTTCTATGAGAGAGGCATTATGAAGATCACTTTATAATGGCAACAAATGGTACCATCCGAACAATCTGAAATAAAATTTGGAATTTTTCGCAAAAATAATGCATTTCTTTTCCCCCAAACTAATCTACTCTGAGAAAATGAAGTCAACTTTTCTAGTTTTTTGGAATAAGTTTTCAAGACAATGTTTACTTGAAGAATGGCTGAATAGGATGAAATAGATTGGAATGGAATTGCCGATAGCCGGATATTTTTCAAGCACTCAGGCAATATTGCCTATTTTACTTATGGCCAAGAGAGGGGATTTTAAGTATAGGAACAGACAGGTGGTGCGAGAACTCAACAATCTACAAACCTCGCATATTTTCTGACTTTTAGCAGTTTGTCGAGGAAAAGAGTCATTACAGCCAACAGCCGTACTTGCATTGGGCTGTGCTTTCGAGCATGTGCTTTACAGGGTCCGACACTCGAAGTGTAATCAATTAAAAAGGCCATAAATTTAGTTTGGAAAATTACTTTTATTCAATTCAAAGTAAAAAATTAGCTTTTGCTCAATATGACTACCTTTTGCCTTAACTATGGCCTTGAGATGCTCCAGAAACGAATCGCAGGCTGCCCGAATGTGTCTTGCAGGTATTTTGGCCCACTCGCGGACAATGGCTTTTTTCAGCGCCTCGAGACTGGTGAATCTTTTAGTTCGGACCTTGCGCTTCAGAATGGCCCAACGAGAATAATCCATCGGATTCGCGTCTGATGAATTTAACACTAAACCTACCGATATTTTATGTATTCCTATTCCTACCAAAGTGGGTCAAATGACCCGTCTTAAAAATATTATATATTTAATATTAAGATCACATATATTTCTCGGTAAAACAATTAACAAGAGAAGAATAAATCTTGAAAAATACATTCGATGTATTTTTTAATAAAAGTCGTGAAGGCAAACGACGATTTAATAATGTTATTTCTAAGAACTTCTGACAAAAAGTTTAAAATGGGTCATTTGACCCGTCGATGGTAGGTTTAGTATTAAGAGCCTTTGTGTGGACTTTATGAAGTTCGGAACGTTGTTTCTTAGTCATTCTTGGTTCACTAGAGCTTTTTGAGACGGTGCCGAGTTCTGTTGTAATGTCCATGATCTGAGATCGAAGCGTTTGTCTGCCCGCGGCTTCAAAACAACCTCCAGAATACTTTTCCGATAATATTTCGCATTTCCTTGACGCCAGGCTCGATGAAAATGATTGGAAAGCGCTCATCTACGGTTACAGCGGCGACAGCGGCCCAAACTATTACCTCTGGCGGGTGCTGCCTGCCTCCTGGCGCCCAATCGATGACTCAAATTCTCGTATAAACGAACGTACGGTCAAATAAACCCTATCGTTTTCCGAGTTTACGAATTGCTCAATTTCAAAAATTTTCTCGTCTTTTGATGACCACCTCCATGACGTTTCACGGTGCAACCGGTATCATAGTAACGAGTAATGGTGAGAGAATTTGCATGACAATTTTATGCAATTTGTAAAATTTATGTGAATTTTTGAAAAGTTTGCTGCTATATTTATAGGATTTTTGTTTTAGAATGAATGAATTAAATACAAAAATGTTGCATGAATCATATAGCAAAAATTGAAAAAGATAAAGTAGCTTTCTTCTTCTTCTTAATTGGCGCCTGGCGAATACTTTCAGAGTCGGAGCGTTTATATCCATTCGAACGACATGACCCAGCCAACGTAGCCGATGGATCTTTATTCGCTGCGCTATGTCTATGTCGTCGTAAAGTTCATACAGCTCATTGTTCTATCGCCTGCGATATTAGAGTGATAGTTTTGTTTGTCGAGAGAGGACTTTACTACTCATTTGCCTACTTAGTCCAATGAAAATACTTACAAAGCCTCGGATGAGAACTTCCTTTACTGATGACGGCCCCTGCAAACGAAATAAGAATGGAGGATGGTTCTATGTGTAGAAGTCCACGCAAGTGGGAAAGTTACTGACCGCCATTCACTTGGGAGTGGCGAGGACGATTCTTCTGCATGTGTTTCAAGCAGCTCACAACGTCCGGGATTAGCCCACGTATCCTCTAAGTAGCTTGCGAAGCATTCCAGGATAGCTTGTTGTGCGCTGGGTTTGGGACCCGCCACTTAAAAATCCCCCCTCAATGAAAAGATTTACAAAGCCTCGGATGAGAACTTCTTTTACTGATGACGACCCCTGCAAACGATAAAGTAGCTTTACTACATGACATTATTGGCAGACCTCCGTCTAGAAACTTGACGAATCCAACTCTGCGCTCTAACTGGTAGGTTAGTATTCGGGAATAAGATCTTTTTAAAATCTTTGTAAAATAATATTTGAATTGCCGGTTCTCTAAGCATTCGCGCAACTGCCTACATCTTTCAGACCCAAGCAATGAAAAAATCGACTACCTACATTTGCTGCGAGAATGCGCAATACCTGTCAGACTTTTACCTACCCAAGGTGATTGTAGACAAATTCATTCACTTCAAACTAATTTATTAACTATTACACTTAAATTCTATTTCCACACACATAAAATAAGAGTAAAAATGAGACTTTCAGAAAGGCAAAGGTGCACTTATGGACGTGTAGCGAGGATCTGCAGAGGGTAATGGGTAATAAAGACGTTAATACATACAATGAAGTAATCACAAAAGAAAACCATCCAAGTCAGATGGTTGAACAACTAAAATGCTCTTTATTGATTTTTTTTTATCGGAAAATTCATATAACAAAACAAGCAAGTGTAACCCTTAAAATACTATAAATTGATTTTGTTTTTATCAGCGCACTTTGCATTCCCTCCAACTAAACAACAAACAACACAGAAATGTAGTAAATCACTTGTTTACCCCAAAACAATAGAAATACACAAAAAACCAGAAAGAACGACCCCACTCAACCCAACTCATTTTCAAACATAAGTAAGAAATATATCTTCGATAAACGCGCCCTCTTTACTCCTTTGAACTCCGTTAATGGGAGTCACTACTGCCGCCACCACACCACACAGTGTGTCGAAATCGACGAAAAGTGGAGAAAATTAAATAATGTCAATTAGCTAGCAGTGAAACTTAATGAACCAGCTAACTAGTATTAAGAAAAAATTAATGGAAAGACGAAAGATAGAAAAATTAAGAAAAAAATAAAAAAAAGAAAATAAAAACAGCAAAAACTGAAAAAAAAACAAAGCAAAAACCGAAAAACGAAAAACAAGAAACAAAGTAAAAAACAAAGCAGCACAAGTGGTCAAAGTATTGTCGAAATGGTTTAATTTCAGTTTAATTTTCAGTTGCAATAAGAAATAAATAATTTTATAATTTTGAGATTTTTCCAATGTTGAAAGTTTTCGTAAAGAGTTTCTGAAAGTGAAATATCTTCGGTCCTTTTTAACATACCATATTTACCATTTTTTAGGGGGAAAACTTGCACTTTTTTGTAAATTTTTTTTTCTGTAATTTTTTTAATTTTTTTGTAATTTTCTAAAACAATAACTCAGAGGTACATGCAGGTTTCATAGTGGAACTCTACATTAATTTTTTAGCTCATATTCAACTACGTACACGGAACTCATTGATGATAGATTACCAACTTTGCTATTAAGCTATGGTGGAAAAAAAAATTGTGAGGTGAACTACGACTCCCACGTCACCTGGTGATTCGACAGCCGACTTCCGCACGATCATTTCACATGTATTTTTACACTCGTCCAATCAGTCGTTGCTCAGTTGGCAACGAAGTGTCATTGGTTGATTTTTTTCGCATATAACCAACACAACCTCAGTTTTTTTGTAAACACTCCCCAAGTGACGTAAGCCTATCAGCTGATTCCGTCAAATTCGCTCAGAGCTGAATAACGGTCTGCTAAATAGCACACCTCTAAAAATTATATCACCATGCAGAGAACCAGTGGAAAATCAGTGCAAAATACAGATCTAGCGAAGCGCTACCACACAAACTTATACATAACGTCCTATTAGTATGTTGGTTTTGCCAAAAAGTCACGCACAAGCAACGAAGTGTGAGCAGGAGCGCCAAGTTTTGATCTTCCACAAATCCGGGTGGTTCTGGCCGATTGCTTCGCGCAAATTGCTCATAACTTGAAGGTAATATTCCTTATTGACCGTTTTACCACCCTGCAATCGAAGAAAACGGTAAGCAAAACTTTTACATTTGACCGAACTCGGCGCGCTTTTTTCGGTCTCGGTTCGTACGACAGCTTCCATTGAGATGATTGAGCGATTCGTCACCAGTTATGATCCTCTGGAGCAAATTTGGGTTGTCGCGGACAGAGTCCAATATCTCATTAGCAATGTTCATGCGATGTTGCTTTTGGTCGAAATTGAGCAGTGTTGGTACGAATTTTGCGGCGACCCGTCTCATGACCAAATCATTGAAAAAAATCGAATGGCACGAGTCAATCAATATGTCTAGGTCCTCAGCAACTTCTCTGACGGTGGTTCGACGATTGGCCAATACCATTTCCTTCTTTCTTCACTTCATCAATTTTTTCGTTTGTTGTTGAACTGGTCGGGCGTACGGCACGCCGGCACTCTGTTCTGGCCGAACTCGTCGGCATGAGTGGGAGACATGAGTACCAACACAGTACACAAAAAAATCGAAATTCGATTATTCGTAGCCTGCGAAAATTCAAAATTCGCGATACTTTTTGAACGCACCTCTTATTTTAAGATTTCTTCATTTAACTCGCTATTTCTCTTAATTAAGTGTTAAATTAATTGTGAGATGATGAAGGAGTCATCATTGGATGTACATAATTTTATAAAAATTTAATGCGGATAGGTTTTACGGTTAGGTTAGGTTAGCCAGGCTGCTTGTCTAAGACAAGACACTCGGTGGCTGTAATGCCCGTTGTGATACCTGTATTTGATTTCTATCACCTAACTAAGTTGCTTAAACCACTTAGATCTTTTTAAGAAGATAATTCCACAGGTCTTCAAAGAAATAATCGCCAAGATATTTGGCATGGCTCTTCCTTCACAGAGGAGATGTTATACCGACTTAATTTCTTCTTCAACTCCACAACTCCTACAGCAGTCATTGTAAGGTACACCCATTCTACTGCCTAGGGTGCCAGTAGTGCAGTGACCCCTGATAATACCTGTGGGGACGTTGGTAGTTGATCGATTGAATCCAAGCAGACATCTTGGGCTTTTAAGATTCCGTTTTAACCAGAGCTCTTTTCGCCAGACGCTGCAGAGTGGCCGGAGACCCAACAAAATGTGTTCTTGTGTTCATATAACTTTCATTAGAATCTTTCAGAAATATCTACTACCAGCAGCAACACAACTTCTACGACTTGTCCCGAGGGCATATATCATACAAGCAATCCGAAAGCAATTTCTGCGCACCTTCTTACAAATACTTAATCAGAAAAAATATTAAAAAACAATTTTTCAAATATTTTCCTTATTTCGAATTTCTCTTGCCTAAAAACCACCGTGCGCCGTTGAGCTCCTTAAAAGAAAACCTGCTACGCCTTTACGACTTCTTATGGCTGCTGTGATGTGCTTCATTTGTTTTGCGGGTTTCTTAGCTTTAAAACTTGAAAGGAAACTATAAATTGCGCTAAGCATTTATTTCATGCCACTACCAGCGAAGAGTCTGTATGAGATCATATAATCAAAGCATCCAAATTCATCAGTATGTGTGTGCATGTGTGTATGTATTTATTGATAATGTAATATGTACGATGTTGTCTTAGATTTATAACGCTCATAAAAAATTGCAACGTGGAAAAGCGCAGAAATCCTTACAACAAAACGCGCACACACAATCTGACACGCTGTTGTTAGTTCATCTACTTGGTGTATAAATTGGGCAAAAGGAGTATATAAATGGGATATTTGTAGTCGAGTCACACCAGCAGACGAACGGATGAGGGTGGCATTCAAAAACGGAAGACAGGAAGGTGGCAAGATAAAGAGTTGGAAAATAAGTATAAGTGTAGAAGCGGCACCAAAACGCAGAATGATGACAGTCCATGGAGTGTAACCACTCACTGTGACTCAAAAGCCATTCAAGTAAGCGCTTACTCCTGCAGGCATTGCCTAATAGGTATCAATTTGATTTTATTGTTGTTATTATGTGGGTATATGTATTGTGTTTTGTTTTTTTTTTTGTTTTTTGGTTTTTTGTTTGTTTTTTGTTTCCCTTTTTTTTGTTTTTTGATTGCGCGCAAAACCAACGTGCGGTAGTAGAAATGGAGAAAAAATGCAGTTATCACGTAATAATTTTACTGAATGTATTCGTACAGATGTATGTGTGTATGTGAAGGTGCATATATTTTGGTTTAAATATAGTAATTTGGGGGTTGGGAAGCTTTCTTAGGGAGTGTAGGCAGTAAAATGTAAAATAGATGCATAGAAGCGGACAGCTTAGACGTAAAGGGTTAAATATTTTACGCTGAGAAATGCACAGTGCCGGCATATTCGTGAATGGAAAGCATGTGCAGGGTCTTTCAAGTTCGAGTATATTTTTTAGCAGTGTTTTGATTTGACCGCAGCCAGATTTTAATGGCATCGCTTTCGACAGATATTAAGTACAGGGTTATTTATTAAGAGGTGTTATTTTGATATTCAAAGAAAAATGCTTTTTTTTAATATAAATCACCGGTTGTTTATTTCATTATAGAGAGGAAGTTATGCCGTTAATAGTGGAAAATAACATCAGGCAAATGACCACTTACAGGTCAATAACCTTTTCATGAAATTTTCCATCACCAAATTGCAAAGTAGCTGCCCTATGTCCTCGATAGCTTCACGAATTCCATCTTTGAGGTCTTGAATCGACCCTGGACTGGTGGCGTAGACCTTCTCCTTCACGTGGCCCCGAAGATAAAAGTCACAAGCTGTTAAATCACAAGATCTCGGTGGGCAATTGTGATCCCCTCTTCGAGAGATAACAGGGTCCGGAAACTTTTCCCGTAAAAGATCAATGGTTTCGTTGCTTGTGTGGCACGTAGCGCCCTCTTGTTGAAAATAAACGTTGTCCAGATCAATACCATCCAATTTCGGCCATAAAAAATCGTTAATTCTCTCTCGATAGCGCAATCCATTTCCTGTTATTGGAAAATATCATCTACAATGTATTAAAATGAGTCCGATTATAATTCACACTAGAATTTATGGTAATATTTCCTACACAAAAGGGGGTGGGAGCTAAATTTAGTAGTAGTAGGAAGATATCATCGCATCTTCCTCCGGTTGATCCAAGATGGATTGCCGCGACGGCGCGGATGTATATTCAAAGGTCGTCGAATAGGACACTTGAACTTCAATACACCGCTGGTAGCGGCCCTTCCATTGCAGGAAACGTTTTTTAAACTCATCCGCCGGAATCGCGCTCAGTTCGGCTGTCACAGTTTTTTGAATCGCCTCGATGGAGTCGAAACGCCTCCCCTTTAACTTTCTTTTCAGGCGCGGGAACAAGAAAAAGTCCGGAGAGATAGGTCTGGGCTGTAGGGAGGGTGAGGAAGTACCGGAACCCCCATCTTGGCCAATGCCGAGATGCAGAGGAAGGCGGTGTGCGCCGGTGCATTGTCGTGTCGAAGGGTGCAATTGTTGACGAGGTCGGGCTGAACCCGGGCGACGCGGTGTTTCAACCGAAGGAGCACTTCTTTTTAAAATGCCGCGTTTACAGTGCTTCCTGAAGGTACAAACTCCTTGTGGGCGATGCCTCGAGAGTCGAAAAAGATGATCAGCTGCATTTTCGCTACTGCAAAATCCTAACACACTTTTAAAACAGCTTTCACGCGCGGAGCGATGTTGACTGCACCGCTGTTGCCAGCGAACTGGGACCGGTTTCTAGTGGAAGGGGAAGGTCCAATGATCATTTTCCCCTACCAGCCGATTCGGTTGATCGCTTGGCAGACGCTCCGCGCGGGAAGGCTCATTACTTTTCAATCAAACCCTGTAGAAGGAAAATCCATCCACAACAACTATCGGAAGTGTTTTTTTTTCATCTCAGTTTTGAAGTCACCTATAACCAATTCAAAAATCATCAAATAATGGAAAGAAGAATTAAAAGCCTTAGCACACATGACATACATCACTCTCATCTGGTTACCTGGCCATAGAAACATAAAAGGAAATGAGAAAGCTGAAAACCTGGCAAGGCAGGGTCTTTCTCTACATAGAGCATCCGAAGTGGTGGAATTGGGCTGCTTCCAAAGCGTCTACAAAAAGGACATTTTCTTGCAACTCCAGAAGCAGGCTTTTGTCAGATGGACCAACACAGATACCTGTAAAATAGCGAAGGAAACAGGGCCAGATTACAAGAAGTTCAGAACTAACGAGCTGTTAAGAAAGTCAAGAACAAGCATCTTCAGTAGTACGTAAACAATAACTGACCATTGGTGTATCTGATACCATGCTAGGAAGTTCGGGTGGCCGTACAACGATAGCTGTACAAGCTGCAATCAGGAAGATTCTAGAGAGACAGTCTTCCACTATCCGTGCGAGTACCCAAGTGTGAGTAGTCTACGACATAGAATGCTGAGCAAATTTTCAATGGACAATTTAATAGAAATTGCAGGAGCAACTTTTGAGCATTGTTAAGTCCATGGACAAACATACACTCAGTCAAAAAAGTTTTGGTACAAAGATCTTTTTTACAATATTGGCAATGTTTTTTTGCAAATTTTGCTTCCTATTGTTTTCTTTTGTTAATTTTTTATTTTTATTCTTCTTTAAATTGTAGGTAAAATAGTAATTATTGTTATTGTTATGACAGATTGTATGAAATAAATGGAGATCTAAAAATTTTTTATGAAAATATAGTTTTAATAAAATACAAGCCACATAAGTCAAAACTTCAAACTTAATCAAAATTTTAAAAGAAAACTCTTGGAATTTTCATTAGAATTTCGAACCGTTCCACCAATCCAAGAATTTTTAAAATTTTTATGATATGCAGTTTTATCACTCGTTAAATTGCGAGTATGAAATTCCTGAATACTCCCGCTGACCTTTAATAATTTTTCGTCCCTTCGCTTCTTCAAGCATTCAAGTTTTATATGGAGGAATGCGTGTAAGACCGTCCAGCAAAAAAAAAAAACTAATATATAAATATAAAAAATATAATAAATCAAAGAGAGTTTTCAGCAATTTTCAACCGCATAACAGAATAAAATTAAAAATTCCGAGTTTTTTTTTCCTTGCTCACTCCTCTTGGGAGCATACGGTCTCGACAAGACTCTTCCAGCGTACACGGTTCTATGCTGTTGTTTTTCCACCGTCCCATGCGATGTCGGCATCTGCTAGTTCGAGCAGCATCGACCTTCTCCAAGTGTTTTTTGGTCCACCGCGACCTCTGCTCCCTAGCGGGTTCCAGTCCCGTGCCAACCTTGTCATGCTATCTGGTGGTTTCTCAATGTGTGACCTATCCATCGCCACTTTCTGCGTTTGATGCGCATTGGATGGGTCCTCGCTCGTTAATCTCCACAGTGCGTCGTTACTGATGGTGTTTGGCCAGAATATTCTGCAGATGATGCGGAGGCATTTGTTAATGAAGGATTGTAGCCTCTCTGTGATGGTGTTAGAGACTAGCCATGTTTCGCTTTCGTACAACAATGCTAAACGCACGAGACGAATATTCGTAGTTTAGTGCGCCTGGAGATTTGCGAACTCCTCATACCGAAGGCATTCGCCCAAATGCTGCCCTTGCTTTGTTTAGCCTGCAGTTGACATCTTCATCTGCTCCATCATTTGCCGTGATGATGCAGCCGAGGTAGCAGAAGCTTTCAACGAATTCCACCGGGCATCCGTCAATCAATATCTGCCTTGCGTTATTGTGGTTAACTCTCATGGCCATGGTCTTGGCGATGTTGACCTCCGACAGTGCGTGCCAGCGCGACTAGTTTGTCCGTCTTCGCTTTCATGTCAGAGAGTTTGTGAAAGACGAGGCCGATGCCATCGGCGAAGTCCAGATCCTCAAGATGTCTGGTGAAACTCCATACGATGCCTTTTTTGTGCAGGGTCAGTTGGCTCATGTCGTCATCAAGAACGATGGCGAGGAGAAGGGGTGACAGGGAACAACCTTGCCTTACGCCTGCGTTGGTAGTGAATGGAACGCTGATATCGCCTTTGTGAAGCAGTGCCAGTTCGGAGTTCTCGTAGAGGGCTTTATTGAGGCGGATTATCTTGGCGGGAGCTCGCTTTCTACTCAGTGCTAGCCATATTGCGTCTCGTTTGATAGTGTCGAACGCCTTCTTAAAGTCTACGAACAGCATGTAGAGCAGGTAGCGTCACTCAACTGATTGTTCTACTTCAATCCGAAGTGTGATGTGTGATCATTGGTCAACACAGCTTCGGTGAGGGCGAAAACCAACTTGCTCGTCT
Source organism: Anastrepha ludens (assembly GCF_028408465.1). Taxonomy (NCBI): domain Eukaryota; kingdom Metazoa; phylum Arthropoda; class Insecta; order Diptera; family Tephritidae; genus Anastrepha; species Anastrepha ludens. Next base: position 42,286,872 of record NC_071499.1, on the reverse strand, counting down.
CTTAAGGAGTGTTGAGATATCTTTCAGCCTGCTTTGTATGATTACGGCTACAATTTTGTAGATTGTGTTAAGTAGGGTTATTCCTCGCCAGTTGCCGCAGTCATGTAGATCGCCTTTCTTGGGCAGCTTCATTGTGATGCCTTTGTCCAGGACGGAGGCAGCTTTTGATTGCTCCAGACGGCGATGATGTGGGGATGAGGAATTTTCGGAATCGATGGGACATAAAGTGTTATACTTAAGAATACGTTGTTTTTATTGTAGTATAAACTAAATTTTTATACAAAATTAACAAGGAAAAAATTAACATCAAAAACATTGCGAATATACAGGTGTTATAGTAAAGAGCGAAGGGCCACACCAATCTTCGGCTATTCGCCTTTATCAGAAGTAACCTTCTTCAGCTCCTTCCAGCTTCTGTTGGTTTTCTTTATCTCCGTTTCTAAACTCCTCCAGGCCTGCAAGTGTCTATGTCTTCGCCGGTTTCCCTATGGATAGCAACCAATTGCAGTGATTTTTTTCTAAGAATGCTTCCAGGACTTCCGTTTATATTGGAGTTAAGTTGGTGGTGCTACTGCACAGGCTGCTTTTGGGTATGCTCTTGGGCGATAAATTGTAAAGCATTGTTCGCAGGCAGTAATTAATAAGGACTTTTAGGCGTTGCATGTCTGTAACTGCCAGGTTCCAAAGTTTCGAAATACAGTAAGTTAAATGATTACTAGAGAAGCAAAGTAAAGTTAACGTAGCTAAAAAAAATTCACTCGAACTTGCAAGGCCCTCTACTCTATATATTAAACACATTCAAGATACAAACCCACTGACTCTTAGTTGGCAATACATCAACAAATAACACCTTTTTCTATAGCACACAGATTAGTTCTTACCATTCTGTGATATGCAATAAGAAAAGTAATCTTCCACGTACCTGGAAAGAGATGAGAAAAGAAAGGCAAGTATTAACAAAAATTATAAATAAAAGATTGAAGGTTAATATTTTTTTTATAATAAAATTTAATATAAATCGTATTTTGAAATATCAGAAAGTCTTATTCCGATATAGGGCTAATAAATCCATCTAAACAAATGAGCCAGAAAAAACAGTCTGGCTCTCACACAATGCGCAATTCTCCTTAGTCACTAATAAACTAGGAAAGTTTTGTCGAATATGAAGTACAATCATCTGCAAAAGTTGCAGCTGCAGACTCAGCAATTCCAAGTTCTTAGATGGCATCGCTTTTCCTTTACCGAAGCCTTCCCTTGTAATATTCACGAGATTACGTTTGGCTGATTGCTGAATAACTAGATGACTCGATTTCAGGTCGAGCATCACCTCCATCGCAGCTGTAGGGCAGGCCGGCATCACTCCCGTGATCCACAGGCGTGCTAAACGCTGCGCCTACTGTCTACAGAGTGGCTCTCGATGCCCAAGCAAACGCTCCATCTCAGGATTCTGGGGCTATATCCCCAGGATTTTCCTGCTAGACGTTTGCAGATTATGAGAGTCATCCTTGCTTTGGGCAAGGTTGCGTAATCATGCGTTTTCCAGTTAAGCTTGGCATCCAGTACAAGGCCAAGATACTTAACTGCGCTGACCAATCTAATAGCAAACCCGTCCATGCTGATCTCCCTCATTCGTGGTAATTTAGTTTAATATCGTAGCTTTGTACGATACAGCCACGTAATCTTTAAACATCATTTAGCCAGCGCTTGAAATTACTTTCAGTTTTTCATTTCATTTGCTTCGGTTGTACTTTGGCTGGAAAAATTTAAGCTGCTACAACGAAAACAAAGCAATACGAAAGCACCGAGGCTGTGCTGCGCTATGTTGCGAAGAATGTTACATCCCGACAGCATAGCGACACCGCATTAAAAAAGCCAAGGTTTTGTTGTAGATGTTGCTTTCGAAACTGCTGCCATAGCGGCTGCCGTAACTATTGGATGTTGCAAGATGACCACAGATCATATTTAGATCGAACAGGTAGTACACTTCAAAGATTTTGAAAGGTTGTGAAGTTCCAAGCAATGCTTGTATTTTTTATAGTTTTGCGAAGACAACCGAACGATGACTGATTTACGGTGGTGTTGGCCGCTTCGTACTACTGATGAAATTCATCGGGTCTCGTAATATCAATGCCTACTATATCAGCTGGCGTGGCAAAGAGATGAGAGCCTAGATGCTTAAATCCTAGGCCTGCGAAAGCAGAGCAGTTAGGGAGAAGGTGTTGGGATGATTCCAACTCATCCTTCACGGAACTGATGCAAAAAGGACTCGAAATATCACAGCATGTGTAATACACGGCCAACGTCCTGTAGGGGCACCCACGAAATTCAAGAGTGTAGATTTTGTTAACATCCAGAGCTCGCTCGAGCGCCTCCGATCCACTCGTGACCCGAAAGATTTCGCGCTTGTGTACTTGCCCATCGCTCACTGAGTTGACTTGAAGCCCACCTCTCCAGAAGCAGGACCGCAGGTAGTCAACGGACTTTATGACATTTATTTTTAAAGATAATCACTTTCAAATGTTGACCACAACCGCGCCGCAATTCGGTCATCCGGAAACACCAATTGTGAATGACTCGCGACGTGCTCAAGGACTTCGGTCGGTGAACAACTTAAGTAATGTTAGCTTCCAATGCCTCAATCGAAGCTGGTGCATCCATAAAGCTTTAAGAATTTACATATCCTTTGACTAATAAATACCCAATCCATGGTCCGAGATGAGAGATAAATCGCTCACGGAAACGACGACGCAGTAAAACGGAGCTGTATCACCGGCTTCAATTTTCGGCATGAAAAAGTCGCTTATTAAGACGCGATGGCGTTCGCCATTCACGCCATCCTCGTCTTTGAAGAAATATGCGCCAATGATTCGTGACAGTAGTCACGCATGACCTATTGGAAAAAGTAGCTCCAATCTGATCACCTTTACTAATATACCATAAAGCCTTATAGAGCTTTTTCTGCAGAAAAGCGGCTTTTTGCTAGCCCTTTACAATACTTTCAATATTCAATTAAACTTAGTGCCTAGAATAACGCCTATGGATGCTTGTGAGTGATTACGGTTAAGCGTGTGAGTTCCTATTTTAGGGACCGGGTTCAAATCGGAATCTTCTACTTCTGTGTGAAGATTGCTAAGTCCGTCTTGTCTGGACTCGCTTCCAAACGCAACTTTTGCGCATTTCTAGATATTCTTTACTACGCCTTCGATTTTTCGCTCATCGAGTTTAGGAGATCTTTAAATATTTCTGAAATACTTCTTCTAACAGAAGCCTTTGTATGCTTTGTTGTTTTTAGCAGCAGGGAAGGAAAGCAGCTCGTATTTGCCAGAAACCCAAGCATATGTTCCTTTATAGGCTTTTAGAAATGTACTTAATAAAGAATACCCTATTTTTACTGCACTTTGTCAGCGTTTGGTCTGCATTGTCTGGCCTCCCATTGCCACTTTCACATTTCCACAGCAGCAACCCCCATTGAAATTTCATCCACTGCGTCAATCGCCCAACCAAGTAAATCATAATTTCAGTTCTCAATAGCCAGTCATTTGTGGGAGCAATGGTTACGTCCACAAAGAATTTCATCAAGGGTGTGAGAACTACTGAAATGAAATGTAATGAAATCGAAGTAAATAACTTAACAAATTTGTGACGCGACCAAAACAAGTGCACCCACCACCATCACCAGCGGCATCAACTGCAAAGCACACCCACCACCACCACCGACTTCCCAATGGTATCTTTTACTTTTTTTTGTGACCTGCTGTCATGCCATTTTGGCCTCTTGTCAGACATGAGAACGCAGCAGCAGCACCACCAATTTATTGCCAGTGAGGCATTGAATTCCATGAAAGTGAGAAGGCGGTGACTGCTGCCGCCGCCACTGTGACGGTGATGACAAGCAGAGAGGGATGACAGACAATAGCCCTAACAGTTAGGGGTGGTGAGTGGCGGTGGTTGCGGTTGTTGGGCGCTAGCTGAAGATGTGCTTGCATGTGTGTGTGTGTGTCTGATGGTACTGGCGACTAGCTGTCGGCTTATGCGTCACATATGCCACGTTTATTACAACAATTACGCTGGGGTGGATTTTTGCATTTTTTTAATGTTTTGTGTATTGTTTTTTTTTTTTTTTGTTTTGCTTCTGCTAACAGGGACTTTGTCTGTTTTCAACTGTGATGACTTTCCCGGCTGATGGCTTTCAGCTGTGGACACAAATGCCGACAAACATGCGCATCACTTTGAATGCTGCTATACGCTTCTATTCCCTCGCCCCTCGCCTTTCCTTAATGACTTTGTACGTTGTTTATTAATTTCAAAATCGTTAACTGTACGCACACATACACAAAAACATACATACGCAGAAATCGCATATGAAAGAAAAATAAAAAAAAATATATAAAAATCAGAGTGAAATTATAAAAAGCAGCAAATCCAATTCAAGTGTTTTGTTATGTTGCGCAGATTTCTTTTTGTGTTGTGATGAATTGAATTGACTCATACGCATTTGCGCGTGCCAGTGCAGTGGCCAAAGTGCTCGTAAGCGAATAACGCAAAGCGTAGAAATAATTGAAATTGGAATCTTATAAAGAAATCTTTAGATGGAAATTGGAATATGGCGCGCCACAACACGAGCAAACAGCAAAAAAAAAAACCATATCGAAAAGCCGTCATTCACCCGCTGCTCCTCATCTATCTCATCTCTTTTGTGTGGCCTTTTCCACGTACACTCATACATGCGTACTCTTAATTTCATTTCCAGCCATTTTGATGACGCGCATCACAACGCCGTCAAAACACACTTCACTTGAGTGCGTTGCGAAAATTTCATATTCAAACACAAAAATTCGAAAAGTCAAACGAAATGACAAGCGACACTGCGCTTTACTTCAAGTGCGCGCTTACACTTTCGGGATGTGCACCTGCTTAGTGACGCATACTTACCACATAGCACAGCAGGCTAAGCTTCTGTAGAGCAATTTCATATTTTCCATGAATTTTTCGGCTTTAGGGCTCACGCTGTGTTTTCACTACACGAACGCTCTTGAGTCTAGACTTGTGTCATTTTTGCAGTCACATAAAAGTATTTGCTATTTGTTTGGTGCTCACTTAAGTGTCAGCTTGAATGTTTATCAACATAGGCATACTTCCATACTGAGCAAAGAAAAGCCTAGCATACGGGTGCATGAACTGTTATTTCATAACGGAAGTCATACTAGTTCGGAAGTGACTAGAATTGCACCAGTTGTAAACAGATCAATGAGAAGTATAATATAATAAATATTCTTGCAGTACTACCAATAAAGAAGGCAAGTGCGCGTCAAGGAGTCAATTATTTGATGTTTTTATGCATTCTTAATCATCTCATTAACTGGTGTAGCGCTGATGAAGAGGCTGACTAGTTCGTTAATTACTTTGGCTGACAATTGACAATTCGTAGGTCATTGCTAGCATAGGAAAGCGATTAGAAAACGAACTACACACCTCAGCTGTAAAGCAAATTGGTAGGAAGGCAATTCACAGCTATTTATAGTAGGGCAGGCACCTATTAAATCGTGGTACAGAAATCAACATTTTTTGTTATCTACGCAAAATTCCATTTGAGCGTGAAACATCAGATTTCATATAGAAATGTGGCATATTCAGTTAATCATTATCTCCTCAGTTAATTTTTTAAACGACATTCAAATTTTGAAGTTTTCAAAAACTGGTTTTAGATATTTATACTGGTTTTATATTATGCATGTGGATATCAAACGAAATGAGATATGCCCAGCTATTGAACAAAAAAAAATTTTTTTTTTCGCCAAGACAAATATAGACTTTTTATTGCGCGTATTTCATTTGACAGAACGAAGGCTCAACTATTTTTTTTACGTTGTTGTAAAACTGTGAGTAGAACCACCGTCGTAACCGAATGGTTACGTGATTTACTATCATTCGGAAGTGCGCAGGTTCGAATCTCCGTGCATGAAACACCAAATGATAGAAAGAAGTATTTTGTAGTAGCGGTGGCCCTGGCAATGGAAGGCCTACGAGTGTACTTCTGCCATGAAAAAGCTCCTCATAAAAAATATCTGCCATTCGTAGTCGGCTTAAGTAATTCCCTTTACTTTGGGAACAGCTCCAAGACGCATGTCACAAATAGAAGTTGAAACGTAATTCGAAAAAAAAAAGAGGCAAGACTCGAAAAAGTCGATTTTCAATTACCAGTAGCAGCAACACACTTCGAGTACGACAACGCAACTGAAATATGAATTATTTGCCAATTGCAATGCAGTGGGGCCCTGCTGTTTTTTTCGACAACTGATATTATGAAATATGGGTTAGAATTTTGCTTATTAGTATATACTATAGATTGAAATTTATAGATTGAATTTTAAGTGTGATATTTCTTCAAAAATTTTAATTTTATAATCTAAAATAATTTTATGAACTTCTCAAAACTATTTTTGATCTGGAGTATTTTTACAACTAGGTTTACATTGGGCCCAAACAAACTAGTTATACAACTCCTTTCAATGCAACTAGTTAGCAACTGGTTTAGAATAAACGTATTTATTACAAACTTGCTTAAAAGTTATTAATTATAACCATTTTTTAAATAGCTGTAAAAGGGTACAAAGTAGAACAATAGGAAATCGGCGTGTTAAAATCCGAATCATGCAAGGTGGTATATGCTTGTAAAAAATACAAAAGTTAAGATTTTAAGCTAATCAAGGCCGAAAAACCCAGGTCTGTAAAAGGTAGATAGGTGAAATGGTTGAAGTACCAGTATGGCACTCCCCAAATAGCACCAAAGCGCCGTTTTGATACCATTATGAAACCTCCTACAGGCAGACATCTACAGCCAGTCATGTGTAGTGAGGAAGATTGATGCTATTTAAGTTGGAGCACTACCCCAGGCTGTCCGAGAAATGCGCACCCAGTGACCCTAATCGTCTAACTGCCAGACTTGAACATTTACAGAGAAAATTCTCAACAGTCTGCTTCTCTGAACGGTGCCAACAGTTTTCTGTGGCCTGTAATATGTTTTTAAAAAATTTAATTTGAGTTTTGCTGTTAATTTTTTACTATTAGTGATTTATACATTTTTTATAACTAGTTGTAAACTGGTCCCAAACCAACTAGTTTGACAAACCGATTCAAAGCAACTACTTGTATACATTGTGTGGTAATAAATTAGTACTTAATTGTAAAAACATAAAAACCCGAACAATTGACTGGCGCACGTATTTTTGTAGTTTTAGTGAAGTCTTTGATTGAGAATTTCATGTATAAGGAAGGTAGATCCTTTATTCGTGTACATGGTATTGTTCAATCAACTCTTGTCCGCGATTTTGTGTACTGCAAATATTTTGTTAACTGTAGGTTTACTGGACCTAAAGCTAATTGGGTTTTAGGCTTACACGTAAGACGCTCAATAGCATCTTGTAAGCAATTTTAAGTATGTAAATTTAGTGATAAAAAGGTGCAAAGAATAGTATTGCCTTGCGGAAAAATTAAGCAGAACAGACTTAAATTCCAAGCCATAGCCCCGCATTCGATCGATCATATGCTACAAAGCAGTTAATGCATCCAATTTATAGCCTCAAATCTCATCTCAAATCAGGACATGCGGAATAATTATTGCAGCTACGAATCGATGGTTTTGAGGCTTGCTCATGGATATTATATTAAGCTTTTAGCTTATTAAATATGAGTTTAGTAAATAATAGTAATAAAAATTATATTTTTATTTACATTTTTATTTTTATTATTTTTTTTTACTCTTTTTATTTCTATTTTGTAAATGTATATTTTTTTGCGTAAAAATTTTCATTAAAAATAAGGTCGAGCCTTTTCTTTTAATTCCCTTCTGATTTTATATTGTTTCCACAGATTTCGAATAAATAAACCTTATGCCATAACTCTGCGATTCCACGAGATCTGCGATGACCCCTATTCGCATTATATCGTATAGGATGATTTCCATCTAATCAGCATCCTCCGTAAGTCGAAACAGGAGTAAGGTACTCACTGCCTTATTTAAATAGCTCAACTGATAGCTCAATCCGTCGGCTCTCGCAGTTTCACTTTTTTCTAGCGATGTTGCTGTTGCTGGCATTTTTTCATAGTCAGGCAATCGAAATTCATTCCCATCAGCAACCAATCGAGCGATCGATATCTTGATTGCCTTCACAGTTAGCATTCGGTAGCTCAAATAAGTGGTTTTTCCATAAGTGAAACATGCAGTTACCAGATGACTGCCTTTTTTCTTGTAGGAAATTTAAATTTTCCAGTCATACATATAAGCCGCTGCGTGACATTCTTCGTAGTACCACTTGTTTTTCGGTCACACTGAAATGTAAATTCTTTTTTCATGGGGATTCAAAGGGAGTGGAGAAATGTGACTCGCTTGCTCGCATATGTTGAGTAGTGCATTTCTGCGCAAGGGAGAATTAAACATTTAATTAACCCACACATAAGCAACATACTTTCAGAGTCGCACAACAGCATTTAATGAAAGCGAAATAATTAAGTTTAAGTGTACAAACTGTGAACGTGCCCTTATGCTTTATTATAATTATTGTAATTGTTTTTATATTAAATGCTTTTTGTTTGTATGTTTATAATTCTTTTTCAATTTGTTTATATACCAACCTTTTTTTGCTTTACTATGAGAATTTATTTCTTCTTTTTTCCTTCTCTATTTTTCAGCTTTGTTTTGCAAAAGGCATTCTCATAGGTTTAATCATGTTTATTTGCTTTTTTTTTTGTTTTTGTTTTTGTTATGATAATGACTTAATTGAATATTTTGTATAAATATTTTTATTGGTGAGGTTGACTTTTTTGCGATGCAAAGTGAAATCATTGAAATTGAACATTGCAATCCTAGTAGTGAGTACGAGATTTAATCACTAAATAAAAATTTCTTTTATTCCTATTATTATTATTTTTTATGCGTTTAAAGGATGCAGATATTTTCACATATATTTTCAATGTTGAGCAATTTTAGTAAACAATTAATATAAATTAGGACATTTATGATATTTGGCTTATAACAAAATAAAAGTATACAGGTATTAACAGTATTTTTAACAATATAACAAATTAAATAGTTATTTAGATGCCGGTTTTATATCGAAAATTATTCGCATCTATTCACTTCATCTAAAAAGATTTTTTATTTAAACGATTCACCATTGCATTTGTATTATATATACATATATTTTTTAGCAGCAGATTCTAATGAAGGAGGGGACTGATTATAAGTGACTGAGTTGCACTTGTGTTAACCGCTTTTGACTGCTATTGAAATTCATCAGATTTTTAATATAAAGGCTTACTATATCAGCAGGCATAACAAAGAAGTAACAAACAAGATGACTAAATCTCAGCGCTGCGAGAGAAGGACTGCTAAGCAGAAGGTGCTTAAATGATTTCACCACCATCCAACCCCAGCAGATCCCTCGAACGCCTCCGATTCACAGGTGGCCAGCAGGATTTCGCAACCTTAAAAGTTCGTGCACTAGGTTGGCGCGAAGGCCACTTTTCTTGGAGCAGACCACAGATGCTCAAGGCGATACTAATTCTCTCCTTTCGTTGGAAAATTACCTCACAGTTCCTTTGTCTGGCTAACTCAACCGCCTCAGAGTTTCCCGGAAAGTCATCTTATGTCAAAGCATAGCAAATGAAGCCAGTCATTCCGTATTACCATTATTGAGCTGAGAGCTCTAATTGCCGCTGAACTATCGAGTAAATATTTACTTTCTTCATGTAAGTAGCCGATCTGGCACTAAGCGAGGGTGTACATTAATCCGTCGGCAGGGCGATGAACTTAAACTTTCTAAGGATACTTGATTGGTGTCCGTAGGTGAGGTCGAACCGGCAACCCGAACTTCTCAGTTTTGATAGGTTTACCTGCGATGTCTACAGGTTATGCGTTATGCGCTAGAGTAGGAGTAGTTCGAAGCGCCTCACTGATTCCAATGAGTGCAGTGCATTGAACTCCCTCCAGCTTCTTCACCGATGTCGCCCTTCTCAATGAGTCCTACCAGGTTATGACTCCATATACAAAATTGGCTTCATAATGGTATTATAGAGAAAAAATACAATTCAAGAGCGGGCGGCCCCATCTTTTGCCAATAGCGCCCTTGCATCCATACAAGGCGATCGTTGTCTTTCTTATTCTCTCCTCAACGTTGGACTTCCACGTTAGCTTACTGTCAAGCATTAGGCTTAGGAACTTCACCTTGTCAGAAAACACAAACGGAGCGCCTGCTATTGAGGGGAGTGGAGATCTGGGTAATCTATGTATATTTCCTCGTGAATAGAACGAGCTCCATCCTAAGAGGATTCACCGATATTCCGCAATCCGCTGCCTTTCTAATAACTACAATATCTTACATTTTTTCCACATATAATCGTTTTTAATTTGTTCTAGGAGTGCCCACCTGAAATTTTACGTAGGAAAATCTGCGAAATCACATGACAACTAACTTAGATGCCGATTTTTTTTTAATTGAACTATGCTTCCGCTGACGATGATGAATCTAACCAAACTGACTTTGTTAATCTCTCGGCTATTTCATTTAAAAGTTGCTCTGCTGTGGTGGCTCCGTTGAAAATAATATTCAATAAGTCATTATCTTCGGGAAAATTTACTGATGCTTGGAAACTCACTACTATAGCTGAACAGAGGGACTCCGCAATGCGGTGTTCTCTCGCCACTACTCTGGATTGTCGTACTTAACGACTTGCTGGAAGAGCTGGAAAGAAGGGGCTGCAAAGTGATTGCTTACGCGGATGACGTGGCATTGTCAGAGGAAATTTTTCAGATACTCCGGTCGAACTAATGCAGGGTTATCAGGATCTAGTTGTGAAATGGATCGCAAGCTGCGGCCTCTCGATAAATCCTCTGAAGACGGAGCTCGTCTTGTTTACGAAGAAATATAAGATACCTAGTTGGTGCTCTCTGACAGGGTGAAGTACATTGGACTTATTTTTGACAGAAGCCTAACGTGAAAGCCGAACATTGAGAAGAGAATTAGGAATGCAACAGTCGTCTTCTATAATTGCAGGGGTGCTATCGGCAAAAGACGGGGCCTATCGCCTAAAGTCACTTTTGTCTTTATAACGCGATTATAAAACCAATCTTGCTGCATGGAAGGTACAAAGGTCTGTCCTCATTGGAATCAGTAGGGCGCTCCGTACCACTCCTACTCTGGCGCTTAACGTTATGCTGAATGTGTCACCCGTAGACATTGCAAGAAAAACTACCGCTGCAAGCGCCGTAATCAGATTAAGGAGTTCGAGCCATAAGCGAGACTCTAGCATTCTCAAAAATGTTGAGTTCTACCCCATGGTGCTGGATCATTGTACACCCACGCTAAGCCCGAGCGAAACTTTTTCCACTCACATTCCCACAAGGGATGAGTGTTTGGGGTGTAACATTTGGCGGCAAGGCATGGCAAATATATTCACGGATGGCTCCAAGTTAGACGGAAAGATTGCTGGGGTATTATTCTTTGAGGAACTCTCCATCGAGCTCAAATTTAGGCTTCCGGACCACTGTAGCATTTTCCAAGCGGAGGTAGCCGCAATTAAGAAAACAGTGGATTAGTTGCTCACTTCGGTAATTACCGTTAAGAAAGTAAATATGTACTCCGACAGCCAAGCGGCAATTAAGGCCTTGGGCTCGTTGTTTGTGCGTTCGAGATTGGGCGAGAAATGCTTCTCTCTCGATCACATCCGAATACTTCGATATCAGGCTCATTTGGGTTCCCGGTCACAGTGGCATAGAGGGAAACTGCTGGGCTTATGAGCTAGCTAGCATCAACTCAGCGCGCGCTGGGCTAGTGTGCAAACGTACACAGATCAAAGATTATTTTAACAACCATTTTATTCCATAAAAGTTATTGCCTCTAATTTTACCAGGAAGTACAAGGTCCCGACGTGGAACCTCCCGAAGCTAGGCAACAACGAACTACTTCTCAAAGATCATGCAAGGTACCTCGGAGTAATACTAGGCAGTAAATTTAGCTGCAAAACTTAAATTTTCCGCAATCAACAAGAAATCAGACGCGAGTAACTTAAATGTGCAATAAAGTGCTCAAGGAATTAAACTCATTATACTGTAAGGCTGCCTGCTTTTGCAAGGAGTACAAATTAACAATCATTTTAAGGATTTCGTTTCAGTTACCTTTCAATGCGCACAACAATAACCCAATGATTGCTTTGTACACCCGCTCCGAAGATATTCAATGATGGCCTATTAAATTTTTTTATGATTAACAAAAGGAAACACGCTTCAAGAAAATCAAACGAAGAAAAGTAATTAAAGTGTCATTGTTCGGGTTTCCCTTCATTATTATTATTTTTTTTTTTGCCACATGTTTACGACAGCAATTATCAAAAGTTCCCAGCAATGAAGGAACTCTCGACGCAAAGGAAATTTTTTCTAACAAAAAATGCTGAAAGCTACAGCCCGATGGTACACTCGTAAAACGATAAATGCGCGACTACAGCGTAAACAATCTAGCAATAACAACAATAGAAAATAAATAAGGCGGCCAACAAATGAATCGACCAAACAACTGAAGTACCAAAAAAAAAAATAAAAAACGAAAACAGAATGGCGGAATTGACTGAACTTAACCGCGGAAACTGCCAAGCAGACAGGCAGGCGAATGAGCTAACAAATGAAATGTAGTTATTTCTTGTTGTAGCGATGTTCGGCGAAGATTGTCACAGGCAGATAGGTAGACACTCATACACACATGCACATCTATCATAATAAGCAGTATAGGGACGAGAGCACAGCTGTTCGTAAATTTTGTTAGGCGCGAAGGTGTTGTTGGTTTGAGCGCAGCATTTGGTTAGTGGACAGTAAAGGCCAGATAAGTGAAACTCTGCTTGCCGACTTGCACATTTTGGGACAACAAAAACAATACTCATTTGTGGATGAAAATAAATATACAGTTGCGGTCAAAATAATAGAAGTGTTGATGCTACATAATTAAACCTAAATAGAAAGAGGTAACAAATGAACGTTTTTTTTTATAGGGGAAAAAGTTGTAAAAAATCAACAGTTATTTAGTACCTTCAAACTTGCATTTTAACTAAAATTTAATAAGTTTAAAATTGCACACCACCAATTTTTCCGAAATTCTAACTAAAAATGATGGAAATGGGATGAGAAGTTTGTGAAATATTCTATTTTTTGTATAAAATTTAAAATTTTGATTTATAAAATATTTGTTGGGTGACGAGGCAAGTTTTTGAACGAATTTCGTATGGCAAAACAAAGTTAATTTTTTTACAATAGATCAAAAAATAATTGGCGCGTATACCCTTTTTGGGTGTTTGGCCGAGTTCCTCTTCCTATTTGTGGATGGCATCTTGATGTTTTCCGCAACTGGAGCGACCAAAAGTTTTCCGATGTCTCGGAACGGCAAGTAGTTTTTTATGAGGAGCTTTTTCATGGCAGAAATGCACTGGGAGGTTTGCCATTGCCTGCCGAGGGGCGACAGCTGTTAGAAAGAACTGTTTCTACCGTTCGGTGTTTCAAGAACACAATGGGCTACGAACTCGGGTATTAATCACGCATCGAACGTAAATTACATACCTACCCATTCCGCTACGGCGGCAGCTAAATACCAAATGCAGTTAACAGGAAGAAAGTGATCACATAAAGAGGAGAAATGAGACCAAAAAATTTAGCAGCATTTGAATATAAGCGCACCGAAACTCTCTGAAATATTTCACTGGCCATTTTCTGAAATGGTAAGGTTCCTGGTGGCGGTAAGCACTGGCACACTCTTGCTTTATAGTAAAGTTTGGCCAAAAAATTCGACTTTGCTTGCGCACAACTTTAAATTATTTGGATAATTCTTCATATTACCTTACATAAAATAAAACTTGAATGGCTAAAATCTCAATATTATCAAGTTTTTTTCTGAATTTGAGATGCTTAGGCATGTTTACGGCATAGATATTTACATAAAAACTATTTTTGCTTTGTTGGTTAATTGAATAGAAAGCAAAAAAACAAAACGAAAACAAAAAAGTGCATTTGAGCGTAGTACACATAACAGAAGTGAAACTTTCAAGGCAGGCAAAGAAAGAGGGAGAGACCCGAGAAAGAAAGAGAGAGAGAGGAAGAGAGAGAGAGAGAGGAAGAGATAGAGAGAGGGGAAGAGAGAGAGAGGAAGAGAGAGAGAGAAAGAATATATATCTAAATAAATTAACAACATTTGCAGAGAATACAAATAGACAAAATTTACAAAAAACGGAGAAGGGTCGTCCGGTGTAAGTAAACGCCGGACACAAACCGTGGCAACAACGCGCACTACTCCGAGCGTTTATCACCCGCACAAACAAAGCGATTCCAGGACCGCAGCAATGGCACTTACCTAAAGGCAACATCAATAAATCCAACGCCGGAATGGATAGCACTTTATAGAACGAAGAATCACTAGTCAGGAAACGGAAATAAGCACCAAAAAGTAGGCACCAAAAAACAAACGGCAAAAAAATTGGGATCAAAAAACGCCCCAAACAGTAGGCATTAAGGAAATATAACGCCAAAAAGTAAGCACCAAAAATATATTTCCTACAAGTTTGCACTAACAAATAAGCGCCAAAAAGTGGGCAGTGTTATTTCACACTAGAAATTAGCAACCACAAGGAAAAACTCAGAAAAATAGCCTAAAGTGTATCTAAGATATATAAAAGGTATAGCTCTCTCTCTCCTTTTCCTCTACGTTAGATCTTTTTTCTTTCTCGCGGAACGAAAATGCCCAAAACGTTGCATGACCTTGAAAGTTTACTCTTCATTCTCGCTCGTCCATCGACGCCTAAGAAGTCTCACTTCAAAAAAAAAAACAACACAGACGCTTTTACCCCATAGGAAATTAAATTTTCATCAACAAATATTTTTTTTTTTTCTAATTTATTTGAATGAAATACCAAAACCAAATCAAACCATAGAAAGGAGACTATGAGACGATTTGTTTAGCAAACGTCAAAAAAGGCGGCAAGTGCCACTGAGCGGTTCTTCTGTATTATTATATTTTTTTCAGGTTATAACATAGATCTCTATTTTTTGTTTGTTTTTTTTTTCAATCATTTTTTCTTCAGTGGAGAAAAGAAAAGGTGATGTGTTATAAAAAGAAACACAGCATAAACTTCAACTTAATTTTATGTACATACGAGTAATAGAATTATTTGCTTTCCGCCGCTACTATTATTTTGAACATAACTGTGTACGCTGCCTGCTCACATTCGTGTGTAATTTCGGAGCAGCAGGCGGAAGGTAACAACAGTCAGGAAGGCAGAGACAGTTCAGGTAACGCGCTGTCTATAGCTGCATGCATTCACACACACATGCATACACACATACATGCATACAACATTCACACATCCATTCCCGCATTCAGACATACATACATGATGCATACGTACAACTGACAACATTGCCCAACCAGGTAGCTGCTACCTAAGCTGGCGGCCGTTACGAGAGATGCTCACCGCCGATAGGGGCTCGCTGTGAATTCGGAACAATTGTATCGCCGCTGCTACATCGCATCATAATGCATTTGCATTCATGTTCAAATTTGGGCAACCAAAACATTTATTTTCATAAAAGCTAGTAAATTATTCCATTTCCAAAAATGTGACTATGGCAATAATTCAAATTCAGTTCATAGACCTGCATGCAAGCGTAGATACTCGCTCGCAGATATGGAAATTCACACAAATTTTGTTACACCTACATACACACACTCATACACACATACATAAGAATATGTATGAAGTACGCGAGTATTGACTGTCGGGCGCCAAGCTGTATGCATTGCTGATAATGCGTGCGTATGCAGTGTCTGTCTGTCTGCTGCTTCCGTGAAAAATATGTAACAAATAATATTTTGCATGCAATCAAAAATGTAATAATTTGTGCTGTACTGGATTTTGGCGAGTTGCAGCGTTTTTAGACAAAATCGAATTTTTCAAATACGCCAGGGAGGCGGCACTCACTCGCGTGCAGTTGTAGAGAGTTGTTGTAGTAGAGGCGGTAAAATAATGCGATTTATGAGATTGCATTAAA
Organism: Anastrepha ludens; assembly: GCF_028408465.1. Lineage (NCBI taxonomy): Eukaryota > Metazoa > Arthropoda > Insecta > Diptera > Tephritidae > Anastrepha > Anastrepha ludens. The sequence continues at coordinate 42,270,794 of NC_071499.1, read as the reverse complement.
ATTTCATTGTTGTGCTGGTTTATTTATAGGTTTTTAATGAAAAGGTATGAAAATGGAAAGAGCTATTGCAGATGAAATTACAGAATGCATATACAGTTTGTCCAGAATATCTTTGCATAGTGAAGAAAAATTTTAAATTTTAGCTTTGATCGAGAATTCCAACAACAAATAAAAACCAAACAAACCAAAAATGTATACACACATTCCATTACTGTACTTGTCTACGAGTATTGGGCGCCAACAGTTATTAAATAAACACACACATTACAAAAACAACAACAAAAATCGTTTACTCTATTTAAAAAGTGTAAAAAAAAATTTTGCATAACTGATGAAAACAACAAAACATGCAGTTATTTTCCGCGAATTTCATTCATTTTGGTTTTTTTGCAAATGGAATGGAATGTGAAAGGGGTAAGAAATTTATTTATTTATTTATTTTAAAAATTGACTTAAAGAGTAAATCTTATAAGCTAATTGTAACGTATAGCGATAGCGTCGAGGCCTTACTCTTAAGGGGGTAGTATGGTATTTTTTTTTTCATTTTTTTTTTTTTTTTTAAATTATTCTATAACATCTTAAGATTATTGTGTGAAAGTTTGAAGTGCATTAGAGTAAAATTGACAAAGACACAAAGGATTAAGTATCTACCTCTCCAACCGGATTTCACGCTGTAAAAATCTTCACAAATCTTTAAACGCGTTTTTCTCACACTTGCCTTTTTTACGGTCGGTGTCCACTGTAGATTCATATCTACTGCACCGATTCTTTTCAAATTTGTTTTTTTTGTTTCTTGACTTTATTCACGAGGTAATGACGTCGAGTTTTTTTTTTTTTTTAAGTTTTGTCATATTTTAAAACAACAAAGTTTTCAAGTTTTTTTTATGAAAAATCGGTGTTTTGACTCCAAAGCGCTTTAAAAAATTTAAAAAAAAAAAAAAAAAAAAAATTCGACGTTGTTACCTGCGAAACTTTATTAGCTGATGAAATCAATTTGGTTTTTTGATTTTAGTTGATCCAGTAATGTGTTCTGAGGGACACCGCAATAAAACTTTTTTATGAGACGTCCGCGAAGATTCGCTGCCACCAACTCATTTCTTCATAAAAATCAATGAAAATTTCACACAATATTCTTTAAATATGACTTTATAATGAAGTAATTTTAAAATTTTGAATAAATCAACTGTGTCGACAAAAAAAATTTCGAAAAATATGCTTGTTTTACACCGAATTAACCATACTACCCCCAGGCTCCCCGGTTCATAAGGTCAAAAAAATAATTTTTTTTTTTTTTTCGTTTTAAGCGATTCCTAATATATTTCAGAATATTCACACAACGTTACAGAGCCGAATTCTCAATATTTCCGTAGATACAAAGCCAAAGGTAGGCGAGCGTTAGGTAGTTACGCTGTGACCGGACAGCTATAGTACTATCTTCCTTTCTCGACTTTTCATTTTTATGATTTCTTTGAATTGGCGTACAAGAATGAAAAAAAACTAATGAACCTTTTGAAATGAATCATAGCTTGTTCCCTTCAGTATTAAATTCTCTTCTATTTGAACTAACAAAATAGATAAAAAAAATTTTTAAAGATTTTTATACCAAGTTGAAGTGAATTTTTTTTTTATAGAAAGGCATTTTTTTCTTTAAAACCTCCAAAAAGTTGAAATTTTGGAATTTCTCTCAGTCTTCTTAGTTCCTCTAGAATAAAAAATCGTGATAATTAGAAATCCATTTGAATTTTTTGCTTTAGATAATAATTACGAGCTGTATCTTGTACGCCAGTTGGAAACTCCAGCGTTGCAGCGCTCTACTAATTTCTATGTTAAACATTTTATTCAACTTATTTTAACCAGTACAAAAATTGTTTATACTTTTTCAATGTTCATTAAAAGATAGAAAAAACTTTACAGTGCTAAATTAATTTTTTCCTTAAAAAAAAAATTGCAAAGAGATGCAATTTTTAGACCTCATAAACCAGGCTCCCCCCTTAAACTGTGTATATGGCGTTCTTTTGTATTGTATCCTAAATTCTACGGTATAGGTTGGTTATTTTAAGGAATTTGGTTATTAAAGATATTGAATCGGAGGTTGGGGAAGATAGATGCGTCATTGGATTTGAGTTGCTGAAGATTTGCCTTCTGCGGACGGTGTATAGTGGAGAATGAAGGAGGATATGGGGTATGCTACATCTTACGTCCAGGTCGCACCTGCTCGTAGTTGGGTTGGTGTTAGTCATGAAGTCTCCATGTGTAGTCTTTGTATGCCCTAGCCGAAGACGCCGGAACTTTATGACGTCTAGTCGGGTCACCCTATTTTTATTATTTTTTATAAAGTCCGTTATGTGGGTTTTTGTATGGTTTACCTGTTGGTATCAGTCATTGGTTGAGGTCCATGTATGGTGCTGTTTGTTATCAACATGTTTTTTTATATGTTTTTTAATGTAGGCTAAGTTGAAGTTATCTGTCATTAGTGTTGGTGTTTGATGTGCTTCTTTGGCGGAGTAGTCAGCGAATTCATTTCCGGTTATGTTGGCATGTCCCGGCATCCAAATTAGTTTGATTTTAGGGTATTTCGTTATGTTTCTAATGGTGGTTGGGTAGTGATCGTAGTGGTATATGTTTGCTATTGAGTTGATGGCCGAGAGGGAATCAGAACATATTGCGATGTTTTTGGTTTTGCTCTTTATTGTGTTTATGGCTTCACATATGGCTATAATTTCTGCAGAGTATGTTGAGCTTAGCTTGGTAGGTTTGATATTTTTATAACTTCGTTTTGTGAGGTTATGCTGTAGGTAGTGTTGTTGTCGATCTTAGATCCGTCTGTGTAGATGAAGGTATAGTTGTGGTATTTCTCTTTAATTTCGTAAAACTTTGTTTGATACTGGATTGGGTTCGTGTTGTTTTTGTTTAAGTTACTTAGGGTGGTATTAATTGCTTTAGGGTTTAGTATCCAGGAAGGCGAGTTGTGGATGATATGTTCTGGATGTTTTGTAGGTAGATTGAGTTTTGCACTGAGGTTTCATATTTTACCTATGAATGGCTCTTGTTTGGGTAGGTATGTATTTTCTTTTCTTGTAGTTTTGGGCGATGTTATGGAGAGGGTTGTATTTTGATACAAAAATTGTTTTAAATAACCTTGCCGTGGTCAAGTCTCTCTGATTTTCTACCGATCGTATATTGGCTTCGGAGAGCATGTCAGCGATTGGAGTGGAGCGCAGTGCCCCCAGGGCAGTTCTTAAAGCTGAATTTAATTTTTTTCAACTGTGAGTTTGAGGCGAACCCGTACAAAAAAATGCAATAATTTATTTTCGGAATGAGTAGCGTTTAGACCAATGTGAGTAAAGTTTAGGTATCACAATTAAACTTTGGAGTGGCCAGGCACTTTATGACATTAAGTTGTGTTATCAGTGCTGTGCTCATTAAATCTATGTGGGAGTTCCACATGTATCTTTTGTTAGATATGACAACTAGTACTCTTAATTCATTGCTTGGCTGGAGGTTTATTTCCTGCGATAAGATTGTGCATTTGCAGTTGTGTTTACGACAAATGTGGATGTATTTGCTCTTTGTTTGAGATAGTCTTGTGCCTGAATACTTGCACCAGTCTAGTATGTCCCTGAAAATGCTCCTCATGTCTATTACTGGATTTTTTCGTTTTTTTTTCTTTAATTATTATATCGAAGTCGCCAGCGTATGCAAAGAAATCGAATTCTTTGTGACGAGATATGATGGAGCTTAGTTTGTTGTAGGCGATGAGGAAAATGATGACGGATATGGGTGAGCCCTGGGCGGTTCCATTGGCCATGGGCCGGATATCGGATAATTGGTTTTTAACGCGTACCGCAAATTTACGGTGGGTCATAAAGTTTATGACATATTTCGTAATTTTGGGCCCGAGTTCGGGGTAAGAAATTATTTAGTTATAAGTTTAGTTGTCTTCAGTGCTACAAGTGATCTCAGATTTGAATAAAAAAAAAGCTAGGAAAGCGAGTTTCAAAAAATATTGTTCAATTAGTGTATTTCAATCACTACAAAGGCAAATCAGCCAGAGAAATCGCCGATAAGTTCTCCCTCAAAGTTAGAACTGTATATAATATCATAATATATATATATATAATTGGGGCGTACACCCTTTTCGTGTGTTTGGCCGAGCTCCTCCTCCTATTTGTGGTGTGCGTCTTGCTGTTTTTCCTCAAATGGAGGAACCCACAGTTTCAAGCCGACTCCGAACGGCAGATATTTTTTCCTGAGGAGCTTTTTCATGGCAGAAATACACTCGGAGGTTTGCCATTGCCTGCCGAGGGGCGACCGCTATTAGAAAAATGTTTTTATTAATTTTGATTTCACCGAGATTCGGGCCAACGTTCTCTCTGTGAATTCCGAATGGTAATCACGCACCAACCAATTCGGCTACGGCGGCTGCCTAATATCATATACCGTGCTAAAAATGAAGGAAGGCTCGAGTTAAGAGGATCTACAGGCAGACCAAAAAAAGTCACGCAGCGAATTGAACGTAAAATTATTAAAACTATTTATAAAAGCCCGCAAAGCAGTACCAGAGGATTAGCTCTTGAAGTGGAAAAAGACTTCGGGTTAAGAGTTTCTCGTGAAACTGTTCGAAAAGTGTTGCAAAAACACAAATATTCTTCAAGAGTGGCTAGGAAAAAACTTCCTGTTATCAGCACAAAACGTTGATAAAAGATTGCGATTTGCGCCACCGCGTACATATCACTACCCACAGAGTACTGGGATGACGTTATTTTCTCAGATGAGACGAAAATGATGCTCTACTACCATGATGGACCCCAGAGAGTTTGGCGTAAGCCTCTCACAGCACTACAAAACAAAAATATTATCCCTACCGTAAAGTTTGGAAAACTGTCAGTGATGGTTTGGACTGATATATCAACAAAGGGAGTGGGTGAAATCAAAATTTTGGACGAAATAATGACCAAGGTAGTATATTTTGATGTTTTGAAAAACGAATTGACTTCCAGTATTAGAAAATTCGGCTTTGTTGACCCGGAAAAGTCGAACAAATTTAAATACAAATACTATCAAGATAATGATCCCAAACATAAATCTTATTTATTCCGGCCCTAGTTACTCTACAACTGCACCAAAGTTATTGATACTCCCGCCCAAAGTCCCGACATTAACCCAATCGAAAATTTGTGGGTTCATTTAAAAAGAAAAGTAGGAAAAAAATCGCCAACTAATAAAACTGAATTAATAAGATTCATCAGAGAAGAGTGGGGGAAAAATACCATTGGAATATGATATTCGGAAACTAATTAAAGCGGTACTTCATCGATTGAAGAAATAATGCATCGGAGAGGTTGAACACCAACCAACAGCTATCATATAATTCACCTGGTATGGCTCTTTGCGTTTTTTTCTACTTGATCGAGTCAAAAAACTACTATGGGGTACGCGTTTTAACAACCGAAAGGAAGTAATGGAAAAATCGAAGACGTTGATGCCCATACCGAAAATAGAGTTCCAGAAATGTTTCGAAGGCTCCATCAAGCGTTGGCATTGTGCGTTGTAGTTGATAGGAGGTAGTGATTGAGGTGTTGTCTGAGTGGCAAAGCCCAGACCCAATTACCACAAAGATGCCATTTTGTTACACCACTTGCAGAACCACTGCTTTTGTGTAAGTCGAACCATCTTGATTTGACTATGAATCTGCTTTTGTAGTTTATTTTATTTTCTGCAATTTCTTTCAAGTTCAGCATTGAGAATTCCTTCAGCATTCTGTGTTGTAGAGCACCCAGACTTGGGCAGTCACACAGATAATGAAAGACTGTTTCCTTAGATACTTCTTGATTACAGCTTTTACATCTATCGTTGCACAGCCACTCCATGTTCATGGCATGGCATCCCTAAGGCTAGTGGCCGGTTATTGTTGACGTAATTCTGAATATGTCTGCTCGTGGCTTTCTTAACAACTCGTCAGTTCTAGATTTGTTGAAAACGGGCCACGTTTAGTAATTTTACAGGTATCCGTGCCAACGGCTTGCTTCTGGTATAACGATAAGTACACCCTTTTGCGCTCGCCTTGCTCCTATTTCTATCGTTTCGCATTGGTTAATCGATAGGGAATACTCTGAAGGCGATAAATCACTTTTAAGGAATGAACTTGCATTTTTAATTTTTCTAAATACATCCCGGAAACATTGTTGTTGACCCCGATAGCCAACTATATAAAACAATTATTGATGCAATTATTTGGCGTATATATTAATAACAAAAAAAAGTGAAAGTGTGACAAATTGTAATGAAATCTTCGATTAGTATGAAATTTTCGTTGCATAAAAGTTAAAACTGTAAAAAATCACTACAAATATCAATTTCGAATTGGATCGTCTTCATCAGATGCATTATTCATTTATTTATGTTTTAAAATTTACCTTAAATTTCACAGTGAATTTTTTATTTATTTACGGAGCTGACAAGCACTCACTCTCTTTATGGCCCATAATAAATATGTATGTATGTATATCAGGCAATAAACCACAAACATTTTTATCAATTTTACCGCTCAATTACAGTTACTTGGAAGTGTTCAAAAAATACATGAATTCGTTGTTAGTGATTGTATTCAATTACAATAAAAGAAAAATGAAACGAAACCGAAACCGAAATACTGAAACAAAAAACAAAAAAAAAACCCAAAAAATAAAATTGAAAGCAACAACAATTATCAACAGAAGTAGGTTAGAAATAAATTCTTTTAACGCAACCCAAAAGACAATCACCCCGAATAGAAAAACCAAATTGGAAATCAATACAGAACAGGCGACAGAAGGCAAGTGTATGAAAAAAGAAAATCGGTGAGCAATGCAGTACTTGATACTAATTACACTAGTCTACAAGGAAAAGTATCCGAAATAATTTAAACTAATATCTGCTTCTCTGTCCATGCAAAATTCGGATTGATAACTAAAATTAATTTATTAGTTTGAGTTTTCGAGATATCCTAACCTAAAAGTGCAAAAAACCCCATTTTTGCCCATATTTGAGGTTATGTAGCCTTGCAGATGTTTTCTTTCACCAAAATTAAAGGATGGCATCTTTAAATACAATCCTTCTTTTTTCAAATGGCGTTTTGTTTGCTCAAATATCATTTTTTTTCGCAGAGATATCGCATTTTGAAATTTTCATGTTGCGAAATTTTCCTACACCTGAAAATCGATTAAGATAACATAGACATGATATATTCGATTACTAATTTTCTTGAATTGAGTCTTATTTTTCTTAAAATTTTGTCTCACACCATAAGTGTGCTGACTCACCACATCCCTATACTATCTAACCTTTGGGTACCGAGTCACACACAGCCCTAACCCCTAGAAACCACCCCTATCATACCGCGAGCAGGCTAACCCACATAACCGCAAGCAGGCTTTCCCACAAACTCCAAATTTACATACTATTAATCCATATATTTCAGGCCCTCAAACCCAAGAAAATTAGTAAGCGACCATATCATGTCTATGTTATCTTAATCGATTTTCAGGTGTAGGAAAATTTCGAAACATGAAAATTTCAAAATGCGATATCTCTGCGAAAAGAAATGATATTTGAGCAAACAAAACGCCATTTGAAAAAAGAAGGATTGCATTTAAAGATGCCATCCTTTAATTTTGGTGAAAGAAAACATCTGCAAGGCTACATAACCTCAAATATGGGCAAAAATGGGGTTTTTTGCACTTTTAGGTTAGGATATCTCGAAAACTCAAACTAATAGAGCAATTCTGAGGCCAGATTTGGATTCAGCGCATCATAAACCTTCGGAAATATATAGTCTGGTTTCTGGGTCTGAATGTTGGTTAAATTTTGTCGGCCTGTGTTATATACTCAAATGATAGATATGTGTAACTGTAAAGTGTATAATTTTGTTATACTGCAGTGCTTTGCTATGCATATTGAATGTACGTACATTGTTGGGCAAAATTAAAGCATCTGTCAGGCATATAAGGCGCCCTTGGTTCTTTCTACGCTTTTTTTTTGTGGTGGGTGAGGAGGGTTTAAAATTCCTTCGCACTTACAGCGACCGTCGTCAACTGCATCGAATGGTGTAGCCACTAAAACAATCCTTCCTCCTCTTCTGGGGAGACTCCCTTCCCGGAACTACCTTGCATTACTTCGGGAAGGCCCAGAACGGTGTCCATTAAATGGACCAATACTATTCACCTACGTCCGGGTCCACCATATTTGTAGCCAGCTTCATGCTATAGGCTCGTCGTCTTCTAATGTCTCAGTGCCGTCATACCAGTGGTATGTGTGGTATGTTCTCAGGCTCCTCTCACATGGGCGGGTGGATGTTATACGCTATCGAGGTTTCTTTTGCATCTGCATCAAAGAAGATGTTACGGTAATATTATACCATCTTATGTCGTCGTGAGCACGTGACTCGACCGTCAGTTATTTGTCGTCAGTTCGTAGACAGTCCACCTCCTATCGAGGACTGATTTGTTTTTCCCTGCGTTTTGCGCTGCCTGTCCGCGCGTTGCAGGTGCAGCATTATCCTCTGTGCAAAACTTTTAACTGCGTTCCAGCATTCATGTGATGCACTCTTGTTATTGATTAAGCTGTCTGGGCTCCGCTGTTCGCCCCATAAATAAAATAAGTGTGTTCAGCCAAGAACAATTCAAAGAGCTCTGAACAAAAACGGATTTCATAGTAGGACACCACGAAAAAAGCCTCTTATTTTTGAAAAAAAAAAAAAAAATCAGTCTAACGGTTAGACGCGATAGAAGTGAAACCTTCCGTAAAACAAACAGGCGCGCACACATACGTTCTAGCATACATACAAACATACATACGTATGACGCTTGAACTAAACACCAAAGCAAGTAATAGGCAGTGTAGTATACATACTACAATACTCACTATACTAGCGTGGCTCAGCAGTACGCAGCCACACACATATATGTACGTATATCAACATATAACGTTTCGTAGCCAAGAGTGGGGAGGCTACGAAGCACCGCACAAAGAGGAGACGGAGAATAGGGAACGCTGTATAACTGTGTTCTATCTTATTCTCTCGCAGACTATATACTATAAGATCTATATGTATGTCTCTTTTTAGTGTCGCTTTTTCGTTTCATCGAGTCTCAAATCACTCCCAACGATTCTAAAGAAGTTTTCACTTCAAAAAACCGTAAACTTTGACTGGAGTTCGCCAAAGCACACAGGGAAAAGGGGATGGATTATCGGCAAAAAGTTTTGTTTACAGATGACTCGAAGTTTAATATATTCGGTAGCGATGGAAGCGCAAAAGTGTGGTGGAAAAAATATACTGCACTGAGTCCGAAGAATTTGGTATCAACAGTGAAGCATGGTGCCGGCAATTTAATGGTTTGGGGAGCTGTTGCTGCATCTGGAGTTGGAAGATTAATATTTATTGAAGCTAATATGGATCGTTATAAATACAAATCACTATTGGAAGTCAATCTGAAATCTTCGGGGGATGATTTGGAGCTTGGTTCAGCTTGGGTCTTTCAACAGGATATCGATCCAAAGCACACAACACACATTGTGAAGGATTGGCTGCTTTACCATGCTACAAGGCACTTAAATACACCACCGCAAAGCACAGATTTGAATACTATTGAACATATCTGGGAAATTTTAGATCGAAAAATTAGAAAAAATCCGATTTCAAGCGCTTCAGTACTCAAAGAACGACTAATAGAAGCTTGGAACAATAAAACTTCTGCAGAGTTAACAAATTTAGTCACCTCGATACCACGACGGCTTCAAGCTGTAATTGATGCTAATGGTGGAGCAACCTAAATACTAAGAAGCAATATTACTTAGAGTTAAGTGAAGAAGTTTTTCACACTGGAGTAAGATATTTGTGTACTGTATGTAGACTTTTGTCAACGTTGGTTTTAGGTTTTTTTTGCCACAGCTTTGCTATTTTATGTTAATGTATGGATTTTTTAAAGTTTATAATGATTAGAAAAAGCTTTCAAATAAAACTAGTAAACACATTTTTCAGTAAAGTTTTTGAACTTTCAATCCAGCGGAAATGGGGGGTGTATGTAGACTTTTGTCGGTCACTGTATATGTATATACATTAGGCCAGGTCGATTTGTGGGGAGGCAAAAAAATCGCCCATTGCTCTGTGAAAATCATATTCTAGGGATCAAAATAAGAAACTTTGCCGAAGGAACCATACCTCTAAAACGAATTCTAATGTCCCCCAATTTGGGTCGAACTTTTTAGTTTCTTTTCTTATGTAAAGGCCAAAAATGGTGATATTTTGAAATGATTGTATGGGGAACCCCCCAGGAGAGTTCCAGGGGTGTGCCACTGACATGGGTGGATCGGCCGTCGAAAGTTAGTGGGGGTCGGTCATACAGTTGGACTCGATTGGAGCACTCTAAATGGGTCAAAATGGGATTTTTCGTTCGACCCAAATGGGGGGACATCAGAATTCGTTTTAGAGGTATGGTTCCTTCGGCATAGTTTCTTATTTTGATCCCTAGAATACGATTTTCACAGAGCAATGAGCGATTTTTAAATCGACCCGTCCTAATGTACATTGTACATACATATGTATGTATATGTATAAATTAGTGCTGGTAATAGTTGCATTAATTGACTGAAATTATCAATTACAGGGCGCATACGTCAGGCTTTACCAATTTGCTGCTGTAACGGTTAGTTGTTGCTTTATTTTGTTTGTTTTTTGTTTTCTTACTATAAAAGCTATTGCAGCATAATTTTCAATATTGCTAGGAATTTATTGCTTCTTGCTGTTACGACACACACGAGGGAATATGTATGTATGTATGTCTGTTTGTATGCATATCGTATTTTGACACCGAGGACAAATTCCATTACAGGCGATATTTACTCATCGCTACAGTTATTTATAAGTGCACATAAATTTATTTATTTCCATGTCATTCCATATTTTACTCATATTCACATATTATATGGGTGTGTGCATATATGTATGAACGTTTTGTATGTGTGTATGCACGCATGTGTGTAATACAGTTGCACATTCCGAAGATATGCATTGATTGCTCGGCAGCATTTTTGCTGCAGATAACAACAAGAGCTGCTAGTAATAATGCGTTGCATGACAAACAAAACCAACAACAAAAACTACGCAACATACATACGATTATACTTAAGTCAGTAACACAAAAAACAAAAAAAAAGAAGAGCGCCATACTATCTTCTGTACAAACAGACACATGCGCATACTTACATATGAGCGATTATTGGTGCCTAGGGCGCGTGTAGTGTGAAGAGCCTCAGTTTGACAGCTCCCCAATGCCAGTGTGTACAAGAATGGTTACAAAAGCGATAAGAACAACCACAACAACAATACTTTTATACTTGACATGCAGTCAATATCCCTTGGAATTCACTAAGTGTCACTTTGCTTGCTGTCATCGTTAAATTGATTTTGTCAGCCCCACAACACCCCGGTATCAAACTGTAGACATCTTCCTTTTGGCTTCCCAAAAGCACTTAGAGAGAATGCTATGCTACCCTGCAGGAAAAAAAACTGCACTAGTAAAGCAAATTCCGATTTCAGCACTAGTACGATTTCCTCAATTGCCAGCCATTTTCCTCCCAAAGCATAGTAATAAGTTCGCGTTCTACGTGAAATGGCTGTCAAATTTAATGCAAATTGCATTGCCATGAAATATGCATGAATTTTCCTGTGTTTCTCACGGCACAGTAGTACTCAGTTCATGCATCGTGCCAGCAATTTTTTTTTTTACAGCTACATATGTATTTAAAATGCGCATGTGCTATTTAACTGAAAACTCATTTGCGAGTGAAGTTGCGTGAGTGCTAACATCGAAGATATGGTATTTTTAAGCGAAATGTCATCGTAAAGTGTGTGAGTAAATCTTCTTTCTATGTTTTTTTGTCAAAAAATGTGTGTTTCGTCCTAGTACTTTTATCTGATTCATCGATTGTTTTTTTCTAAAATCGGAATTCTTTTGGGAGTGTTGAAAAACACGTAAACAGTTTCTATAGTGCTTAGGCACTCTTATAGCTGGAACGATGCTAGTTGCAGATATAGCAAGATTGTGTGCGCGCCTTGATGTTGTTCCACAAATGGAGGGACCTACAGTTTCAAGCCGACTCCGAACGGCAGATATTTTTATGAGGAGCTTTTTCATAGCAGAAATACACTCGGAGGTTTGCCATTGCTCGCCGAGGGGCGACCGCTATGAGAAACATGTTTTTTTTTAATTTTGGTGTTTTTGTCGAGACTCGACCCGACGTCTGTGAATTGCGAATGGTAGTCGCGCACCGACCCATTCGCCTACGGCGGGCGCCGTAATCACACATAATATTACGAAGCACTAGAAAGTAAACATTTGATAGACAATCTCAATAATATAGGATTCTATTTTCTTTGATATTTAACAAAGATAAATAATCTTTAATTAAGTAAACAAGTACCTGTAGTTGATGCTGTTGGAACAAATTTCAAGAAATTCTCGTGTACATGATATTTTTCGACATCAGCCATACTTATGTACCGAATGCAATTAGTCACTTTAAAGGGGTTTTCAATTGGCGCGGGTCGATTTTGGCGCCCTGTGGCAGCCATTTTGTTTTGGTGACATCTGTCAAATCTTTTGTTTATTATTCAGTTGTTTATGCCAAATCATCATGGCAAGTTACACGATTGAACAGCACGTTCAAATGATACAATTTTATTATCAAAATGAGTGTTCATTAACGCAAACGTTGCGCGCATTGCGCCCATTTTTCGGTAGACGTGGTGGCCCTTCAAAGTCAACTCTTCAACATTTGGTGGCCAAATTTGAATCGGCCGGATCAGTAAACAATCAGCCAACACGTTCAAGGAACGCAAGATCAGCCGAGATCATTGCCGCGATCCGTGAAAGTGTACAGCAGAACCCGAGGCAGTCTATTCCTCGCCGTGCATAAGAACTTGGCCTTTCGCAGACTACAACTTGGCGAATTTTACGTCAGGCCTTGAACCTACACCCGTACAAGATCCAACTGACCCAGGAGTTCAAAGTTGATGACCATAGACAACGCCGTTTGTTCGCTGACTGGGCTTCGAATAGTTTGGAAGAAAACCCCAGTTTTGGGCGAAAAATCATCTTTAGTGACGAGGCGCATTTTTGGATGAATGGCTGTGTTAACAAACAAAATTGCCGGCAAAATTGGGACGACACCAATCCACACGAGGTTCACCAGGTGATAATGCATCCTCAAAAAGTTGCCGTTTGGTGTGGATTTTGGGCCGGCGGCGTCATTGGTCCGTACTTTTTTGAAAACGACGTTGGCGAGGCGGTCACCGTCAACAGCGAGCGCTACACAACTATGATAACCAATTTCTTATGGTCCATATGGTTCAATGACGACATGTGGTTCCAGCAGGACGGCGCTACGTGCCACACAGCAAACGCCACGATTGACGATTTCAACATCTACCAGCCCTTATTGAAAAACCCTTTAGAAACATCTCGAGTCACATCGACTAGAACTAAATAAACCTTGCCGGATTGATTTTCGCAATGCCCTTATCAGTCAAAATTTTGTAACAAGAAGCGATTGTTTCATTTTGTACAGTTGGACTCGTATATTTATCACGTTTTCCCGGGCTTTCTAAATGTTCTCTTAAAAATGGATCTCCCACAGCCCGCAATTTTAACATAGCTCGAAAATTTCCTTCATTCATACCAGTAAAGTCATCCTTGATAACAACTTTTCCACTATCCCGATGCCCTCGAAGAGCCAACTCTCGCTGCCCGAGTACAAACATTTTTCAATAACGGGAGTGATTATAATAAAATAATTATTTTCTGTTTTCTTGTATTTGTTGTATTTGTTGTATACAGGACTGATCGATCAAATTTTCAATGGATCGTTCTTTATTTTGCATAATATGCAGAAAACTATTTTTGCAATCGACTGCTTTACCGTGGTAAGATGTTTGTGCGTGGTCATCGTATACCTGTAGAATTATAAATATTTTTATTTTCATAGCGATAATTCGATCACATGAATATTGGTCCCTTACGCTGCATGTGCGAAATTCTTATATTAATAGTAATAAGCGAACGCTGATTATAGCAAACTCTATTGAAAATCTTTCATTAAAGGCTATCACGCTTCACAAAATTCATTCTCGAATAGAATATGTGCCGAATCAATTTGTATAAAAATGATTAGTTTGTCAAAGAAGTGATGGAAAAAAGTGATGTTAGAGTGAGCTTTCCTGATAAAGTTTGTCAGTGATAAATTCGTACATTACCATGATTCAATTATTAAAGGTTTGCTCACTAGTGACATTCGATTTTTGACACTCCCTTCCAAAGGTTGTATTTAAGAATGTGAATAATGGGGAAGAAATTAAATCCTTTTTGGTAAAAATGGTAGCAAAAAAGTATGTTTTTACTTAAATGGAAGCAAACAACAAACGGTTTAAAAAATAAAATTTTATTAATATTTGAATTTAAATAATGGTACAAATAGAAGTTATTGGCGGAAATTACCAAGTCTGATAATAAACCAAGAAATTATTTCAATTAATCCAAAATTTTATCTTGTGAATTAATTTTTAAATTTAAAGCCGATCGCGAAGTTGCAAATTTCGCCAATTTGAAACTATTTCGTTAAAAATAAATAAATAATTGGCGCATACAATTCTGTTAGGTGTTTGGCCGAGATCCTCCTTCTATTTGTGGTGTGCGTCTGGATGTTGTTTCACAAATGGAGGGACCTACAGTTTTAAGCTGAATCCGAAAGACAGATGGTTTTCATGAGGAGCTTTTTCATGCTGGTACTGCACTTCGCTAAGCCTTCTCTGGACACTTCATCCATCCATTGGAAACAAGTTCCGTCAATAACAACTTTCTTATAATGATTATACATTGCAGACCTATGTTATCGATTGCGTCGGCACTATCCCATTCTTCTCCCTTTCGTAACTCTTTGGGAAATGCTCTTTTCAAAACATGAATTCCTTCTAAATCACCACATCAAAAGAAATAAAGCTTTTTAAATTCTCCTTTTATCGATCTCGGATTACCTCAATTACTCTATCATGTCCTGACTTAAGCGGTATGTATTCCATGTCATACTACCATAGTCCTGGACATACCGAAAAAACTCTTTAGCGGGTTGTTGCTCGTAAGCAGACCATTTTGAAAATGAAATGTTTTTTCTACAAATTTTACTTTTCCTCCACTTTTGCTAAACATTTCTAAAGCTAGCAACCCAGTGTCTTGCTAAGGGAGCTCATTTGTCAAGAGGGAACGAGAAAGCTGCTTACTGAGCAATCCTTTTATTATTGAATCATGGTACATTACTGTGAAATTTTTCTATTATACAAAATGAGAAGAATCTTGAGCGTAAGCGTGAGACAAGGTAAATCGTTTTTCACAATAGTCTTCGCGGCCTCCAGGTGTCTGTTTACATACGGCTAAACCAAACTGACGATTCGAACAGGAAATTGGCCATGCTAATGCCAACTTCTTGCGTGACGCATTTTGGTATCGCGGCCAATTTTGTACTTCTAAACGCACTCACTGGTACCCCGATTTGCCTAGATTTCGCTTAAAATGTTAAGAAATCAATAAATAGACTTTTTCACTAACTCGTTTTGCATTTTTCCAGTTGTCGAATTTTTTGCCAACTAACTGCCCAAATCTTGTGATCCTCTTCCACCAGTCATTGCAAATGCCACACATGGAACACAATAAGCCCCACCATGTAATTCGGAGTATGCAAGCCATGGACATTTGCCGAACCAGTTATAATAACGGGAGATTTTTTAGCTATTATCTTTTTAAACAGTTGGTTTAAAGAGCTGACGCACGTTTCGGGTTTTGTTTCACTGTCAAACATCTTCAGTTTGGGCTATAATTTAACCATGAATCGTCTTACAAATGAACAACGCTTGCAAATCATTGAATTTTATTATAAAAATGCGTGTTCTGTTAAGAAAGATTAAAATCCACTTTTTTATCGAAAAATTGTGTTCAGCGACGAAGCTCATTTTTGGATTGGAGATTTTGGAGTGAAGATCAGCCAGAAGAATTGCAAGAGTTCCCAATGTATCCAGAAAAGGTTACAGTTTGATGCGGTTTATGGACTGGAGGTATCACTGGACCGTACTTTTTCAAAGATGCTACGAATCGTAACGTAACTGTGAATGGTGAGCTCTACCGTGAAATGATATCCAACTTTTTTTTGCCCAAAATGCAAGAGCTTGACTTGCATGACATTTGTTTTCAGCAAGACGGTGACACATGCCACATGCCACACAGCACGCGTAACAATGGACTTGTTGAGAGGCGAGTTCGGTGAACATTTTATTTCACGTTCGGGACCTGTCAATTGGCCACCCAGATCGTGCGAAATAACGCCTTGAGATTATTTTTTGTGGGGCTATGTTAAAGCTTGTGTCTATTCAGACAAGCCTGCTTGAATTAACGCATTGGAAGACAACATTAAAGCATTTATATGTGAGATACCGGCCGAAACATTGGAAAGAGTATGCCGAAATTGGACTAAGCGGATGGACCATTTGAAGTGCAGTCGCGGTCAACATTTGTATGAAATAATCTCCAAACATTAAATTATATGGACTGTACTATCCATTTAAATAAAAATTTCATGCATTTTTCTGAATTTTGCGTGTGTTTCTTTGAACAACTTTCCTATAGCTCTTAAAAAATCACCCTTTAGAATCTCAATTTTCTTGAATTTTTCCCAGTAACGGAAAAACATAATTTGCAGGAGGCTTATAAACTTGTGTCAATAAATCTAGCCTTTGCAAGTCAGTGAGTGCAATTATTACGAAATTTCCAATGTCGTTCTTGTTGACAACCTCTACAGACACATATTTATCAATATTTTTGCTGGTGTTACAAGTCTCGCTGATATCACTTTGTTCATTCGTGTTGCAAACATCGTGAGCAGGATGAATAGCTTTTTTTGCGAGTGTTCCAGAATACGAATCTGAATTATTGTTGTTATCACTATCCGCAGACTCAGAATGTCATTTAATTGGTACGAGAAATCGTCTAATTTGTGGAAAAAGTTTGTCAGCCTTTCAGGAAAAAGAATACGAAAAACGGACTGTCAAAGTGAATGCATTTATCAGCTGATACTATAGGCTTTTGCTTAGTCGATACTTATCATGCTCCTGATTACGATTTTACCGAAATATTTGAAATTTGAATACATTACGAGTACAGTCGTAAAGAAATGTTTTTGTTATAAATATTCGTACACAGAAATTAAAAGGAATATTGTGAGCTGAGAAAGTTCATGTAAGTAATAATCACAGCATTTTGAAAATGACATCCTTTTACATTAATTTTACAAATATCATTTTTACGTTTAGTATCTCGCCAGTGTGAATATGAATGTGCCATTACCGTGATAATTATAAATCCTCTAAGTCCCCCTATCTACGCTACTGTATAGTTCCACTGAGTTACTTAATGGTGATACTAAATGAAACGAAATCTCCCTCCTCCGTACAACCACTCCGTTCTGAAACCTCTTGGACCACCTCACGTAGGACAGCTGTGGTAGCTGATTGCATGGAACAGAATCAAAAATCAGGATTCTAAATTCACCACAAACACGCCAGTTCGATACTGGTGAATTTCCCTAGCGGGTATCGCTTCATAGAGTCACACGCACACTCGCATCCCTCACAATCGCAAAGGTTTGCACTTAGTGTATGCGTGCGCTGATAAACTTAAGTACATTTTTTGGTATCTCATGCCACATATGTAGATATGTACTGTGTCCTGCCAGTAAATGCGTGCTCGATAAAGGTTAGGAAAATGTTCTTTTGATTTTTCACAGCAATATTTTTTCGCGTATTTTTCTTCCCCATATCCATTGGCAGCGTGTTATTTTTTGTCAGGCAAAAGATAAACTTTTATTATTATTTTTTTTTATGTGGTAAGATTCCGCTTAATACTCGCCTTATTCTTGTTTAAGTGGTAAAATCTCATTTTATATATTTTATTTTATTTGATTAGATTTTCATTGCTCGCATTTTTTCTGTTTTTTTTTTGTACCCATTTGTCGCGCTTTGCAGTCTGTTGGTTGTAGATGGTCCCAAACTTTTACAATTTGCTAACACTTTTATAGGAATTCCGACATTTTTTCTACTGTCACGTTCGTACGCGCACCTTTACGATTTTTTCCGTTTGCTTTCTTCGACAATTCACGTGAAGTTTCCACATAATCTGCTTTAGTTCGTTTGTGTCCTCGTTACGAGATCTCTACGGTGTATTTCGTGAGTTTGTAATTTTTTTAATTACGTAGAAAGGAATCGGGGAGATGAATATTTAAGAACTTAAGAAAAACAGAAGGAAAACTGAAAGCATAAAAAGGAGAATAGACTGAAGTAAATGAATGGTAACTATAAACTCTTATTTGCTGGAAATTTGCGGTTTACTGTCCTACTTCGGAAGTCATTTAAGCAAAAGTTTTAATTTTAAAAGTACTTAAAATTCAAAATAAAGGGTTTTCCAATAACAGGTGTTACTTTGAATAGCCCGCTATTTCGGTAGACGTCACTTTTGAAGTAAAACTCGAACATTTTTGGGCCATCGGGAAGCACCTTGTCGGACCGCAATACAAAAATTGGTGAAAAATTCGAGCTATTGGGACAAGTTAGTGATGTGAGGAATAAAACCCGTGCACGTCGCTCAGAACTCCCGAAAATATAGCTGTTGTAGCTAAAAGTATTGAAGAAATCTTAGGTTTGTCCATTCCTCGTCGTTCTTTGGAATTAGGCATTCCACAAACGTCATTACACCGTATTTTGCATAAAGATTTGGGTCTTAAGGCTCATAAAGTCCAGGTAGCACAAGAACTCAAGCCGGCCGATCATTAACAACGTCGTGTCTTTGCTGTTTGGGTCGTTGAAATGCATGAAACTGATCCGGAAATCCATCGAAAAATCATCCTGAGTGATGAGGCCCATTTCCACCTCGGTGGCTTGGACAACAAGAAAAATTGTCGGATCTGGGACTCAGAAAATCCAAGAATTATTATTGAAAAGCCTCTCCATCCTCAACGTGTGACTGTTTGGTGCGGTCTATGGCCATTGGGCGTAGTCATTGGACCTTACTTTTTCGAAAATGAAGCTGGAGCAACAGTTACGGTGAATGGATTGTGTTATCGAGAGACGATTAACGATTTTTTATGGCTGGAACTGGATGGTATTGCTCTGGACAACGTTTATTTTCAACAAGACGGCGCTATGTGCCACACGAGCAACGAAACTATTGGTATTTTAAGGCCAAATACCTCCAATAACATCTCTTATTGGAAAACCCTTTACTTTAAACTTACATAAATTTTCCTACAAATTTAATATTATATTTTAAATTTTATTAGAAAAAATGTTGATAGTAAAGCTCCAGAAGGTCAGTTAAGACCAACTCGAAATATACGCCTATCTGAATTAGTCGTATATCTGAATAACGTCATTTGTTCAAGGTTTGAAGACATGGTAGAGATCTATACGCACGACAGTCGGTTTTACGTAATCGGAACGACCCGGATTTATATCCGGCAGCAGCATTCCCCTTATATGTATGGAGAATGCTTATGCTGCTACAACAACAACATTCCCTAAAAAATAAAAACAATACGCAGGCTAAGACTCGTGATAATCGGTCAGTTCAATAATTAAATTTTTTATTATTAACAAATCAAGGAAAGGAGTAGAAGAGCTAAGAATAGCAGCCAGTCGGCTGACTCTGAGACCCTCAGTGCACAGGTGGAAAACTGTGAGAGCCAAGACTAAAGCAATGCAGCTGAGAAGAAGTTGAGATGAGATGATTCCACCTCATCCTCCAGACAGCTTCTGTAGAAAGGACTTGAATCCATCCCAATCTCTAACAAATAATGGCCGGTATGGGTATCCACCAAATTCAAGAGCTGCGGCTTTGTTAGCCTTAGCGATGGTGGAAATGGCAAATATGAAGAAAATCTCAAAGATTTTTCAAGAACGTAAGAAGCTTAATTCTGTCGCGAGACAGAACAGGCTTGTACTTATATGGGTTCCAGGACACTCCGGTGTTCAAGGAAACGAAATTGCCGATGAATTGGCCAACCGTGGAACATTGGTTCCCCCACAAGGGCCAGAACCAATAATCGGAATCAGTTCCGCAGGAATCATAAATTGGATCAGCGATTATGTAGGCAATATGCATAAAGAGCGATGATCCGGTCTAGAACGCTGCAGAACTGCAAAGTGTTTTGTGACATGCCCGAAAAGGAAACTGTCGAACTTTTTACTAAAACTTGATGGTCGGTATTATTACAGGGAATAACCCATGGAGTCAGCATATGACCACCATTGGAATGATTGAGGGTGAGCAGGTGCCCGTCTTGCTTGGAGGAGACGGATAGCACTGAGCATTTTCTCTGTGAGTGTCCTGCTTTTGCTAGAGCAAGGCTACGAGTTTTGGGGTCCGATTCGAGTAATATTCGTTCTCTAAAACTTGAGGATATTTACAGATTTGCTAAAGAATCTGGAAAATTCTCCCAGAACTAACTACCTCTATCTCTGTCTCTATTCTTTCCTATCTCTTTCTCTGATATTTTTCTTCTTCCCTCCTTGACTATCTACCCCCTTTCCAGAACTCTAAATACAATGGGCTTTTTAGCCTGAGCCACCAAATCTCTGGTTGCTCCTTGGCTAGACCTATTCAAATTTCAAAATTTTAAATTCCGTCGAGCGCCTCCGATATACCCTTGGCCAGAAGCATTTCGCGACTTTGCACGTTTTCACACTAACCCAGCGCTCGCTGAGTTGACGCGAGACGCATCCCAATTGGGGACTTACTGGGGTTTTTGAAAATATATTCCTCTTGGGGATATTAGCGTGACACTGTAGTGGCTACAAAGCACAGAGAACACCTAATTAGATATCTATGGCATATATTATAAATATATTAGCGGAAGGATTCTAATACTTTTGATGTACGTAGGCGCAAGATATGATTTTTTAGTTGGTTGATTCCGTGTGTAGCAATCCACACAAGTGGGGAGAACCTATGATCGTCATTCCTCTGGGAGTGGCTAGAGCGTGATTCTTCTACATACGGTTCAAGCAGCACCCAACCTCAGGGCTTCACCCAGGTATCCTATGAGTAGCTGCCGAACATCCGTTTGGGAGCAAGCTAATGTGAGAAGGTGAAACAGGGTTTGCTACCCGCCACGTACTTAAATGGAAGGATCGCCAATGAAAAAAGATCATTGGATCTGTGAACATCTACTGTAGCTGTCATGTAAAGAAGCGCAATTTCGTTGTTGGATTTATAGTGGACGAGGCACTTAGCCGCCAAGTACTTTCGTTTGCTCCCGTGGACGAGCGTCTCGCAATGATTCACATGAAAGTGAGATTTTTCAAAACCTCGCTTACCCACACCCCGATGGAAGAAAAGCCCAATGAGACCAAAGACTGTTTCTATAGGCGCCTGTAACTTTCTGATGAGCGCTCCCCTCGCCACGGCATTAAAATCGTGGGTGGGCAAGGGGGGATTTTTGCTCCCACAATCAGAAAACTCAGTCTACCCAACGAAAAATCTGAGTAGAAATTTAAAAATTAAGATTTAAATGAAATTATTAGACATTAAAAAATAAAAATTGTGAAGGCGAAAACCATAATTCTACAGATATGTATGTAAAAATATTGCAATTTTCGACAATTGGCTAACAAAAACAACTTTGTAAAACTACAAATAAATTAAGGGGGAACGCCACTGTGGGGGGTCAAAAAATAGTAGATTTTCGGGAATTTTTTTTGTAAGTAGGAATGATTATTCGAGAATTGGGAAAAAGAAATTTTTAATAATATATATGCATTATACTATGTTGATATAAATTTTTATTAAAAAATATTGAGAATTGACAAATTTATGTACATACATAAACGTAACGAGTTAAAAAAAAATGACGTAATCTGGTGGCAGCGATGCAGCAATGAATAATCATCTGAAATCAAAAAAACAAACATTTTATTAATCATAAAGCCGAACCGACAGGCGCTCTCTTAAGTGCACATAGAATCGGGAATAAAGCTAATTTCGCTTTACAATTTTTACCACATTTTCTTGAGTAGTTATACCTACAATTTATGCAAAAACAAAAAATCGATTTTTTTGAATTTTCACAGTGGCATTCCCCCTTAATGAAGTTAATTTTTATTTAGTTATCTGTAGTTTAGAAAAAAAAATCGTAAAACATCAGAAACTAAAGGGGTCACGATTCAATTATCTTCTTCTTTTCATTTGGGATATTGAGAACTCCTTGTACCCTGACGCTTTATAGAACCCAGTTGTACTTTACTTTGCCCATTTTCTTGCTGACAAAATAGCATTACCATATAATTTATTAACTTGAAACATCAATCTTGCATAAACTTTAATATTTACATCCTCCATTTTTATTTTTCTCACTAATTGGAATATAAATTCATGCAAAAATCTGTCAGTTATTTTTGGTGCCTTATTTCTGGCAGCCCGCCATTTCGTCAAGCAAGAATTGGTAGTGCTGCCTAGTACTCAAACGACTTCCTGGTTGCCTTCCCACATACTTCCCACATACAATTGGAGAGTTTCACATCTAGTCAGCTATGATCCTATGTTCTGAATAACGACTAATTGGAAGAGTGTGCGAATATTTGGGAGAAGCGCGGGCACAATTGCAAGTCCCCTATGACGTAGCAGCCATAGTTACTCCCACAATTTTGCTTCGGACAGCTAAATTTTGTAATCTATCAACTGTAAATCAAATAAATAAATAACACTGAAAAAGAAACATGAATTTGGCAACGAAAGCAAAACCAACCAACCAACGTGCCAACAATCAGGTACCCGCATTCACTGTCATATTACTTTTCAACTGAAATTCCGCGCACAATTCGTTAAATGTATTTTTTACCGCTGCAACGCGTACACACATTTGTACAGCACCCGCTTGGTTCAATCAGTTTTTTCCATCGCCACAATTGCTATTTGTGCTGATAACAAAATAAAATCAATATAGCGCGGCAAGCAAGAAAAAATGTAGCGCATACAAAAAAGCAACAACATTAAAGAGAAAACACATATTTGTATATTGGTGGAAAAAGGCTTCGGCTTCATTGAATGCGGGCAACACAAGGCAATGAGCAAAAAATTGATAACGCCCGCAAGCATTCGAGAGCCAAAATATGTACAAAATGTGGGAAACGTTAAAGAAAGTTTTTTTGTTTATTCGTTGTACGCTATTTGTTTTTAGAGGTTTGTAATATTTTTGTTTTTGGCTTTTGTTCTCTCTCCTACACTGCTGGCTTGCGTGCTATACACACACACACACTAGCACACAATCAGTACATAAAAATATCGCTTAGTTGCTCGTGCGCTGTCGCTGTCGGGTGTGATAAGACGCTCTTCTGCTGGTTGCTATCTCTGCTCCTCCGGCTTGTATTGGTTTCTGCAGGTTGACGGCAAAAAGGTGTGGATATTTAATGTGAAGTTGATAACCGTTAATAAAAGAAAGTACACAAAAACGAGTGAACCGGCAAACGAGCTCAGATCAGGAAGGCAAAGCGCTGACAGTAATGGGATCTTTCCATCATTCAAGCCGAGGTTAAGTAAAGTAAATGCGAACAAACGTTAAATAATTTTACTCCTGATTCGTTGAAGCCATTGAACAAAGGCTTGGTGATTATGTATTTTGGCATTTCAGCATAAATATGTACGTACATACATACATACGTATGAACGTACATACATGTACGCACGCATACATATAGAGAACTTCTTGCAAATACAATTAGTTTTTATTGAGAAATCCATTCCAAAAGGAACATAAGATTTTTGTTTATTGTGCGTACAACGTTAACGCACGTACAGGGTCTTTCAAGTTCGAGTTTTTTGTTTCGCAGTGTTTTGTGTTGACAGCTAACGCCGTTCGAAGAAGTATTTTTGGACAGCTGCTAAGTTGAAAACCTGCTACAGTGCACACGCGCAAGCTCGAACTAATGAAAGCCAGACTTGTTTGAGTGAATATAATTTTCGATTCTTCGAATGTTGCGTATTTTTAATTTGTTTATTTGTTTTATCAGATTTTACTATATATCCATAATTACAAAATTTTTTTTTTTTTTCTGTTTGCATAATTCAAAACCATTAATTTTCGTCCCATTATAAAAACAATAAAATTCGATCTCAACTGCGCAATACTGAGAATATCAACTAAAGCAATGCTAGCGTAAAGGCTGGCTTTGCTTGCTTGATTCGTAGACTGCGAAAAATAAATAATACTGAAATGTATGAAATGAGACTAAATCGCAGTTTTGTTTTATGCGCTTAAAACACGGCGAAGTTTCATATATGTAGCTCAATAATGGTCTATTGGACACGCCTGTCTTTCATTTAATTTGATTTGGTTCAGCTTCATTTGGAAGCGAAACCGAAGATGAAGATAAAGACGTTCCCTCGACAGTCGGTTCTACGTAACCAGAACGACCCGGATTTACTATATATCCGGCCAAGGACTGTCACTCCCCGTACATGTATAGGGAATGTTTTTGCTGCAACAACAACAATAACAACAACATGCAGATAAAGACGTTTCGTTACTGCTAGTAACTCAGAGCAGTAGTCAAAAAAAAAAAAAAATTGTAAATGTCCTCTGTGGTAGGAATACTCGTAGTAGTAAAGAACTTGGAATCGGCCGAAACGTTACTTGCGAAATTATTCATGTGCACGAATTTTAGCAGGTAGGCGAGTGATAATGCAAGAACAACAGAAAGGGTTGAAACTCTTGAAATACAGGCTAGCGACACTGGAAAAACCCTAAACAAATGCTTGGTTTTTACAAATTACTAGGTAACTAGGGCAGCTGTTACTTAACCCAAATATTATATATAAAAATGCAAAAAGGTTCAACACCACTGAATTGTCGCTGAGCGCAACAATAATAGTAAGCATTTAAGTTTCTGTTTTCTGTCTGTAGTTTCATGTTTTATCTTGCACATTTTTACAATTCAAAGAAAAATTCGCAATACAAATACGAAGCAAAGCCATCCTGCATTGGACCAGCGTTTTCAGTAAGGCGAATTTCAAATTAAGGGTACCCGGTGGTCAAGAGCACGAAAATTTCACCCATTTTCACGATTTTTTTTTGCCATTAAAAATTTAAAAAACGATGTTTCAACTTTTCGTGCTTACTAGTACATTTATTGAGCATACAAAAAATTTTTTTTTTACTTTTGACACAATATTTATTATTATAAAAATGCCGCTGAAGATGATCCTCTCGAAAAATCGAACCCGGACGGCGTAGATGATTTCGAGACTTCTCTCATCTGATACACAAAATTCAAGAAGATTCTTATTCAGAAAGAGTGCAGTTATGGTCGGAACTAGAACAAATCGAAAAAAATTAAAAATTGATGAAATTACGCACTTTGAAAAAAAAGTTCGTAAAATCGGGTTTCATTCACTAGTTTTTTAGTTTAAAAAATAGGAAATTATTTAAATAAAATTATGATTCTAGTTCCGACGATAACGATACATGTTGTAGGCAACATATCCAAATTTCAAGTGATTCGGTTGAATCGTTTTTTTGTTTTCATCCCCGCCATTCCGAGAAAAGTACCTAGTTTCGAGAAAATCGAGTTTAAAGTTTGAGGTACAGGAGGGCGCGGACCGCTCTCTACCTGGTTAATGGGCTGTAGAAGCTAGAATATTGGGAATTTCCGCATGAAAATTGCACAGTATATTCTTAAGATACTATACTTTCGAAATATCGGAAAAAATCGATTCCTTGAAAATTCTAGACCACCAGGTGGCCTTAACAAAAATTTACACCTAATAACAGCAGTGCAGCTTCGGCACTTGAACAGCTGCTGGCTGTAGTTGGACTCAAATACTAATGTGGACGGACATGTTGACAAATTATTACTTTATTATTAGACTACTGCAGACTGCGACTAAAACAATCTACTGTGCAAAGCTTACTGAGGTACCTTATTATTTAATGCTTTTTAAAAATGTTAGCACATTCTAGGGCTTATGGTTCCATAGTTAATATGGAGGCACGGCAATATCATCAAGGTGATGATGTCTTTTTCTGCCTAGCGCAGGACATTCACAATGAATGTGTTCTGAATTTTCAGTGTTTATTTCACAGAATCGCCAGATACTGGTGTGAGAAGGATCAATTTTGTTTAGTTGACATCTCAGGCTACAGTGGCCTGTAAAGTAATCAATTAAAAGTTGTAAGTCCACTCTGCTGATATTCAGTGCATTCGGATATCCAACATTTGTGTCATCTCTTCGGTGGACTTCGGAGTGGTCTAGTGAGAATTATTCTGCCGTGCATCGACATTTTCATTTCGACAGTGCTATCATACTGCTGGGTTATGAAAGTGTCTGCTCTTGTTTCCGCCACATACGTTAGAATCGTTCGAATGCATGTCTTATATACTTTTATGTTGCTTTCAATGTTCATGCATTTGTTCGTCAATATCGCCAATCTTAGGTAGCCAGATAGTGTCGCTGCTTTCTCTGCCGCAGTCTTTACTTCTTTCCTTCGATACTTCTTCTTCGTGATTGGCGCAATAGTCCCTTAAATCATTTTGGCCGAGTTTAACAAAGCGCGCCGTCACTCGTTTCTTTCTCGTGCTAACCGCCACCAGTGGGAAACCCGAAGTGAAACCAATTACTTCTTTCTAACGCAATCTTTCTAACGCAGAGGAGACCCTCTTCTTCCTCTGTTACCACCAGTTGGTACCGCATCGAATACTTTTAGAGCCGGAGCGTTCGTATCCAGTCGGACAACATGAGCCATGCCGAAGTCGCTGGATCTTTATTTATTCACTGCGCTATGTCTATGTCGTCGTTAAGCTCATATAGCTCATTGTTCAATCGCCTTCGATATTCGCCGTTGCCAATGTGCAGAGGTCCGAAAATATTCTGCAGAATCTTTCTCTCAAACACTCTAAAAGCGACGCGTCATCGGATGTTGTCATTGTTTAAGCTTCTGCGCCGTACGTTAGGACGGGCATGATGAGAGCCTTGTAGTGTGTTAGTTTTGTTTGTCGAGAGAGGACTTTACTACTCAATTGCCTACTTAGTCCAAAGTAGCATTTGTCGGCAAGAGAGTTTCTCCGTTGGATTTCAAAGTTGGCATTGTTTTCGGTGTTAATGCTGGTTCCTAGATAAACAAAGTCTCTTACAACCTCGAATTCATAACTGTCAACAGTGACGTGGACCAAAGTAGATACATATATGAACTCCATAACATTTTCTAATACCTTTTTGTTAACCGCCAGCTTGCATCTTTTTGGCTGTTTGCATATTACCATTGACTTGAACTTTTCCGCAGATATTTGTACGTTTGAAGATGAAGCTGCTTTCTCAAATTTGAACAGATTGCCTTCGTTTTCTGCTATCAACACAGCATCGTCTGTATTCAGTGATAGTGTGGAATATATAAAGTGTTTATTTTTGCTCGTCAAGCGAGGTTTATTCTTTTCTTTTCAAAGATCATCCAGTAGCACTAGTTGACAAGAGAGTTTCTTAATGCATTGGTGAGGCACCTTGTAATATATGTACATATATATGTACAAATGAAATGTATTTATCACAAAATAAAAGGAAAAGCTTGTTTTCCACCGCTGTCACCCCTTGGCACGCAAACTCAAACAATGTAGTGCATTTCTATGTTGAGAAAAGCAATCACTCACTCACTCACATCCGCCCATCGCCCATTAATATTTACTTTACACATTTTTATCACAGCAAATGTCAATTATTTGTTATTGACTTGCTAAATAAAGGAAGGCGATTATCTATAAAAAGTGATATTAATAAAGTGTGCCCCCCTCCAGCATTTCCTGTAGGTGCCATAAACAAAATACTTATACATGCGTACCAACACATACACACTGTGTGCATAAAATGTGTAAATAGCAATTCTTTGGAAAAAAGGCTTCGCATAACCATCTTTTGAAGCTACAAACAAGAAATACTAACTTTTTTGATAACAGCTCACAAGAAAATCGTTGAATTCCCCCTGAATTTATGCGCATACACATCTGTATGTGTGTGTGTATGTAAGTAGCTATGAACTGTGCACATAAAAATATGTGCATATGTACGCCCATAAAAATTTGAGCACCCAATCAATTCAATATTTGGCTTATTAAGTTAATCATTGTTGCTATACAAAATATCGCTCCTATGCATAAAAAAATGTACGTATTTACATATGTCAGTATGTGCGACTTATGTGCGACTATGTACAGGATCGAGTATCGTTTCCGCATTCAAATTAATGTGAATGGAAGTTCATTATCGGTTTATTGACATTTGTAGTAGAGGGTCTACATTTTGTGAAAGATAAAAGATGTTTACCAGATGTGTGCCCCGCGCACACGCGTACAGATGTTGCTTATTTTAGTGCTAATTGGGGCACCTTCTCGGCAACTTCACACCGGAATGTTAACTCTTAAAGTTTCAATTGTTATCAGTTTGTTTACATAAACTCTATCTTTGAGTTGGCTTCTCAGGATTTAATGCAAAGAGCGATCTTGGCGGTCAATTTGCTGAAAATTATTGTAAAAATAAAGGGTGGTTAAATTTCAAAGGGCGATGTTAAATGTGAACCACATCTAAACTTCAAGCTTTTTTCTGCATTCCATTTGACATTTTTCAATTTCAGACTAACTCAATTTGAACCATGAGAAACACACAATCGAGCAACGCGTTAAAGTTATTCAGGCTCATTATGCAAACGGGCGTTCAAATCAAAATGCATATCGCGCACTTCGTGAAGAAAATCATCTTCAGTGACGAGGCTTTCACCTCAGTGGATTCGTCAATAAGCAGAATTGCCGAATTTGGGCGAATGAAAATCCAAGAGTGATTACCGAAAAACCAATGCACCCACAAAGAGTGACTGTTTGGTGCGGTTTATGGGGCGGCGGCATCAATGGGCCGTATTTTTTCCAAAATGAGGCCGGTCAGGGAGTTACTGTGAATAGTGTTCGCTATCGTGAGATGATAACGAACTTTTTATGGCCCGAATTGGAAGATATGGATGTGGACGATATGCGGTTTCAACAGGACGGTGCCACTTGTCACTCAGCTAACGAAACAATAGCCCTTTTGCGCGAAAAATTTGATGGCTGAATAATCTCACGTCGCGGTGATGTCAATTGGCCGCCAAGATCATGTGATTTGACACCGTTGGACTTCTTCTTTCGAGGTTATTTGAAAGAAAAGGTGTACGTCGATAAACCAGCAACAATTAAAAAGAGAATTCGGCACATTAATGGCATAGAACCTCAATTACGCCTCAGCGTCATCGAAAATTGGGAACATCGGATGGAGGTGTGCCGCCGAGTCCGCAGCGGTTATTTGGCCGATACTTTGTTCTATACGTAATTGAGCCATGCCAATATTATCATAATAAAGAGAAATTACAATAATTTCTTAAACAAATTGTATTTTATTCAAACTCAAGACCGGCCCTTGAAACTTAACCACCCTTTATTACCTCCGGATACTTCCTTTGCATCGATTCTTAGAAAAATGCGATTTTCACACAATAAATTGATTGTCTCCTTGGATTTTGTTCAAAATACATATTTTCAATATGCAACCTTTCTCGTTATAGCAATGCTTTGAAGGTAAGCGCAAATTTGAGTGTTGTTGTTATTTTTACAGCACAAGTATTCCGCATAAATGATTGGGGCTTGATGCTGAAGTAGCTGCCCTTGGCCGGATGGACTCCCACAAACCCGGCAGTTTTGGTCACAAATTTCCAAAAACCATTCGTGCGTTTTTCATCTGATTTCCGTCCAAGAAGTATTCTTTATTCTTTATTTTGAAAAAGTTGCTGGTCGAACAGATGACAGAAATAAACTTCTTACGGCGCACCAGTCTGAATGCAGAAGAGCTAACAGCTGTGCTACGCTATGCTTAAAATAACCAATGGTACTTGTATTAGTCCCGAATTCGATAGTGGTAATACTGTTAGAGTTTTTCAAGGACTTTGGCAAAATCGCACATACAGTGGACTTTACTTAAACTGAATAGATATTTTGCATTTTCTGATAGTGCGAAAGAACTACTCGAAAGCTATCTTAGTAATCGTTTGCATAAGATTGAAGTAAAACGCCTGTCCAGTGTTAAGAGGTAAGAAGACTGCACTCGATGGGAATCACAAGAATCCATACTTGACCCTATTTAGCTTATTGGAGGTTCGCCCTTCGACCTCATGGCCTTTTGTGCTCTTTACTCACCACAGTATCTCATCTCAGACCCATTTCACTTGTTAAACTTAAGATAGAGCTGATGTTGGACTGAGCGTTTGTGCCTTTCTTCTGGCTGCAAATGACCAAGATGTCTCAGTCTACGCCTTATCTCTCAAGTAGGAGTTTAACCTGTTACAATATCCAACCTGGAACTCTGGGAAGTGATGATGATGAATTATGTCAGAATTCCACTAGTCTAACGAGCCAGCTGGAACTCTTAATCTGTGATTGATGGGTGGTTGGACTTCCAAAACGGCATTGGGGGAGTGAGAACGTATAGGTATATGTTGTAAGGGAATATCCGTGAATTGTGGTGATGGTAGACTGTAAAGGCATTGGTTGTTGTTTTTGTAGCAGTCCAGGCGTTAGTCTTCCATTTTGATGGGGTTGGCGTCAAAAATTTGAATTTGCTTTCGATTGTAATGTGAAAATCTGGCATTTCTCTGGCAAGTTGGCATTAAACCCATAAAGATGAAAAAATAAAATATAATAAAATATCACAAGTTTATATACTGTTGTTGTTGTTGAAGCAGCATAAACATTCCCCATACAATTACGTGGAATGTTGCTAGAGTGGCAATCCTTGGCAGGCTATAAATCCGAGTAATTCCGGTAACGTAGAACCGACTGCCGTCGGATCTGTTATACTGTGATATGCAGTGATTTTTGTACCCTATGATCCAAAAGTACCGATAATGTTTAATTTAAACGCACCGCGCACGTGAGAACCGGTCCATATTTTTTTCTTGTATTGGTAGGACTATGAGACACACATGTGCCACTTTTTAGCGCCATCGGATCATTAGTGTCTGCCTAGCCGGTCGGAAATGTGGGCAAACAAGTCTTGGATTTTGCATGATGATAACGCGCCATCGCATCGAGCCCAAATTGTGATGCATTATTTTACCAAACATCAAGTAAATACCATCGTGCAAGCACCGTATTCACCTGATATGGCCCTGTGCGACTTCTTTTTGTTTCCCAAGTTGAAGTTACCACTTCGTCGAAGAAGATTTCAGTCGATAGAGGAGATCAAAGAGAATGCGACGAAGGAGCTGAAGACCATCCCTTCGTCGGCCTACCAGGGGTGCATGGAGAACTGGGTTAAATGTTGGCACATGTGCGTTCCTTTAGACGGGTCATATTTTGAAGGAGATAAAATAAATTTGCCTAAAATTTAGCTCTGGTCTGTTTTATTTAAACGATCCCTGTACTTTCAGATCATAGGGGTAGTATTTAAGGTATAATACAATTCTATACTACTGGTAGCCAAATGGGTTGGTTCGTGTCTCCCATTTGGTAGTGGTTGGTTTCGAATCCAGTTGTGGGCACGAAACAACGAAAATTATAGAAAATATTTTCGTCTAATAAAGGTTGACAATGGCAAACCCTCAAATGTATTTCTGTCATTAAAATGCTCCTCATAAAAAACGATCTGTCGTTCGAAGGTGTCATAAAAGTGGGGACCATTTGTGGATCAGCAGCGAGACGCACAGCACAAGTTGGAGGAGAACCTCGGTCAATCAACTTATTTTAAAAAATTAAATAAATTAACTTGCTAAAAATTTACTAATGACCAGTAGCTGCCAGGGCTATCAGCTCTTCTTATATGCATATAATGCATATAATTTTTTTTTATACTAATTTAGATTGTTGCTCTCACAGCTTTTATAAGATTTTTGATTGAAATTATGTTCACTTTATTGGGAATCTTGAGGAGTTCAACCCAATTGTGTTTGAGAAGACGGTTTCTGGTTTCTTCGAGAGCAGTGTATTCAGAAAAACTGTGCTTCTGAGTCAAAACATGGGGGCAGAGCGGGCAAGTTAGTGGTGGATTGTCTGTTAGAAGGTGTTAATGGATGCAAAGAGTGTGACCTAGAAGGAGTCTTATAAACGTTCGGATGTAAGCATCACTTATGTATATAGTATATATAAATATATATATATTTACATATACAGGGTGATACAATATGAAGTGTTACCAACTTCACACTGCTTGTATCTGTAAAACAGCTCATGACATCAACGTCAAAATTGTTCTAATGACAGTTCAATATATTGTTTATAAGCCATCAAAAGCATTTGCGTCTCAGTTTTGTTGAATTTAATTTGTTAATAGTGTGATTGCGTTATATTTGACTGGAAAATCACAACCAGCTATTGTTCGTGAGCTCAGTCACCGCAAAGGGAATAAAATGTTTGTGTATCGCACTATAAAACGTTACAATGATACTCGTAGCATTGCAAAACGCTATGGAGGTGGACCAAAAAAAAACCGGAGCAATGTCAGAAATGGTTCGGAAAGTGAACGCTCGACTTGAACGAAATCCACGTCGAAGTGGAAGAAAAATGGCCAAAGAACTGAAAATATCACAAGACAGCATTCGACGCATATTGAAAAATGAGCTCAAGGTCAAGGCTTACATATTCCAAAGAGCACACGATCTTTCACCCCAGCAAAAAAGAGTTCGGTGCGAAAGAGCAAAGGAGTTGTTGCGCTTGCACGAACGTGGCGAATTTCCCAACATTGTGTTTTCTGATGAAACAAATTTCCCAACTGAGCAGTTCATAAACACTCAAAACGATCGTGTTTACTTGCCCGAACGCTCATACGAGAAGCCTACGTAAGGCCACTCAAAGCAATTTCCCATCGCAAGTAATGACCACTGATGGACGCTCTCCAATCGTTTTTATCGCGCCTGGTGTCAAAGTGAATGCGACTTATTATCGGGAACAAGTTTTAGAAGCTGCTTTAGAGCCGCGGACACGCAAACATTTCGGTCGTAGACCATGGACGTTCCAACAGGACTCGGCACCGTCTCATAAAGCTCGTGTGAACCAAGAATGGTTAAAAAATCATGTTCCACACTTCATTTCGTCCACACAATGACTTTCGAATTCGCCAGACGCAAATCCGATGGACTATTTCATCTGGTCCATTTTGGAGAGGAAGGTGAGGACTAAAAAATGGATGCGCTGAAAAAAGCGATTATACGAGAATGTGCCAAAATACCTCCAGATCACATTCGTGCAGCATGCAGCTGATTTTTTGACCGTTTGAAGACTATAGTCCAGGCAAAAGGTGGTCATATCGAGCTAAAGTGAATATATGTTAAAATTGTAATCCTTTCCTTTGAAATCAATAAAAACTAATTTCATATCATTCACCCTGTATGTAAATCTATATAAAATTGGACGTTATAGCCAGCATAATGAAACAGTTGAAAACTTGCAGACATTTTGAGAACGTCGTTAAACTTCAAAACTAGTGAGAAAGGCTATATCTCTAGGAACGTGTAAATCACCCAGAAAAAACTCACTCTAAAAATATCAAATAAATTATAAAACTTAATTTTAGTTCAAATACCCAATTATGCATTGCATGCAAATCATAGTTACTATTTATAAAAATTAAAATTAATTAAAAACAAATTTAGCTTCAACTCACCTCAAGCAGAAACCAGTAAAGTCCTCCTGTTTTTTGCACAATTTCGCAAAATTTCCCAAACAGTTTTATTTTCCAACGAATTAAAAACTGCTAAAATCCACAAAAATGTAAAACAATCCTTAGTAACCGATAACATTTAGTTCAAATAGCACATTTTGTAAGCACTTTTCTGAGAATTTTTTCGAGTTGCACTCAATTTTTTTTCCACAGCAGCGATTCGTAGAGTATGATTGCATTTAATATTCGCACTTAAACTGTTGAGAATTCTGCAAAAAAGAGAACAAATACATATTTTAATTAACACCTGTTGGAATGGAAATTTTTGTATTATTTGTTTTTTTTTTTTGTTTTTTTGGTTTCTCTTGCCTTCGCTAAAGGCTACTCCGCGTATACACAAAACAGATTCGGTCACAAACTCTGTGAAAAAATGGTGAGATTGCAATTGACTTTCAAGTAAATTGCCATGAAAAATAAAAACTGAAAAAAAAATCCGCTTTGCAAACGAATCATCAACTTCACAACAGAGCTTAAAAGCAAGACAAATTTGGACATACAATTCTTCAAAGCGTCTTCGAAAGGAAACAGGCCACGGCATAAGTGATTGACCGGCCAAAAAAGGAAACAGAATAGCGCGAACACAGCGACTAAAGCAGAGGAGAACACAAAATCGAGTACATATGTACATACAAACGTACATACAAAGGTATGAGCGCAAAGGCAATCTAACTGGATGATGGCCAACGATGTTAAGATTGAAGGAGTAGCGGCTAAAGAAACATCATTAAGAAATAAGGGAAAGAAGCTGCAGCAACGTAAATGGGTACAGCAACCACCAACTGATCCAACAACTATTGAGTCAGCAGGAGTTTATGGACCCAAAGCAATGCAAGAAAATGCAATCAAGCATTGCACACACACATAAACGCATGTATGGTTGTGTGTGTGTGTTGAGAAGCAAAATAAGTAGATGCACGGAAAAAGTGGTAGAAGGCAAAACAGAAGTAAAAAGAAAAACCATTAACAACAAAGTAAAACAAAGAAAAAAAACGTGAATGTTAAGAAAGAAAAAAGAAAGCAACAACAACAATGTGCTAAAATGCAGAGAGCGCGCGGTACCAACCACCACATAAATAATGACAGACGATGAGCGAGAGTCTGGTGTTGATATTGTTATTGTTGCTTTTGTCACTACAGCCTGCTAATGTGCATATGGCGGTAGGCGGATACGAGGGTGGCTAAATATTGCTTGTGTAAGAGAATTTTTAAAAAAGAACGTCGTGTTGTCGAGTCTATTAAGGGGTTACATGGGTTTCGTCGGGTAAAAAAAGGCCTATTTTCAATATTTTAAAAAAATATTTTAAACTTTTTTTATTTATTTTTATTATTTTTTTATTTAATTCAAACTCTTTTCTGTCTTATAGATACATATTTAAAGAATAATTTTTGAAATTTAAAAAAAAAATTAAAACTCCTCCATTGTGACGTCATTTCCGATGACCCCTCACAAAAAAAAGGTGTGACCGCGTTGTCAGCATAACTCCTGACAGGATCATCAAAAATGAAAAAAACAAAAATAAGTGTTTTAGTTAAGACCATAAACTCGTGCTTCAACGAAGGAAAGAAAAAAAAAAGAAAAAAATGGAATTTGGCAGACATTTTTCCAAAAAAAACGAAAATTTCGGTCAAATTTGCTTCACATTTTGTTTCTTTTAAAATAGTTGTAATTGAAACAAAAAAAAATCCTTCGTTCAAGCACGACTAAATTGCATCTCGAACATCTGTGTAAATTTCATCAAGATCGGTTGAGTAGTTTTCGAGAAAATTTGACAACCGGATCGACTTGAAAATTTAGGATAATATTCTTGAGATTTTGTAGAAATTATTAATAAAAAAATCGATTTTTTGAACCCACGAAACCAATGTAAGCCCTTAAATGCTGACTGGTGCCTGATTGTTGAAGTGAGAGTGTTTGTATATATATTTGTATCATCTTTCTCTTTTTTTCCTTCACCGGAAATATGATAATAGATATTGAATTTTTGTTTTGTAGAATCGATATCACCTTGTATAGGAAATCGTTAAAATGCTCCAATAAATTTTAAAATTCTAATATAAGTTATACATGAAGTAAGTTATACAATTTTCGAGTAAAAATTAAATCTAATAACATAGAATATGCATAAGAATTGTAAAAAGAAAAAATGCTATAGTTTTCTAAGTAGTTTTGCACCAGTGTAAATACTATGCTGTCATTAGGTAACATGATCTCTTTTGCTGAATATCTGTATTCTAAGATAGATTGCAAATAAAGTATTTCCATTTAAAAGAAAAAAAACCTTGTATAGATTCGCCTTGCAACACAATTTGATTATTTGACTTATCTGTTGTTGTTGTTGTTGCTGTTGTCGCAGCAGTTCAACATCGTCGTCTGGTATAAGTAATGGTCGACCCAGGGTTAATTTACTGAGATGTTAGCCCTTGGTCAGGAAGAGCCCGAGCCATTCCGGTACATAGAACAGGCTAACATAGGAAGGCTGACAAATCTGTTGTTGTTGCTGTTGTTATAAAAGCAAAAACATTCCCCATAAATATTTGGGGCTGTTATGACAGCTATTTGAAGTAAACGTCTAGGAGCATTTCCCAAACTTTCTACGAATGTCGGTTCTACGTAACGAGAATTACCCGGATTTACGTTATGAGCAGAAAGTACCGGGAGTGTTTAAATAAAACAAAAGAGAGTTAAATTCCATGTAAATTTATTTTATCTCCTTCAAAATAGGACCCGTCTGAAGCAACACACATGTGCTAGCGTTTAACCCAGTCCTCCATGCACGCCTGGTAGGCCGACGAAGGGATGGTCTTCAGCTGCTTAGTCGCATTCTCTCAGATCTCCTCTATCGACTGAAATTTCCTTCCACGAAGTGGTAACTTCAACTTGGGAAGCAAAAAGAAGTCACATGGGGCCATATCAGGTGAATACGGTGCTTGCACGAGGATGTGTACTTTGTTTTTGGTCAAATAATCCAGCACAATTCGGGCTCGGCGCGATTGCGCGTTCTCATCATGCAAAATCCAAGAATTGTTTGCCCATATTTCCGGCCATTTGCGACGTACAGCATCTCTCAAACGCGTGAAAACGGATAAATAATATTCTGTATTGACTGTCTGGTCCAATGGAAGGTACTGATGGTGCACTACGCAATCGAAGAAAACAGTCAATTAAACATTCCCGGTACTTTTTGATCATAGGGTATATCCGACCAAGGGCTGTCACTTCAGCAACATTTTTCGTATATCTATGGGAATGTTTATGCTGCTACAACAAGAACAGCATTTTCCAGAAGATGGAGAAAGTGATTTCTTGTGCGTTCGGCAAATATTATTTTTTGCCCGAAACTAAACAAAAGCTTCAAGAGCATTTTAACAACTTTTCACGATAAACTCGAACTTCTTATCGCTCGTTTACAGTGCAAGTAACACCAAATGATTTGCTCATCTAATGGAAACAATGTGAAATTATCAATAAAATCCACGGTGAAATGTGTGCCGCCCAATCCTGGTTTCAATTTCTGCAAAACTATCAAAAAATTTATTCGTAAGTTGGATGCCGCGTTTTCTCACAATTAACAAAAGTTTTCAAAGTGATCAGACCATTAAACTTCAAAAAGTGTTTAGCGGAATTTAATCTTAACCCGGTTCATTTTCTCTTCATGCACGAAATGTGGACTCTAATACCTTTAACAACGTACGACAGACAAGCGAGCGGTTGAGACAGTGGACTGCTCGTGATAAATCGAAGACCGAAGAAGTTCAAGGTAAGTTTGTCGGCGAACAAAGTATTGGGCACGGTTTTTTGGCTACTTGTGGGACCGATGGGTGAACAAATGGATGAATTGATTACAAATTACTCCTTTCCTTGGCAGCCGATTCTACGTACCGGAGTAACTCGGGTTTTTCCTGACCATCAGACTGCCGTCCCAGTAAACTAACCCTGTCTAGTGCCGCGTGCCTCATTACAAATCACTCACATATTTATTTTGCTCTTTCAATTTAACTCCCCACGAATATTCTTTCTATTGTTTAATTTTCACACAAAACAGGAACAAAGAGATTTTTGTTGAATCAAATCGATGCCGATCTGAATAAAAAATACTGCATTTGGCAAGGAATAAAATGAGTTTTTCGACCAAAACAACACGCCGTATTGACGAAATTGTATGAATCTAAGTATGAGTTGGCCCCTCATCTGGCATATTTGGGCCCATGAGACTACTTTCTATTTCAAGAACTATCAATATGGTATATGACTCGGAGGTAAGATAGAATAAACGATTATTTTGATTACGTCGAACGTTGGATTAAGCAAATCGCGCTTAACTCTCCTTTGGATACCTTTTTTAAAATCTTCTGTTGGGCACCCGGATCTGGTCAGACCCCCATGTATTTAAGCGTATTTGTATGGGAGCATGTGGACAAAGGGGCTACACTTGTAATTTATTTTTAACCCTCCGTGGGACACCTTTTTCAAGACCTTCGGTTGGGCAACAGAGCCTAGCCTTTTTTCGTACCATTCGAAGAAAGGTTATATACATAAATCGATAGTAAATTAAAGTTTAGGAAGCTACCTGGAACCACAAGTCTTCAGCTATAATAGAAATATGTTAAATTCACGTTCAAAGTCGAGAAAGATCTGGCCGGATCTAAGTGGCCAACAGAAAGTTTTAAAAAAGGTGCCCAAAGGAGAGTTAAGCGCGATTTGCTTAATCCAACGCTCGACGTAATCAAAATAATCGTTTATTCTATCTTTCCTGCGAGTCATTTACTGATATCATAGTTCTTAATAGGGCTAAGGCAGTCTAAGCTGAAAAGTAAAACGTTCCATTGCCGTACAAAATTTTTCCTGTTTATATTTTCCGGTACTTATCTACCACCCTCGTAAGTAAGTAGACAAGCAAAGGATAGCCAACTGCTAACCAGCCAAAGCAATCCAGGCGGCAGACCAACTACTCACATATATTAAAAGGCAGCACTTGAAACGGCTACATATGAAGTGGCAGTGACAGAGGAAGACGAAGAGCAGCAGCGCCACAACCAAGGCACGAAAACATGCTAATGCCAGTACGAAGGTAGTCCGAAGAAGAGATAAACAAGAAATATTGAGTAAAGTTGAGTTATTTCTCTCCATATAAGCGTTCTTTGTGCTTGGATTTCTCCTGCTGCTGCTGCTGCTGCTGGAACAACAATGAATAACAAACAAAACAAAAAAAAAAAACAATGGAAAGAAAAAATTAAGAGGGCATAAAAGAAATGCAGAAGAAACACATAAATCAGCAAAGCGAGAATGAGAATAATAAAATGACAGGAAAATCAGTGACAATAACAACAACAAAAACTTTAGTAAATATAATAAAAGTACAGATGAAAACAAGAAGCACATGGAGCAGAGCAGCAGAAAGCACAGCAACAGCAGCAGCAACAGCAACAAGAAACCACAGCAATCAAGCACAAATGAGCGACTGCACAGAGACAGACGACGATTGTGTCCAAAAACGGGTTTTGGAGACGCTTTGGTGTTTGTTTCATAGATATTTTGGCTCATTGCTTGCGGTTTTATTGCAATGCTTTGGTTTTTGATTTGTTGCTTTTTTTTTGCTTTCAGACCTTTTCAACTAATGTTGTTTTTGCCTGTTTGCCAGCTGGTCGGACTGTATGTGTGACGCCGCCTGTTTGAGTTTTGGTGTTTTTATGCACCCTATAACTCCCCCTCGCCTGCCAACCCGAACCTCGTTTCAACCTCAGCCTTGTCGCCTGCCTGTGAGGCCTGTGTGAGCTGCCGATGACGCTTAAAAACTGGTTGCTCATATTTGCCAATAACTCACCCAGGCGGTGTCGGAGGACGGGCGGGCGACCGAAGTCAAGCAAGGGGGCGAAAGAGCAGCAAGCGGAGTTCGTTTGAGAATAAAGGTAAGCGCGTGGGTTGATACACACATTTTGTGTCTTGCCTTCGAGGGTTTTTTGCAGGTAATTTTTCATTGCTTTACTTGCATGTTTTTTTGTTTTTTGGAAGTTGAAGTTTTTTACTTTCTTCTTATTTTTGCTCCAGAGACGTCAAAACTTGTGGCAGCGATGATTCATAGGTTTGCGAATTTTTCGTAGTTTTCGTTATTTGGAAAAACCAATTTATTACCACACAATTCGAATTAGCTTAAAAACTTGCAATGTTTTATATGCACGTAAGTTTTACTTTTTTCCTTTTTTTTGTTGTTTTTTTTCTACATCGCCTGTTTTACTTTGCATTAATCATAGAAGTAGTATGTATGTTAGTCATAGCAATGTGATAAAAATAGCAACAAAAATGTGTGGTATAAAAATATAAATTGCCGCTTAGCCGCTTACCAGCAAAATACGACGCCAACAGTAGGCAAACAAAAACTGGAATAATGCAATAATAAATTAAAATAAAATAAATAAATAAGTAAATACCTAGAAGCGGTGCAATCGAAAAGCAGTTGAGAAAACAAGCAAAACCGAAGAGAGCGCAAATACTGCAGATTAAATGGTTGTGGCAAATATGGCAGAGTGGGGCTGGGGGCGAGGTTGCCAACCAACAAAATACCTTAGAAAAAAATTACTCAGAAAAACAGATGCAAAAAAGTGAATAATAACAAATAATTGACATTTGCAAAGACATTTGTAGATATACATACTTGCACATACATACATTAGGATGGCACAAAAAAAAAATTTTTTTATTCAAAAAATTCCATACTACCCACTAATTTTGTTCTATGGCAGTAAAAAAATTTGAGACATTTTTTTAATATTTTTTATTTTTTTTTTTTTTTTTTTTTTATTTATCCTATGTTTTATTTAACAAAAAAAAAAAAAATTTTTAAATAATAAAGGCCTATTCGTTTCGCCAAGCGTTATCGAGTGGCGAATAGATGAAGCAACTGGTATAAATAAACTGGAAAAGAGCTGACTAAAATTTGATTTGTTCGTGAAAATAGAGAGTTTTGCCAGTTTTATGATGTATAACCGTACTCGATAGCTGTGAATCTTGTTCGATAGCTTTGTTGTTGCTTTCACTTGCAAATTTTTCTTCAAGTGAGCAGAGATAGCGAGCAGAGAATTGACGAATCGAAGACGTCTTAAGTAATAATGTCGATCTATAAATACGGTGACCACCGTAGCCAAATGAGTTGGTGCGTGACTGTCATTCGGAATTCAGAGAGCACGTAGGTTTGAATCTCGGTGAAAGACCAAAATGAAGAAAAAGTTTTTTTCTAATAGTGGTCGCCCCCTCGGCAGGCAACGGCAAACCTCCGAGGGTACACTAGACAGGGCTAGTTTACTGGCGCGGCAGCCCCTGGTCGGCAAAAACCCGAGTCATTCCGGTAACGTAGAACCGGCTGCCATGGGAATGGATCGGACAGTGTACAGACAGGCCATAAACGACATTCATCGGGAGACTCTCACCACCTTCTTGAGCTCCCGACCACCGAATACCGTTATCGGAGTCCAACCACCACCAATCGCAGACGAAGAGCTCCAACTTCCCCGAGAGTCCCTCGTAACCTTGGCACCATTACGTTCTGGATACTGTGGCATGTTAAACTCCTACTTATCCAGAATCGACCCCGACATACTAAACATATGTCCAGCATGTGAAGGCACCCCGCACGACACTAACCGCCTTTTCACATTCCCCATTAAACCCACTCATCTAACACTCCTCTCCCTCTGGGTCCAACCCGTCGAAACAGCAAGTTTCCTGGACCTACCGTTAGATGAGCTAGACGAAGACGACCGGTGATTACGTTACACTGGTGGGGCAAAGGTACTGCTACAACAACAACAAACAAAATTTTTTTTGTGCCATCCTTATACATACATACTCACGCATACATACACACATATACTATATTACATACATACATACATACAACATCCGCCCATATACGGGCATTTTTTGTTATCCAAAGTCTACTTTGGAACAGGCATAAAATGTGCTGCCTCTTGCAAATGCTCCAATGAAGCTGCTGCACTGACTTTGGTTACTGGTTATTGCTTTGGTCTTCTGGCTGGCAAACTGACATTATGACTGGCTGGCTGGATGTACCTACATACGACTGGCTGCGGTTGCAAATACGAGTATTTTTAAACCGGTTGGCCCAGTCAGTTCAACAACGGTGGTCACGATGCACAATGTGATGGCAGCGAATGGGAGCGCAGCGAACGAGGGGGTGGCGTTGGGGTGTTCGGCGAAGAGGTCAGGCGTGGTGTGGAGTGATGCGGTGCCAGGTTGTAAGGCTTTAGTCACTCCAACTGTATGCACATAAATGGCATTCATTTCAAATGCTAAAGGCAATTTAATTTTAATTATTGATAAAACTATAAATGGTGAACATTTGTTTGCTGTTCTAAAATATTCTATTATTTTGATAACTTCATGTAAAGAAGCCAATTGTTGATGTTTACATATGAACAAATGGCTTTTGTGGCCCGTTGAATATTAATCGATTTTATTGTAATATTTAAGTGACGCATTAATTTTGGTATTTACTTTTACTATTTTATGTTCTTCACAAGGTAACGGGAAATCACTGAAGTTACACTTTGCCATGACAATTACGTAGAAGCAAGATACAAATAATTAAAGACTAAAATTTTTATGAAATATTCATAAGGAACCTA
Organism: Anastrepha ludens; assembly: GCF_028408465.1. Taxonomy (NCBI): domain Eukaryota; kingdom Metazoa; phylum Arthropoda; class Insecta; order Diptera; family Tephritidae; genus Anastrepha; species Anastrepha ludens. The sequence continues at coordinate 42,228,312 of NC_071499.1, read as the reverse complement.
AATGTAACGACATGGAATGCAAAAAATTTGTACGGATCAGGTAAATTAAACAACACATCAATGAATTTACCAGACTAAGATTTCACTTCTTCAGAATAAGGGAAACATGACTTCAATCAATACTTTTATTACTAAGGAAATTACTATTCAAGGTTTAGGCATTATGAGCGCGGAACAGTATGGTGGAAAGATTAGCGAATTTATTCCAAAACAAAACCAATACAGACTCTGCCGACTATGGTAACAATGAGATTGAAGATTTTTATACTGGCCTTAAGAAGATTCTAAATATGACGTAGAAACATGACATAAATAAATCATGACCCATTTCAAGGCAAAGATGGGATAAGAGGAAACACCAAATGTGACTGAAAAGCGCGTACTAAGATAGAAATGAAAGGGGAAGAGAAGAGTTAATTAAAGGTGCATAAGTCTTTGGGGTTCCCCAATCTCTGTAGCATATTTCAAGTTGTGATCATTGGTGTAGCGAAGCATTGGAATTTACTCCCTTCGACACTCGCAGAAACATCTTAATCAAGCTGCTATTTAAGCAATAATGGCTGTAAAGACTAGCTCGTAATGCTTGCAACACTGTAGATCCAAAATGTACCAGCCCTGTGAGAATAGACAGATCAAAATTTACTGGGTTACAGGGCATAAGGGAATAGAGGGCAATGAGAGATTTGCTCCTACGACAGTCGGTTCTACGTTGCCGGAACGACCCGGATTTATATCACCTTAGCAGCATGCCTCATATAGGTATATATGGGGAATGTTTATGTTTATGCTGCAACGACAACCACAACAACAACAGAGATTTGACGTGCTTGCTAAGGCAGACAGCGGCTTGACTAGGATGAATACGTCAAACGTACATATATCTCTCTTTCTCAGTTTTGAAGACGGAACTAGACGAGGAACTAACTCTAGAAAAACAGTGTATATATGAAGCTTGGATCTCTCACAGTATTGCCAAAATAATGCTACAAACTTGCAACACGAAAACAACCGACATTGTTTTATCGCTCCCAAAGAAGGAACGTAAGATATTCGTTGGAGTATTCACCGGACATTGTTTCACTCCACATTATACAGCTAAAATGGGTATGGTCCAGAACGACGTATGCAACTTATGCGAAGAAGAAATAGGTAGGTTAGAACACCTGCTTTGCCACTTCCCTGCTCTAAGCAGAACTCGTTACAGCTTCCTGGGATCTTTATAGTTTTCATCTCTGAAAGATATTCCTGAAAAAAGTTTAAAGTGTTTATTAAAACTAGCATGTCTTGTATCCCAAACTATGCTTAACACGACTCCAACAACACTGGTTACACTACGGACCCTTGTGGACTATGTGAGATCTACTGAGATCAGCCAGATATACCTAACCTTACCCTAGGTACCACTTCTTACAAACTGCTAGAAAGACGGCTTTGCACATGCAAATCCCTACAAGATGGAAAAAGACACCTAAAATGTAATCAAATAGACGACTTCTTGATTAACAAAATATGTAAATCAATAGAAAAACACGGTCAAAAACACTTCCAAGGCCAGACATTCTGTCGGATCATAGCCTATTAACGGCAGCAATACGAATTCGGCTAACATCACGGAAAGCAAAACAGAAAAAGTCCCACATGGGTATCGAAAAACTAGAAAATCGCATCATATCAGAAGCTATGCGATATCAGAAATAATTTTCAAAAAAACCAAATGAATAATTGAAAACTTGCAATACTGACGAAAATCCGCTCGAGTGCTGAAATAGTGCAGAGCTAACGAGGTACGAATGCTAACAACCAAGGAGCAAAAGGAACACCAGGACCAGAGAAGCATACAGCCGAAAAGGAACCGTTTATAGAAACTGTGGTGGCACGGATGGGTTTGCTTGTCCAGGCGCTCATAGAAGTGCACACAACTTTGACAGTGAATGACGATAGTCGAACGATCTGGCTTTATATCCGAGCAATAACTATCACTACAGCAGAATCTCTAAACATTCACGAAATTCTGGAATTTACTTTGTTGTTACAGTACAACAACAACAACGAAAACAAGGTGAAGGTGTTTTGTTGTAATTTTCACAAACTCGACTTGCTTACATCAGAATCTTGTAAACTCGAGTTATTTTTGTCTGTTTAACTCTTCTTTTCTGAATCAGTTCTTTTTTCAGCAGGATATTTTTGGAAACTGTGTTAAGTTATTTATCTGTGGCAGTCGGAAACTGTGTTACACGGACACACAAATCTAAATTTAATACGACCGAAAAGAGTTAGGTTAGGTTAGGGTATGGTGGTAGACGATCTGCACGACCAACTCACTTAGATCTTACAGGTCCGTTGTGCTCCCACTTATTTTTTTTTTCGTGAAACCATTTTGTGGTTCTTATGAAGCACAGGATTATTTCTACCTCCACGCCAAACAGTTCCGTAAGAGAATTGAAAAAATATCTGCCTAGAAAACCTGCTCTGACTTTAGCTAAGGTTAGACAAATGCAAAGTTAGTATTCCTCTTCCTCATCGCCACAGATTCTACAAAATTCTTTTGGAGAAAACGTCTCAAGAAATGCCTGCCAAATAGCCAATGATCGGTTATACAAGCCACGACCTTCGAGATATCCAAGTTTCCACGACAGTCGGTTCTACGTTACCAAAACGATCCGGATTTATATCCGGCCAAGAGCTGTCATTCCAGCAGCAGTCCCAGAAAGAAGTATGGGGAATGTTTATGATGCTACAACAACAACAACAACAGATACCCTCTGTTGAAGGCTAAGCAGTTCCTTTGTTTTTCTTATTTATTTGCGGCTATAGTAAAGCAAAGTGTTAATCTTCAGGAGGTGCTGGCGTTGAGATATTACTAACAATCCGATTTATGCATACAATTCCCGTGCGGCCTCTCTTTTTACTAAAAACAGGAAAAACTTTAAATAAAAAAAATATTTTGAACTTTTCAGCAACACAAAATTTTAGAATTTCAGTGAAACTAAATTATTATTATATATTTTTTTTTCTTTTAGTGTAAATTATTTTACTTAACTACGTTAATATAATTTTTTTTCTTTTTATTAAACTTATTTTGCTTTATTACTTTAATATAATTTTTCTTGTTTTAATTTAGTTTATTTTATTTTATTAATATACTTTAATAAAATTTTTTCCGTTTTATTTAAATATTTTTGCTTTATTACTCTAATAGAATTTTTTTTAAATTTAATTTATCTTTAATAAATTAGTTTTCTTTCACTTTATTTAAATTATTTTGCTTCATTACTTTAATATAATATTTGTTTTCATTTTATTTAATTTATTTTGCTTTATTACTTTAATACAATTTTTTTCTTTTCATTTAATTTTTTTTTGTTTCATTACTTTAATATTTTTTCGCTCTTTTAATGTGATTTTTTTGCTTCATTACTTTAATAAATTTTTTGTTTTCCTTTTTTATTTAATTTATTCGGCTGTACTTGGCTTACTTTCATCCCATTTCATATAAATTTATTTTATTTTGTTTTTATATAACCCAATTCGATTTTACTTAACTTTAATTCTTATTATTTTATTTCGCTTTATTTTCTTTACAAAATTTATTTTATTTTTCTAATTTTGCCTTTTTTAACTTATTTTATAAAATTTTTTAAACATCGTTTGTGTGTAATACTACATTTTTAATTCGCGTTTTTATTATATTTTTATTAAATTCAATTAAAAACAAAAAATCTAAAGAAATGTTTCTTATTTTGTTTTATGTTTCACTTTTTAAATTTATTTTATTTTTAAAAATTCAACTGAAAATTTTTAACTAATTTATTGATTTTCGATTGCTTCACGGGAACGTTGTTTTCCTTGACATTTGTATGTAATAGCTAATAATGCATTGGTTGTGAGTTCGAACCCCCGAATAAAAAAATTGTTTTTCGCTGTTCATCCCTCAACAATGTGAAACCTTCAATTAAAGTGCCGCCATAAATATATCTGCTATTTTTAGACACCATAAAAATGTAGTCACTCATTTGTGTGGGAAAAAATAAAACTCTTACCACAAAGTGGTTTCATGCGTAAATGCATCCTTGGAGGGCATTAGGCTTGGCGCACGTCACTAAAAAAATGTTTCCGAAACAAAAAAAAAAAAAAAAAAATATAAAAAATACTTTCACAAGGCTTTGGAATAGAAACCCACTTTTAACACTTTCGCAACCACGGAAACGAGCTTAATAAATTGATTTAAGAGCATAATTTCCGGTTCCTCAATGGGAAAAAGTCTCTGTGGTTTAGTTTCTGGTGGCAAAAAAAAAGTTTCTGGGTACAAAAAAAAAAAAAACAAAAAAAACACAAACCTTAGACGGAAAGCAATTCGTAGTGTGAAGTCTACTACAACTGCAGTGGAGGTATTTCAAGCCTTTAAAATTAAAAAAAAATTAGAACTTTTTAGTTAGGGTATGCAGTTTTGTGGCCCATTCAATTTTGTTTACAACAAATTTGTTTACAATAAAGTTTAAGGTGACTTAAACTTCGGGTAGATTTTGATCATTTCTTTGGTGTTATGTGTTTCTTTCCAATATTCGAATTTCTTACTCAATTGCATACTCAAAATATTTCTAAAAACTCGTAGCTAAAAACTTAGAAATTTTGACGAAAGTTGGCTCATATTAACAGTTTTGAGATATAAAAATTTTAAACTATGAGTTATATAATTTTTGTTTTTAGTAGTGTGAACTAAGTTTTTTTTATAAAAAAAAGTTAGTAGTCAAAACCTGCCAATTTAGGATATTATTTTGCCCACCACCATTTTTGCCCAACTGTATGTGCATTTCTGGTCTACCAGTCGAACAAATAGCGCCAATAACTACTATTCACACACATTCGGGGCTACGTTACTAAAGGGTGATTAAATTTCAAGGGCCGATGTTGAATGTGAACCACACCTAAACGTCAACGGCTTCGTTGGACTTCTTTCTTTGGGCTTATTTGAAAGAAAAGGTGTACGTCGATAAGCCAGCAACAATTCAAGAGCTAAAGGATGAGATAGTTCGGCAGATTAACGGCATAGAACCTCAATTATGCCTCAGCGTCAACGAAAATTTGGATCATCGGATGTAGGTGTGCCGCCGAGGCACACGTCCATACGTAATTGAGCCATACCAGTATTATCATAATAAAGAGAAATGGCAATAATTTCCAAAAAAATTGTATTTTATTCAAAATCAACACCGGCGCTTGAAATTTAACCACCCTTTAGATAAGGAACTATTTGCATTTGGTGGCCTTTGGAGGTGTGCCGCCGAGGCCGCGGCGTCCGTTTGGCCGATATTTTATTCCATACGTAATTGAATCATACCAATATTTTCATAATAAAGAGAAATTACAATAATTTCTTTAAAAAATTGTATTTTATTCAAAATCAACACCGGCCCTTGAAACTTAACCACCCTTTACAAGGAGCCGGTTTTATTTGCGATGAAACTCGTCATTTAAAAAGTTTGTGGGAATGATTAATGCTGTTAAAGCCATAATAACAGCCTAATAATAGGTTCACATGTAACTCGAGTATCCACTTTTTCCAGCTTAACTCACAATCCGTAATTAGAAGCCGGAATCCGAGATGCAAAATTTCGCTCCCGGAATCCGAGATTATAAAATAGCGCCATTTTAAAAATATGGTTTTAACCTCTCACATTTTTTGCGCGCTTTACTATTTATATTAAAATGCATTTAAAGCTTTGCTTATTTATTAATTTGCTTTAAAACTGAATCCACGAATCCTTAGCCATCGCCATGTGGGTAATCAAAGGTCGGAGCAGCAACTAAACAAACCTGTGGGAGCAAAATTTCTTCTATTGTGAGCCGAGCACTGCATATTTTGATTTTTAAATGCAGTTTTTTTCCCGCTAAATTTATGCGCCCGTAGGTTGCATTTCATATGCAATAATCGTATGTAGATATTTATTTATTTACCTTTTTCTATTCGAACAGGCAACTAACTCGTTTTTGAATGCAGTTGAACTAGTTTTCGAATCACTCACACACGTACACACGTGTATTTATTCAATTAAATGCGGTACATTTAATAGGAATCGTAATTATCTGGAATATTTTCAATTTGTTTTTCACTTCTGTTTCAATTACTTCTTTCCGCTCATATTCACTCCACTCGCTTATTATTTTTTTTAATGTATTCGCTTTTCACACTCTTTAAATTTCGTTGAGTGGTTTGCACAACATTTGTCGACTATTTCACTTATATATGTGTGTGTATGTATGTATGTATGTATATATTAATTTGTAACAATTGCACAGCGCATCACTGTACTCATCACACAAACATATACTCCAACTGCATTCGCACTTCTTCACGCTTGCATTTATGCTTTTGCTTTTGTTGCCTTTTCTCCACGTTTCTTATCCCAAGATCACTAGTTTCGAGTTACTTTCTTTCACTCCACCTCAATTATTGCTTTTACTCATTCGTTTTCTTCTGCATTGCCACTTTTTTTCGACAAATGCTTCACTTTGAATTCGTTGGCTACTTTATTACTTCGTTTTCATTTTACTTGGTATTCATTTTTCACAGCGCCAAAAAAAAATAAAAACAAAATTAATTGTAGCTGCGCGCAAACGTAAACAAAAAATGCCAACAATTGTAAATTCTTTTATTTCACTTATTGTTTCGAGCGCTAAATTTTTCACTTAATCACTAGATAAGCAAAAGGAAACACACAAATTCACTTCATCACACCTTTTTATTCGTCTTTAATTAAAAATTCGAATGCACTTCACTTTACGTGTTGTTGTTGTTATTATTGTTGGTAGCGAGCACCAATAAAAATAATTTTCTACGTCGATCGCACACTACCGTAACCAAACAACAGTTTCGACCGGCGTTTATTAAACAACTGAAGTGACAGGCAGCTGGCGCCGCAGCAGAAACAGAAACAACAGCGTTCGTGGCGAACTATACGAATGACGAAGTCAGCAGGCAGAATCAGCGTCGCAGTAGCAGCAGTAGTGTATCGGGCAGGCAGCTGTTACTGCACATGGCACGTTGTTGTTTTATTTTAGTATAGCGCTAGTAAGTGGCGAAGTTTCTTACAGCTGGCAATGCTCTCTGGCAATTGGTCTTGGCAGTTAATGTCTCTCACACGCTATTCAGCTATTTAAAGGCATTGGTTTGTTTCTCTTCTATAATTTCTCAGTAGTGAAGTTGTTTGATGGCGGCGAAGAGTATGAGAATATTTGTGATTGAACAGCTGTGTACGCGGGAGTTCGCCTAAAAGTATGCCACATGCGGCATATTTATGCGGCGAATTTGTTAAGCAAGTATGTGATGCTGGTCGACGAGTGTTGCCTGCGCACGTAATTGGGGAAAATATTTTTTAGCGTTTCTAGAAAAGAAGAGGCTCTTTGTTATGTAGCAGATATCTTGATTACATTTGACATCCAAGTGCAGCAAAATAAGATGCAAGTGTTAAAAAGTGTACTGAAAGCTAAACTGTCAATTATAGGAATGCCCTGTATATTTATCGAGAAAACAACAAGAATTACTACCAAATAGAAGACCAGTAAGACTGCCAAATATGATAGAAAACCCTTAACAGTAACAAATGTAAATTCGTTTAGTCGCCAACCATCAATAGCACAACCAAAAATCCAGTCGTATGCAAACGCCTTAAAAGCCAATCCAAATGTGGAACCGACTAACATGAATAATGGCGGTATCCACTCAAACACTCGTGCAAACTATTAATCAATTTATGGTTGGAATGCAAAGGATTGTACAGGATCTGGTTAGAAATGAAACCATTTTAAATGTAAGCCCTTTAAATAAACCTTAATGGACAAAATCAAAATGTGTCACGGGAACTATAACGGTCTCAGTAAGCTAAAGCTCTTAGTCTATAATTTCCTATTATCAAATAACATTTTATGCTTATTTTCGAAACTCATTTGACAGATAAAAATTATTTCGGAATTCCGTAGAATCCTAGAAATATGGCTCGTGATGTCACAGTAATCTTAACGTCTAAGCACTGTATGTATATTAGAGGAGTAAAAAGGAGCATACCTTCAGTTCACTACCTATTAATTAACTGCAAGAATCTTTCGGTACGATTATCTTCCAAAATTAAAACCGAGCAACAGTTCAAAGATTTGTTTGTCAAGCTTGCGCCAAAGTTTATGGCTGCAAGTGACCACTACTGGGGTTCTAGACTAGTCACATCCAGAGGGAGAAAACAAGACAGCCAGCATATTGGCCATCCGACCGCCAGAAGGCCGACCCGATATGATTGATTTTGGTGTTATAAAGGGTATTGGTTGCAAGATTGGAACAGTATCTTCATCCCAAGAATTGTCCATGGAAGGTAGCCCATTCAGCAGCGGGTAATCAGATCTTCAATTTCAATCTTAAGTATAGGAAATATTGGTTTGGGGAATAAGTTCATAGCGTTTTTATATATATATATTTTTTTTTACAACAATTTGTTTGCTGTTCGGCAAAAGGTAAGTATTCATTCGATAAAACTCTTTCTGCTCTACAAGATTATGTAAATTGTATTTTTGAGTTGTTTAATTTTCTATTATGTAGTTTTGAGGATTAGAAATGGAATGCGCTGGAGGAAAAAATCAACATTTTCGGCACCTGCTCAGCTCGGGATATTTGCGACGTGTATGTAGAGCATGTCATAGGCGAGTCTACGACACGGAAATGGTTTGCAAAGTTTAAAAATTTGCTACTTTGACACGTCACAAAATGACCTTCAGCAACACGTCCTGTTCTGTTAAAGTGCGAAAAGTCCTCTCCGAATCTTTCAATACCGAGCGAGGTTTCAGACAAGGCGATCCACTATCGTGCGAGCTCATCAACACTATTCCAGCAAAAGTGTCCACCTCCTTGCATATAATGTGACATTGGCATACGAGTAATAGGGCCCTGCAAGCGAGCGGTTACCGCAGCATTTTCCGCTATCGAATGAGTGTGAACTGGAGTGGATCTGGCTATTAACGAGGGCAAGACGAAGTATATGCTGTCCACTAGAAAAGATGAAACTATACTGACAATTTTTTGCATACGATGCTGAGAATTTTCTTCCGGTAAAGCAAATTTGCGGAAGTTTTTTATATGGAAGAAAATGCTCAACACCTAAGCAAAAAAAAAAAAAACAAATTGTAAAAAATTAAAGAGAGTTTTGACCCACTTGAAACTTGCACTTTGTGATACTAATTTTTAATAGCCTAGAAAACTGCATATCCAGAATTATTCTAAAAGTTCTGAATACAAAGTTTGGAAATAATGACGCATTTTTTTTTTTAATTTGATATATCTTTGAAAACTTAGTACAGAAAAATTATTAAAACTTGATAGTTCGTTGCGTTACTATTATTTTTAACACACTTGTGCTGTAAAATCATTACTTACTGCCCAAAAAAATCGGGTTCCGATAATTGTTGCATTAAAAAATTGTAAACGGCGACCTGTCTTGATCGATTTAGGTTTTGGAGATGATTTCAGAAAGAGGGAAGTTTTAAGTTTTAGAATACTATTTTAAGTAAGCTTCTCTACAATTTTTGTAGAGCTCCTCCTCCTATTTGTGGTGTGCGTCTTGATGTTGTTCCACAAATGGAGGGACCTACAGTTTCAAGCCGATTCCGAACGGCAGATATTTTTATGAGGAGCTTCTTCATGGCAGAAATACACTCGGAGGTTTGCCATTGCCTGCCCAGAGGCGACCGCCATTAGAAAAATGTTTTTTCTTAATTCTGGTGTTTCATCGAGATTCGAACCAACGTTCTTTCTGTGAATTCCGAATGGTAGTCACGCACCAACCCATTCGGCTACGACGGCCGCCGTAAAAAACAGTTAACAAATTTCATCAATTTTTAAGTAATACCTTCAGTCTTGTGTTGAAGTGGATCTCCTGCATTCTTTCAATCTTTCTGGCGGTCTGTCTGGGGTCTTGTTGCTGTAACCAACATTGCAGGTTTGGCTAGATGTTGCATATCTTTTTTCGGCTCTTAAGTTAAATATATTTTTATTTTGTGTTTTGTAAATCTAATATAATGAAAGTTTTGATCTTTTGTTATTAATTAAATTTTAAAAGCTCATTTTGAAAAAAAAACTTTTGCAAGGAACATTTTTGATATCAGGTGTAGATGAATAAACAACACGTAAATAAAAAAAATCACGATTACAAAATTCGTTACAAACAAAAAATAATAATTTAAAAAAATATAATATTTGATTTACCGAAAAAGCGGGAGTCTGGGTGCCTCACGAACTCAGCGAAAAAAACAAAGAAAGTCGCCTTCACATTTATTCTCAGCATCTCGCCTGCCATAGATTAACACGCAGTCATAAACAGCGCTTTTGGTACCGAATCGTCACGGGAGATGAGAAATGGTACCTGTACATCAATATGAAGTAAAAAAGGGAGTGGGTGGCTCCAGGAGATACACCAAAGCCGACAATCAAGCTGGATATTGACCCAAAGAAGATGATGATATCGCACCCTAAATACAAAAGGGTCACAACTCAAAATTTTCCACACTCGAGCTTCACTTGTTTACAGAAGCACAGAAAACAAACTATGTGACATATCACGCTGAAATTTGCCATGTAAGCTTATAACAGTCCTACCAAAAAACAAAAAATTTATTTTTGCCATATGTCATCCGCGGACCGTTTTATTGATAACGTCTCGTTCATATTTGAGCAGAAGGTACATTTTGAGTTGTGGGAGGGTATGGTGCGCCGAGAAATGCTTGAAAAGAATGCCACGGTTAACGAAGAGCTACACCGCGTGAATGAGCCTATTCAACTAAAAAGACCATGTCGATTAGGTCAAATTATACTCCTTCACGACGACGCCAGGTCTCATGTTGCACAAATCGTCAAAGCCGCACTCCAAGAGCTCGAATGGGACGTCTTTCAGCATCCGCCGTATTCTCCGGACTTTGCACCGACTGAAAAACCTACAGGGTGTTACCTTCGATAACAAAGAGGTCCTTAAAAACTGGCTTAAAAACTTCTTTGACACAAGACTAGGCGGTTTTTGGCGGAACGGCGTCAAAAAATTGATTGAAAATCGAGAGGTGGGAAGAGGTTGTACTTGTTTATTAAAGCTTGCTTCACCATCATTCATGTGATATCCATATTTTGTTATTCACACTATTTTGTTCAAAGTTACTCATTTTTGATATAGAATTATCTGGCAACATACAAACAAAAAGTTTTTTGGAAAAGGTTTTTTTTTTAAACTGTTGTAAATAAGTAAGCAAATAATGCTTATATAATTTGTCTCTAATTATAAGTTGCAATTACATAATGTGGCAACACCATTTAAAAGTATTTTTTATTAAAGCTTCTGCAAAAATTTTTATTCGATACCTCTATCTCAATACTCAAGAGAAAATTGTGATGAGTTACTTTTGAAAGAAATAAAACTCTTGCGGCAACATTAAATACAATTTTTTTTGGAACAGATTTTTTTACGCGACTATGAAAGAGTAAGAAAAAGAGTTCTAATACTAAGTAATTTTTAAAAAAATTGAGAGTTGAAATTAAGATTATGTGGCAACACAATGCCTACATCTCACTCTTCAAGTTATATTGTACCTATGTGTGATAAGCTGCTATTACTGAAATAAAATTCTTATAGCAGCACTAAAATGATTGTAAAAAAGTTAGTTACAGTAATGCAATGCTTACGTAATTTTTTTTTATGGTAAGTTGCAGTTTAAATCATGTGGCAACACCAGAAAAAATAAATGTTTTAAAGCATGCTTACACACTTTTTATTTGATGTCCATATTTCAATATTTAAGTGAAATGTGTGATAAGTTGCTACACAATAAGTGGCAACACTAACATTTTTTTGGAATATTTTTTTTTTTAAACTATTGTAAACACATTAGTTACAGAAATGCAATACTTACGTAATTTTTTTTTATGTTAGGTCGCAATTTAAATCATGTGGCAACACCAGTTAAAATATTATTTTTTTTCAAGCTTATTTATACACTTTTTTTTATGGCCATATCTCAATATTTAGGTCAAAATGTGTGATAAGTTGCTGTTGTTGTTGTTGTTGTTGAGGTGGTTGAACATTTCTTAGCTGAAATGCTCCAAATTAGTGACCAGCACCGTTTTACTACCACTATCTCGTGAAATGATGAGATGTTTTTTTTTTTTTTTTTTTTTGTTTTTTTTTTGTTTTTGTTGTTTCCAAGTCAGATCCATTTAGTGAGGTCCACGTATAGGAGCAAATCCTTTATCTCGATTTTTACATTAAAAACAAGTGTCATCTTCTTCCTAAAATGAGTGTTACTCATCAATCATCTAACTATAATCAATAGGCTTTCCTATGGTGTCAATAAACTTACAATCAGGTTAATAGTTTTTGAGTGATGGTCTTTCAAGGAAATTCTCTACGTTATGTAAAATTAGAGACAATAAATATCATAACTATATTTGTGCACAAATATATATACGAGTTGTGTTCAAAAAGTATCGCCAATTTTGTGTTTTTTTCAAAAATTATTTATTTATTCATATCTTTTTTGTCCCCTTCAAAGTAATCCCCGTGAGATATTATGCACTTGTATCAACGTTTTCTCCAATCTTCGAAGCACTTCAAAAAATCATTTGTTTATCTTGTTCAGCTCCTCCTTCAATGCCATCTTTCTCTCGTCAATCGTAGAGTCGCCCCTTCAGTTTCGGGAACAAGAAAAAGTCACAGGGGGCCAGATCTGGGGAATTCGGTGGCTGTGGTATCATCGGTGTCTTGTTTTTGGCCAAAAAGTCGCGCACAAGCAACGATGTATGAGCAGGGGCGTTATCGTGATGCAAGAGCTAATTTTTGTTCTTCAACAAATCCGGGCGTTTCTGGTGATTGCTTCGCGCAAATTGTGCATAACTTCCAGGTAATATTCTTTATCGACCGTTTTATCCTGTGGCAAGAACTCATGATGCACAACGTCCCTGAAATCGAAGAAAACTGCAAGCAAAACTTTTACATTCGACCGAACTTGGCGCGTTTTTTTCGTTCTTGGTTCGTGCGGCAGCTTCCATTGATATGATTGAGCTTTGGTTTCCACGTCATAACCATAAGCCCACGATTTGTTACCAGTTGTGACCCTCTGGAGCAAATTTGGATCGTCCCCTACAGAGTCCAATATCTCATTAGCAATGTTCATGCGATGCTGCGTTTGGTCGAAATTGAGGCAGTTTTGGTACGAATTTTGCGTCGACCCGTCTCATGACCAAATCATGAATGGCACGAGCCAATCAATATGTCTAGGTCCTCAGCAACTTCTCTGACGGTGGTTCGACGATTGGCCAATACCATTTTCTTCACTTCATACATTTTTTCGTCTGTTGTTGAAGTGCTCGGGCGTCCATCATGCCGGCACGCTTTTCGTCGTTCACATTTTCTCGCCTTTCTGAGAATATTTTGTACCACCGATAAACGTTGCTTGTGTCCAAAGTAGTTTCTTCCTTTGACACAGTCAACGTTCGGAATGCATCCGCGCACTTAATTTCGTTTTTCACACAAAATTTGATATAGGTTCTTTGATACACCTTTTTGAATAGGTATATATAGTATATAAATCAGCTGTCAACAATTAAATGAACATTCAAAATGGTCGAACTTGTCGGCATGAGTGAGAGACATGAGTACCAACATATCGCCACAAAAAAATCGAAATTCGAATATACGTAACTTGCGAAAATTCCAAATTTGCAATACTTTTTGAACACACCTAGTATATATTGTACATTGCTTATTTATACTTGGTTTATTTGTTTTATTTTTTTATTGTTTTTTTTTTGTTTTTTTGTGTGGAGGCTTTGTACTAAAAACTCTTTATTTGTTGAGAAAAAATATGTTTTATTTTCTTCCTGGATATTTCAACTATGCAGCTCATTTCAAAATTAGTGAGCATCATTTGCCTGCGCATTTTCACACAACCAATTAGCAGCATTAAATGCTTGAAATTAAAATTTTCCTTTCAATTGCAACCACAAAAATATTAACTACGAATATCTTCATCGCCTGGGCTTTGCATCTATTAGTTGCCAATAAAATTTGAAAAATGTGCATTGCGTCACTAATTAGCCAACGAACAATGAAACGCGCTTCGAGAAAGGGTGGCCAATGAGAGAAAGTATGTAGAAGGAAAGCAAGGCGTGGCGGAAAAGCAGAGTGCAAGGAAAGCAGATCAATTACAATTTATTGCTGCAGCTCATTGATAGCAACCAAATGGTGGCGGGCATGAGAGAATGTGTGCAAGTATTCATCTGTATGTATGTGAAGGGGTGCGTACGCATCTTATGGGATGGTGTACTGCATTTCTGCATTTCTTGGCGTTGATAATAATCAAACCAATATATTTTCAGCACCTACGACAGGCACGCTTACACACACACACATACGCATGCCGCCAATATGGGGTTGCACTAGAGTTATGGCTTTGCCAGCGTCATTTATGCAGTACATATTTGGTAGCACACAGTCACACACACATGCACTTATTTCGTGTGTTTTTTTTTTATTTCATTTTTATTTTCGATGCTATTGCCGCTGTGTGGTGCGTTCGCTGGAACAAAAGAAAATTTGTATGCCACAAGCACACAAGTGAGCTCACATTCGCCCTCGCCATCCTGCGCTTGACAATAAATAAACACAGACATGCACACACAGACACACGCTAACACTTTCAGCTTCCCAGGCTATAAGCGAGAGTGTCGAGGGAAGGCATCGTAGTGGCTGATTGGTGTGTGGCACGTGCAACGCAGCGCACGCGGTTGCACGCCTGCTTGTCCATTCAATTCATATGCCAACGTGGCGATGGACGTTGTATGCATGCATGTTTTTTTTTTTTTTTTTTTTTTTTTTTTGGAGGTGGCAAAAAGCATTGAAAGCCGAAAAGTGTGAGACTTGTCTTTCGACTCACCCACTAAAAACCCCACCCCTGCTCCGTTTCCCCCCCGCGGGACGACCGTTAGGTAATACTTCACGGGAGGGGGAGCGGCCTATTGCCTCTTCATGAAAATCTGCGCTGATGTTCAGCACATCGCAGTTTGGTATTTACTTATCGTTAAGTATTAGTTCCGGGAGGGGAGCGGCCTATTGCCTCTACTTGAAAATCTGCGCTGCTGTTCAGCGTGACGCAGTTGGTGATTCCTAATACCGTTAAATATTATTAGGTACTACTTCACGGGAGGGGGTGTGGCCTATTGCCTCTACGTAAGAATCTGCGCTGTTGTTCATTGTGACGCAGCTTGGTAATTACTATCCTCGCCATGTTACTGACAGCGGACCAATGTTCTTCTGAGTCAAGCATGATATCTACTAGGTTGCTAACCATTATTGGCTTCCCCACCCTATCACTCAATTCTACTCTTTCCAGCTCGAAACGAGGGCAGACAAAGAAAACATGTTCTGCATCTTCAACTAGACTGTTGCAAAAGGTGCAGTACGGGTCATCTTCGTGCTTAAATCTATGCAGATAAGCCTTAAAGCATCCATGCCCACTAAGTACTTGGGTCAGGTAGAAATCTATCTGGCCATGCTTTCGATTTATCCATCTTGTGATATTCGGGATCAATCGATATGTCCATCGTCCGTTCATGGAGTTCTTCCATTCCTCCTGCCAAGTACGGATGCTTCGCTCCCGTTCAGTCCTTCGGTTAGTCAGCTGTGCCGGATCCGCTCGATGCTTTTTTATTTCGGCGAATTCTAGTGCAGTCAGCTTAACTGGTAGCATACCCGCGAGGACTAATACAGCATCTTCCGATACTGTGCGGAATGCACAGCACACCCTGAGGGCACATAACCGGTATACCGATTTAATGCCTTTCATGTATGTGCTGCAGTTAGTTGCTTCGACCCAGGCTGGTACCGCATATAGCAGGATAGACGATACCACACTGCTAAGCAACTTCCTAGAAGCCTGCTTAGGTCCTCTCGTATTCATCATAATACGTGTCAATGCAGTTACAGCCTTCGCTGCTTTATCGCTGGCGTATGTTAGATGCTGTTTAAAGCTTAACCTGTGGTCAATCATTACCCCGAGATATTTTATGTACAGCTTAGATTCTAGTGCGTGGTCACCTACTCTGAGATTTGCTGTTTCAACTATTTTCCTGCTACTGATGAGGACTGCCTCTGTTTTATGGTTTGCAAGGCTTAAACCACTAATGCGCAGCCAATCTTTGGTAATTTCGACTGCTTGGTTGCAAATCGATTCGGCCTGGTTTAGGAATTTAGCAACGACTACGATTGCAATGTCATCAGCAAACCCTATGATTTGGGATCCTGGAGGTAGTTGGAGACGCAAAACTCCATCGTACATTATATTCCAGAGGAGTGGGCCCAACACTGACCCCTGTGGTACTCCTCCGGTTACTCTGTACCTTTTCATTCCTTCGTCGGTTTTGTATTGCAGCACTCTGTTAGTGAAGTAGCTTGCAACAATTTTCCGAATGTAGGCTGGGACTCGGAAATTCTCCAGTGCATTTAGGATTTTGCCCCAGTTCGCTGTATTAAATGCATTTTTAACATCTAACGTTGTGACTAGGCAATACTCTTTATCTCCGTAGAGCCAGCGAGAACCTTCAATCGCTTTGCGAGCAATGCGCTTAACCGCTATAACAGCATCTGTGGTAGAGCGTGTTTTACGGAAGCCATATTGGTGCGGCGATAACCCTCCGGCACTATCGATGGAAGATTCCAGGCGATTTACGATTAGCCTCTCTAGTATTTTCCCTGCCGTGTCCAGTAAGCATAGTGGGCGGTATCCTGAGGGATCTTCCGCCGGCTTAGACCCTTTTGGTATTAGCACTAGCTTTTGCAGTTTCCACTCTTTCGGGAATGTGCATTCTTCTAAGCAGGAGTTGTAAACATTCACAAAGATTTCTGAGTGCTTTTGGATTGCCAACTTAAGAGCTTCATTCGGGATCGCATCGGGCCCGGGTGCCTTATTGCCTTTGATCTGTTTGCAAATGTGCAAAATTTCGTCAGCGTTGGCCAGGCATCGATTTCCATCGTCCTCCATACAGCTGGCAGCATTGGCTGCGATGCCTTGCTGTTGGGGGAATAATGTTTTGACCACGTTGCGCAGAATAACCGGGGACGTCGTGGGAAGCGCTTTGAAGGCTTTTGTTTTTTTTCATCACCAGCTGATATGCAAATCCCCATGGATTGCTGTCAGCATCCTCGCATAGTTTTTGAAAGCACTGGCGTTTGCTGCTCTTAATTGCGTTTTTTAGTGTTTTCCTTTTTTGTTTAAATAGAAGCCTGTTCCTTTCAAAGCTGGTCGTACCTCTCGACCGCTGATATGTTCTTCTTGCTCTATTGCATTCTTCGCGAGCTGCCGAGATTTCTTCCGTCCACCAGTAAACAGGCTCTCTGTGGTTTTTATTAGGCCTTGTTTTACTCATAGCTGCATCACATGCTTTAGTGAGTTGCCTCATGACTTGGTTAGTTTTTTCAGCCGCATTTCCAGTAGGTGTAAAATTTGCCATCATTATCTCGAACACTTCCGGGTCCAAAGTTCCAACCCGGTACTTGACCTCGTGCGAGTTAGATGGCTTCGGCCTATCATGTTTGCCTATAACGCAAAGTATTGCAAAGTGATCGCTACCAGTGTAATACTGGCTAAGGGACCATCTCGTACTACTCACGAGGCTAGAGCTAATAAATGTCAGGTCGATTATTGACCCTTTCCCTGCTCTTTGGAATGTTTGCTGGTTCCCGGTATTCATAAGCGCTATGTCAAGCATAGCGAACGCTTCTAAAAGGGCTTTACCTCTAGGGGTGGTTCGAGGGCATCCCCAGTTCACTGCCCAAGCGTTAAAGTCGCCTGCTACAATGACCGGACTATGATCTTTAATGTCATGTGCAAGTTCTTCCAGTGCGTGTATGGATTCCGCTAGGGTTAAGCTAGGTGGAAGATAGCAGCTGTAAACAAACAGCTTACCAACACGGGCTCGTACATAGCCACGAGTTGCGTTTATATTTGTCATTCGTGACCTAATCATTCCACAATTCCATATAGCTGATTTGCCTGTTGTGTCGGATACCCAATCATTCCCATTTCCGTGTTTATAGGGTTCGCTGAGTATTGCAATATCTATTTTGTGCTCTCGTACAGACTGTTCGAGCAGGCTTTGAGCCTTCTCGCAGTGATTTAAATTCAGTTGGAGAAACCTCATTTATGTCGCATTTCTTTGAGTGCTCTTTGATATAAAGGGCACTTGTTGCTAGTCATCGCGTGTGCGGTGTCGCTTATTTGCTTCTTTTTGCAAATTAAGCAGCTTGCTGTTTGGGTACAACTCTTCGCCTGGTGGTCTTTACTGCCGCATTTAAAGCAGGACTTGGTGAAGTCGTCCGTACTTTTGCATCTCGCTGCGACATGCCCGTACTCCATGCACTTGAAGCACCTTTTCGGGTCAAGTTTTTCTCTAATACGGCAGATAACTAGGCCAATCCGTATTTTGCCTGCTGCTGTAAGCTTAGTGGCGATCTCTGGTGTAACTTTAAGGGTCGCCGTTTGCGTCCCACCATAAGCTTTTCGCAAGTTAGCATGTGTGCATGCATGTGTATGTGTGTGTGTGTGTGAGGCTGCGTGTTGCAAGTAATATATTGGATTACTCCGATATTGAAGTGGGCTTAACGCAGCAATAACAACAGCAGCAGAACAGAGAGGTAGGAGCAACAACAACAGCAGCACAGAGGTAGCAGCAACAACAACAGCAATAGCAGCAGCAGCTGCTGACTCTGGATCTGGATTTGGTGCTGATGCTGATGCTGACGCGCTGATACTTGTCGAGTGCCACAACCACAAAGCAGATGTGAGCGTAAAGCAAATTTACTAAGCGACAGTGATACAGCTTATTGTTACGTTGTCTGTGTGTGTGTGTGTGTGTGTGTGCATGAGTATGTGTGTGTGGGAGTATGCTGCATGCTTCACGTTCGATTTTTCATTTTCGGCAACACGTACACCCTACACTAATGGCATATTGTGGTTAGCACTGGACACAC
This sequence comes from Anastrepha ludens, assembly GCF_028408465.1. NCBI lineage: Eukaryota > Metazoa > Arthropoda > Insecta > Diptera > Tephritidae > Anastrepha > Anastrepha ludens. The sequence continues at coordinate 42,209,269 of NC_071499.1, read as the reverse complement.
ACAATCATACATACACGCCTGCATACATGAGCAAGTGAGCATTTTTGTACGTAAATAACGGTGGCGCACGCTTTCCCCCAGCTACCCCAATTACTTTACTTAGCTGTTATTATCAGCCAGCGGAGTCATGATTGGAATGAAATGCCGCAACAACGCATTTTCGTATTGGAAATCAAAAGGACAGGGGAACAAATTTTGTTAAAGTCAAACATTACCGCCCTTGCCATTTTCCAGCAACACATTCTTATTACTACGCCGCTAATTCCCCGCCATTGCGCGCACATTTTGCTTTTGTTCAGCTTTTTGCTTCTAATTTATTTCCCTGCATTTACGCTCGCCTGGTTTGTACTTATTCGTCCGTGCAACGTGCCACATCAACTGCAGCAGCACAGCTCGAGCAATTGGATGTTACACCGAAATGCCATTATCTATTATTGGTTATCAGTTCGATTTTCATGGGACAAAATGTTTACCTTAGTGTGTTTTTATATGTGTGTTGATGTGGGTGTGCATGTGTGCGCCTCAGCCTAAGTGGCGACAAGCGTCATAGAAATTTTCACGTATCTTTTACATTCACCGTTCTTTCACTTTTATTAAAAGTCAGTCAAATGGCCGACCACTCGAGAGCATCTCTACTCAGGTTTTAATCGGTGAAAGCATTTTTCGTCCTCAAGCTAATGTTGCACGTTTCCATTTTATTTTTTTTTGGCTGATTGTTGGGCATATTATTTTGTGGCGCATTGGCTAAGTGTTGTAGGCCATTAGGCTGGTCAATGATCGTAAAATCGCCCTGTCTAACACATTAGGCACTAAAAATATTTGAACGCGTCAGTTGTGTGGGCAGCGTTGGAGTCGTGAGGCTTAAATTGAAGCTGATTTTTAAATAAAGGCTGTTTTGGGCACAGAGTGCATTTTTCCGCATGAAATTTTGTGCCAAGGTACACATAGTGTTTTTTGATTGAATGAGGTTATTTATTCATTTATGAAATCTTGTATATGCAAGGTTTCTTACCGACTGCATAGAACTAGGTACGTAGGTAGGTAGGTTGGGTGGTTATCGTAAAAACACACTGAGCCCTTTCGCAGGTTCATTGGGATACCACTGCAGTTTATCCTTACCCTATGTGTTCCTTTTCAAACCATCCGGTAACTTTAATAAACGAGCAGAGCTTCGTTAGTTTAGATGTGCTATGTCCGCTATATCGGTTAAAAATGCTGTATCAAGAGTGCGCAGCCTTCGCATAGCTAAGCTTTCACACTCACATAAAAGGTGTCTGACTGCTTCCTCTTCTTCTGTATTAAGACAGCTTCTACAGAAATCGCAGTACGGGAGTCTTAACCTTCTAGGGTGGCTGCCTATTAAACAATGACCGCTTAATACCCCTATCATTTTCCTTATAGCTTCTCTGTTAAATCTTAACAAGATCTTCGTTCCAACGCTGTTCCAATTCGGCCATGTCTGTCTGATTAGCTCGCATGTTGTGAGGTTTTGCCAACTTTTATATTCACCTTTTTGATGGTTTCCCTGTCTATAAGTAATTTACAAGTGACTATAGACATGGGTATCAGCGCCTTATCCAGTTTGAGATCGAGCGTTGCACCGGGTCGTGCAAGTTCATCCGCCTTGCAGTTCCCTGCTATATTCCTGTGGCCTGGTACCCAAATAAGGTGCACTTTGTAGCGCTTAGATACGTCATTTAGAAGTTTAAAATATTCTAAGACTGTTTTTGACGAGTGTGTTTTAGATTCAAGCGCTTTTATTGCCGCTTGACTGTACGAGTAAATGAAGACTTTATTTGTGTATAATCATTTCGTTTTTATTACCGTAAGTCCTTCTTTTATGGCAGTGACTTCCGCCTGAAATACACTGCAATGATCAGGTAGGCGAAATGATTGGCACACTCCGAGCTTATCGGAGTAAATCCCTCCACCTACTTTGTTGTCTAGTTTTGCGCCATCTGTGTATATACATTATATATCATTTTACTTAACAATAAGGCCGTTATCCCATTCCTCTTTGGTATGTTATGGTTGCCCAGGGAATGGGCACACTTGAACGAAGAAAGATTCGTCCTTTGTGATATCATTATGAAGGGGGTGAGGCGGGAGAGAAAGACCGATGGGGTGCGGGGAGAGGGCGGGGAGAGGTGGTGCAGGGATGGTTAGGAGCGTGCGGATTACGAACAATGACTATGTTTGCGTCGACCGCTTTATGCAGCTGATGAAATTCATCAGATTTTTAATGTCAGCGCCAGCTATATCTGCAGGCGTGGGAAAGAAGTAGGAGCCAAGATGCCTAGATCTTAGCCCCGCCAGAGCAGGGCGGCTAAGGAGAAGGTGCTGAGATGATTCCACCTCATCCTCCATACATCCAGCGCAAAACGGACTCGAGGTGATTCCAAGTCTCACAGTATGCATTTATCGCGCATTGTGTCCTGTGAGAGAACGCACGAGATTAGAGAGCTGATATTTTGTCAGCCTCAGAAGCTCGCCCGAGCGCCTCCGGTACACACGTAGCCAGAAGGATTTCGCGACCTTACACGTTTGTGTACTTGCCCATCGCTAGCTGAGTTGGTGCGATGCCCATCTTTCGAGGAGCAGACCGCAGGTAGTCAGGGGATCCCAATTCCCTCCCTTTGCGGGGAAATCACCTCACATGTCCCTTGTCTGGCCAGCTCATCCGCCTCACAGTTTCCAGCAATGTCGCTGTGACCAGAAACCCAGATGAGGCTGATGTCAAAGGATTCGGACGCAGTCGAAAGCGAGGTCAAGCATTCCTTGACCAATTCCGAAAGCACCTTCATAGACCCGAGGGCCTTTATTGCCGCTTGGCTGTCGGAGTAAATATTTACTTTCTTGACCGTTAATACGCATTTGAGCAGCCAATCAACTGCCTCCTTGATTGCGGCTACCTCTGCCTGGAACACACTGCAGTGGTCCGGTAGCCTGAATTTGAGTCTGATGGGGAGCTCCTCACAAAAGACTCCTCCGCCAACCTTTCCTTCCAACTTCGATCCATCCGTGAACAAGTTCACCAGGCCTTGCCCCCAAATGTAGCCCTCCGTCCACTCTTCCCTTGACGTAATATAAGTGGAGAAGGTTCCGGTTGCACCAAACGAAGGTATATCCGTTGACAGAGAGATGAACTCGAAGCTTCTGAGGATGCTTGAGTGCCCATAAGTGAGGTTGAGCCTCCAGCCTCTCTGCCCGATTGCGGTACGTGTAGCGGCAATTCTGCCTGCGATGTCTACGGGTACCACATTTAACATTGCGTTGAGCGCCAGAGTAGGAGTCGTTCGAAGCGCCCCACTGAATCCAATGAGTGCCGACCTCTGAACTATCTCCAGCTTCTTCACCAATGTCTTCTTCTCTAGTATGTTCCACCAGACTTTGTGCTAGGAATGCCGGGGAATTTTTCTAAAATTGGAGAGTGTCCTCTTTGGTTCGTTCTGAGTAGGCCGATTTCTCTTAGTCTGAGAGCTGCTTTGGCAGCTGTTTGCTTACCGAATTGCTCTGTTGGTAAAAGGTTAAGCATAATATTGAGTGTCTCTGTGGGTGTGGTCCTAAGGGTCCCGCAGATGCAAAGACTGGCCATTATTTGTACATGTACTATGGTTCTTTTAATGTATAACTTATCTAAAGCCGGCCACCATACTAGTATGCCGTATGTTAGAATTGGTCTGACAATTGCTGTGTAAAGCCATTATACGATAGATAGGGAAAGACTTCAACTTAGCTGTTTATAAGAGTAGAGTGCCATTGTCGCTCTTTTTACTCTATCTTCGACATTTGCCTTCCAACGTAGTTTTCTGTCTAGTATTAGACCTAAGTAGCGGGCCTCATCCCTGAATGGCACTGCCGTTCCACCTAGAGTCTAGGGAGCTATATTTAGAGTTTTATGTTTCCTGGTAAATAGGATGAGTTCAGTTGCATTAGGGTTGACGCTTAGCCTATTTGCTTTTGACCAGTTTTCAACCATGTTTAGTAAATCTTGCATGACTGCTCTAAGTGTATTGGGAAATTTCCCTCTTACCACGATTGCAACATCATTCGCATATGCTACGACGTGTTGTCCTCTCTCCTATAGACTCTTTAGCAAAAAACCGGAGAAGATTAAATTCATCGCATGGAACTGTTCACAGGCACATGGTTCAGTTGGGAACGGTTTCAAAGCTGGGAAAATGGGTTTCGCATAGACTTTCCGTCGCCAACCTTCAGCAGAGAGTGAATGTGTGTTCTCAGCTGCTGCAACGGCTTGAAAATGAAAGTTTTTTGAACCGTATCGTCACTGGTGATGAAAAATGGGTCCTTTACAATAATCCTGCTCGCAAAAGCCAATGGGTAGATAAAGATGAAACACCAGAACCGACCCCTAGAGATGGCCTTCCCCCCAAGAAGATTCTCGTGTCTATTTGGTGGGATATGGCCGGTATTGTTCATTATGAACTTCTGGAACCAAACCAGACGATAACTGCTGATTATTATTCCCATCCGCTACCAAACCTGAATGAGGCACTTAACAAAAATCGACCGTCTTAAGTGAATAGACGAAAAGTTTTGTTCCACCACGGCAACGCAAGACCTTATACCGCAAGGCAACCATTAGGCAAGCTGAACGAGCTCGGATGGGAGCTAATGCCGCATCCACCATACTCTCCGAATATTGCACCTTGTGATTATCACCTTTTCCGTGGACTTCAATCCCATATACCATAAGTAACAAGAACTACTCCTCAAAAGAAGCTATAAAAAGGGATATCGAAGCGTATTTTGGCTCCAAAGACAAACTTTTTTTGAGCAGGGAATAAAAAATTTGCCTAAACGTAGGAGAGAAATAGCAATGAAGGAGAATATATTATTGATTAATAAATACTTTAAACATCTTTTTTATTAATTTTAAAACCACCTTTAAAAAACGCACGAACTTATGGACTCACCTGATATTTTCAGTCGAATAGCCTCACCCATGCGGTGTAGCTGGGTAATGTAGAGCTCCTTGTAGACCGTGGAACTCTTTTTAAACATTACCCAGAGCACCATGCCCTCCCAGTCCCCACAAACACGTAGCATCATCTGCTTTGGTTGAAGATCCGACTTGACTCTCAGGTTTGGTGTATCAGCTAGAGACACCCACTCCTTCCTTTGCTTCATATTGATGTATAGGCAACATTTCACATCCCTCGAGAAAATTCGGTAGCAAAAGCGCTGTTTAGGACCTCGTGTTGCTCGATGGCGGGCGATATGCTGAGAAGCAATTCGAAGGCAACTTTATTTGGTTTTTTCAATGAGCTCATGAGGCACCCAGTCTCCCAGGCTCTCAATTTTTCGGTAAATCCTATTGAATGCAGGTAATTGAAAATCGTCTAATGATCGGACTTCACTTCGTCCGCGAATTCACGACTGGATTCGTGACTATTCTTCTTCAAAAGTGGTTTGGGACCTTCTTCAAATACTGAGAAAAATTATTTACTAAGTTTGATAGTGGTCACGCTTGATCAATCAAAGGAACCCCTATTGGAAAAAGTAGCTCCAATCGGATCAGCCTTTATTAACGCGAGCCTGTGGTTCTCAGGAGGTATCCCAATGCGTACTTTCTTGCCAAGGTTCAGTAACTACATGGCTAGAAAACCTATTAAACCACTTTTCATCCATTTACTTCACTCATTCAATTAAAATCTAACCGTTTGAATGCATCCCGGACACTTCAAGTGGTTCGTTAGCTATATTTAGTATATTTGTATAAGTAAATCTAAGTAATTGTGTAGGTGTGCGAAATGTATGTTAATAGTTGAACTGCATTCATACCCCACAGTGAAAGTGTTAATCAGTGCAATAAATAACTGGTTAAGAACTAGTACTAAAGGGTGGTTAAATTTCAAGGGCCGATGTTGAATGTGAACCACACCTTAACGTTAACGACACCGTTGGACTTCTTTCTTTGGGGTTATTTGAAAAAAAAGGTGTACGTCGATAACCCAACAACAATCCAAGAGCTAAAGGATGAGATAATTTGGCACATTAACGGCATAGAACCTCAATTATGCCTCAGCGTCATCGAAAATTTGGACCATCGGATGGAGGTGAGCCGCCGAGACCACGGCAGCCACTTGCTCGCTATTTTGCTCCATACGTATTGTAATTGAGCTATACTAATATTATCACTATAAAGAGAAGTAACAATAATTTCTTAAACGAGTTGTATTTATTTAAAATCAACACTGGCCCTTGAAACTTAACCACCCACAGAGCCCTTATGAGTCAAAGTTCCAAACTTTATACAATACTCATAATAATTGAGATAATAAAACTTAATAAATACAATAAAAGTAGAAGTTGGAATTCTTTTCCAGGATTAGCGTTGATTGTCTTCGGCCACTAATCTTCGTCTTTTTAATTCGCGTGATAACCGCTTATGCGATTTTGGTCGAGTATAACAAAGCGTCGTTTCTTTCTCGTACTAAGCGGCGATAGTTGGACACACCAAGTGAAGCCAAGTCCTTCTCCACCTGATCTTGCCAACGCAAAGGAGGCCTTCCTCTTCCTCTACTACCACCAGCTGGTACCGTATCGAACACTTTGTATCCATTCGGACGACATGACTCAACCAACGTAGCCGTTGAATCTTTATGCACTGCGCTATGTCTATGTCGTCGTAAAGCTCATACAGCTCATGGTTCCATCGCCAGTGATATTTGCCGTTACCAACGCGCAAAGGTCTAAAAATCTTGCGCAGAATCTTTCTCTCAAATACTCCAAGCGTCGCTTCATCGGATGTTGTCATCGTCCAAGCTTCTGCGCCATACGTTAGGACGGACATGATGAGAGTCTTGTAGAGTGTTAGTTTTGTTCGTCGCGAGAGGACTTTAGTGCTCAGTTGTCTACTTAGTCCAAAGTAGCAGTTTTGGCAAGAAAGATTCTACGTTGGATTTCGGGCTGGCGTTATTATCGGTTCGAACGAAGTCCTTTACAACTTCGAAATCAAAACTGTCAACCGTGACGTGGGTGCTGATTCGCGAGTACGCCTACTGTTGGTTTGATGACAGGAGGTATTTCATTTTGTTCCCTTTCACCACCAGACCCATTCGCTTTGCCTCTTTATCCAGTTTGGAAAAAGCAGTCAGAAGGGCCAGTAAGCTACCCTATAAAATATTGCAACAGCAGCAGTGACGCGAGCTTTGATACAGAATTTAACACTCGTTCGTAACTGTCGAAAAAAGCTTGCAAATTTTAACTGTCGTATTTCTTACCAGTTAGGGACAATCGAAAAAAGCGTGCTATGAGGATCAATGGTCACTTTTTAGGGTATAGGCGTTCCTCAGAGATATAATCATTGAAATCTCTTCAAAAAAGTAATGTAGACCAAACTAGTTCTCAACTGGCGATTTTGCAACTAGTTGCGAACTATCGAAAAAGGGATGTAATGAGGATTAGTTCACACTCTTTTGGACACCACAGCATAGAATTCATTGGAAAAGCGACGGAATGCGAACTAGTCATGGTTCTAATTTCACCAGAAGCGAACCAGTTCGGTACCAGTGGCTTACATTGCGGGCGACATATTCAAATAAATGTGTGTGTATGCGTGTGTGTGTGCGCAGCAGAGAATTTCATTCAAAGGAGAACAAAGTTAAGCTCATAAAACAACAGATTTTCTGTGCCACAACAATTGAGACAATTATTTGTCGGTGGCTGCAAAAGAAAGAAGCACAAATTGCAAAACCGGAAGCGGAACAAAACGACGCGAACAAAAACAGAAAAAAAAGAAGAAGAAAAGCAGTGGGTGGAAAAGGCAAGCGTGGGAATGTGCTGTTGACAGCGGTAGTTAAAAACAAAACCAAAGCGAAAAAATCAACAATAGAACTATCAAAAAAGCACCTCACCATTTTTAAAGAAACACCAACAGCAACAACAACAACAACAGCTGGCAAAATAACAATAAAAGCAGTGAGCCGCAGCAGTGAGCCACAGCAAATAACGCCGTCAACTGCAGCATCCGCAACAAAACAAAAAAACAAAAAGAGGAAAAAACGCACACAACAACAGCGACCAGCAATGCAGTTGCAGTAACGGCAATTAAAATGCAAACAACTGCAATAATATGCACGCACATATACACCCATACATCTACACATGCATACATACGCATATATAGTTAAACAATAAAGCGAACAGCAACATTAAATCGAACAACAATAAAACTAAGAGCCATCACCAAAGCTTAACAATAATAACAATGACAGCGCAGTACTTGTTGGCGTAGTACTCTTTGATTGTGTGCCCGTGTGTTGTATGTACACACACACATACACATATGCATGTGTGCATGCTTGGGCAATTGTAGTTTGTATTGTCGTTCAGCGCCTGAATGGCCAATTGAGTGCAATCGCCATGTTGCCCACAATCGCCACAGCAGCAATACTAATTGCAACTAATTGAAATATTCAGGCCAATGGAACATCAAAATGCGAATGCGAAATCAAACAAACCAGCTAACCAACCAACCCATCCATCAACCGAGGGAGATCAACCAGCGCAACCAGACGACAACAACCAACAGCCAACAGCCAACAACCAACATACAGCAACCAGCAACCAGCAAAAAATAAAACCAACAACAAATGAACCATGAAAGCAATGCAACAAAGTGCCCACTGGAGTAACCTGAAACCTCGTGCCACAAGCCACATAATTACTCAAGGCTGGTGGAGCGGTGTGCGCGTGGTAGCTGGTGGGTGGATGAATGTTTTGTTGGACGGGGAGGAGGTTGGTTGGGGCTGACAACAAATCAGTGAAATTTAATATGACCGAACAATATTCGATGGCAAAATCGTCAAAAATTCATTGCTCGCTTTGCTGGTAGTTGCGCGGCGAAAAACCGCAATAATACCCAAGTAAACAATCAAATAATAGCAGAAAACAACAATGGCGGAAAAGGCAAAAAAAAAAATAATAATTGTTTTTCGAACAAAATATAGCAGCATGAAGAATGCTCGCGACTACAAATATTTACCGCTATACCGGGCTGCAGAATTCCACTACATTAATGGGTTGACGTGAATATGTAAGTTGAATTTGAGTACCAAATAATAGCATTTCAAATTGAAATATTTCTATGTTTGAGCTATAAAAAATATTATAAATAAAATATAAATTTTATGTGCAATATTATGGGCATAATTTCCTAAAAACATTTAAACCGTCCTCCGATCTCTTAAGCATTTATTTTTATTTTTTTACTTTTTAAGGAAAGTAAAGTGTGGTTAAATTTCAAGGGCCGATTTTAAATGTAAACCACACCTAAACATCAAGTTTCTTTTTGCATTTTATTTCAAATTTATCAATCTCAGACATACTCAATTTGAACCATGTAAAGAAACATAATCGAGGAACGCGTTAAAGTTATTCAGGTTTATTATGAAAACGGGCGTTCAACTCAAAATGCATATCGCGCACTTCGTGATTTTTTCGGTCAATTTAATCGTCCAAATGTGCGTACAATCGGAAAAATTGTGCAATAGTTTGAGCAAACTGGGTCTGTAGGAGATGTGAAAACACCAGTGCATGCTCGTACCGCTCGTACCATATCAATATTATCATAATGGTGCAACATTTTTTTCATACAATTTTGACGTATACCATCCAGAATGAGTTTTCTCTTTATTCCATGGCCCTCCTTTACCTTAAAGGGCTAATAGAATGGATGAAGGTGAGTGTTTTTTTATTTTGTTCAGTGTAATAAGTACTTGGCCAGTTGAGTTTTGCTCGGCGTGACAACTTCCTGCGAGAAAAGAAGCTCATATGCACAAAATCTCATTCTCCCCTTGTCTTTGTATTCTGATAACCTAAGTATCTAAGTATCTCAGCCCTTAAATAGAAGCCATGGGTACCTATGGCTGACAGAGCTTAGAAAATCAGATTTAGCTTACCTTTTCACTCCAAACCATTTTTTTCATTCAATTTATAGTCCTACACCTTCTTGGGTTGGATCGAGGGGAAAATCTGCACCCAAGCTTGCACCTCTGTCTTCACTGACGGCTCCTCCAAGATGGAATCTTCTCCGGGGTGGGGGTTTTCTCTAAATCTGCTAATTTATCTAACTCCTTTAAACTGCCGAATACTGCTAGTGTTTTTCTGTGTACGTATTTGAACATAAGGCGACAAGTTATAGGGGTCCCACTATAAAAATTTTCGGAATCACTGAGTGTAGTCTCAGCTATTAATGAAAGTAAATTTAAAAAAATTAAGGTGAAGTGTTTTTCAAAAATTGAAGAAAAATATTTTTACCAAAACAAAAAATAAAAAACAAAAAAAAATCAAAACTATATTTAGCCCAAAAATTGAAATAAATAAAGATGTTAAAAAGAACCGAAGATATTTCACTTTGAAATACTCTAAACGAAAATTTTTAACATAGAATAAATCTCACAATGATAAATTCTTTTCTTTTTCTTAATTTTCTTATGTTAAACTTGGCCTACAAAAAAAAGCAAATATTGTTTTCCAAATATATTTTTTTCTAAAAGAAACAAAAATTTCCAAAAGTTCTTATTTTTCAAAGTTTTCCAGTTTTTTAACTAACTCGGCCTACAAAAAAAGTTTCTTTTCCAAATAAATTTTTCTCCAAATTACAAAAAATATTTTACAAAAGTCCTTCTTTTTCTTAATTTTTCAGTTTTTTATTTAAAACTTGGGCTACAAAAAACAAAAAAGAAAAAATTCCAAATATATTTTTTTTTCAAAAAAAAAAAATGTCTATATTTTTGTTTTTTTTTTCATATTAAACTCAGCCCACAAAATAACGAACAATGTTTTTTTCAAAATGTAGTTTTTTCGAAAAAAAAATTTTTATCCAAAAGTCCGTATTTTTCTTAATTTTTCAATTTTTTTATATTAAACTTGGCCTACAAACAAAAAAAAATATTGTTTTCCAAATAGATATATTTTTTTCAAAAGAAGAAAAATTTTTTTTCAAAGTCTTTATTTTTCATAATTTTAAAATTTTTTTATATTAAATTTGGCCTACAAACAAAAAAAAATATTGGTTTCCAAATATATTTTTTTTCAAAAAAAAAATTTCTATATTTTTGTTTTTTTTTTCATATTAAACTCAGCCCACAAAATAACGAACAATGTTTTTCTCAAAATGTAGTTTTTTCGAAAAAAAATTTTTTTACCCAAAAGTCCGTATTTTTCTTAATTTTTCAATTTTTTTATATTAAACTTGGCCTACAAACAAAAAAAAATATTGTTTTCCAAATAGATATATTTTTTTCAAAAGAAGAAAAATTTTTTTTCAAAGTCTTTATTTTTCATAATTTTAAAATTTTTTTATATTAAATTTGGCCTACAAACAAAAAAAAATATTGGTTTCCAAATATATTTTTTTTCAAAAAAAAAAATTTCTATATTTTTGTTTTTTTTTTCATATTAATCTCAGCCCACAAAATAACGAACAATGTTTTTCTCAAAATGTAGTTTTTTCGAAAAAAAATTTTTTTACCCAAAAGTCCGTATTTTTCTTAATTTTAAATTTTTTTTATATTAAATTTGGCCTACAAACAAAAAAAAATATTGTTTTCCAAATATATTTTTTTTTCAAAATAAAAAATTTTCCAAAGTCCTTACTTTTTTTAATTTTTCAATTTTTTTATATTAAACTTGGCCTACAAACAAAAAAAAAATTGTTTTCCAAATATATTTTTTTCAAAAGAAAAAAGTATTTTTCCAAAGCCCTTTTTTTTCTTAATTTTTTAATTTTTTTCATATTAAACTCGGCCTACAAAAAAACAAAAATTATTTTTTCCAAAAAAAAAAGATTAGTTTCCAAAAGTTCTTATTTTTCTTAATATTTCAATTTTGTCATATTATACTCCGCTTCCGAAAAAACAAAAAAAATTATTTTCCAAATTTATTTTTTTTCAAAAAAGAAAAATATATTTTCCAAAAGTCCTCATTTTTTCAAAAAATGTTTTTACTTTGAAAAAAAAAGGTTCAAAAGTATATTTAGCTTAAAAAATTGAAGTAAATAGAAATGTCAAAAAGACATTTCACTTTAAAAAAAACTATATACGAAAATATTCAACTTTGAATAAATATCACTATGATAATTTTTTTCAATAAATTTTGAAGTTTTTTCTTACAAAATTCGGCTTACAAAACAACAAAGAAAAAAAGATTTCAGAAAAAATTACGAGAAGTTACAAAATGGCATTGAAATTTCTTTAAGGTTTTAGATGACTACCTTCCAGATTTTTGATTAATTAATATATCTTCTTTGTCTTACATCACGGCCTTCATGCCTGGTTTTCTTCCGGCAATATAAATTACATTTCATTACACGAATAAACACAAAATTCATTAAAATCACACTTCCAATATAATAGATAAAAATGAAGTATAATAAAAATAATTTTATGTGTGTTCAATTGGCGCAGATATCCAGCTTTCCTTCCATCGTTTTGGATGGCTTTCCGGTGCACGTCTTCCATTTCATTTGGAGTCTTAAGCAATTCTTATTATTCGATTACTGGATGGCCTTGTCATCCCAAGTTCGTCTTCTAGTCCTTACAAGCTTAACAATGTCAGTAGCTTTCGTTTCCTCCCTTTTTGCTTCACTTCTTAAGCAAGTTAGACGAGTTTTTCCTGCGATGGATCGTAAAATTTGCATTTCTGTAGTGCGTAGCATATATTTTGTTTTCCATTTTCGGCTCGCACCTCCGCACCATACTTCAGAATGAGTTTTATCAGAGATTTGTATATTCGTGTTTTACCTGTCGTTCTTAAGAGGTCCCGGTGGTCTAGAGATCGAAAATTTAGGGTATTTTGAGGAATTTTTTTTCCAATAAAAAAATGCGTTTTTCATTTTTAAATTTCTAGGCTTTTTATTTAACATCTTTTGAATACCAAAATGATTTCTTTTTTTTTAAATTTTAATAATCTATGAAATGGCGCTGGAGTTGAGCCTCCCGAAAAATTGGACCTGGACGGTGTTGCCCATTTGGCTCCTCTATTTATCTGAAACACAAAAACCAAAGAAATTATCAATCTGTCTGACTGTAGCTATGTCTCGTACTATCATAGAATAATAAAAAAAAAGAGTTGACAAAATGGCGTGGTTTTCAATTTGACACTCTAAAAATCTTTTTTTTTTTTAGTTTTTTAATAAAAAAATACGAAATAATTGCAATAATAAAATGATTCTAGTACGGGCGATGGTCATTGATGTTGTGAACAACTTGTTAAAATTTCAAAAGATTCGGTCGAGTAGTTTTGGTTTTTGACAACACCAGACCGAGAAAAGTTGTTTTGAGATAATTGAGTTTAAGGTTTTGAGAGTGGATAAAGCGACCATTGATGCTGCCGCGTGACGAATCTGACTCTACCTGCTAAAACACCTGTAGAATCGAAAATACTGGGAATATCCTTCCAAAAATTTCAAAGTGTATTCTTAGGAGCCTACACTTGCGAAATGTAAAAAAAAATCGACTTTTTGAAAATTTTAGATCCTTAAGTAATTATTTCTTCATATAACGTACCTAAGGCATCCTGACACCTTGTCCCCTTGAGCACATCTTTCTCGCACAATAATGCTGCGGTCACTGCAGATTTTTGATAATTGTGTAGCTAAATTCAGCGTAGACGAAGTACTGGACAGCAATAGGTGACCTTAGTTAGATTAAACTAACGCTTAAGTAAATGCAAATGAATTCGTTTAAAGGAGCGCCGATACTACTTTGTTCACTGGTTACTTAACTGGTTGCACAGGTTCCACTTGTGATTGCCGACTTCGTCGTGAGAATGATGTGACATTCCTATAAATGTCCTTCAGTCTGGAATACTCGAACTCTTAAGATGAATCTCTGAGCGCTAACCATCCGTCTACCAGGAACTTTTCTAAAATTTAAAAGATTGGGCCAAAGGTGTCTTAGACAATCAGGCGCATCTTAAGCGCATATTTATTTATTTATTGAAGTAAAAATTAGTCAACTAAAACCAATTGTCTTAGAGTCTAATAGAAATTATGGCAATACAGTCGAGTTTTTAGGTCGTAGCGCCAAAATAGTAGATAACTCAAAACGGTTGCCTGCATTTGGACTGCAATTCTGTAAGTCGGTGTAAATGTATAAGTAAATTAGTATGCATGCGTATGTGTTGGTCTGCGCATTTGTATTTAAATTACGACTACAACAAATTTTGATGGATTGTTCGATTGCCCACCGGAGGCTTTTCGGCTTAATTTCCGGCATACAAATACATATCCGATTACATACATAAACATTATAAGTAGGAATATTTTCCACAGAAAGCTCAGTATTAATTTTATTGAATATGCAAATGCGCGAATTGCATAGATCTGTTTTCATTTTGGCTTTATTGAATATGTCCATGTGCGCTCAAAAGAGTCAATCAACGCTGACTGATACATGCCAGAACTGACTGACATAATGAGTGCGCCAATATGTTCATGTCTATTGAAACAAATCAGCAACAGCTTGACATCCGCTGCAATAAGAGGAAAATATGTCTATACGCATAGGAATTGCGAAAATGTAGTGCATTGAATAACTGCAGCACTGGGACTTATTGACAAGTTTAGATAATTTTGTTGTTTCCTATTTAATTTTATGCATTTTATTATGTAAATATAGCTAATTTTACTACGCGCACCATACAAATAAGAGTTTCAAACTTTGTGCAAAAAAACCTCCATAAATATTTAAAACTTTTTAAAAATAATTTTGGCAAAATTTCGACTATGCAATATTGTAGCCCATTAAATTTTGATATGTTATAATAATGTGCATATTTAAAGTGGCTCAAAAATTTAGTTGGTTTTCGAATTTTTTTTTGTTTTTTGCTTTAAGCGAACAGATACCTGTAAACGGCCATATTTTCTCTGATTTTTTCAATTTTTTTTCAAACAACATTTTTTTTTGGCGTACAGTTTATTTATAATTACATTAAAATAATTTTAAATATTTTTTATTTTAATCATTTAAAGAGGCGGATGAACACTCAATTTTTCCAGGAAGGTCGCAGCGGGGCTTCTCAATCGGCGGGCATTGTAGCATCGGCGTCAGTCACCGGAATACAAAAAACCAACATTTTTTTGCTTATTAACCCCCTTGTCTATAATCAACTTATTCGGCACTGTTCTATAAACGGGGTACCCGGGTATCCACCTTATATAAAATGCGTGGTGCAGGTGGCGCAAAAGTAACCTTGCGATGTTTTTTGGCTGTAATTAAAAAAAAAATGAAAAACTTTGATTCTTCTTGTGGATTATTTTTATTTGGTCTTTTAGTTTTCTTTACATCAAGTCGAGAATATGATGTCATGTAAATGGCCGCCGCCACAGTTGATTGCCATTTGAGCCCTTTTTCCATCACTTTGGCCAAAACTTCCGGCGATAGATCCTCACATTCTTGACGGATATTGTCTTTAAGAGCTGCAAGAGTTTGAGGCTTGCTGACAGAAACCCGCGACTTCAGAAAGCCCCACAAAAAGAAGTCTGGAGCGGTCAAATCAGGCGATCTTGCTGGCCAGTGCAAACCGCCAAAACGGGAGATTAGGCGCCCGGGAAATGCATCCTTCAGCATATCGGTTGTGGCACGTGCATTGTGTACCGTTGGGCCGTCCTGTTGGAACCATATGTTTTCCAATCCCAATTCATCAAGTTGCGGCAAAAAAGAACTCGTTGATCATTGCTCTGTAGCGCTCACCATTCACAGTAACCGTTTGGCCCGCGACGTCTTCGAAGAAAAAAGGTCCGATGACTCCTCCAGCGAAAACAGCACACCAAACAGTGACTTTGAGCGCGTGTAATGGCTCTTCGTGGATTACACGCGGATTTTCAGTGCCCCAGAAGCGTAAATTTTGCTTATTTACGTACCCGCTAAGATGGAAATGGGCCTCATCACTCATGATTATTTTTGATGAAAAATCATCTTCCTCTTGGTGGTGATTAAGGATGGCTTGAGCGTATGTTAGACGCGATTGGTGGTCAGCAGCTAACAGCTGATGCACCGTCTGGACTTTGTACGGAAACATCTTCAAATCTTGTACCAAAATTCGCTGTAAAGACCGTCGACTGATACCCATTTGCGTGGCACGTCGTCTGGTCGATGTCGACGGCGCTTCCATGACATAACCGGCTACAGCAGCAATATTCTCTGCAGAACGGCTACTCCGGGGTCTGCCACGCCTGGCAGCATCTCGTGTTGTGGACGGCGAGGAAATCTGCGACGAAATTCACGTTGTGTCAAAGTCACCGACCGATTATTGGTCAAATAAATAGTCAGCAATATTCCGCGTTCTGGAGCAGTGTTGCGTAACATTGTTTATTAACGTGTATTTCGCATGTGTTTACTCTACAAATGTCAAAACAGAACTGACATTAGGTTCGCAAAATGTATGGCATTTTCTGATAGGAGGATTACTTTAGCGCCACCTGTTATATCTATAATTGAAAGATCTGTAGCTGTTTGAACAAGTACAGTATTTTTTAGATATTTTTTCTTTGCATTTTCTCAGGTCTATTCTTATAACGTACCCCTACAAACTGAGAGTTCCACGTCAGATAGTGAGGATGAAGAGTGGTTTCCGTTAGCGAGAGAACAGTCACAACGTCAGACTGAAATTTCTGACAGACAAGAGATACCAGGTGACCCTGATAGCGAAGTCGAGCAAGAGGAAGATGACGACGAGCCTACTGAAGTGGACACATCACATGAATCGGAGCCTGAATTTCATGTGGCCAAGGACGGTACAAGATGGAACAAAACACCAACTTACATTCATCGTCAAACTGCAGCTCAAAATATAATACGCCAGAGATGTGGTCCTCATCGAAGCACGGAGACATTGTCAATCTTGGCCACTTTCAAATTGATTGTCACGACTGAAATAGTTGATATCATTATACGACACACTAACAGGAAAGAAAACATGGAGTACCAGAAGTATAATGAAGCAAATACTAAAAAAAAATCGTACGTGTGCAAAGATTTGACGTCTACAGAGATGTACGCCTTCTTAGGAATGCTCCTCATGAGTGGTGCAAATAATTCAAACGTAGACCGTACCACGGACATGTGGAATGTAAGAGCTTATCCCCTTATATATATTATATTATATTTTACGATTCATTCGTTTTGATGACGCTCACACTAGAGAAGCCCGAATAAGTCATGACAAAGTTGCACCAATACGTGATATTTGGAAGATGCTTAACACAAATTTATCATAACTTTACAGAACATCTGAATGTTTAACGATCGACGAGCAATTATTTCCATACCAAAGAAGGACAAGATTCACGCAAAACCTTCCATCGAAACCCGCCAAATATGGAATAAAGGTTTGGCGGATTTACGACTCCGATACTTCATATCCACTTCATGGACAGATTTATACGGGGATATCAGCAGAGGATCGTGAGGCGAATCAAGGCGGGCGAATAATGTAGGACTTAGCCGTCGCTTACAGAGAGTCCAATAGCAACATCACAATGGAGAATTTTTTTATGGCGTTACCTGTTGCCAAGCATTTATTGTCATGGAACTTGACTTCAGTCGGCACACTAAAAGCAAATAAAAATAACATTCCTGAAGAGATGAGAGTCGATAGACATAGAGAACAGTATTGTTCGCTATTTGGATTCCAGGATCAAGCTACCATCTGCTCATACGTGCCTAAGAAAAATAAATCGGTTGTACTTCTATCAACATTGCATTCGGATATGACCATTTCAACATATCGGAGAAAGAAGCCAGAGATAATTTCCTATTATAATAAAACAAAAGTTGGTGTTGATTCAATGCCTCAGATGTTTCGGAAGTACACCACTCAGCGAAGAACATCGAGATGGTCATTAGCTTTTTTTATAACATCCTGGACATAGCGGCACTCGCAGCATACATCATATACTACAATACGAAAATAATAAAATGATACCAAAAAAAAAAAAAACTAATCAGATACGATTATTCTTACGCGAGCTCAGCGAAGAATTGTGCCGTTCTATTATTGAAGATCGATCAAGAAGTGCTCAGATAACGAGACATTTCGCTACACGAAATGCAATTGAAAGTCTCATTGGACAACCTCTGGCACCTCTGACTGTTGCATCGACCAGTCAACATCAACCACAAACACTTGATATTTCCGGACGAAAAATTGTTATAGGGTCGTGCTTCATATGTTATAAAAGAGAATTTAGAAAGAGGAAGAAAACACGAAAATCATGCTCAGAATGTAATAAGCCCGTTTGTGACGAGCATTCAAAATCTATTTGTAAAATGTCTTGAATGTTTTAATGTTTAATAATTATTTTTCATAAATTTTTTTTTATCAATAATAAGGATTTGTATGTAATTCTAGACACCCTTTCTCCAATTTTATACTTTCAATATTGATTTTATTACAATTACAGCACGAACAATACACTGGAATCAAGTGGTTACCCGGGTACCCTGGTTATTGAACAAGCGCATTAATTTAAGTTGAGTTGAAAGCATAGATCGATGTAGAATTGACCAAATAACGAGGATCCGAGCGGAAAAAATTTTTTATCAAGCAGTGTTTGAATTGTACTATCCCAAAGATGGAAAAGGGTACCCGCGTACTCGGTTATTGACATAAGAGTTAATGTCATAATTTCTATATGAATTAAAAAAATGGAAAAAAATCGCGGCATAAAATGCCTACAAAAATTGTTTTTCGAAAAAATTTGTAAAAAAAATGGGGAAAAAATAAAAATGCCTCAAAAAAGAAAATGAATTTTGGGGCGAATTTTTCCTATTATTTTTGCTTCGAAAAAAAAAATTTTTTCGAAAAATTTTCGAATTGTAAATTAAGGGGTTATATACCTTGTGTTTTTCAAAAAAATCAAAATAAATTTTATTTCTTTATCGTAAAGTACAATCCCTTGAGAACATTTTCAAAAAATTTCATAGAGATCTGAGCAATAGATCGAAAGTTACAGCGTTTTAAATTGTGCGTCGTCACGTCCTGAGCGTACGGCCTCATGCGGCGCTTGAAACTTTAAACGCGATTATCTCAAAAACGTGTTTTTCCAAAAATGCTTTTGCGGTGGACGCGATTGCAAAAAAAGTATTCAACCAATTTTTATAATTTTTTTTTTAAATTGTTCGTAATTGATGTCGCCTCTTAGTGAACGATCAACTTTTTATGTATAAATTTTTATTTTGCAGATATGAATTTTTTAATGCCAATTTTAGGACTGTAGAAGTGGAGTTTTTTAAAAACATGTTCCTATTTTCACAAAAATCAAAATATTTAATATATTGATCGTTCACTAAGAAGATATAACCCTATACTAATGAAATCTTTTCGATTTTTTGATTTCAGTTGACTTGGTGGACTTGAATCGCGTCCACCGCAAGCCTCTTCCAAAAAAAGGGTCTTGGGGGAAAACGCCATAACTCCGCCATTTTTAAATATTTTTACACAAACAAAGCCTTTTTTTTTCTTTAAACATTGTAATATCCAATAATAAAAACTTTTATACAATAAAATTATTGCTACATATCTTTAAAAAAAACCCAACTTTCGCTAATTTCACCGGACCACAAGGTATATAACCCCTTAACATAAAAAGTAATACCATAGAAAAGATGTGTGCAAAATTTCAGGGAGCTCGGTAACTTTTCGAATTATCGTGTACCCCAATTCGAAAAATATAGTTTTGTATATACCTATGAAATGATACTTTTTTTTCAATTTCAAACATTTATTAACAAAAAATTGTTAGAAATTTAATCATCTTCAAAATAATAGCCATCGCTAGCGACACATTTTTCCCATCTCTCAGGCAATTTGTGCCGCGCCAAAAAAATTGGCCGTCTTTGGCCGCAAACCAATCACCGAGCCATTTTTTGGCTTCTTCGTGAGAATTTAAGCGCTGCTCGGAAAATGCGTGGCCCATCGGTGCAAACAAATGATAATCGGAAGGCGCCAAGTCTGGTGAGTAAGCCGCATGCATCAGCGGTTCCCAATCGTTTTTTGTTTTTTTTTTATATTTTATTACTATTGCAATCTAGCTAACAAAACTAATAAGCAATTCATTTTTAATATATTTAATTAAATTAAAACATCTCAAGTAAAGACAAAATTTTATGAAAAAAGATCATGCGGTTTCGTCCTTTTTAATCTTCTCGTGAGGTCATCAGTTACAAGTAATTTGGCTGCTTCATCATTGATGTACTGCTGAAGTCTCTATTTATGTTTATTTGCGAATTTTTTTATGGTATCCGTAATGGTGTCTATATTAAGATCCTTATGTAGATTGCAATTACGAATGTACCACGGCGCTCTAACGATGTCGCGTAATACTTTATTTTGGAATCGTTGAATGATGTTTTTGTTGCTTTCACTGGTGCAGCCCCAAAGCTGTATGCCATATGACCACACTGGTTTCAGTATTCGGTTGTATAAAAGTATTTTGTTATAAATAGAGAGTTTATAATGTCGGACTAACAGCCAATACATTTTCTTGTATTTAAGAATTAACTCCTCGAGTTTTTTCTTGACATGTGCTTTCCATCTCACCTTAGCATTTAAGGTCATTCCTAGATATTTTGCCGTATTTGCATGCGGTATTGCCGTATTATTGATAAATATTGGTTTCTAATTTATATTTCTATTAGTGAAGTCAACATGCACAGACTTGGTTTCGTTTAACTTGACACGCCATTTTTTGGTCCAATTTTGAATTGCATTTACTGATGCTTGTAACTTCTGAATTGCTTCTAAGTGTTTTTCATCAGTTGCTAATACTGCAGTATTATTGGCAAATGTTGCAGTTGTTGTATTGCTGCATGTGGGTATATCGTTAGTATACAAGAGATACAAAACTGGCCCGAGTACACTGCCTTGCGGGACACCTGCATTAATATCTTTCAGTTCTGAATAGACACCTGCTTGCTTTATTCTAAAGTATCTGCTCGTTAAGTAGGATTTTAAAATGTTTGAGTACTGGATTGGTAGAACTGCTTGAAGCTTATGGATAAGTCCCTCATGCCATACTTTATCAAAAGCTTGCGATACATCCAGGAATACCGCAGAACAGATTTGTTTTTCTTCCAGTGATTTTTCAATTACATGAGTAATGCGGTGCACTTGATCAATCGTTGAGTGCTCATTTCGAAAACCAAATTGATGGTTTGGTACAAGGCATTTTGCATCTAACAATGGTTTTAATCTTTTCAGCAAGATTTTTTCAAAAAGCTTAGATAAAATTGGTAACAATGATATTGGTCGGTGGGATGTCACACCTTGTGGTGGCTTTCCTGGTTTTGGAAGCATTATAATTTCCGCTATTTTCCATTGTTACGGTACATATTCTAAACGAAATGCAGCATTAATCAAATGTGTCAATTTGACAATAGCATTATTGGGCAATTCTTTTAATATTTTCCCTGTTATATGATCATAACCGGGTGCTTTTTTGCTATCTATTTTATTTTTAATAGTGTCCTTTACCTCTTTAAAGGAAGTCAAGGGAATTTTATCGATTTTTTGTCGAATAGGATGAGGTATATTTTCTAACTCATCTCCTTCGTTAGGATGAAAAATGTTTTGAAGATATTCGGCAAATCTCTCAGCTTTTTGTTCGTTAGATTTGGCCCAGCTGCTATCATAATTTTATATTGGTGGGGAATGCATAATAGGCCTTTTCAAGGTTTTAGTTGCCTTCCAAAGTGAATAGTCCGTACATTTATTGCTCGTTAAATTTTCTAGAGCATCTCTGATGGAGTAATTTTTAAGTTGTTTTATTTCTTCTTTTAGTTGTGTAGAGAGTTTATTGAGTTTGGCTTTGTCTTGTGGTGCTCTGGTTTGTTGCCATTTTCTTCTCAATCTACGTTTATTTTTTATTAGCATTAAAATCTCCCTCGGATAACTATTTCCTTTATTTATATTTTATATTAACATTTTATAAAAAAAAAAATTTTTTTTTCGAAATTTTACAGGTATCTATCCCCTTAAACAATGTTTCGTCAGAAAAAAAATCATCAAAAATAAGCGCGATTTTTACGCTTTCAAAGCCTAAAGTTTATTTATTAAAATTCAATGGACTATAAAACTGCATATTTGAAACTTTTCGCGAAATTTAAAAAAATAGTTTGAAATTTTAATCAAAATTTGTTGAACTATTTTCTAATTTGCTTCAAGCCTGAAACTTGGATTGATATGAATTTTGTACGAAAATAAGCTATTTGCATAAAAAAATTATTAAAAGCTGAGCCTGCTTTAGAGGCTTCAAAAAATCGATTTTCTTTGTTTTGCATAAATGTCTTCCCAAACTATCCAAAAATGTGTCGTCGAAACTGCAGAAGCAAATTTAAAATATTTTCGGAGTTACAGGAGAAATTGTGAGCAAGCGCCGAGCAGGTATACGAGCGGCCAGATCGCTCGAAGTGCAATTTCTCGGTTTTTTATTTTTACGATTTTTCCTAATTGGCGGGAAAGATAAGCAAAAAGTTAAACGTCCTCCCAAAACGAGATAACATTGATTGTATTCGGAATTAAATTCTCTTCTAGTTGAACTTAAAATACCTTAAGAAAGTTATGATTAACCCACTTTTTAAACAGACTGAAGTGAATTTGTTTTTCCAAAAAGATGAATTTGTTTTTTTAATTAGCGAAAAATTGTTGAATTTCTCTCTTTTTGCTTAATTTTCTTGGTTTAACTAGGAGCCAAACTATACTAAAATAAAACTTTTTTTGGGCCTTTGGTTTCAGATGAAAATTGCGACCTGCATCTTTCCCGCCGCACGGCACATGCACACTCGAGGCGCCTCGGCAAAATGGTTGTACTAGGCATAATACAACATATATTTTAACCAGTTAACTGTGATTGACGAGTATACTCGTCATGGAGAAATGGCAAAATTTTGTGTATTGACGAGTATACTCGTCATGCGTATAAATTAGTGACCATTGGCTATTTAAATTACAATTTTTGGGAAAAACTACACATATTCTCAAATTTCATGATGTTTAGAATATTTTGAGGCTATGCCGGAATAAAACAAACAAATAGAAAATATATACAATTTGAGATGATGTCATGCTTCCCCGTATGCACTGGTTGAAAAAGTTCACCAGTTCGCATAATGAATTTATTTATGTGCGATGATAACGTTTTTTAGATGTTAACCTAAAAGGGGCAAAGGCAAAAGTCAAAAAGTGGATTTATAAACTAGAAAGCTAACTCGTGTGTCAGTGCATATCTTACCAAGTGTCGGCGGTTCCTATCAAATAAGTACAGTGCAACGTAAGAATTTCAAGTGCGTAAATATTACAATATAAAGTTGTCCAGAAGTTCTGTAAATTACTATTTTTAGTTCATTTGCCCCCAATTTTATAAAATTAACCCATCTTTTTCATCCAATATCTTACCAGCGCAACTTACTCTGTGATTGACGACTATACTCGTCATAGCTCAATTTTGGCGACACAAAACGTTGCGCACTTTTAAATGGGAGCACCACAGTTAACTGGTTAATGAAGAAATTTGAGAGGACTGTTGAAATGTGTAAAAATAAAACCTGAAAGTTTCGTTTGAATCGAATATTTCTTTCCTTCACAAAAAAATCCACGAAAAAATCGATTTTTTGAAGCCTCTAAAGCAGGCTGCCCCCTTAAACAAGAAGCGAATAAATTGCCAAACTTGTTAATGAGTGCCTGTGCTATATGCGTAGTTACTAAACGCGCTGTATATGTATGTGTGTATGTATGTATGTGTGTGCAGACCTGCGTTCATATGTTCAAAATTTTATTAAAAGGAAAATGGGTATGATATTTCATTTTGGCAAGTAATATCAATTATGCTTAGCTGTGTTGATTGTTTTGCCCGTTTTAATGAGTGTAGAATATTAAAGAGTGATACTAATTTGTTGGTGAATGCATGCGGTGCATGTGTATGTGTATGCAGTATGCGTGCAAGTGTATTATATTACTTTGTTAATTTCATACATACAGGAGTATTGTACATTAGGTATTCATTTCACTAAGACAAGAATTGCAGTAAATTCATCAAATTTTCATTAGAAGCATCCACTTAGTCCGAATGCTTTATAGTTAACTTCGCTCACACACACATGGAAATCTGAGCTGAAAATTACACTAATTAATAATGGGAAATATTTTAAGTTATTTTTTGTATTATTTTTAAATAATAGTTAGTTTTTATGAAATAAAATAATACCTTCGATTCCAACTACATAGCATTGGCAATGCAATGGGTCGTAGAGGTCTAAGTGAGATCTTTTGACAGATCAGTAGTGCTCGCCCTTACTTTGAAAAAGATTCCAGAAAAGCCGAAAATTTTTTATTCTTAAGATTGTCTAAAAACGAAGATATGATTGCTGACAAGCGCTCAGATGTAAAAGCATTAAGAGACTCCATATTTTACATTAGTGAGATACCTTTCCACTTTTTTACTCAATGAGCGAACAGCTGTACAACCTCCTCAGCACTGATGCGCGGAAGCCTGTGAGTTGGCAAAATAAAACACCTAAAGACAGGGCCGTGCGTAGGGAGATGATTAACGAGAGATGATTAACAATTTTTTATGGCCGGAATTGGATGATATTGAACTGGACAACGTTTATTTTCAATAAGACGGCGCTAGGTGCCATACAAGCAACGAAACCATTGATCTTTTACGTGAAAAGTTTCCGGACCGCGTTATCTCTCGAAGAGGTGATCACAATTGGCCACCGAAATCTTGTGATTTAACACCTTCTGACTTTTTTCTTTGGCAAAAGCGAATGGGTCTGGTGGTGAACGAGGACAAAACGAAGTACCTGCTGTCATCAAACAAACTGTCGGCGCACTCGCGTATCGGCGTCCTCGTCACTGTTGACAGTTATGATTTCAAGGTTGTAAGAGACTTCGTTTATTTAGGAACCAGCATTAACACCGATAACAATGTCAGCCTTGAAATCCAACGTAGAATCTCTCTTGCCAACAAGTGCTACTTTGGACTAAGTAGGCAACTGAGCAGTAAAGTCTTCTCTCGACGAACAAAACTAACACTCTACAAGACTCTCATCATGCCCGTCCTGACGTATGGCGCAGAAGCGTGGACGATGACAACATCCGATGAAGCGACGCTTGGAGTGTTCGAGAGAAAGATTCTGCGTAAGATTTTTGGACCTTTGCACGTTGGCCACGGCGGGTATCGCAGATGATGGAACGATGAGCTGTATGAGCTTTACGGCGGCATAGACATAGCGTAGCGAATAAAGATCCAGCGGCTACATTGGCTGGGTCATGTCGTCCGAATGGATATAAACGCGCCGGCTCTGAAAGTATTCGATGCGGTACCAGCTGGTGGTAGCAGAGGAAGAGGAAGGCCTCCTCTGCGTTGGAAAAATCAGGTGGAGAAGGACTTGGCTTACTTGGTATGTCCAATTGGCGCCGGTTAGCACGAGAAAGAAACGACTGGCGCGCTTTGTTAAACTCGGCCAAAATCGCGTAAGCACTTATCGCGCCAATTAAGAAGAATAAGACTTTTTTCTCTGTGGCCACGTGAAAGAGAAGGTCTACGCCAACAGCCCAGGGTCGATTCAAGACCTCAAAGATGGAATTCGTGAGGCTATTGAGGTCATAGGGCAGCCACTTTGCAATTCGGTTATGGAAAATTTCATGAAAAGGATCTTATTTTTCACTATTAACGGCATACCCGCCTCTTTATAATGAAATAAACATCTTTTATTAATTATAATTTTTCTTTAAATATCAAAATAACTCTTTATATATTTGTTTTCAAAATGGTCACCATTTGCTTTTACACAAGCCTTCCAACGATTAGGCGATTCAGCTATTGCAGCACGCACGTTTTCCATGGATATTGACGTTGCTAGTCCCCAAATTTCTGTGAGGTCTTTGACATGCCATATTCTATGAACCCAGAAATGTTATTTTTTAGCCACTACTGCATGGTTTTTGCCTTAAGGGCTGAATCGGAATCTTCCTGGAAGATCCAATGATCTCCCTTGAAGAGAGTACTGTCCAACTGCCTAACCACGCCTTCTAAGATATTATCTTGGTATTCTTTTGCCCCAGTCTTAACCTCAGGCATTCTTTGCCTGCACAAGGCTTTTTGGTAAGACATGGGGACTAAACCCTAGAATGTCCTTCTGGACATTCACCACAGTTGTGAAACCCATAGTCACTTAAGCATCCTTAGCATGGAGGCCTAAGGTCAAGCAAAGAAAAGCAGTAAACGAATTAAACAAAATGCATCGCCTGATATGTGTTGGTATTACAGGGGCTATGAAAACATGTCCCACGGATGCATTGGGTGTGTTCCTGAACATACCACCGCTTCTAATCTTGATTGAAAGGGAAGCTCGCTTGAGTGCCTTAAGATTAAAAGGTATATCTGAACTTGAAAGTGGGGATATGAAAGGACATTTAAAGATCTTAGAAGACTTCCTACATTGTCCCATTCTTTATAGGGATGATATACCAGCACTCAAACCAATACTCTTCAGGAACTTCCAAGTTATAATTAAGGGAGAACTAATTCTATCACTTTCAAACCTGGCTCTCAGCTATGGCTTACTGATTGGTCCAAATTGGAAAATGGTAGAACAGGGGCAGGAATCAATGGGTCTAAGTTCAAAAAATCGATTCCGATGGGACTCTACACAACAATATTCCAGGCAGAAATACATGCCATTGAAATATGTGTGAGAGAATGCCTTAGCAGGAAAATGAGAGATACTCACATCTACATACTTTCAAATAGCCAAGCGGCTCTAAAAGCCCTTCTATCAACGACTATCACCTCTAAATTGGTAAATGATTGCCTAAACCTTCTCAACATGTTAGGAAACCTCAACATGGTAACACTAGACTGGAATTCCGGATATGAGGGAAATGAAATGGCTGTTGACCTTGCAAAACAAGGAGCAAATATGCAACTTACTGGTCCTGAGCCTTTCTGTGGACTCACAAACAGCCACATTAATGAATTCCTTAGGAAATGGGAAGAAAGGAAATTTGCTGTACACTGGCTAAACTGTGCCGGTCAGCGTCAAGCCAAACTATTCCTAAGTCCCAACAAAGGAATATCTGTCAAGCTACCCTCACTAAGCAAAGTAGATCTGCGTCTTTTAACAGGAAAATCTTACAGGTCACTGCAGCCGCTTTTGTGAAATGGACATAGAAAGCTCAAAACATGTGCTTTGTGAATGCCCTGCGTTGGGTAGACAGAGACTTCATCACTTTGGTGGTATCGCAGTATCTCCATGCAATCTTTGGAACAACAAACTTAAAATTGTGCTAAAATTTTTAAAAAGCCTAAAACTCTAGGGTTGCAAAAATAGGCCCTTCACAATAGATCAGCTCTGGTCGCAGTGCCTTCTAATAATAATAAGAATACCACACTTTTCTAATGCAATCACTGCAATGCGTTTTCCTTAGCTTCACATTTCCTTGTTAACAATCGAAAATTTGCCAGAAAACTGAGTATAATTTATGAGTGGACAGTGCATACGAACAAAAGCTAAATTAAGGTACTTGACCACCTTGGAAAGCTAAAAAGTACAACATATTCAATAATTTTTTTTTCACGTTCTGTATAATATATTAAAATACATTTTTTTTTTAATTTTTATTTAGAGCTTATATAATACAAAAAAAAATTGATTTATTAAAATTTCTTTTTTTAACATATATCCAGGAGGCGCCAAAGTCGAGGCCTGAAGAAAATCATGTCTTGCGGCGGACAGTTAATCTTAGAAATGGTAATTCTAAAACAAAAGAGAGAAACAAAATTTTCAAAAGGAAGGTTCCTTGCGTGAGAATTTACCACAAACTGACAAAAAAAAAATAATAAAAAAATGGCGGATGTTTGAAAAAAAGGTAAGAAAACACCCCTGTTTTTCACAATGTTATGCTTAAAAAGCAATACTTTATTAACTTTTTTTTTGCAAAATGTGGTAAATTGGCATACAAAACATCTTAACAAATAAAACAAGACCAAAATCATTAAAATCGGCTAAGCAGTTTCGGAGATAAAGTGTCCGCCATTCGAAAAAAAGTAATTTCTGGAAAAACGCGTTTAAAGTTAAAACTTGCTATTTTCTTTCAGCTGAGTCAGCAAGTAATGAGTGCAGGATGCGCCTGCACATTTTCACTGATTTCACTTTGTTAGAATTCGAATTTAAAAAAACGGTTTCAGGTGATGATTTTTAAAAGTATAAGGATTGAAAAAATGTAAAAAAAAAATATTAAATTTTTTGAAACTTATAAGGTGGTCAAGTACCTTAAAGGAACTTTTTTCTGCGAATTTTTTCTCGCCGTATGCATTGTAAAATTTATCACCTAAAATATTACCTAAAAAATGAAATCGATTTGCCCACACTCCGATATTTGTCGGCTCACTGTATCTAAAATCTAAAGGAGGAAAAAATAAAGAGGAAAATACATACTTGTAATAAGATGAAAATAAGTTCATGATTTTTGTTTTTTGCATATCATCTGACTCTAAAACCCTTTTTTGTTATGAGCCAAGAAAAAAAAAATTAATAATCGCTTGAATTAGTTTAATTGAATTCTACTTCCCTTTGTGGCTAAATACCCTTGAATGTTTTTGGCTGCTTTTTCTTGGTTTTCATTCTTTCAATACTTACCAGTCCAAGTCACGGCAATAAAAGCAGGCAATTAAGAATCCGTTAAAACGGCAAACTGACTTGTGTCACCGAGAACTTGTTAAAGCTGTTGCTTCATTATCTAATTGAGGTAAATATTCGTATAAAAAAGATGAGTCAACAAAAACCGCTGCCAAGGCCGCTTAAATTATGCTTAGCTAATTATTACAGTTAGTGAATATGAAATGAAAAGAGGAAAGCGAGAAGCGGAGAATTTGACTTTAATCAGCTAAATTTAGAAACTACATAGATTAGGGATGGAAAATGTTCTAAGTGACGTTGGCGAAACTCAAATGATTTCTAACTGGGATGGCCTTAGCTAAGTCGTTTTGTGCGTGACTAACATTCGGTTCATTCAGAGTGCAATGCGCTACGTGGAGATAAAATATCAAATTATAGGAGTGCGGATTTCTGGTAGCGCTCAAATTTTGACCGGAAATGGCAAGCCTCTGAGTACATTTCGGCCACGAAAACTTCTCTTTTAAGAAACATCAGTCGTTCAGAGGCGGTAGAAAATTGCCGGTCTCTTCTGTTGTGAAACAATATCGAGATGCATGACACAAATTGTAGCAGAAGCTCGGCAGAGTACATAATAAAATTTATACGCGTCAAATTAAAATAAATATCTTCATTATATACACATTAGGATGTGTCAATTTGTTCTAAAAAATAACCTTTTTTTCGCTAAAAAAAATATCAGGTGCGCAACTAAGTTCCCGCTTTTTGTCAATAGATGCCGCCAGCAGTGTGTGCTAGTCGATTCTAACATAACCTAAACGTCATAAACCAAGCTTAGACATATGGTAAACAAACTGCTTCGACACATTAGTGATGAATTTTTGGTATCACATACTTTTGGTTTTGTGAAAATGTCTGATTTTGTGCCGAATAATCGTCATTTGCGGGAAGTGTTGATTTTCCTCTTTCATTCGAAAAAAAAACGACGACTGAAGCGCATCGAGAGCTACAAAGAGTTTATGGAGATGCTGCTTTAAGTGAAACAACGACCCGAGATTGGTTCCGTCGCTTCAAAGACGGTCATTTTAATGCTGACGACCGTCCGCGTGAAGGAAGGCCAAAAACCTTCGAAGACGCTGAATTGGAGGATCCGTGTCAAACGCAAGAAGAGCTTGCTTCAGTGTTAGGAGTTACCCGCCAATCCATTACCAAGCGATTGCATGCTTTGGGAATGATTCAGAAACAGGGGACTTGGATTCAGCTGCGTTTATAGCGGTGGGAAGACCATCAGCCGAAGCAAGAATGTATCATTGCGTTCATACATTTCGGCGGCGCGCGGAATTTTCAATGCTTCGGCTTACGGTCTTCCCACCACTATAAACGCAGCTTACCATCATTATTATATTTTCATATGTGCCCAAAATTATGTAAACAGTTTCAATCGGCATAAAGTAGTTTTACTTTTTAATTTATCTTACAAGTTCGCCTGTTTAGCTGACGTATTTTACCCCCTCTACCGCGCAGCTGCCTATTTTTTTTTATTCTACTAAATGTCAACAATACATGAAAAAAAATTCAGGCGGTATAAAATGAGTTGGTAGAAATTTTTTTCGACACATTTCGTACTCTCCCACAATCACACCCACCGCGGGTGCGCCAGCTGACGTTCAGTTTCGTTGTTCATGAAAGCTAAGCCACTAGTGTAGTGAAGAATTGATCGGTATAAAAACGCAGTCCAAAATCGACCCCTGGCTCCCGGACTATTTGTTTAGCCTGGCAAACAATGATGGGTGAAGAAAACTAAAAATGATGAGGCTCCCATGAATATTTTCGTTTCAGAATTACTTGTAGACTAATTTGGACACCAAAACAAACAAATCAAACAAAATTCTGATGAAATGTCACCCGCCCTAATGTTCAGGAGTTTCATGTGCTTATGGTGTCTTTTATCTCCATAGCTTTTGCTGCGTACACTTTTTGAGCTTATTCGCCTTACCATCCATCTCTTAACGCTTCAGAATTGCTTGGCTTTTCACTGCTTTTCTAAAGGCGATGTTGTTTACGCTGCTTTATTCGTTGATCTGTTACAGTAACCACAACGAGGAGTATGGAGCGAAGGATGTCATTGAGGTTTTAAAGGATTCCTGCAATTATAATCTTCATTAAAGCGCCATAGGCGAAAAAGCGATCCTTATCAACGTATGCCACTTGCCACACGTCACGTGCCACATCGTGCCGCGCAATGCGACGCTTAGCAGTAATTAGCCGCGGAATGCGATAGACTTGGTAGGTAAGTAATTAGCTACGAGTGGATGTTGGTAAATGAGCAATTCCCACAGCTGTCGCCACTGAAGTCTTAACTTGGCTTGCGATTAAATACTTACTGCCACTGCGGAGCTATGCTGTGTTGCCAGGTGATTTTAAATGTGAGCTGGAGATTCAGCATTTTTCGGCTTTGTCAATGTTAGCACTCATTTTGGTCGGGGCCGTCCGTCTCACCTTAGTTGATGCTAATTATTGAAGAAGATAAAATTACTAATTTCCAACTTTGACGCGCATTCATTAACTATTGCCTGGGATGGGTGGGAAAATATTTGGTTGCTTTGTATTCATTTTAGTTTATTTTGCAAATATTTAATTGTCTAAGCAGCTGCCATTTTTATGAAGGACTTTTGTGCCTGAATGATTTCAAATAAGCGAGTGTCTGTTGGGAATAACCATAAGTGAGGGATGGCGAGATATCTAAAACTAGGAAAAAGTGATTATAAAACATGCAAATGCTGACGATTTGAGACATAATCAATGGAAATGGGTTTTGTGGAGTCATTAGGAGTCTGCGCTGAGGATGATCAGACTTGCGTGATGGATACCGGTGGGATGACCACCTGAGCAAAGAGCTGACTACTCAAGCGAGTATGTCAGCCAAAAAGTGCCATGCTGCTAGGATGAAATGAGTGCCGATTTGCAGCAACGAGAAGAGGGTGTGAAGTCTGTAGAATACTTTGTCTCAGAGTCTTCTCGTCAAATTCTCTACTCTACTGCGAAAATAGCTCTACTGCAAAAAAGAAGTACATTCTCGGGATGACTGGTACCAATATAGAAAATCTGTAATGACTGAGTCTCTACTACCTGGGCAAGTACCCGTACTAGTAGACGTGGCAGAGTGCTTTTGGAAAGCCAGGCAGCATTTGACCTGGAATTGCTCAATATGCCTGGTAAATTCACTTTTCAAACCGAAAGAGGATGCTCAATAGTGGATCTCGCCTTCGCCCATAGTACTATAGCGCGCAACGCAACATGGACTGTAAGTTCCATCTATATGTACAGCGATCATAAGGCAATAACCATCGATATACTAGTGGTTGTAGAAAATAGTGGTTAGGCGTCAATGGACGAGCTAGAATGGAGAATAAAATTTCAAGGCCATACAACGTTTTGGGCATTTTCGTTCCGCGTGAGAGAAAAAAGATCTAACGTAGAGGAAAAGGAGAGAGATATACTTAGATACACTTTAGGCTATTTTTTCTGAGTTTTTCCTTGTGGTTGCTAATTTTTGGTTTAGAAATAACACTGCCTACTTTCTGGCGCTTGTTTGTTGGTGCAAACTTGTAGGAAATATATTTTTGCTGCCTACTTTTTGGCGTTATATTTACTTGGTGGCTACTGTTTGGGGCGTTTTTTGGTCGCAATTTTGTGGCGTTTTTTTTATGTCTACTTTTTGGCTGTTATTTCCGTTTCCTGGCTAGTGCTTGTGCGTACTATCAAGTGCTATCCATTCCGGCGTCGGATTTATTGGCAATACCACGGTAATTTGTGTCGTTGCTGCCGTCCAGAAATCGCTGCGTTTGTGCGGGTGATAAGCGCTCGGAGTAGTGCGCGTTGTTGCCACGGTTTGTGTCCGGCGATTACCGGTCGACCGGTGTAACCCTTCTCCGTTTTTTGTAAATTTTGTCTATTTGTATTCTCTGCCAATGTTGAGAATTTATTTCATTCTCTCTCGGGTCTCTCCCTCTTTCTTTGTCTGCCTTGAAAGTTTCACGTCTGTTATGTGTACTACGCTACACGCACTTTTTTTATGTTACAAACAGCCGCCACCAGTAAGCAACGTATATTACGTGGTCAATTATCACGGATATTACCACGTTTGTGTACGTACAGTAATGACCGAAATTGTACATTATTTGGCCCTGCTTTGCCAAGATGATACTAAAATGGCAGCCATGATGAACCAGTAGAAAAGAAAACACATTCGAGAAAACAACAATTACGCTTTAATTGAGAGATGTGCAACAAAATTTTATGCAATACAAGTTGACAGCTTGTTAGGGACAATCAAACTGAATGGGAATCAGAAAAATCTAAAATATATGAACGATGAGCAAACAGGGGGGGATAAATCCATGTGCGCGTGTGTCTTCAACAAAAGCAGTTGACGCAAGAAAATGTAATAAAAAAAGTGAAATCGAAAATAAAATTTAAAAATTCTAATGGTAGCATTTTATTACAATTTTTATATTGTATTTTATTTTCCATTTCACTTTTTTTATTACATTTTCTTGTAAAACCAGCAAATGAAAGTAAAGAGAAACAGAGAGCAAGAACAAACACAAGGTGATAGCAGTAGTAAAAAAAAAAATTGCCATGTACTGTTTTTTGCAGCTTGGTGATTCGACTGTCGAGATTTCATTGAGAATATGAACAACAGAAATAAAAACAAAAAAAAAAAAGAAAACAAAAGAAATAAAACACAGATCAGTTTGATACTCAAACCAACAAATTGCAATAAATAAGTAGATCTACTGATATCACCTTGTAAGAAGCGAGGATTCGCCTTGAACAAACAGCTCACCACAGCTGAGACAGCTGAAGAAAAGTATTGCACACTTTTGCAAGTTGGTGTTATTGAGCATTTGCTGGTAGGGAGCACTAACACAGGAGAACCAAATGTGGTAGAGGAAGACGTAGCTGGTGAAAAGTTAGAAGAGGAAGAGCTAGTAAAGAAAGAGACAGTGGAGAAAGGTGCAGGAGAGATGGAGCCTGCTGAGGAAGCGACAAAAGAAAAAGAAGATTCAGAGAAAGAAGCCGCAGAAGAAGAGGAAGCAGGAAATGTGGAGCAGAAAGACCATATGCCAAGTAATTTCAAAATGTTAACACCTACGAGAGGAGCTCAAAAATGATGGCAGAATGCAGATAAAGGTGTATAAAATTGAACACGAAGTTACATTCTCTTTTAGGAATTTTCTTTTTGGAGAATTTTTTCTGTGTCTAATATATACGTACAAATATGTATACCACATTTTTCAGGTAGCTAGGTGAAATAGTTGGAGCACCACTGTGGCACTAAAGTGCGAGTTTGATATCATTTCTACAGCCAGCTTAAGCTTTTGATGTAATGGAGAAAGTTGATGGGATTTAAGCTAGATCACCGTCCCAGGCTGTTGAAGAAAGAAGCATCCAGTAACTTTAGTTATCAACCTGCCAAACTTAGACATTAAGAGGGTATTTTAGTGCAGAATTAAAAAAAAGTCTAAAAAATGATTTTGCATATGTGCAAAGTTTAGACACTTAAGAATATGTAACTAAAAAGATTTTTTAAAATTCCTTTTACTTCATGAGTTATAGCCCTTTTGGTGGCATGGCATCGGCTTCGATCGATCATGTCTGGGAAGTTTGAACGCGAAACTACATTGTTCAAAGCGTTTGACATGATATCTCAAATTCTACTACACCGATTCACTTCAAATTTTGTGTGAGTCTTCTCAATACATATCACTATCGTACAAAGTATTATTTTAATAAACCAAAAATTGTTTACTCTGATATTTTTAAAATTTTCGAAATGTCCAAAAGAGTAGGAAGAGTAGTTTTTTGGACCCCCAATTCAACAGCATATACAATTCTCAGTTTTTAATTTTTTGACTTTTTTTGTTTTATGTATTTTAAAAAGATTTAATAAATTTCTGGTAAAAAAAATTGATGGTAAAAAAGTTTTTCGTTTCTTAATATATATTTCAAAAACACCTCAAATTCATGCCTCTACAGTAGAATACCGTCTCAACAGTCTACTTCTCTGAAAGATCTCAACAGCTTCTGCCATAAAAGCTTCTGGACTAAATAGTAAACCCAGCTTTCTGAGTAAGTGCCGATCGTCTAATGACCGCAAAAATACAAGTACGAGTGTGGAAACTGATTGCCGTGTGGTATCCACTTTTTGCTTCTTGCATCTATTTTACTGGGACCATAGAGTTTTCGGTAATTTTTTTAAATATCATAAAATTTATTTCCAATTTGACAGATTTTTTTTCTTTGTTAAATCTGATTTTTATAGGCTCTAAGGTCGTCAATTTGAATTGATAGCTACGCAAAAAGTAATCAACTGAGCATCACTGCGTGACATTTTCTTTAATAGCCTCAGCATACTGACTTCTCTTGAGTACTATAAATCGGCTCAGGGGGCGAGTACAATGCAAGAATGATAGAAAGAAGATTGCGCCCATCAGAGAGTGCGTAACGTCACGTTTTTCCGAGTTGTGCAGTATTGCCCACCATTTGCTCTTCGCAATAAATTTAGTGCTTTTTATACCGAAAAGGCGAAAATTTTGAAGTTTCGTGTTTGTTTCTTTTTTTTTTAATTTAAGGCTACCGAAGCTTTATGTTCAAAAAAAAACTATATTATTATACAAAAGAAGGTTAGAAAAGGCCACTCTGAGAAGATTTTAGTGCTAATGAGAATTAGTTGGTTCTTATAAAGTTTGATATTTTGAAAGTGTGAATTTAATTTTTTGCTCCTTTTAAGGTTATGCAAGAATACTAAATGTCCCTCTCTCAACTCTTCTTAAGATTGAAAACCATTTTTCACATTTTAAATGGCGTTTGAATTTACTGAATGCGGATTAAAACCATAGAAGTGTAATCGTTTCTTCCGGCCATCAATCCTTAGTGGCACATAGGGCATCAATAGGTGTATTCATTGTAAAAATAAGCCACAAAATATCAGAAAGTACTAAAGAAACCATACCGATATTTTTACAAAAAGAGTACCTTATCTAGTTGCATAATCTCAAATATAGCAAAAAAGCCGTTCCCTTAACAAAAGAGTCTCGCTTAACAAAAAACTCATAAATTAAACGGTACATATAGCTAACACATTTAAAAAAAAAAAACGCACATTCTATAGACAATTTGTCACGCATACAAAGTTCTTTAAGTAGTTCAATAAAAATTTGGTGTTTTATTTTCTTTAAATGGGCATTTTAGTGCGTTTTTATATCCAAAGCTAGGCAACAGTGCAGTAGCGAGAGCGAGAGATTTGACTGCCGAAAGCAGAAGAACACTAACAACAACTGCAATCGCGGGCAATGCCACCAGATGTTAAAAAAAAGTAAGGCTAAATGAAACGGAGTGAATTATTTAACTAATTTTTAAAAAATGTATATTTTACAAAATTATAAACATTACTTTTAATTAGAGCAGGCTAAAAAAATGTCATGAAGAAAGAACTAAAACTCCGATACTAAATAACAAAAAAACAAATGCTAAATCAAGTTACGAAAATGGTAATCTGACCATACTGGAGTTAAAATCACGTAACTCATTGTCAAATTCGCCGAGCGCAAAGTAACGGGACCACGATGGGGACCAATATATCGGAATCAGAATTATCCGAATCGTATTCAGATCCCCCTGGCAAGTGGTTGAAAATTTGAAGCTCACTTGAAGGTCCAAGCAAATGTATTACTTCTTCTGGTAGCTTCTCTCTTTTCCGATATTTTTCTCTAGCGGATAAAGACAAGCTGGAAAGAAGGGGGTCTGAAGAATCCATTGCTCTATTGAAAACATCAGTCTATTATTTTTTCTTGTATTTTTTCTGAAGATTCCGACACAGATATCTCCTTAGGCCGGCAATTACTTCCTCATAGCTTGGATATATATTGCAATTCCTTTCTTTATTTAACAACCTCATTGTCTTTTGCTTAAATCATTTTCAAGTAAAAATGCGAGAGCTTCACAAGTTTTCACAAGAAAGATCACTTGCCAACTTCCTCTTAAGCCGATATTTTGCATCTGTGTAGCTAACCTTTGGTCGTCCTGCTTTAGTTGAACAGGATTTTTCAAAATCATTCTCAGAAATTTCAATAATAGTTGTTGCGGAAACCCACTGAGCGTATTTCTCTTTAAATCTATTAACCATACGATAACATTTTGATAATTTTTCGCTAACATATGCAAATAAATTTTGTATTTTTTTCTTATTTCATCTTTTTTCTTTAAACTTAACTCATTAGTATTAATTTTTTTAAAAACCCAATCCAAAACAACATTAGTTTTGCGATCGCCCTCTATCCAAACTCCAAGCATTTCTTCGTGTTGGAATTTAAAGGTTGCTGAATATTACAAATATACTTAAATGGGGCAAAAACGGGCAAATGTTACATACATGATTTTAAAGAACATACCCCAAACTTCCACCGAACATAAAAATCTGGAGCAATACGGGACAATACACACAACTTTCACTCCATAGATACAGGTTAATACGAAATTTTCGGTTAAAAAAGCTATTAAACAAAACTCCTCACTATACAGATATAACACAATAAACCGCATTTTTTTCATTAAGTTAAAAAATAGATACCCTTCTTATATTTTTCCATTATAAAATTTATTTCTTTTTTTCGCTTTTTAACTATTATCGAACATCTGTTTTCTTACAATATTTTACTGAATTGTTTACAAGTTTGTTGTTGCTTCAGAAGCATCGTGTTTTACAGCTCATATTTAGACCAGAGTTGCCATATCCAAATAATTTTTTTTTTATTTTAGACCACTGAAATGTCGTAATTAATACAGCGTACCTATTTTTTTGAAATAAGAAAAAAAAATTTTGGATTTATGCCAAAATGTTTGAATTTCAGATCATTGTGCAATGTCGTGAATTTTTCTGAAAACTGTGTTTTTTTATAGGCTTGAGTATAATAAGAAGTAAACTGGAAAGAATTTTAAAAACCTTTGAAAATTTATTATTATATTGAAAATTTTGGTATAAGCGAAATTCTTTCAGCTTCTTTTAAAGTGAAATATGTCCTGTTTTTTTAACATCTTTCACATTTTTTTAATTTTTTTAGTTATTAATTAAATTTTCAAAATTTGTGTCATTTTTGAAAAACTCCCTTTCTCTAAAAAAACAAAAAAAGTTTTATTAATAGCTGAAACTATTCTCAGTAATCTCTGATAGTTGTACAATTTGATCCCGTTATCTTATTGAGTTATATTCAAATACGTACAGCGAACCAGTGGAAAATATCGCTTATCTGCTTACTAATAATCGTGATACATAAGGACTTACGCTAGCGATTCGGTAGAGTAGTATTTTACCCTGATTCAATATCACTTTATTTTCCTTAAATCATGATCTTAATTTTTTCGAAAATAAGGAAGAAATCCGTCACTCTATTGCCTCCAAAATATTGAGAGCATTCTGTGCTCCGTGGTCATGCCAATGTGGAAATTTTAATTAATAATAATTTGATAATTTTTGTAATAGTGTTTTTTTTTTATTTCAAACATATTCTTTTCAAAACAAGTTTTACCACCTTCTCCAACAATTTCTGAGTACTTCGCTCCAAACAACTAGGCCGAGCACTAATCGATGTAATCTTTTCTCTACATTGCTTGAATAGACTATGCCACTTATAAATCGTTGCTTTTTCTGTGAAATAATCCAAGTAGTGATATGGAATTTCCTCAATCTATGGTATATTTCCTTGCTTAGTGAAGAAATGTATCACGGAAAGAAACTACATTTTTTCTATAGATGATATTTTATTCCCGATTCAACAGTTTATTCGATGACTTCTCAAAAACTTGCTGACCAGCTTGACTGAAACATTGCATTTAATAATACAAAAGAAAAATGTAATAATTGAAAAAAAATTACACCACTAAGCTTCAATTGCTTCATTACGAGTACATTTTGACCTCCCCTGCAGTTATACGTTGCTATAACTGGCAACTGTGCGCCTGTGTGTGTATAAATATGTCGGTAAGTTCCTTTGCGTTGGATTTTATTATTATTTTTATTTCTTTGCTGCCAACTGCTTCACAACATTCACTTAATTCCATAATTTGCCACTTTTCAGCTGTCATCTTGACCCTTTCACATTTCCTCACCCATTCATCAACAATTCCTCAGAAGGCTCACAGAGCTTCCCTCTACCATGCCTTGCTTTCATGTGCCGTATTAAAATTTCAATAAACAGCAGAGTTACTGCGTGAATTGTCAATTACCACCCACCAAAAAAAGGTGACGAATTGAGTAAAATAAGTGAGAAATAAGGCGCAAAGTCAAAAATTAAGGTTCAATTGGCGGTCAAGTTTTCGGGTCATGGCACTTACAAATGCAACTTGCTATTAGCTCGTTTGAGTTCACAAGCCATTTGGAGCGCGTAATTTTGATTGCCGCACGAGCGTATGAGTGACGGCGTTTGTTACGCCTGTAGGGTTGGTCGCCCGGCGCTATTTTTTTTTCCGTGGTCTATGCTAATTGGCGGCGCATGCTGGGCTTTCTATTAACTTAGTTGTTGTTGTTCGGCGGCGAGAATAGCAAATTGCTTGATGAAGTGATGAGTTTGGTAGTAAATAGAGGTGAGTAAATTAAATTTTTGAGACATTGTGGCAACAACAATTTTTCTCTATCTACTAAATTTGCTTGTGGAGTTTTTTTTAATATATTTGTCGAAATGGTTTTTGGAAGCGTTTTTTAAGGTTAGTTATCACCATTTCAGAGACACTCACAAAAGTTAGCTCTGCTAGCTGCTAAGCAGAGGACAAATTTTAGTTTCGTAATATGAATTGTCATTAATTTTTATCTCAGTTGACGTTAATACCATCATGTGATTAGGAATATTCTATACGGTCAAAAAATGTTAAATTTTTTCTAAAGGGTGATTAAATTTAAAGCGCCGATGTTGAATGTGAACCACTCCTAAACGTGAACGACACTGTTGGACTTCTTTCTTTGGTGTTATTTGAAAGAAAAGGTGTACGTCGATAAGCCAGCAACAATTCAAGAGCTAAAGGATGAGATAATTCGGCACATTAACGGCATAGAACCTCACGAATACCTCGGCGTCATCGAAAATTTGAACCATCGGATGGAGATGTGCCGCCAAGGCCGCGGCGGCCATTTGGCCGATATTTTATTCTATACGTAATTGAGCCATACCAATATTATCATAATAAAGAGAAACGATAATAATTTCCTAAAAAAATTGTATTTTATTCAAAATCAACACCGGCCCTTGAAACTTAACCACCCTTTATATAAACACTCCTAGATCGGTTTTTTGAATTTTTTAAGGCCCTCGCCTCATTTGAAATGGTGTTTTTTGGGTATTTTTAAAAGGTTGTAGAACAGAAACGAAAGAAGATTTACTTTTGTTTCACTATTTTATTTCCTGATCCATTGTTGAAGAACAAAATTTTTTTTTTTGACCATTGTTAGTTTTTATAAAATGGTGCCCTTAAAATAAATGCTTTCTTCACTTGATAATAATTTCTTAAAAAGTAAAAAATTATAAATAAAACACTTCTACCAGGTGTTTGGCGAGCGTCCCTCCCTATTTGTGGCATGCATAGTTTTTTCATGACAGAAATACACTCAGCGGTTTACTATTGCCTGTCGAGGGGGGACCGCCAGTAGGAAAAAAAGTGTTTATATCATTTACTGTTTCATGCGTGGAGATTCGAACCTATGTTCTCTCTGAATTCTGAATGGTAGTCATGCACCAATCCATACGGCTACGGCGGCCTCCGAAGATAATTTCTTACCGTCGAGATATTCCTTCATAGCAGGAATAGGAGTGAATTCATGTCAAGTAATCCAAATATTTTCGACATTTTTGCAGATTTTTCTGAAAATGGGTTTCTTTGTATAGTGAAGAAAAATTGAAAAAAATTTACTAATTTTTAATTTTATTCAATTTGAAAATTTAGGTATAGATTTTTTTAAAATGAAATATCTTCTGTTCATTTCAATATTTTTATAAATAGTTTATTTTCAATTTTGCGTGATAAAATGTAGTTTAAAAAATGTAATTGAAATTTTGGGGAAAAAAATGTTGACAAAAAATATAATATATATATTGATAAAAGATTTAATTAAAAATGTTGCCGAAAAAAATTAAAAAAAAAAAAATTTGTAACAATTTTTGAAATAGTTTCCGGAAAAATTGATGGAAATTTTCGTTGTGTACAATATTTAAAAAACACTCCCTTTAATTATGCCAAAACAAATTTCCGAAAAATTCTTAACAAAAAAAGGAGTTTTTGATGTAAATTTGAAAAGGAAACCCCAGCTTTTGGTTTTTAAAAGTTACAGAAAAAATCTCCAAAATTTTTTTTGGAAAAAGTGACCGATTTTTAAAAAATCGTTTTTTTTTTTGTGAAAGTTCTGGTATAGAGTTCTTTAAAATAGAATATCTTCCGCTCATTTAAATATTTTTATAAATATTTTCTTTTAAATTTTTCAGAATAAAGTATGGCTTAAAGAAATTTAATAAAAATTGTGGGCTAAAAAAAAAGATTTAATAAAAAATGTTGGAAAAAAAATTAAAAAAAAAACAAATGTTGGAAAAAAATGTTTGGAAAATTACAAAAAAAAAAATTTCAACAGTTTTTATAAATTTTTCAGGATAAAATGTCGGAGGACATAAAAGATTTTAGCCAAAGGTCTTAGCAGCCAGTGCTTGTTCCTTTTTTGCTTACCTTTTAAGTGGAATAATTATTTATAATGATTACTCTTTTGAATAAATAAATAAATAAAAAAGATTTGGTAAAAAAGGTTGGGGAAAAAATTAAAAAAAAGTTAGTAACAAATTTGGTAAAATTTGAAAAAAAAATTTTTGAAAAATTTGTTTGCGCGTAATAGTTGAAATAAACTTCTCAGAAAAAAAATGTTTGGAAAAAATTTTAACAAAAATTAAATTTTGTTTGGTTTTAGTATTTGGGAAGGAAGCCTCAAACCTTCGCTGTTTTAAAAATTTAAAAAAAAAAAAAAAAAATTTTGAGATGTTTTTAAGAAAAAAGTAAACCTGTTTTTATTTTTTGTTCTTAGTATATTTTATCTTAAAACGTTAAAA
The DNA here is from genome assembly GCF_028408465.1 of Anastrepha ludens. Lineage (NCBI taxonomy): Eukaryota > Metazoa > Arthropoda > Insecta > Diptera > Tephritidae > Anastrepha > Anastrepha ludens. The sequence continues at coordinate 42,167,481 of NC_071499.1, read as the reverse complement.
AAATATTATTAGTTATTAAATATTTCACTTCTTTTCAATTGTCTGGATGAAATACGGCTTAAGAAATTTAATAAAAATTTCGGATGAAATAAAAGATTTAATAAAAAATGTTGGAGGAAAAAAAGATTTTAGAACAAATTTGGAAAACATTTTGGGAAAAATTTGGAAAAAATGTTGGGAAATTTTTTTTGAAAATTTGATTGCGCGTAGTAGATGAAATACACTCCTTTTATTAAGCCCGAAATATGTTTCATAAAAAAGGGGACTTTGATTGTAAAATTTGAAAAGTAAGCCTCAGCTTTTAGTTTTTAAAAATTACAAAAAAATTTCCCAACAGTTTTTATGAAAAAAGTGAACGACTTAAAAAAAAAAGGTTTTTGAATTTTTTTTTTCTTTTTTGTAGTTTAATATTTGAAAAACCTTTATCAGTTCTCTTAGTGTTTATAATACAAAAAATGTAACAAAAATGTAAATTTTGGTTGTTTGCAATATGTGGAAAGCAAACCTCTAACTTTCGCTTTTTTTTTAAATTACAAAAAAGAGAAAAATCCCGAAATATTTTTAAGAAAAACTTAAACGTGCTTTTAATTTTTTTATTAGTATATTTTATTTTAAAACGTTAAACAAATATTATTATTTATTAAATATTTCACATGAAAAAACTAACTCAATATCATAATTTTCAATATTGGTTAAAAATCTCTAAATTTTCAAATTTTTCTTTAGTTTGCATTTTATTACAATATATCGGCTGCTGTTTTAAGTGCTTGAGAACTCACAATTATAATACAAACCAAAAATTTTGTTGGAATAATTTTTTTGTTCTTATTATAATCTGGTAGGTAATGTCATGACATTTATTTTTTTAATATGATTTTCGGAATATATCCGCCGCGGCCATGAGTTGCATGATCCATTCGATCAGCCTCTTTTTTGACTACTTTTTCTAAATCTAAATGAGCCCAATCAGCAAAAAGACAACGCAAACGATCGTCATTGGGCTTCAATTCTTGTACAGGCTTCATTTTTTGTAGGCTTGTAAAATTTTCCCTGTAGTCGAATGACAAAGACCTACAAGTTGAGAACGACGACGAATCGACATTTCGGCGTCTTCTTCAACACTCCGCTCTATGAACTTCGAACAAATTTTTTTTTTGCAAAGTGATTTTCCACAATTTGGAAGCGTTGTGAAGGTGTTGAACGATTCTGATGACTAACCAAACTGAACAGAAATCTCAAAACAAATTGCCATTCTCAGCTGTCAAATCAAAGTAATCGATATCGATAGTTCTCATCCAGCTAAAAATACACCTGATATTTAGGCCTAAAAATGCGAGGCCTTGCGAGTTAATTTCATGAAGTCCAAAAATAATACTTCACTTCAACCACTGTAACGGTGCACAGGAAAAGTCATGGCACAACGAAAACTAAAATTAGTCATATCTACTTACATTGGAAATTTCATGTGGCGATAAGTGCAACTTAACACACCCCAGCCAAATGCACTACAAGGGGTAACAGAGGTACATACCAACTGCTCTTTACATATACATATCGCTCCCTAAATACAAAAGGGTCACAACTCAAAATGTACTTCTGCTCAAATATGAACGAGACGTTATCAATAAAACGGTCCGCGGATGACATATGACAAAAATACATTTTTTGTTTTTTGGTAGGACTGTTATAAGCTTACATGGCAAATTTCAGCGTGATATGTCACATAGTTTGTTTTCTGTGCTACTGTAAACAAGTCAAGCTTGAGTGTGGAAAATTTTGAGTCGTGCCCCTTTTGTATTTAGGGTGCGATATGTCTACTTAGTAGGTAAAAATATAATATATTTAGTAGGTATTGCACACATATTTACACTGCTTATGTATGTGTTAATGCTAGTACAGCAGCGGTGCAAATGGGCACGGTGAATATTATGCGGTAATGCAGCGTAGAAAGCCAGTTATGCAGGCAAGGAATGAAAGGAGTGCCAATGGACTACTTAATGCAAACTACATTTACACAAACTCTTCGAAGGGGATTAGCAATTCTAATTGAATGGAATTAGACGAGATAAAGAGAAATAATAATGCGGTCTATGGGTTGATGCTAATGTCAAAGCGGTTATTCGGACACTGCTATGAATTTTGTGTATGTACTTAACGGCATTGAAGGATACAGAGCTATGCAAATACAAATCGTCATATAAAAACTGGATTGAGTAGCAACTTGCATGCATTTATGCCTCTATGATAATGGGTTATAAGTTTGCATGTAGAAAAAAATGAGGTTTGCGCTTCAACTTAAACCACTTTTGCGCCCATTTTTGTACGTTAAGAGGAGGCTAAATGTAATGCAGTTAATAGGAAACGTACTAAGGCAGGGATAGGCTATTTTTAAACTAAGCGTATTAATTGTACATTTGAGTATTATAACTAATGTTTTCTGGCTGTACAAGTAACGGTTGGGTAGCTAAGCAAAGGTTCGTTGAGAGAACATCGCTTGAAAATGCTTAAAGTAGGAAACGCCAGCCACTCGTAAAGGTTTTTGTATCTGCAAAGCTAATTATTTATGCTATCTAACTTGGGCAATTGACATAGCAGCAAAGCTGATAAGCTTGAAGAAACCTGGGGCTACCAAACGCGTCTTATTTGCGGGCTATCAGGTGACGAAAAAGGCTCATGGTTGATAACGACTAACTCGAAATATGTTCAATAATTTTGAAAATCTCAGCGAAGGCAGAACTTCGTTCTATAGTTTGAGAAGAGAAAAACCGGACTAATGTGGAAAAGGAATGAGGAAAGTGTGTTACCTGAATATCCAGAATCGAGTGGAGCAAGTTCACCGCCTTCGCAAGTTGACAAGAAGCTATCAACTGTCCAACCGCTGTGGGACTAATTTGGATGCTTACGGAGTAGTCCAATTCACTAAAACCACTCGATCAACGACGTAACAACGGTTACGGAATTGAGGTTCTCTAAGCGAACAGACAGCTTTTCATATTAACGAGGTTCTACGATGTTGGTCATATGGTCGCCAGGTTCGGAGACCCTGCATGGGAAAAACGTAAATTTTTTGCCATTCGAGGGATGTACTCAAATTTCTGGTGAATAAAAAAAGGTAGAATTTAGGTACAATCTCGATAGAATGGCTGAATGGGTTTGCCAAAAACTCAGCTTTTGTATAAACTAAACAAAATAAAAAAAATCCAAAAATCTCCAAGAAAAAAGTGTTTTTTGGAAAAAAAATTAATATCGATTTGGTAGGTGGGCTGGCGAAAATCCTCCACTGAACCCTCCCCGAGGGGCCGGCTGGAAATAAGTACCACAGTTGTCCAATTTTATGAGGTACTTAGGTAAGTTAAGGTTACTATGGTTAGCGTTCGATACTCCTAAATAGTACAGCACTATTCAAAGTAGTTTTAAGGTGGTCGGGGGTGAAGGGCTGGATTGAGGTGTGATGCGACCCATGTCAAGAATCTGTCCTTCTCTTTACAGACCGACAGGAACAACCAGTTCCGCAGTACGAGCAACGGTCGCACCGGGCTCAAAGAAAAACACAAATATCGGCTTAATGAGTGGTGCCAAGCAAGTGACAGCCGGAGCGAAAGCCAAGCCAGTAACTTTACAAACAACAGTACTGGATACAGGTCCAAGCACAAGCAAAAGTGCACTAGCCCGACAGTCAACTGTGATTCAATCCCCAAAAACGGTCCCGACCGCAAGCACAGCTATTGCTAGCTCCGGTACCGAAGGATGACCGCTTGTGAGGGTGGTTGACCTAGCGAAAGCGAGCTACCAAGATCGCAGAAACGCTACAATGCTCCTAAGGAGGGTATACGAAACCCAGCTTAAAGAGAACGAACTCACACGGGAGTTGAAGGAAGCGATTGAAATCATTCCAGAAAGCAATCATTCCAGACTTCAACCCCGATTTCAAACTGCAAAGAGGCACAAAGCCATTGGCATGACGCCCAGAAAATCCTTTGCGCAGGTTTGCAAAAGACCTCATCATTATAGGAGTTCTGGATGAAAATCATCCCGAAGGAATGATCCCTAAGACTGGAAACGGGTCGAGGCCGAGCTAACGAAAATGGCACTGAAGATTATACTCAAGAACCCCAGCCCCCCGCCTACGTGCGAAGATTTAGGCTGGCACCAAGGCCAGACAAAAATAATAGTGTGTGACGATGAGAGATCTGTTCGACTGTACAAAGGGGCCATCTCAAAAGTCGGCGAAGTGCAACCAAATGCCAAGCTAGTGGTCGTGAACAGGAAAGATATTCCATCCAGGCCGCGAGCGAGGGTCTGGTTCCCTTCAATAGTCGAGATAGATAGGGAAAAAATTAATACGGTAAATACAAGTTGGCAAAACCTCTCAACATGCGAACTAAGCAGACAGACATGGCCGAAATGGAACAGCGGTCGATCGAAGATCTTGTTAAGATTTAACAGAGAAGCTATAAGAAAAATGATAGGGGTATTAACTGGCCATTGTTTAGGCAGCCACGCTAGAAGGTTATGACTCCCGTACTGCGATTTCTGTAGAAGCTTTTTAATACAGAATAAGAGAAAACAGTCAGACACCTTTTATGTGAGTGTGAAAGCCTAGCTATGAGAAGGCTGCGCACTCTTGATTCAGCATTTCTAACCGACGTAGCGGATATAGCCCATCTAAAACTAGCGAGGCTTTGCTCGTGTATTAAAGCAACCGGATGGTTTGAAAAGAAACCTATAGGGTAAGGATAAGTACAGTGGTATCACAATGGACCTATGAAAGGTCTAAGTGTGTCATTGCGACAGCCACCCCACCCACCTACCTTGGTAGAAAAATTATATTAACAGGCTGAAAATGTGTTAAACTTGAAATAGAAGACAATGTAGTACACGTTTTTTCTTTCAATTACATTCGTAAATTTAGAGAAGGTGTGCAATTGAAAAGTCGAGCCAACGATCTTCAAAGTAATTACGTGACGCTACTCCATTCACGAAAGCATTGTGAATTTGACTCTATAACGTTGGCTGCATGATCTCACATTTTCGGAAGTCTTTTAAATGAAAGAAAATTTTCTGCAAAATTCAATGCCTACTTCGTGCAGATTAAGTCCTTTATTTTCCAATACTTAATTTTTTGTTTGTTTGTTTTTCCGGATGAGGGATTTTCAAATGCCTAATGCATCATCAAAGGTGCCATCGCAGCAATGTTATACCCGGGGATTAAAAAACTCCCCCTCGTTTGGAGGATTTGAGTACAAGACTATACTAAAATTTATTGGAATAAAACAGCATTATCCGCATTTTTTTTTTTTTTTTGGTTGAAAAGATTAAAATTTTTGTGGATAATTTTTGAAATTTGTCAAAATTTTGTGAAATCCGAACAAAGTTTTAAAGTTTAATTGTAAGGTTTTTATTACACCATGAAATGAATTTTTATAAAATATTATAAAAAAAAATCACGAATATTGTAAAAGTATGAAGGGACTTAATTATGCAGGCATTGGTATAATAAAGGACATATGCAGTGACAATCACCACAATTCGTGCAGTTATATAATTTTGCGGCATTTCAAGTACTTAATTTTCGGTTATTTTGTAAACTTATTATAAAAATATACCTATTCATATGGCAAAACAAACCCAAATTTCCAATTGTTTTAAAAGATTTTTATGCATTTTTTTATACTCGTACCTCAGGCATAGCACTAAGTTCACGTTTCACACGAAATGGCTGTCAAAATCCATACAAATTGCATTGCCGTGAAATATCCATGAAATTTCGTATGTATCTCACGGCAAAGTAATACTCAGTTCACGTCGTGGAAGCACCGAACAACAAGCCAGCAATATTTTTTTACACCTATTTAAATTGGTGATGCCGTTTAAAATTGAGCGAAATACTGACATTCGGTTGAAACTGAGACACTGTGTGGAAATTTGAAATTTCAAATTTCACAAATCGTTGGAACAAATAAGTTTACTGAAATATAATAATTTTCAAAACTCAAATCAACTATTGCTTTCTATTGAGTATAGAGAGGCGCACTACCGCCATTGAAATTGAAAATTTTTAAAGGTCGAGCCAAGGAGCACCAGGAGATTTGGCGGCTCCTAAAACACTCAGGCTAAAAAGCCCATTGTATTTAAAGCTCTGGAAAGGGGGTGGATAGTCAAGGACGGAAGGAGAAAAGTATCAGAGAAAGAGATATGGAAGAATAGAGACAGAGATAGAGATAGTTAGTCCTGTGAGAAATTTCCAGATTCTTTGGCAAATCTCTAAATATCCTCGAATAATACTCATTCTCATGACACGGCACCCAAAACTCGTTGCCGTGCTCTAGCAAAGGCAGGTCACTCACAGAGAAAGCTATCAGTGCTGGTCGCCTACTCCAAGCATGACAGGCACACTAGGTCCTCGATGATTCCAATGGTGGTCATATGCTGACTCCATGGGTTGTGTCCTGTAATGATAAAATATCATCAACCGAATGTCTTTCCTTCTAAAGTTTAGTAGAAAGTTTGACAGTTTTCTGTTTGAACTTGTCACAAAACACTTTGCAGTTCTGCAGCGTTCCAGACCGGACCATCGCTCTTTATGCAGATTGCCTACATAATCGCTGATCCAATTCATGATCCCTGCAGAACTGATTCCGATTATTGGCTATGACCCCTGTGGAGGCACCGCTGATCCACGGTTGGCCAATTCGTAGATGATTTCGTTTTCTTGAACACCGGAGTGTCCCGGAACCCATATAAGTACAAGCCTGTTTCGTCTTGCCTCAGAATTAAGCGTCTTCTTACATTCTTGAACAATCTTTGAGGTTTGCTTCGCGTTCTCCAGGGCCAGGTTGCACTGACTGCCACTGAAAACTCCAATCTGTTTCCCGCTCCATCTCCTCTCGATTATCCATTCGGCTACTTTTAGGATGGCAAAAACTTCTGTTTGGAAAACAGTTGCCATTTCCCCCATAGCATAGTGATACTTATTACTATCGTTTGGGTACCATTCGGCTTCAGACCTTATTTCATTTTTCGATCCATCGGTAAAGAAAATATCCGTCAAACCTCCCTGCATGCATTCTGGATTGCACCATTCTTTACGCGATGGAAATCTGACATCAAATTTCCTTCCAAATGAAACTGTGGATATCAGGTCGTCTTTAGGTGCCAAAAACAGAGGATACTGCTCCGACAGCAACTTAAAGATTTCTGTGTGTCAGGAAGTTCCGTCGTCGTGCCAGAGACCATATTTATGAAGTCTACACATTGCTTCTACTGCTTCCTTTTGTATCTTAAGATCCAAGGGGAGCAAATCAAGCATAGCATTTCGGGCATCACCAGAGGTTGTACTCATGGCATCCGTCATGCATAAACATACACCTCTTTGTAGCCTGTATAGTTCCTGGATTGTGGACTTAACCTTGCTCCGTCGCCACCAGACCACAGAAGCGTAAGTGATGATTGGTCTGATAAGTGCCGTGTATATCCATAGGACCACAGCAGGTTTCAGACCTGTCCGGGTCGTTTCGGTAACGTAGAACCGACTGTCGTGGTTCTGTCTGGTTTGGCGAAAAATAACCAATGCGCGTTTCACTTTCAGTGAAAAATAACCAATGCGCGTTTCACTTTCAGTGAAACGTGTGTCTCCCATGTCAGCTTCTTATCCAAGATTACTCCTAGATATTTAACTTCTTTGGAAAGACCAAGTGTCACACCTTTCAATGTTGGAAGACTGATTCCATCCAATTTCCGTTTTCTCGTAAACAAGACTATGGTTGTTTTGCTCGAATTAACGGAAAGACCTTGTCTCACGCACCAGTCATCGATTTTATCCAGAATCCTCTGCACTTCCCCCACCTCTGCAAAACCACCTTAAGGATTTATCCGATGTTAGCGCACAGACATCGTCCGCATATGCTTGGACATGAAAATCGAGTTCCTGCATCTCCGCTAGTAAAGTCTACGACCAAGCACCACAGCAGCGGAGAAAGAACACCCCCTTGGGGACATCCTTGCTTGGCCCTGACTGTGATTTGTTCGTCACCGCTCCCACCAGCGGTTAACAGCCCCTCAGAGAGCATGGAATGTATCCATTTTACAATGGCTTGCCGTGTCGTTCGGCAGAAGAACATATCGAGCCGAAAATGGGATCATCAAAAGCCCCCTCAATGTCCACGAACACGCCCATTGTGTATTCGTCAGCTTCCAGCCCGGCTCCAATCTTGCTAACAAGATCGTGTAAGGCTGATTCACATGATTTTCCACTCTGGAAAGCGTGATGATTTCTACTAAGTGGACTTCTCGGCAATACCCCCACTCGAATATGTTTCTCCACCACTCGTTCTAGACTATTCAACCCGAACGAATGTAATCCCTTAAATTTGCTAAAAACTACGTTTGAACTGAGGGAAGAGGAGGCAAATCAGTAAAAATCAATTTAAATGTAAGAATTTGTTACTAATACTTTTAGCTTCAAAATTAACAAAAAATTACTTGCTGGCTCCAATAGAACCGGAGTCTCAATTTTTGTTTTTTGATGAGCCTTCAAGTCAAAAATAATAAACAACAAACCCTCCTAATCTTGGTTTGATATATTTTCGAATAAAAGAAAATAAAAATTCCTTGAATATGCTTATATGCTTCTTTCGATATATGTAGACCCCTCAAAAGCTTGCAGTCGAATCACAAATCTCTGCAATTTTCAAAACAATTCTCTGTATATCCCATACACATATAAATATGAAAAAATAAAAAAACAAAAAACAAATGAACTTAATTTAACTATTATATGATGTATACTTGCCAATGAGTTACAGGCCGTTTGCTTATCGCATGCGTTTGTGAATCTAAATTTATCATGCCGATTCAGCATAGAATTTGTGAAACTGTGGCGAGTCACGCAACGACGCGTCATCGATTCGTCAGTGTCAAAGATGGTGGCATTTACGCACGAATATGGACATATGTAAATGGATCTGCGTACATACATACATATATATTTGCACGCATATGTGTTGCGCTTATAACGTGGCTATCCTTTTTGGAATTGTGAATCCAGCACGTACGAGCATATTTTTGTGAGAATAAAAAAGGGTAAATAACAACCATTTGAAACAAAAAACAAAATTCACAAAATGAGATAAACAATGCAAATAGAATTGAATGAATGATGCCAATATATTCATTTAGGTTGTTTTGTTTTGCAGCAAAATCCTTTGTTTCTATGCTTCACTCTTCCTTGCCTTTGCCACTGAACTTCTTGCCAACTCCAACAAGCTTTTATATAAATCACACTTAATCTATAAATGATAAACGTTAGTAATATAGCGTTAGTAGCAAACATATTTTTATTTTCCGTAAAAGCATTAACTCATCATCGTTTATTGTACGCTTAAAAGGACAAACTAAATCCAAAACCAGTGAAAGTCACGCGACTGAAATTAGCCGACAGAGCAGAAACTTTTGCGGCCGCATACCGGGGTCTGGTATCGTTTGTTGGCCTCTTTGGGGCTTCTGCCTTAACCTTTTTACGTCTTTTCGCACGCCCTCTCTCTCTGTCTCGCTCTCTAACAGCCAGCGAACGCATGCTGTTAAAAGTATGAGGAATATTTCATAGGTTGTTCTTATTACGTATACGCCCTGTACGGCACTCAGCAGGAATGCTGCTTTTTATGTTCAATGAAGGAAACTTTTGAAAAATAAGTTCTGCTATTTAATCAATTAAAATTAAAGGTTAAATATCATATGGCACACGTGATACTTAGTGACAAAGTATAAACGCTCTTTTAAGCATATTTAAGCATCCCATTATGCCCTTTTTAAACTATTGCATATCAGCAAACCTTTTATAAAGAACATAACAAATCTTTTTGTACAAAAAATTGCTTCACATTAAGAAAAGCAAAGCACATCCTGCTACTTGGCATAGTCATTTCCTTTCATATATTTCATGCTTCATGCCTAAAATATCCGCAAAGCAACTGAATAGCATTTTTAAAGCTTTGGGAAAAATAGAAAAGTAAAAAATTTAGCAAAAGCAGGAAGTCGTTTAGCAAAGCGGCCAGTAAGCTTAGTGACTAAACGCTGTTTACCGAAAGGATGAACCCAATTATTGTGATTGGCGGTAAATCCGCCAAAAATTTGGTAGAGAAAAAGGAATAATAAATGAAATTATATTTTTCTTATTGTAATTTGTGAAAAATATTTCTACAACTCAATGAATTCCTGTATCCTTCTTTAAATGTTTTTAACACCTGTCAATTTGGAAACTTTATTAATTGGACGATGTGACCCACAAAATCTTTTGAATCTAATGAAAGCCTGCGTTGACAGGTTGCCGTTAGTGTTGAGCCTTGGAATCTGTAGTCTAGCGTCAGAAAAAATGTATCCTAATCTTCCTTGGCACAATTTACATATATAAAGATTTAGGTTTTCAGCCAACTTTAACTTTTAGAGCTTTGGTCCAAATTGTGGTTTCTCTCCGGACTTTTCCGTTTCTTCCGCGGAACCGTGACATAAGTTTCATGAGCTGAGACGACGTAAGTGAAGGTGAATTGAGGTGAATGGAGGTGAGTAAAGAAGAATATATAGGGAGGGCGAACGACGCAATATTTTTTATTTTTCGCTTATCATTTGTAAACTTCATTAGTATACATTTCATCAGGGAACGCTACACACTTGAGCAACGATTGCAAATCGTGCAAATTTTTTATGAAAATAATCGTTCTGTTCGGCCGCCGTAGCCGAATGGGTTGGTGCGTGATTACCATTCGGAATTCACAGAGAGGTCGTTGGTTCGAATCTCGGTGAAAGCAAAATTAATAAAAACATTTTTCTAATAGCGGCCGCCCCTCGGCAGGCAATGGCAAACCTCCGAGTGTATTTCTGCCATGAAAAAGCTCCTCATAAAAATATCTGCCGTTCGGAATCGGCTTGAAACTGTAGGTCCCTCCATTTGTGGAACAACATCAAGACGCACACCACAAATAGGAGGAGGAGCTCGGCCAAACACCTAACAGAAGTGTACGCGCCAATTATTTATTTTTTTTTTTTAATCGTTCTGTTGTTTTTATGAAAATATCGCTCTTTTCCAAAAAATCATCTTCAGTGATAAAGCTCACTTTTGGCTCAATGGCTTTGTCAACAAGCAAAATATGCAGAAAGAAATCCCCACGTGATTCATGAGGCACCGTTGCATCCCGAAAAAATTACTGTTTGGTGCGGTTTACATGCCGGCGGCGTAATTGGCCCATATTTTTTCGTTGACGAGAACGATCGCCACGTTACTGTGAATGGAAATCGATACCGCGACATGATAAACGATTATTTTTGGCCGCAATTGAATGGTATGGACTTAGACGACATGTGGTTTCAACAGGACGAGGCCACAGGCCACACAGCACACGCTACAATTGATTTGTTGAAGAGTAAGTTCGATGAGCGCATTATTTCCAGAAATGGACCGGTCGAATGGCCGCCGCGCTCGTGTGATTTGACGCCTCTATACTATTTTCTTTGGGGTTATGTGAAGTCATTGGTCTACAGTAATACGCCGGCGACGATTTGTGAGCTCAGAGCCAATACTGAACGCGAAAGTGCTGGAATTTCGGCCGATTTATGCAAAAGAGTGGTCGAAAATTGGGTTCAACGATTGGACTTCGTAAAACGTGTACGCGGTGGTCATGCAAAAGAAATCGAATTTCATACTTAAATGTATATGTTCAAACTCGATAATAAAAAAAAATTAGTTAAAAAAGTCAAACCATTTGTGTTTTATTAAAAAAAAAGTTGAAGCGCTCTTACTGAAAAACGCTTTAGGTGAGTTGCAGTGATTTTATGCAAGGATGATAGATACCACGTTTGCTAGTTAGGTGTGGTGAAAAAGAAATTTGTTTGGAGGGCAATTTTGGATTCTTTAGCTATTAATCCAGTTACTATAATGTCTGCAGTTGTTACATACAGTGTCGTGCAAAATAATAGCAGCTCGATATTTTGCCAAGCTTTTTATTTGTTCTTTAATTAAATTTCTTTTTTCATAGAAATATCGTTCATACTACAACCATACAACTCAAAATTATGGTTTAAGTTGGGTTGGGTATAAGTTTCCACCCTCGTAAAAGAGGTGTTGCTGCTGATACTATTTTTGTGTTCGCTATAGTAATATACTGGTGATTTGAAGGTTTCGATCGCAGTAGTTGACATTAGCTTGAAGCGTAAAGATTCTTTTTTATCTGATGTCAAAAATGTATACGTTCGTCCCGAAGAGCAGCACTTGCGGGAAGTCATGCTTCATTATGACCTTTTAAAGAAAATTGCAGCTGTCGTATACTGATCAATGTTTACGGTAATTGCGCTTCACCAAATAAAACTTAAAGACTGGTTTCGACGCTTCCAAAGTGGCAATTTCGACGTGAGTGATAAAGATCTAACGAGCGAAGAGGCACCGAAAAAATTCGAAGATACTCAACTACAACAATTATTGGATGAAGACGCATGGTGAACACTTGATGATATGTCTAAAGAGTTGGTAATCGCCCAGAAAGCAGGTAACTGGGTATTACATTAATTGAAGGAGAGGGATATCGAGAGACGTTTGGTCACGTGTGAGATGCTTCTTGAACGGCGGAAAAGAAAATAGTTTCTTCATCGCATATTAACTAGCAACGAAAAATGGATTCATTGTGACAACCCGAAGCGTCGGAAATGTTCGAGCCTGCCAGGTGAACCAGGTCCATCGACAGCGAAAAAAATAATCACTCTTCAAAGGTTATGTTGTGCATCTGGTGGCATCAGAAGGGCGCCATCTATTATGAATTTCTTAAGCCATCTGAAACCATCACTAGCGATCGTTACTCACTGCAGTTAATGCGTTGAATCGAGCTCTCAAAGACAAGCGGCCGGAATGGGACAGTAGCAAACTGATTTTCCTGCATGACAACGCCAAGTCACACGTTGCTAAATCGGTCCAGAAATATTTAGAGTGACGAAAATGGGAAATCTTGCCCCACCTGCCATATTCCCCAGATACTGCACCTTCGGATTATCATCTTTTCCGATCAATGCAGTAAGCCCTTATTGAGGAGCGGTTCACTTTTTACGAGAGCATTGAAAACTGGCTTAATAAATGGAACCAGTCAAGGGAACTCGAATTTTTCGTCAGAGGAATCCGTATGCTGCCTGAAAGAAGAAGGAAAGTTGTAGTTTCCAGTTGTTTAAACAATTCGTAACTTTACCTAAAAAAGAACAGAAACTTATTCCCATATCCAGTAAAAAAATCAAAAAATGTTCATCAAAATTTCAAATTATTTTGCTCTCATCTGTATACGCCTCAGAGTCGTGAAAGGGTTAAACATTCAACTCTTGTAATAAAAAAGTGCGTGTAGCGTAGTACACATAACAGAAGTGAAACTTTCAAGTCAGAAAAAGAAAGAGGGAGAGACCCGAGAGAGAATAAGAGAGAGAGAGAAGAAATATATATCTGAATAAATTCACAACAATTGCAGAGAATACAAATAGACAAAATTTACAAAAAACGGAGAAGGTGTATATAAACGCCGGATACAAACCGTGGCAACAACGCGCACTACTCCGAGCGTTTATCACGCGCACAAACGCAGCGATTCCAGAACCGCAGCAAAGGCAAAAATTACCGGAAGGCAACACCAATAAGTCCGACGCCGGAATGGATAGCTCTTAATAGTACGCACAAGCACTATCCAGGAAACGCAAATAGGTGCCAAAAAGAGGGCACCAAAAAAAAAACAAAACGCCAAAAAAATTGGGACCAAAAAACGCCCCAAGCAGTAGGCATCAAGGAAATATAACGCCAAAAACTAGGTACCAAAAATATGTTTCCTACAAGTTTGCACCAACAAACAAGCGTCAAAAAGTAGTCATTGTTACTCGCACTAGAAATTAGCAACCACAAGGAAAAACTCAGGAAAAATAGCCTAAAGTGTATCTAAGATATCTATAAGGTATAGCTCTTTCTCTCTCTCCTTTTCCTCTACGTTATATCTTCTTTCTCTCTCGCGGAACGAAAATGCCCAAAACGTTGCATGGCCTGGAAATTTTACTCTCCATTCGCGCTCGTCCATCGACGCCCAAGAAGTTTCAGTTGAAAAAACTTTTGACGACGCATATAGTTTACTACATTTGTTTTCCGACGTTTCTGTATAGCGGAAGTATGATTGGCTTACGATATCATTTGCAAACAACATTACAACATCTTCCGATAGGGTGACTAATTTTTTAATATATATTGGGTGTATGAGGACTATCGATATTGATAATTATCACTTGACAGCTGAGAATGGGCAATTGTTTTGACATTTTTTTGAAGTGAAAACTTCTTTAGAATCGTTGGGAGTGATTTGAGAAAAAGTGAAACGAAAAAAGCGACACTCTTTGCTACGAATATTACATATACACGTAGCGACGAACTAAATAACTTTTAGGCCAGCGCCGACAGCATGGCGCGATAGCCGAGCGGCTAGCAATGTGAGCTTCCGATCCAAAATCCTTGGTTCGAATCACAAGAAAAAAAATTTTTTTATACAGTTATTTTATTTTTACATATACACGTAGCGACGAACTAAATAACTTTTAGGCCAGCGCCGACAGCATGGCGCGATAGCCGAGCGGCTAGCAATGTGAGCTTCCGATCCAAAATCCTTGGTTCGAATCACAAGAACAAAATTTTTTTTATACAGTTATTTTATTTTTTTATTTTATGATATGTTTATGAGGAGCTTTTTTTCATGGCAGAAATACACTAGGTGTTTTGCCATTGCCTGCTGAGGGGTGAGCGCTATTAGAAAAATAGTTTTCCTTAATTTTGGTGTTTTCACCGAGATTCGAACTGACGTTCTCTCTGTGAATTCTGAATAGTAGTCACGCACCAACCCATTCGGCTACGGCGTTTGTTTAATTTTACTGATGCAAAAATGAGGAAAAGTATATGAATAAAGTTTGCTTACTGTTTACACATTTTCCAAAGGTGACGGAGAACCAAAAAAAAAAGTCGATTTTCAAACAAATACGAGTGCATATGAGTAATTGTGTTAGAGTTTCGGTCACGCCCCAGCAAAACCTGCGTGCATATGTGTTTGTAACATTCAAAAAAATGTAATTGTGTTAGCGTTTCGGTAACGCAGGTTTTGCTGGGGACGCTCACGCAACCGCGTGTGTATTTTTATATTCGTAAATATTTGCATTTTTAAATATTTACCGCAATTATGCAAAAAAATAATGCAGAAAAGTGTCGTGAATATCGACAGAAAAAAAAATCAATAAATAGCATCACGGAATTCATTCACGAAAATTTAATAAAGTATACACCAGAAGTATCGCGGATACTTAGAAAAGATTACAATAAAGTTCCAATGATTTTAAGTGACGATTTTAACGTAAATTTTGCATTGGACACAGCGGTTCCTTTAATTGACGTTCTCAATACAACATTCAATTTAAAAATGTGTAACAATCGCACTGAATCGACAACACGAGCAAAAACAACCATTGACGCGGTATTTCAAAGACATGTTGACAACATCGAAACCAAAGCATTTGTATCATATTTTAGCTATCATAAGCCACTCGTATCATTTGTTGAAATTGAAAACATTGAGGATGAATAATAATAAAATGAAGAAAATAAAATATGAACTTTATAGCAATATTATAATGAACCTATAATTATCCCGCTCCTAATGCTGCTTTCGTCTTATTCTCTCTCAGTTTGTTTTACGGAAGGTTTCACTTCTATCGCGTCTAACCGTTAGACTGGTGTTTTTTTCTCTAAGGTTTGGCAAGTCATCCTGAATCGTTTAAAGTGAGAACAATTCTTCGAAATTGTCAAAATTCACTTTCTTTACTTCTTTCGGAATAGTAGGTAGGTAGGTAAAATGGCAAGAGTGATAAAGGCACACTTCAAGTAGCACTTACGTGCCGTTTTGATACCATAATATGGCCCATCACCTGTGCAAAGAAAAATTATTGAGAAGAGAAAGCCTTCTACAATCATCCAGTGCTGTTGATGTAGTGGAGGAGAGAAAAGGGATTTGGCTGGAGAATTTCTTCAAGCCATCCCCAAAGGGGGCGCTGAGGAATCTCAAGCGCCTAGCCGCCAGAGCCGGACATTTGCAGAGAAAGTGTTCAACAGTCTCTTTTTCTGTAGCATTCCCACAGCTTTTGCAGTAGGATTTGTACGGAATTCCAAGTTTCTCCGCATGAGTACCGATCACCCAGTGACCAGTGAACACCGCAATGAGTTTGGAAATTGAATGGCGGGGGATTCCCATCACCTTAAGCGAAATATTGAATACAAAATGCGGCTAGATTTATTGGAAATAGTAGTCAGAAACAGGACTGTTCGAATGAATTATATAACTTGTAGCTGTGGCGGACATATGCAGCATATCACTTTAAAAAATAAATGCCATGGAATTATCTAAAATATCATAATAATAAAGTAATAAATATTTTGTATTAATATTTTAGTTCTCGAGCTCTTAAAAAACACAACAATTTTGCATATTTGGAAACTTTTGATTTTATATATTATATTACTTTGCAAATTAAAAAAATAATAATTACCTTCGATGCCAGTATTGAAGGATGAGTATACATTTTTTATCTTTCAATACCCCTCAAGGCCACCTCTGAATGAAGAAAAGATTTCTCCAGAAGTAAAATCTATGCTCCCCCTTACACTCGATTATGAGGAATTTGCAATACATCTGCTGTTGCTAGTGCTCCACTTGCTTTCCCCTCCGTTTACTCCTCATTTTTATTAGTTAGACGCACTTACGCGCTCAGCAATTTTCTCAGCTCATAATCAGTCGCACTCGTGAGCGCAGGAAGTACATAAAACTGAAAAGTTTTTTGTTTTTATTTTTACTGAGCGCAAAGTTTATTAAAATTGTTATTAATTCTGTTATACTAGAACTGGTGTAAATCATTTACCAGCTTTCAAATTTAAGGCATTCGCATGCGACTTCACGCAGACCTGCCTCCATTCCGTGCAGTGCAATAAATTCTTGATAATCATTTCGTTGGACTTGTGTTGATGGTAATTTTATTTCAAACACACCAACTAAAATCCCATTTTACTCGTAACTTCTGAGAGCTTTATTCTACGACATTCGATTGCGTTTGTGCTAGTGTTGGGTGACAATACCCGCGTTAATAGTGCGTCTTCGTATCCTTTGTGTGAGTATAAATCAGTTGGTTATGCTAATTTTACGAGTTTATCAAGTTTATTATTATATGCGCGAGTCCATATGAGAGTGTGTGTGTGTTTTTTATGTATGTTTGTATGTGCATTTATATGCCTGCCATTTGCCAGCAATGGGTGTGTCTCAATTAAATTTTATTACACTGTATATTGCTCATTAAATGCGAATAACGGGCGTGTATAGATATGCGCACACTTACATACATACATACACGCATTCAGGCACGCTTTTCATAAGCAACTAAAGCAAGTTTATTAAAATTTGGCTTCAGCAGTCGAAGTCTACTGTTTAATAAAGCAGCTTTCAAGCCTTTTTCGCTAAAAATTTATTGCCTTATAGTTAAGAAACGAAAATTTAAAGATTTAGTGGAAACGAAAGCACTGCTAAACATTAGATATGCATGCCTTCTCTTTTACTCGCTTTCACCTGCAACAGCGGCTTACTCCATCCGCCTGATTTGTTAACAAGTAATTGCTTTTCGTGGAATGGCCTACGGCACAGTGACTTACACCTGTGTTCAAAATAATAGGAGCGTGTCGAATTAGCAAAATTTGATTACTTTCTATTTACTTAATTATTTTTGCGTGTTTTTGTGAGGTCATAGCAGAAAATGCTCAACAACCAGTACAAAAAAATTAAAAAAAATCAAAAATAATTTCTATGAACTTCAAACTAGCACTAATTGGGCTATAAATGGGATATAAAACTGCATACCCAGAACTTTTCTAAAAATGTAGCATAAAATATTGGAAAATTTGAGGTAAATTGAAATTCGTTAAATTTTTATGAATTTTGTAGAAATTTCGGTGGATTGGTACATTTAAAATGGATTTTCAGAGGTATTCAATTTATACAGCTTCCTCTAAGGCTTTAGCTCGCAATTTTTTAAGTGGTTCAGTTCCTATCTTAAGGGGTTAAGAGTAGTCAGAGGCCTGAAAAAATGATGACTTTCAATAATTTTTGTTTGCTACTCAATTGCTTTATTTCACAAAACTAAAAACAAAGCTTTAATATTTCATATTTCACATTGAAAAAAATAATAATTGTAAAAGTTATCGCTGTTTGTGTGAAGCCCGTTTCTCCAGTAGTCCCTTGCGGTAATCATCACAAGTCCTTGGAGATGTATCTAAAATCAATCGAACAAGAGAAATTCGTTTCATTAATAGATAATTTTGTGCTTGATCGAAGCTTTTTTTCCTTATTTTTTTCAAAATTAACAATATGGCGGCCGCAGGAAATATTTTTCAGATTTTCGAGAAATAAGCCGAGAATTAATTGTTTAAAAAAAATCGAAATTTTGAAAAAAAACTCTTTCGATCAGGCAAAAGATTATCAGGCACGAGTTTTTTATATGTTTCAAAAGCAGTATAAATTTATTGAAATCTGACAAGCGGTTTTTAAGTTACAGTGATCCCCAGTTCAAAAAACATAGTTTTGAGAAAAACGCATTTAAAGTTGTGCTATTTATTTTTGCGATTTGCTACTTACTCTCGAACGCTCCGGAGCGCCCGAGCGCCCTTTGTTAATTGTTGAATAACTCGAAAGTATTTGTCGAATTCACTTCAAATTTTGACACAATATTTTAAAGGTATTGTACTTTAAGAATATGCACAAAAATTTTAATTATTTTGTAAATTCTGAGTACCTCTTACCCCTTAATATAAGACACTGTGTTGCTCGGCTCGATCATGCATCGTCTTATTCTTTTGTTGCTTCGACTGGTGTCCTACAAGGTAGTGTGCTAAGCCCATTACTATTTGCCCTCTTCATTAACGATATTTCTTCCTGTTTTTCAAAGTGTAATCTTCTGTTATACGTGGAGGACCTGCGTATCTGAATCGTTCACAATGTTAGCCTTTATTCGTCGAAATAGTTCTTCGTTTTCTGATCCCAATATTCTCAAACTTTGGTACTCGCCCTTACATCGGTCTGGGCGCGCTTTGCTTTGCGTTCGATCAAATTCGTTGAAACCATTCCGTCCTATCTCATATCCTTAGAGTCTAGTCGTGTTGTGTTGTCGATGTCTTTTGTCTTTGATATTTGTTTCTTATTCATTTTAATGTTCCCTCCCGCATTTTCCGTTTTAGTGAATTGCTTTTTGTGGGCATTGCTAAATCTGTTTGTGGAATGAATGTTTCTTTTAGATGGACGCTGACCCAATTCAATGCTTATTCTCCTTCTTTAAACTTTGGTTTTTCTTACTCTAAGTTTACTTTTAACAAGTTACTTATAAGGCTCTTGTCCTGAGGTCTTTGTTTTTATCTATCTATTTTATAGTCCGTAAGCATTCTGTTTCTTGGTTAATAATAAAAAAATAAAAAAAATGCCAGGAGACACCAGGGACTACATATTTTTCCCCATTTCATTGCAGTGTGTTATGCATTTGTTGCCAATTTTTGAACGAAATGTTGAGATTATTTAAAATTTTACATATACATATTTAGCTGGTATATTAGACCAGCCGCATTTTCAAAATCTGGTGCTAGATTCATAGTAGACGATCATGAAACTCACTAAAAACAAAGTTGCAATACATTTTTTTACTTCTCCTTCATCCTGATTTTATTTACGATTTTCAAATCAATTGAATCTTAATATATTACAATTTTAAGGCCTTCATAATTTAAAACCCCTTTCGATAGCACGAAAAGTAGGCCAACTATAGTAATGCAAAAATTATTTGAATGAGCGTTTGGCACAAAATTTTAAGAGAGTTCGTTACTGGTGTACGCTAACGATTGCGATATCATTTCCTTAGGTTCCAAGCGATGAAAGCATTGAACTTTTTTCAATTATTTCGGACTGTGATATACTGGAAAGAATTGTAAAAGCAACTAAAGTGATTCCTTATGTGGTCAAGGTGCTCTGATGCTGGTTGACCAATACAAAATAATAATGAAAGCAGTAAATTGTTAATTAAAATAATAAATGGATTCTAATATAATCGATTTAAAACTCACTTTTTATGCTTCAAAGTGCATTTTAAACAAAAATAATATATCGATAACATAAGTAATTAATCGACAACTAAAATATTAAGCCAAAGCCCCAAAATATATCGATAACAATAAAAAACTTCGATAACAGATATAATATATCGATAACATAAATCAAATATGGGTAAAAAATTAAAATAATTAATGAAATGAAAATAATAAATCAAAAATTATAGAAATTAAGAAAAATAAGGTATCGATTATGAAATATTAAATCGAAAACAAGAATGTTAAATCGATAATAAATACAATACATCGATCACGAAAAAAGCAAATTGGTAAAAGCATTCGTGAACCGATTAAATAGATAATCGATTTAAAACCAGATTTTTATGCATCAAAGTGCGCCTACAACAAACATAATATATCGATTACAAAAATAGTGCATCGATAACAAAAATAATTATCCGATAACTAACATGTGAGGTGCAAAAACATGTATAGATAACAAAAAGAATATATCGATAACAAAAAAAATTCGATAACAAAAATAGTTGGGTAAAAACAGATGAATAACAAAAAAAGAAGTTAATGAAATGATAATAATAAATCCAATATAATAGAAATTAACAAAAATAATGTATCGCTAACAAGCATAATCGATTGGAAAATAATAAATCGAAAGTAAAAGTGTTAAATCGATAATAAATACAATAAATCGATCACGAAAAAAGCAAATTAGTAAAAACATTCATAAACCGATGAAATAGAAAATCGATGTAAAACCAGATTTTTATTCATCAAAGTGCGCATACAACAAACATAATATATCGATAACAAAAGTTATGTTTCGGTAACAAGAACAGATAGTCGATGAAGAAAATAATAATTCGAAAATAAAAATGATACATTAATAATTAATATAATAAATCTACATTGAGAAAAGTGTAATGATAATAAAAATAAATCGATAGAAATAGGTAATCTATTGAAACTAATTTGTTATGCATTAAAGTGCGCTTCACAAAAATTATATAGCCAAAACAAAAGTAATATATTGATAATAAAAATAAATAATCGATAAATAAAATAATCAACCGATAATGAAAAAAATAAATTAATAATAAAAATTACATATCGATTAAAATAAACTTATTTTTCATACATCAAAGTGCGCACTCTGCTTAAAATCCAGCGGAAGATTAATCGGAGTGCACCATGACAAGTTCCCTTATGAGAAACTTCATCTTGGAGAAGAAGAAAAATTTGCAGTGGTCGATAACGAGTCTTTGGGTGAATATGGAATCGTTTGAATGTATTGATTTGTCTTGCAAAAACTCTTGAACAATGAATGAGAAATTGGTGGCACAATGTCATGTTGCAAGATCCAGCAGATATCGAACAAATTATCAATATTCGAGTTGAGAAAACTATTGATTGATTGATTGAACTCTGTGAAATAAAAGTTTGCTAGGAGTACTAACGAATTTTAGAGCTACCAGGTTTATTTATGCTAATTTCACGTTTGTGACTACGTTCGGTAGTGACTGCCTTTTCGTAATTAGGATTTAGCAAGTGCTGAAGTTAATCGCCACTGCAGCATTGCTTGTGGATTGCAAAAAACATGCCAGTGGCCCATCGCCTCTTCCACATTATAGTTTGTCTCTCCTGTGAAAGTCCAATTGGGTTTTTTTTCATACGAAAAATAGGAAATTAATGAAGGCTAAGAATAAAAAAATATAACTTCTCAAGCAATGAAAAGAAGTGTGCAGCAACCACTGCGAAGTTGAGAGGTGAACAAAAATTAAAAAAAAAATGCCGTGTTTTTTGCCACATTACTCTTTGCACAGTCTGCAGATCTTTTGTGATCAGTGAAGCAGTAAAATTATAATTTTGCGGACCACGAGAATGTGGTTCAAAGCAAAATATTTTGTTTTTGTTATTAAAATTGTAATTATTTTTTTTCAGAGAGCTCTAACAGAGAACGGATAAATTATACTTTTTATGGAGTGAGTAGACATAAAGCGAATCAAAATTTGCGAATTAATTTGTTTTTTTATTTCGACACACTTTTCATAAACCAGCGCACTGTGCCACTTTGCGTCATAGTTGACGTTAGCTTCAACATAAACATTGACGTGTTGGGTAGGCGTTAATGGTGTGAAGCAATTACTTTGCTTTATTATATTAAACTCCTTTCGAAAATTATTAAATCGTTCCACTTGAGCAGGTTGCAGTCGACCAAATGACTGTGCAATCGTCCGTCTAAGCGAATGCGGGTAGATTAAAGCATGAAATACTATGTACTCGTATGTCTGTACATTTGTGAGCACCTTGAGGTTGCATTTAATTGTTATAATTGTGTTGCATTGCTTGCGGGCCCAACACCGTCAACACGGCTAACTGCTGACTGCTGACTGCAGCAAAGGTGATTACTTTTGGCTTGATGGTCAATGCTGATAAAATAACTGCTACATAACTTGTTGTTGTTGTTGCTGTTATTGTTATTGTTGGTGGTATTGTTTTCAATGCTGCCATAGTTGTTGCTTCAGTTACTCAGTTGGAAAAGTTAAACGATTCTCGGGGTCATTTTAATGTCAGCTACAAAGCGACGATAGAAATTGCAGCAGAGAAATTGTTTTAGTCTTTGGTCTAAGTGTGAGTCTATGGGAGTGTATAAAATGGCTTGAGAATGTGCACCTTTCACTTTTTAACATCGTAAAGGACATCTGTAAGATGGTAGGGAAATTTTTGCATACCAACTTTTACGGTATAAATTAACTTTTTAGTATTTAAGCAGCCAAAAATCATATACAAAATTAGATATAAGTCATGGAATATTTATTTTTTAGAAATTTTTCGCGTGAATGAAAAGTCATTCCGTATTCGGATGAAAAATTAAATCTTAAATCCTACTCTTTTTCTTTGCTTCACATTGGTGTATATGCACCATTTCTCATCTCCCTTGACGATTCGGTACAAAAAACGTTGCTTATGACCTCATGTTGCTCCATGGCGGGCAAGTTGCTGAAAAGCCATTTGAAAGAGACTTTCTTTGTTTGTTTTTCGTTGAGCTCGAGAGGCTGCCACGTTTCCAATTTTTCGGTAAATCCCATCGAATGAGGGTATGAAGATGATTGAGAATCATTTTATGATCGCAGTTCATTTTTTTCGCCAATTCACGACTAGTTTGACGACCGTTCAAAAGTGAATTGAGACGTTCTTCATCGACTGTCATCGGTGTCAAAGTCGCAATTTTTGAATGTTGCAAACCATTTTCATACTGTAGACTCCCCTGTGGCACCTTCTTTAGGCACCTCGCTAATGTACTGGGCTGCTTCGACAGCTTTTTGAGCTCGATGAAAAGCAAGGAAGGGCAGGTGTCGAAAGTGGTGTTTTTTGCCTCCTGGCTATTCAATTTCTAAGAATCAAAAGTAATAAAAAATTAAATAACTCAAAAATACCATTAACATATTTTGTAGAGCAGAAAGAGTTCTATCGAATGAATACCTACCCTTTGCCCACAAGCAAACAAATCTTTGTAAATATATAAAACCGTTATAAACTTATTCCCAAACCCAATAGATAATATTGGGTAGTACTTTTTCAATATGGCAAAGCAGCAGCTAATTTCAAATTCAAAATTACAGATTTTTTCAAATCTAACTAAATGTGAATACACTAAAGCCTTTTCTGATCTCTGTACGCTTGAAATTTATAGCACAAATATATTTGTTTGCTTCTTTATTTCTTTAAAATGTTATTAGTTAATATAGAGGCCTAGAGACCTGCTCTAGAGGTTTATATGTTTTATGTAAATGAAGATAAATTTAAGATGTTTTCAGGATTTTTTTTTACAATAAAAAAAAAATCGAAAACGATATTGAAATCTTTTAGTATTTTTATTTAACGTCCTTTACATCCAAAAACTCGAAAAAAAAATTGCATAAATTAAAATGAAATAAGAAAAAAAAAACCGAAAAAAACTTGCAAAAAATTAAAAATTAATAAAAAATTCGAAAAAGTTGCAAAACATAGAAAAATAAAACAAAAAACAAATTCGGAAAAAATTGCAAAAAATTAAAAAGAAATAAACAAAAAATTGAAAAATAAATTTATAGAAAGTATAAAAAAAATTCGGGGAAAAAGTAAACTAATAAAAATGTTTAAACAAATTTGGCAAAAAATTTTGAAAAAAAAATTTAAAAAAAAATATTTTTTGAAAAAGGAAACGCGAAAAAAAATTTGCAAAAAATTAAAAAGAAATAAAAAAAAATCGAAAAAATTCAAAAAAAATAATAAAAATTTGAAAAAAAAAAAATTCGGAGAAAAGTTTCGAAATAAACTGGAAAACAATTTTTAATTTCGATATTTATTCAGTGTTAAGGAGTCCCGGTGGTCTAAAGTTGGAAAATGTAGGGTATTTTCAGTAATTTTTTTGCAGTAAAAATATGAAAAACGATATTGAAATTTTTTAGGCTTTTTATTTAACTTCTTTTCCATATCAAAATGAAAAAAAATTCGAAACAAATTTTGATGTAAATTTTTCTGAAAACTCGTTTGAATACCACCAGAAGTAAACAGAAAACAAGTTAAGAAAAAATTAAAAAAATTTAAATAAAAAAAATGTTTAAACAAATTTTGCAAAAAATTTTGAAAGACGAAATTAAAAAAAACAACAACAAAATTCGAAAAAATTAAAAAGAAATTCTAAGAAAAGTTTCGAAAAAAATTGGAAAAAAATTTTCTAATTTCGAAATTTATTCAGTGTTGGGTCTAGAATTCGAAAATTTAGGGTATTTTCAGAAATTTTTTTTTGCGGTAAAAAAAATAATATATTTAAATTTTTTACACTTTTTAACTTCTTACATACAAAAGTGAAAAAAAACATTTTTTCAATCTTAATAATTTAAAAAATGGCGCTGAAGTTGACGCGACAGAAAAATCGGAATTGAACGGTTTTGTCCATTTTGGCTCTTCTATTTATCTGAAACACAAAAAGAGAAAAAAATTATTAATCAGTATGACTGTAGCTATGTTTCGCTACTAGCATAAAAAAAAAGTAATTTGACAAAATGACGTGGTTTTGAATTTGACACTCTAAAAATTTAGTTTTTTAATCAAAAAAGTACGAAAAAATTTAAGTAATAATATGATTCTAGTACGGGCGATTGCCATTAATGTTGTGAACAACATATTGAAATTTCAGGCGATTCGGTTGAATAGTTTTTTTTTTTTTCTGTGACAACACCGGACCTAAAAAAAGTCGTTTCGATAAAAATTAGTTTAAAATTTGAGGTACAGGAGCGCGCGAACTGCTCTCTACCTAGTTAATGGGCTGTAGAAGCTGTAATATTGGAAGATTCCGCATGAAAATTTCACAATATATTCTTAGGACTCTATACTTTTGAAATATCGCTTTGCTTTTGAAAAGCATATGCTTCAGTTTAAATAAATTAAATATTATCCTTTGTGTTTAGAATAAAGTTTTGCATTCAATAAAAATATTCGTTCATTTTATTAAATAATAATTTAGTAGGGATAATCTATTAGATGCAGTGCATATATACGTGGAATACTGTATATATTTTATACAGCCTTTGTAGTTATTGAGAAATATCAGCATAAGATGCTAATTTTTTATTGCATTTTATCTCCAAGTTTATCATGCGATCATGAGCTAGAATTAGCTTTATCCTGGGGTTATTATTTTTTATTATGAATAAAAACTAGAATTTTCACTTGAATTCCATATTCAAGTTAGCTGCTCCTTTCAGCAATTCTCTCAGCAGCAGTTTCCCTCCAAAAATGAGAAATTTTTAGCAGTGTTCAGATGGTCTGTCAGTCATACTTTCATACCTACAGATGAATTGAACTTAAGCGACTCAATTCGTCCTTCCTATATTTATGAGTGCATTTGTATGTAATTTCCGTTTATTTATAACTATTTTTTTTATTACAAACTATTTTTGTGAGGTGCTAAATTTGGAACATATCGAATATGCGATTGATATTCATAGAGGGTTTACAAATTGCACATAAAAAAAGCAAAACACAAAAAAAATCTTTGATGGCCCAGTAATAGAGTCGAATTTGCACGGCACGTGAGCACTAATATCATCTGCTCGCTACACACACACATATACACATATACAAATATTTGCTTTTTCTTTCATATTCAGACACACGTGCCGCCATTTATTTATTTACTCTGCCCCAATTTGGATCATGCCGACGAAAATATGAAGCAGAATAGTAAATAGGCAATTTTAGCTTGTGTTGGTGGGACATTTATGCATGCATACATATGTATAGATATATACATACATAGTTGTTGATATGGGTTGCATCACCTACCGCCCAAAATATTAAAAAGTTCTGCAAATCACTTTATGGGTAAAAAATCAGAATACCGATTTGCAGGGGAATAAATTTGAAGTAATCGAATACCTACAAACGCCGAACTTGGCATAGGAATATTTCTCTACATATTTTCATTGGTAATTTTGTTCAGAGTGATGAGATTTTTTAACGATAATTTTTAATATTATTACCAGAATAATTTTGAGATTACTTTATAATACGAATTTGGAATTGCAAAAGTGATTTGATTGGGGTAGAGAAAAGTTTAGTGATGGTGAGTGGTCAGTGCGTCCACAGACTGGATTATTTCCAAAAAACTTCGAAGTAGCGGCTTCAACAAAAATCATAAGAAATTGTTCATGGAAATCAGTCAAATGGCGTTGAGGATCCCAAAGGCAACTTTGCTTGGCATATTGAGCGATTCTTAGCTCATTTCAAGAATTGTGTCATACAAGTTGATAGACGACGAAAATTTGTTAATGTAGCATCTCAGCGATAAAAGGTTGTTAGTGAATTTCTGATGGAAATGAAAAAAATTTAACGGTGAGTAGTTTCAATCTCAACTCATCTGTTGCGCAATGCTTAAACCTACCTGCTTTATCCGCAGATGTTGCACGAAAGTGAAAGCCAAGATGAATAAGTCTTAGATTCCCATGGAGTAGGTCAGTTCAGGAGAAGTTGCTAAAATGATTCCAGCGCATCCCCCAATTAACGGCTGTCAAAACAAGTACAAGTAATGCGAAGTCTCACCGTATGGATACCTAAGGGATAATAACCGAAAAGAACATCACCAAAATTAGAGAGTTGCGTTTATGTGAACCGTAGAAGCTCCCTTGAGCGCCTCCGATACTCCCGTGGCCACAAGGGTCTCGGGGTATTGCAATTTGGCGTACATGTCGAGCGTTCGCTGAGATGCCAAACTTTTTAGAAGCAGACCACGTAATCAAGGGAACCTCAATCCCATCATTTCACAGCAAAACTATCTCATTGGTCTACCGATCTACCTAGCTCGTCCACTCATTTCCTTCCTTAAATGTCATTATAACCAGATACCCAAATGAGTCTAATTTAAAAGTATTCGAAAGCAGTCTAAGTAGGAGTTAGACCATCCCTGGCTAGTTTCGAGCGCACCATTATCAGTCTCAGATTCCTAGTTATCTCTCGGTTGCTGGTGTGAACACTTACTTCACTAACAGTAACTGCAAACGTCAACGACCAATCAATTGTTTCTTTGAATGCGGCTACCTCCGCTTGAAACACACTGTATAAGTAGGGGTGCGGTAGTCTGGACTTGAGTACTAATATTCTTCTACCAACTACTACGTCATACTTCGCACCAACTGTGAACATATTCAGCAGTTACTGTATCCAAATGTTGCACAGCACCCACCTATCCCTTGAGGGGATATGAATGTAGAATGCCCTGAATGGACCAATAGTAGGTGTGCCTCGAACATTCAGAATGGAGATGAACTCCAACTTTCTGAAAGTACTGGAATGCCCGTAGCTTCAGTCAGGCTGGTAGCCCGAGCCTATTAGTTTCCATAGTTTCATGTAGAAAGATATTGATGGGCTAGCTGGTTGATTAAAGTGGTGATTCATTCAGAATTCAATTAGCGTTTTCGCACCTTTTTGTTACCACGTCGTCGTTCCAACTTATTTAATTCTTGACGTTTAACCTAGACAGTTATCCGAGACTCTCGGACAGTGGTTTGCCAAGGGTTGGCATTCTCTCCTTCCATGAGGCAGTGTATTCACAGAGGAAATGGAAGACCGTTTTCTTTTTCTCTGGTTGCTTGCAACTGTGGCAGTGTGTGTTGTAAGGATGGGCATCCCTTTGGCTACCTGTTTGCCGATAAACCAGAAACCAGTTGTCACCGTCATTAGTCTGCAGGCATCCCTTCGTTTCATATTTGTGAACGTTTGTTTGTCATTGTAGGTGGGTCACAATGTTCTGCTTATTTTGTATTTTGTGTGGTCTCACCATCTACAAGTTTGCCCTCTTTATTTTTCCGCCTGGAAGGCACTGAAAGTATCAGGAAGACGTACAGATTTTCAGTTCTAAGTCTATGAGAATACTTATATTTACCAGCTCCAACACCGCAATCCATTTTTGGACCATCTATCGAAGTTTTTTAGTGAAAATTCCTTACTCCAAGCCTAATGAGATGGAAAGAGAATTTCAAAATTCTTATTGAATGTCACCGTTAAGGCCATATAACCAGTCCTTTCCGAGGTGCCGCAATAATAGATTGGCATGACCATACGTTTTGTTCCTCCAGCGATCCGCTTCGTTAATCCTAAATGCACTCATCGCCATCTTCTTAATATGGAGATCTATCGGAATAAAATGTGCCTTGAGAGCCTGCTTATAACATGATCTAGATGGATGAACCGTAATTGTACGAGCTGACATTCGTATTCTGGTAATTACTTTGATATTGTAATCTCTTTCAGGAGCTTTCCACCAAACTGCCGATCCGTATGATAGAGTTGGTCGTATAACCGCCTTATACAGCCATAAATTATACTTAGGTTGAATAACCCAAGCATACGTTTGCAGGCATGCAGAGCTTTCTTGCTTTCCTTATCCGTTCTTCAAACTTCAGTCCAAGATGATTCCTAAGTACGTTGCGTTGGATGAAATTGGGTGAATTTGTTGATTAATTAGGGGTAGGGTAAAATTTAGCACCTTATTTGTAATGGTAAAAACATGAGTTCTGTTTTACATGGGTTCGAACTTAAGTCACAGGCTTTAGCGCTCAAGCTATAGCGCCCTTTCGATGATCCCACTGATCGTGTTAGAATAAAGTTCTGATGCTATTACCACCAGATCATCATCATCCGCCATCGGTTTTACCCAACCTCTATTAAGTTTGGTCTAAATTTCACTTATCGCCACAAGAAGTGGAAAGTTATTCCAGAATAAAACACCAAAAAGCGATACTTATTTCTTTGATCGCAACTGCGATATTTTTAGAATGGTGTAAGTGGCCATGTGGTAGTCTAGCCTCGGTTGTATAGCGTAAATGCGCTAGCCTACCATCCCAGAGGTTGTGGGTTCGAATCCTACGTGAAGCATGGTTCATGTACTTCTCCAAACTTACCTACTTTCCTAGTAAGAACACAAAAACAAAAAATTCCTTTCCTCAAACCCAAAAAGTTATCCTTTTCCCCCTCACTCCCGCACAATAGACTGCGCATTATTTGCACTGTGGCTGCCAAAATAAACAAAAACACTCAGTTACACATTGCATCAGTGACGCCAGCAAGCGGAGGCGGGCAATCGCGGTAATAGTGCAGACACACTAAAATTTAGCGAAGTCCTCAACCATCTGTGCGATCCCTCTAACAGAAAAACGTAAAACATATATGGCGCTCCAACCAGTAAGAAGGCGTTGTTCCTAAGCAACGACAGGTGGGCATTCTCACTATTTAGGACTGGTAGGGACAGACCAATCACCCACCCTGTCAGAAATCAAAATATATTAACGAAACCAACACAAGACTGAGTCTTGTTGAGGCTCTATACTCCCGAGAGGAGGGAATAAGAAAAAAAGTGCCCATTTACACAGGGAGACATTTGGAAGGGAAACATTTTGTTTGTGGGAGAAGAACGGACGCGGAAGAGAGAAGGGCTTTTGTCTCCCGTATTGGTGACATGCTTTGCGCTTTTTATTCGTATTTCCAATTTTAAAGCAATTTTTGACAGTTGCTTCAAACGTTTTCTTCTTTTGTAGGAAAAAGTTCTGAGTTCTGTGGTGGTTTCAACCGATGGTGGTTTTCAATCAAACGGAAGAAATCAATGAGACAAATATCAGAACGCTGCCTGAAAAATGTAGGATTATTTTTGCTAGTAAAATAGGTATAATATTTGTTTGAATTCTCATTGTTTCCCCTTTTCCAGATACTCAAGTTAATCTTAAGTTAATTACTTATAAATAGTGGTTAAGTTTTAAGGGCCGGTATTGATGTTGAATAAAATACATTTTTTTTTAAAATTATTGTCATTTCTCTTTACTGGCATAATACTGGTATAGCTCAATTACGTATAGAATAAAATATTGAGCAAATAGCCGCTGCGCCCTCGGCGGCACACCTCCATCCGATGGTCCGAATTTTCAATGACGCTGAGGCATAATTGAGGTTCTATGCCGTTAATGTGTCGAATTATCTCATTCTTTAGCTCTTAAATTGTTGCTGGCTTATCGACGTACACTTTTTCTTTCAAATAACCTCAAACAAAGAAGTTCAACGATGTCAAATCACATGATCTTGGCGCCCAATTGGCATCACCGTAAAAGAGCTGTGTGACAAGTGGCACCGTCCTGTTGAAATCACATACCGTCCACATCCATATCCTCCAATTCGGGCCATAAAAAGTTCGTTATCATCTCACGATAGCGAACACTATTCACAGTAACTGCCTGACCGGCCTCATTTTGGAAAAAATACGGCCCAATGATGCCGCCGGCCCATAAACCGCACCAAACAGTCACTCTTTGTGGGTGCATTGGTTTGGATTATCA
Organism: Anastrepha ludens; assembly: GCF_028408465.1. NCBI lineage: Eukaryota > Metazoa > Arthropoda > Insecta > Diptera > Tephritidae > Anastrepha > Anastrepha ludens. The sequence goes on along the minus strand of NC_071499.1, from coordinate 42,136,428 downwards.
TTCCCCCAAATGCGGCAATTCTGCTTATTGACGAATCCACTGAGGTGAAAATGTTCCTCATCACTGAAGATGATTTTCTTCGAAAATCGGTCATTCACTGTTGCCATTTTCTGCCACCATTCTGACGCTTTGCTCGATTGCGTATCTTTCCATGGTTCAAATTGAATTGGTCTGAGATTGAAAAGTATGAAATGAAATGCAGAAAAGAACTTGACGTTTAGGTGTGGTTGACATTCAACATCGGCCCTTGAAATTTAACCACCCTTTATATGAAATATTTTTAATTAAATTTTTTTTTACTCAGGTACAAAAATTTATATAATATATGTTAATAAAAAAACAACAAATTATTTTTTATGTTGACGAACGTTCTTCGCTTTACATGTTAGCGGATTGTAGAATATATCCGAACCAGAAGATGCTAAAGTAGTAAACGTCAAAATGTTGCTGAAGCCAATTTTGCCCCTGTAACCACGAATGAAATATGAAAAGAGAATTTCCAGTGTCTCCCTTCCAGATGTCTCCGTGTGTAAATCGGCACAAAGATGTGTTCGATGTATGAGTGTAGTAGGAAAGGCATTGACAGTCAATACTGCCCAACTTATATATATTTGCACTTGTATGAAAAAGCAGATGCTGATGGTTGTTGTGCAATATTAAAATTTTTGTCACGTTTACTTTTCCTTTCACAGCAAAAGTAACAGTGTTTCATAGCAACTAGCACAGCCTAAGAAACATGCCATATACACACACAAACACATGCATGCGTCCGTGTGGGCTGAATGACATCTATTTGACAGGCAATTTGATCAAACTATTAGGACACATTCCCGTGAAACTGGCGCATTGATACGAGTAATAGCTGCGGACCATAGTCGACTAGCGTTCAAATAATATAATATCAGAGGCGTCTGACGACGGCATACGGTACATCATCAAGAGATGAGACATGTATATGTGAATGTACGCACTATCTGCATAACTACTACTATTAGCTTGTTTTGTAGGAGGACTCCAATAGGCGAGTATGCGTGCGCTTGAATTATAAGGCAGAAGCGAGTGAAGGCAATGTAGGACAAGACAAGACAAGACAAGACAGGAATATTGCCGCTAGAAGCCACGAGCTGATATGCAATAATTGCTATTGACACATTGAATGGCAAACATAAGGCGGCATGATGCCAATGCTGGGGGCAAATAGTGGCTAGATTTAATGAATGATTACAGTTAATGGCTTTTAAAGAGCATGCATCTGCAGTGCACTTATGTGAGTAAATTTGGGATTCAATAAAATCTAAGGTTGAGTTTAAATTCTGAAGAAGCTGTCAAGAATTTCTATTTGTGTTAATGGAAGTTCGCGCCTCCATTAGATACAATTACTACATCGTTAATCGCTCCACTACTGCCACTAAACGCTACATACATCCACTATCATAACAATAGATACGGGATATTTTGGCCAGTTTTCACTAACTTCGTTTTGTTTCTTTAACTTTTACTACTTTTTTATAAAAGTACGGTCCTTTGTGCAACAACTGCCATATAAGCCAGAGTTTAAAGCTTTATATCAGAATTATAAAAACTCGAAAAGTTTTCATCAAAATGCCACACTTTTTAATCAGAATTTCTAAAAAAATGTATGTACGCTATTCTATGACCCATTTACTTTTGGAGTTTAGTAGTGTGAGAATTTTGTGTATTTTCTACGTATAAATTTTTTTTTTTTTTTTTTTATTACAAACATTTTACTATATATAGGTATACAATGTTTGTTGACACTACAAATAGTTTAAGGGAAACTAACAAGCAGTATGATTTTAACAATTTTGTGGGGTTTTTATGAAGAGAATTTTAAAATCTCTTCTTTACATTAACTACCGATAAGATCATGTGGTTTTTTTCGCTGGAGTCGTCGGGTTAGGCCTGCGGTGTTGAGAAGTTTGCTGGCTTCCTCGTTAATGTGCCCCTGGAGCCTCATAGAGTGGGCTTCTGCTTGTATTTTAATAACTTCAGCGACCGTAGGAATGCAGAGGTCACGTTGAATATCTGCATTGCGAACGTACCAAGGTGCGTAGACAATATTTTTGATAATTTTATTTTGAAATCGTTGAATTATGTTAATATTATTTTGACTGGCACAGCCCCAAATTTGAGCGCCATAAGACCACACGGGTTTGATAATTTGATTGTATATCATTATTTTGTTATATATGGAGAGTTTTGAATTCCGTCCAATGAGCCAGTTCATTTTTAATATTTTCAAATTAAGTTCGCTTCGTTTTATTTTTATATGCTCCTTCCAACGTAGCTTAGCATCGAGGGTTATAACAAGATATTTGGCAGTATTTGCGTATGGAATTGGAGCGCCTAGTAGCATTATTGGGTGATGGTTTACTTTTTTATTGGTAAAGGTCACATGAATTAATTTGTTACTCTTTAATTTTATTCGCCAAATTTTCGTCCATTTTTCTACTGCGTCTGTAGCGATTTGAAGCTTAGTTACAGCTACTTCGGCGGTTTTTCCTGTTGCGAGGATTGCTGTGTCGTCAGCAAAGGTGGCGATCATAGTGCTTGGAGGTATTGGTATATCTTTCGTATATACAAGGTAAAGAAGGGGTCCAAGGATACTTCCTTGCGGCACGCCAGCTTTTATTTTCTGCAATTTGGAATACTCATTCTCTTGTTTTACGCGAAAATACCGTTCAGTTATTTACGATTTCATAAATGCACTGTATTGAAGTGGCAGGCTTGAGTTCAATTTGTTGATAAGGCCTTCATGCCAAACCTTGTCAAATGCTTGCGCGACGTCCAGGAAGAGTGCTGAGCATATGTTTTTCTCTTCGAACGATTTTCCTATTTCAGCTGTAATTCTGTGCACCTGATCTATGGTGGAGTGTTTACAGCGGAATCCAAACTGGTGTGAAGGTATCAGATTGCGAAATCAATTATTGGTTTTAAGCGATTTCGAATGAGCTTTTCTAGTAGTTTTGAAATTTGTGGCAACAAGGAGATTGGGCGGTATGAAGAAACAATATGTGGATCCTTTCTTGGTTTGGCAATCATAATCATCTCTGCAACTTTCCACAGGCTTGGAACATACTGGAGTCGGATCGACGAATTGAATAGATTGGCTAATTTTACTAGGCTTTTGTTGGGTAGTTGCTTTAATACTTCCGCTGTGATTAAATCAAATCCAGGTGCCTTTTGGGCTTTTAGTTGCTTGTTATATGTGGGATTGGAGTTGTTTCTTGATCTAAGGAGGGATGTAAGTCATCGGATTGGCTCTCGTTCGGTTGAAAGGTTTTGGATAGATGATTTGCAAATGTTATAGCTTTATCTTTATCACTTCTCGTCCAGGTGTCATTTCCATCTTTTAAGGGCGGAACGTGACAGTTCGGTATTTTTAAATATTTTGTGCATTTCCAAAGAGAGTAGTCATTTCTTTTATCAGCTGTCAACTCAGATAAATATCAACTCATTGACTAATTTTTTAAATTATTTATTTCTCGTCTTAGTTCCTGAGAAGCTTTGTTAAGAGTGGCCTTATCTCCAGGGAATCGTGTGTGTTGCCATTTTCGCCGGAGTTGTCCCTTCGTTGCTATAAGTTGCTTTATTTCTTTGGGATAAAAAAAAAATAAATAATTGGCGCGTACACTTCTGTTAGGTGCTTGGCCGAGCTCCTCCTCCTATTTGTGGCGTGCGTGTTGATGTTGTTCCACAAATGGAGGGACCTACAGTTTCAAGCCGACTCCGAACGGCAGATATTTTTATGAGGAGTTTTTTCATGGCAGAAAGACACTCGGAGGTTTGCCATTACCTGCCGAGGGGCGACCGCTATTAGAAAAATGTTTTTAATAATTTTGCTTTCACCTAGATTCGAACCAACGATCTCTCTGTGAATTCCGAATGGTAATCACGGACCAACCCATTCGGCTACGGCGGCTTTGGGATAGTTGGATAAAAAAATGTAGTGCATTCATTACAAGAAGAGAGTACGCAACACCATCAGAGGAAACAAAATTTCAAAAATCATAGAGAATTTTAAGTCACTTCCAACTTCCACTTAAATTTAATGGGTTAAAAACTGCCTACCCAAAATTTTTAAACAAATGTTGAAATTTATAAAATTTTTATTATTTTTGAACAAAGCTCGAAACTTGGTTCTATTTTATAAACTTATATCATATGAACTAAATTAAAAAAAATAAAAGTAAAAAACAAAAAAAAGTAGCGAAAACTGGTCAAAATATTGCTAATTTGTGATTTTCATCATAGCTGTATATTTCATCGAGAAGATCCTAATGCAGTTGAAAGTGAGAAATTTCCATACAAATTACCAGTAGATGGAAATTTAGTGAAAAATCACATGAAAAATCATAAATAAATAAATAAATAATTGGTGAGTTGTTGGGTCGAACTCCTCTCTATATTTATGACATTCATCTTGATGTTGTTCCACAAATGAAGGGACCTACAGTTTTAAGCCGACTCCGAACGGCAAATGATTTTTTATTAGGAAAATAAGTCTTGTCTAATTTAGATCGACCGAAACTAGAGTTTAAGGCTTTCGCTGACAAAGGAACTTTCTTTCAGCGGACTGAGCGGTGCTGAGGCTCCTAATAAAGGAATATAGTGAATGTCGGGTAAGTAAAGGGTGTTTTTTTAGAGGTTAGGTTTTCAAGTTGGCACTACTTTTTTCGTAGATGGTCTTTTTGACAGCTGTCACTTGATTTATGCTCAGTTTGGTTTGCCATTTCATAATGAATAGACTTACACCTGAACAACGTTTGCAAATCGTGCAAATTTGGGCCCAAAACGAGATGGCCACCGATCCCGATTTTCACAAGAAAATTTTGTTTAGCGATGAAGCTCACTTTTGGTTGAATGGGTATGTCAATAAACAAAATTGTCGCATTTGGAGTGAACATAATCCACAAGCCATTGCTGAGACGCCGTTACATCCTCAAAAAGTCACTGTTTGGTGTGCTCTATGGGCAGAGGGAATCATTGGTCCATATTTCTTTAAAACTGAAGCCGGCCATAATGTTACAGTCAATGGAGAGCGCTATAGAGCCATGATTAATGACTTTTTCGTGCCTGAATTGGACGATGTTGATGTGGACGACCTTTGGTTCCAACAAGACGGCGCTACATGCCATACAGCCAACGCAACAATCGATTTATTGAAGGAAACTTTTGGTGAGCGCATTATCTCGCGCCGTGGACCTGTGGCGTGGCCTCCAAGATCGTGCGATATAACACCGCTGGACTATTTCTTGTGGAGCTATGTGAAGTCGCTTGTCTACGCAGGTAAGCCCGAGACGATTGACGTCTTGGAAGAGAATATTCGGCGCGTTATTGCTGACATACGGCTCCAATTGCTGCAAAAAGTGGTCGAAAATTGGGCCTCTCGGCTGGAATTTATTCGAGCCAGCCGCGGCGGCCACTTGCCCGAAATCATTTTTAAAACATAATGGCAAACCCTTATGTTTATAATAAAGCTAAATTTTTGGCCATAACATTAAATTATATACGTTTTATTTCATCTTGAAAACCTAACCTCTAAAAAAAACACCCTTTACTAGTACCCTATCAGAACTATGGTCAATATGAATATAAGGCTCCTATGTTAGTTGCTTCGTACACTGATTTTTTAGAAGCTAGATGAGATTTGAGGTAACCACCTCTTCGATAATTTGGGCAGGTTAGGCCCAGTCACAATAGAAGAGCTAATTTGAGTCGACAAAACAGTTGAAAGGTTCTAAACCAATAAGAACACAGACACCTGAATAGGGGAAATTTTTCTTAATACCGCAATCGGCATAGGTGATAACCGAATGAACTCTTTCTTTCCCTTTATTTCCGCCCGTCTAGCCTAATCTAACCCAACCATTTTGATAAAGTATACTTTTACTTTTTCGGTAAGCCGCCGTAGATGAATGGATTGGTGGGTGACTACCATGTGGGAGTGTGTAGGTTCGAATCTCCGTGCATGAAACATCAAAATGATAGAAAAAGTTTCTTCCAATAGAGGTCGCCCATCGGGAACAAATGGCAAACCTCCGAGTGTATTTCTACCATGAAAAAACTCCTCATAAAGAACCATTTGCCGTTCGTAGTCGGTTTAAAAATGTAGGTCCCTCCATTTGTGGAACAAAATCAAGATAAATGTCACAAAAAGGAGGAGGAGCTCGGCCTAACACCTAACAGAAATGTGCGCGCCAATTATTTACAATATTTTATTTTATTGATGTTAATTACTTCAATCTCAACGTTGTCTATAAGCTTCACCGAAGAAGGATTACTAAGAGAATGGCTCATATAGTTACAATTCAAATAATCGCCTTGGCATTCATGGTATCTTTTTTACTGAGATTAATTTTTTTTGTTTTTAATACACCGCCTTTTCAAAGTTCAATGTCTTCTGTATTGATGCAATTGGTTTTAAATGGATTCTATTTAAGCAGCTCTACTCACACATACACACTTATAGTCCCACATGGTAGTTGCCATTTGCCACAAGTGTCTCTGATAACCGTGAATTTTTACGCTTCGTTGCCGGCAAAAAATTGTTAAAAATAGCTGAAGCGAAGCATTCAAAGCAGACCATTTGATACGCATAAAACTAAAATACACCAGCCAACGCAATTTTCCAGTCAACACCAGGGGACCACGACAAACAACTCGACCCTGCCAAAGTAATAACGCGCTTTAACGAGCAACAAATGCGTTACATAACGATTAGAGGCGGTGAGCAGAGAGATAAATGTGCACGCATGTAAAGAAATCGTATGTATGGGTGAGTGAATGTGCGTCTGTATGCATATGAAAATAGATACCAAAATGACAATAATTGCAGTAGTGAGTGTAGCAGCAATCGTCCGAAAGCAATTTGCTCCCAAATTTAATTGTGTGCGACAAAATCGCTGAGTGGGATGCGTCCCTGCCGGAAAAATCTGAAGAAGCGAAACAAATTTTTGGTTCAAAGTTAGTATGATTTCTCTGAACTTCGCACAGATCTCTCTATTAGCGATATGGAGTTTGAGAATCGTGCCAGGGCAATCTTTTGAAGTACGCAGAATTGGAACGAGGGGAAGATATGCACCGATGCTGGTACCTGTCTTCACTGACAGCTCCAGAAGATGGAATCGGCCGTCGGAGCCGGGACTTTTTCTAAACCAGCCAATTTATCTATGTCCTTCAAATTGCCGAATACTGCTAGTGTTTTTGAGGCACAAGCCTGTGCGATTCACAGTCAAGCTGCGATCAAGGCACTGACGACCCCATGGCGCAGATTTAAACTAGTCAGCTCCTGTAAAAAGGAGGTTAAACATTTTGGGTGTGCAGGTGTCGTGTATGAGCAAACACAGATGTAATTGAGACACCGACCGAACACATTGTCCCGCGGATTTTGATATTATACACATATATTACATACATAGGTACATAAGAATAATACAGTTTCACTTAATAAATACCATACGTTCAATACATAACAGCAGGTATCATTTCTCTGATCTGAGTTCCAATATGCTATTTTGAAAATCCTTTGACTCTGGTACAGTAGATGCAGGACACAAAAAATATGTACTCCACGCCATTCAATTTCCAAACTAGCAGCTATGTTTTTTGGTCATTGGACGAACGGAACTCACGCAGAAAATCTGGGTTTACTATTCAATCCAGCAGCTCTTATTGCAAAAGCTGTTGAGGCCTTTCAAAATTGCAAAAGCTTGTTGATCACTTTCTCTGTAAATGCCCGGGTTTGGCAGCTAGACGACTAAGTCACTGGTTGCTCGTAAAGATATGCAGATAAAGATATATTGACACAAATTTTACTTAAAATTGAAAAGCAGTTAACCTTAAACCAGGATCTACTGAATCGCGTTGAAAAACTTGAGCAAATTATAAATGTCTAAAAACACAATAAGAAAAAGTTTAAAGATAATGGCATGGAACGCGAATGGAATCTTAAAGCACAAAAATGAACTTGAGCTTGTACTTAATCAAAAAAGAATTGATATTTGTTTAGTATCTGAAACTCATTTGACCACCCAAATGTACTCTACATTCAACGGATTTATAATGTATTGCTCAAATCATCCTCTAAACAACGCAAGAGGAGGTAGCGCAATTATTATTAAGAATTCGATTGAACATTTCGAAGAAGAAAAGATCAGCTCCACTGAGTTTCAAGCGACAACAGTTGGAATCAAGTTTTGCAATTACCAACTGTCGGTAACAGCAGTATATAGTCCGCCGAGACATAACATAAAGTCTACAGAATACACACAACTTTTAAATAAACATAAAGGAAGATTCGTTATGGGAGGCGATTTCAATGCAAAGCACATTAACTGGGGATCTCGCCTAACGACAACTAAAGGTCGCGAACTGTGGAAAGCGGCACAACAATGTGGTTGTGAAATATTCTCAACTGGCAATCCAACATACTGGCCAACAGACATTAATAAGACTCCAGATTTGATTGATTTTTTCGTAGTCAAACAACTACCATACAACATCATAACTCTGGAGGATGGTTTAGATCTTAATTCAGATCATTCACCTATATTCATGATTCTTGATGGTGAACCAAAAATCAATGAAAGTAACCTGCTCCTTTCAAATAAATATACAGATTGGCAATACTTCAAGACTAAACTAGACACATATGTAAACACGACAAATGAAATCGATAATGTTGACGAAATTGAGAAGGAAACAATAAAGCTGTCAGCACAGATACAAAAAGCTGCTTGGTTAAGTACACCTGTAAGAGTCCAAAAAATTAATCGCCAAAGATATCCTTCGAATATAATTGAACTCATAAAGGAAAAAAGAAAAATCAGAAAAAAGTGGCAGTCGATTAGGTCTCCATCACTTAAAACACAATTAAACAACCTCACCAAAACAGTGAAATATGCTATTCAAGAAAATAAAAACAGAACTTTAAATATAAAGCTACAAAACCTATCTGCAGATAAAACCTCTGATTACTCTCTATGGCGGACTACGGCACATATGAAAAGACCAATTCAACATAATCCCCCAATTAAACAGCCAAATAGCAACCAACCTTGGGCAAAAACCGATTCGGAAAAAGCTGAGTTATTTGCACAACACCTCCAAAAAATTTTTAAGCCATTTGAAACGATAAATTACACTTTGTTTCCCCATACTGTGCAAGAATCTGTTGAAATTACAAGTTTTACCACTGATGAGGTAGCAAATGAAATCTCCAAACTAAAACAAAAGAAAAGTCCAGGATTTGACTTAATCACAGCCGAAGTGCTAAAGAACTTATCTTACAAAGCGCTAATCAAACTCACTTTAATAATGAATGCATGCATTGAATTTAAATACATACCAATGCATTGGAAAATTTCTGAAATTAAAATGATCCCAAAGCCAGGGAAAAATCCCAACGAAGTCACATCTTACCGCCCAATAGCATTACTCCCAGCCATCGGAAAGCTATTTGAAAAACTATTTTCCAAACGATTAAAGGATATAATTTCTAATAAACAATTAATACCATCTCACCAATTTGGATTTCGAGAAAAACATTCAACGATAGATCAGATACATCGTATAGTACACATCATAGAAGAGGCCATAGAAAACAATCAAGTGTGTTCAGCAATATTCCTTGATATCGCACAGGCGTTTGATAAAGTGTGGCACGAAGGTCTAATCCGTAAGCTCAGAGCGATGCTCCCATATCAATATACTTTGCTATTGGAATCATATCTCACAGACAGATATTTTAGAGTGAAACAAAGACAAGCATACTCAAACATTAAAAAAATTGAAGCTGGTGTACCACAAGGCAGCATTCTTGGGCCAGTACTGTATTTGCTCTATACTGCAGATCTACCTGTTTCAAATACAAGTAAGATAGCCACTTTTGCTGATGACACGTGTATCTTAGCCTATGGAAATAACGCAAATGAATCAACTAGAAAGTTACAGGCATCGATAGACGAAGTTGTCGCATGGACTGAAAACTGGAGAATCAAATTAAATGAAAGCAAGTCTGTTCACGTAGACTTTACAAACAAGAAAATAGCCTATAACCCAGTGAAAATATCATCTGCTACTGTTCCATATAGTAATACAGCAAAATACTTGGGTATGACTTTGGATGCAAAGCTCAAATGGAAAGAACATGTCAAAATTAAAGCAACTGAAATCAACTTAAAAATTAAAAAAATGAAATGGTTAATTGGCAGAAAGTCTACATTGTCAATACAGAATAAATTATTAATATACAACCAAGTAGTTAAGCCGGTATGGACATACGGCATTCAATTATGGGGATGTACCACTAAATCAAACATTGAAGCTGTACAACGCCTGCAGAATAAGATTCTCAGAGACATGGTCAACGCACCTTGGTATGTGCGAAATCACGACCTGCACAAGGATCTGTCGGTGAAAAAAGTCGCTGATATAATCCAAATTCTTGCAAGTAACCATGAAACCAGGCTGAAAGAGCACATAAACCCGGAGGCCGCAGAGCTTACCAAAACAGTCTGCACAAGAAGACTTCGAAGAACTAAGCCACGAGATTTAGTCGCCAACGCTGTATAATTGTTTGTAAAATATTTATAATTGTTTTTAAATTTCAATGTTAAGGATAGAATAATGTTACTTGTTAGCTTATGCTAGGCGTAATACCAAAAAAAAAAAAAAAAAAAAAAAAAACTGGTTGCTCGTTTTTTCGACAGCCTGGGGCAGTGCGCCAACCTAAATACCATCAATCTTCTCCATTACATGAACAGCTCAGGTTTGGTGTAGATATCTGTCCGTTAGAGGTTCAAAAATGATATCAAAACGGCCATAGCCAGCAAAGAAGTAACGAATCGAAAGTAGCTAATTTTATGGACAACGTGGATGTCGTTGAAGGTAAGTGATGCTTCTTTTTAAATGCATCAACTATTACTAAAATCATTTTATATCAGAGCCTTCTAACAACAACGAACAATGTTTTTCTTTTTTAGGTCAAAAGTTCAGGGAGATATAAAGTGAGTATAGCGAAAAGCGAATGAAAAGATATCACTCTGCTACAAAAAAAAAAAAAAAAACGAATTACACCTGACAAATTACACACTGTAGGTTGCTTATATGGTCGAATAATGCATAAAAATATTTTTGGTATATTTTTTGTACCCTCCAATTTTTATTTATTCATAAAAAACCGTTTTTTCAGACTTTGCGCGGTAATCTACGGATATCTCAGTCATTTTTTCACCGATTTTCAATATTTTATAAGTTTTGAAAATGATATTGTCAGACCTTTCAAATGATGTACAACAAGTAATTATTCAAACTAGTTAGTTGTGATTTTTATTTGATTAAACCTGGAGAAAGTGCTTTTTTTATCATTTTTTTAACTTTAACAATTTTTTATTGCATAATTTTACAACAAAATTAAAGATGTTTGTTAATATTCTTTGAGTGCATTTATTAACGAAGAAATTAATGTATTACTTTCAATAATCGGATAAAAATTGCGTAAACTACGCTAGTTTTCCGTACATAGAAAAAAATGCCTTGAATATCTATCCATTTGTGGAACCATAGTTTTTGTCTTTAATGATTATTTACTTGGAAAAATCACTGCATTCTTTATGTATTGACAATAAATGTTTGACAATGACAATTTATTATATTTTACAAATGAAAGGTTTACGTGTTTCTACATAATTTTGCGACATAATTTTCGCGCGATTTCTGAGGCGCAGAGACCCTCCTCCTCCCACGCAGTAATTTTACCTCTCTCTAATTCGGTAAGTTTTGAACCGCGTGGCATATTGATATTTATTTACTTAAAAAACGATTTAAATTAAAAGTTGTACTCAGCGAACACATAAATGCACTTTAAAGCTTCAATTCCTAATGCGTTCCATAGTTATGAAACGGCAAAAGTAGTAACGAATTGCTCTGATTCGTGCTCAAAGTAACGGTACATACAAACACAAAAACACCACGATGAAAATGTGTTGTTTATTGATACTAAGAAGAGTAACGGTATTATTCCATATATTCATTTATTTTTACAGAGCACCTAGATATTTTTGGAGTAAAGATTAAATATTCATGTTATGTGTCCTATAGTTATTAAACGCACCTTAGTCTGAAACAGCTATTAGACCAGTCTTTGGTTGGCAGTGCCTTTTTATCTCTTCTTCCAAAATCGCGTTTTTCTCAAGTGTGTTTTTTTGTTAAAATTGTTTATAAGTATAAAGGATCCCGAAGTGCTAACTGCTACGAAACCATCTTTAAGAGAAAATGAAAACAAGCTAACTGAAGTAAAAAAAGTAGATGATTCAAGATGTTGGTCGCTCAAACGCGAGACGAGCGATTCTTCTTTAAAACGACGAAGGTCGGGTAAACATTTTTAGAAAAAGTTAGGTATGTAAAATCAACAAAAAAATGTATATAAAAAGCAGTATGATTGTTCTTTTTACTCCAAGTCAGGACAACTTCATCCCAATTTTGAAAGTTGACAGAAAAGGTATGACCAATACATTGTACACACTGCAATACACATGATGGCCCATATTTTCTATTAACGAAAAACTAGCGTAGTTTACGCAATTTTTGTCCGATTATTGAAAGTAATACATTAATTTCTTCGTTAATAAATGCACTCAAAGAATATTAACAAACATCTTTAATTTTGTTGTAAAATTATGCAATAAAAGATTGTTAAAGTTAAAAAAATGATAAAAAAAGCACTTTCTCCAGGTTTAATCAAATAAAAATCACAACTAACTAGTTTGAATAATTACTTGTTGTACATCATTTGAAAGGTCTGACAATATCATTTTCAAAACATATAAAATATTGAAAATCGGTGAAAAAATGACTGAGATATCCGTAGATTACCGCGCAAAGTCTGAAAAAACGGTTTTTTATAAATAAATAAAAATTGGAGGGTACAAAAAATATTACAAAAATATTTTTATGCATTATTCGACCATATAAACAACCTACAGTGTGTAATTTGTCAGGTGTATTTCCAGTGTTGCACCGTGGATTTAGTATAGGTATATTCTGCGTACACAACACCTTTTCAAGAGCGTTTCAAGAATGAAATATTATATTTTGTGAGGTGATATTATCGGCTTTAGAATTAGGCAAACAAAAATTGAAAAATTTTTCAAAAGTAAATATTAAAGAAGCAAGAAAAGTAAATATAATGAAATTTTTATAATTCATGTACGTTTTTGCATTCGTAATTGCATTTAGCTATCTCAAAAGCAACTGATGAAAGATGGATGAAATGTAATGAAGAGGTGGCGATTGCCCTCCCTGTATATATTTTGCTATCTACTTGTAAAGCTGCGGTGGCGATGGCCTACTGCCATCAAATGAAAATCTTAACAGCCTGTATCAAAAGCATGGCACGTAAATTGATCAGGGGCTACTAGAGTATATCAAGTAATAGACTCTTCCTTACTCCTTGCCCGGGCTCTGGCGCTGGCTGGGGGTTCTGAAATATAGAAAAAGGCATGTAGCGGAAAGAGATTAACATTTTTGGGAAAATCGGCATGCAAAACTCATCAGTGAACGAGCCAGTGTTTTAAATTCATCGTAAAGGCACCAATTCGCCACCAATACATTTCCTGCAGGGTTTGTGATACTCGGATGCAACACATCGTATTTTTCTAAATGCGATGTCGTATTATACTCATATATATATGTGTATGTGTATGCTTGTGTTTACTTGCGTTTAAGCGGTTCATGATGCGAAGCGTTGAGCAGTGAACGAGACCAAAGCCATGGGTTAAATACAGGATTGGCGAGTGTTTTGTGAAAATTGTTATTAAATCCACATGGCAACGTTAGCATCCAGATGTTGGGCAAACAAATGTCACCAAATGCGAACATACTTACATTTAGCCCATAAGCATTTTATATTCACTCATTTAAGAGCTGGTGCAGTTGTGTGAAGATTGCTGGGAGCGGATAAGCGTCAAACAACAACGATCCCTAGTCAAGTGCAGGCAATCGCACGAATTTTCATGAAATGTCATGCCACTAGCGCTGACGTAAAATCACACACATTCACTCACTTACTTCACATACACATACACACACGCGCACACACACATACACACATACATGTCTGGTATAATATGAAAAGCGATAGCAAGCGAATTGCTTGTCAGGCAAATTAAGCGCTGCCATTAGCAATTTCCATCCGGCCACAAATGCCCATCAATGCCAAATTTCCCCACTTGTCAATGTGTTGATTCTTAAGCGAATATGTATCGATTGCAAATCTGCATTTTCATATTCACACTTTGGTTGCTATGTGATTCTAACGTATATTTGTACATTAGACCTGAAGGCACTAGACTGAAAGTTGCGCTTGTGTGTTCACCCTTTGCTCTAGACTTTGTATGCTTTCTGCATAAAAATTTTACATCAAAATCGTAGTTTTCGGGGTAAAATTCGATAAAATGTGCCTTTTATGCTTACATATTACATTGCACAGTGGGCGTGTTTCTTGAAAAAGTGGGCCATTAATTGTAAAAATTGAGCTAGAAGCTTTAAATTTGGTTTGTAAGCCTTCCGTATGAGGATTAGTACAACAAGTATGCAGTTTTGCAGCGTTCCAGACCGGACCACCGCTCTTTATGTATGTAGATTGCCTACCTAATAGCTGATCGAGTTCTTGATTCCTGCTGAACTTATTCCAATTATTGGCTCTGGCCCCTGGGGGGGCACCGCTGATCCACGGTTGGCCAATTCGTCGGCAATTTCGTTTCCTTGAACACCGGAGTGTCCCGAAACCCATATAAGTATAAGCCTGTTTTGTCTTGCGACAGAATTAAGCGTCTTCTTACATTCTTGAATAATCTTTGAGGTTTGCTTTGCGTTCTCCAGGGCCTTCAATGCAACCTGACTCTCACTGAAGACTCCAATCTGTTTCCCGCTCCATCTCCTCTTGATTATCCATTCGGCTACTTTTAGGATGGCAAAAACTTCTGTTTGGAAAACAGTTGCCATTCCCATCATAGCATACAGATACTTATTACTATCGTTTAAGTACCATCCGGCTCCTGACCCTATTTCATTCTTGGACCCATCGGTAAAGGAAATATCCGTCAAACCTCCCTGTATGCATTCTGGATTGCTCCATTGCTCAGGCAATGGAAATCTGACATCAAATTTCCTTCCAAATGAAACTATGGGTATCAGGTCATCTTTAGGCGCCAAAAATAGTGGATTCTGCTTAAATAGCAGCTTAAAGATTTCTCTGTGTCCCGAAGTTCCATCTTCGTGCCAGAAACCATATTTATGGAGTCTACACATTGCTTTTATTGCATCCTGTTCTATCTTACGATCCAGGGGAGCAAATCAAGCATAGCATTTAGGGCATCACCAGAGGTTGGACTCATGGCACCCGTGATGCATAAACATACACTTCTTTGCAGCCTGTATAGCTCCCGGATTGTGGACTTAACCATGCTCCGTCGCCACCAGACCACAGAAGCGTAAGTGATGATTGGTCTGACAGGCTACCCTACTTAAAATACTAATTGTAATCTGTTGGGTTTGCGGAAAACGGCTTTTAAGGGGACAGATACCTGTAAACGGTGATATTTTCCCTGATTTTCATTAAAATTATTTAAAATGAAGAAGTCAATATATTTTTTTCAAAATTGGCATACAGTTTATATTTAAAGGGGGGTTAAGTTTCAAGGGCTGGTGTTGATTTTCAATAAAATTCAATTTTTGTTAGAAAATTATTGTCATTTCTCTTTATTATGCTAATACTGGTATGGTTCAATTACCCTTAAAACAAAATATAGACCATATTCCCGCCGCGGTCTCGGCGGCACACCTCCATCCGATGGTCCAAATTTTCGATGACGCTGAGGCATAATTGAGGTTCTATGCCATTAATGTGCCGAATTCTCTCATCCTTTAGCTCTTGAATTGTTGCTGGCTTATCGACGTATACCTTTACTTTCAAATAACCCCAAAGAAAGAAGTCCAACAGTGTCAAATCACATGATCTTGGCGGCCAATTGACATCGCCGCGACGTGAAATTATTCGGCCATAATTTTTGGCGCAAAAGAGCCATTGTTTCGTTAGCTGTGTGACAACACATCGCCCACGTCCATATCTTTCAATTCGGGCCATAAAAAGTTCGTTATCATCTCACCATAGCGAACACTACTCGTATTCACAGTAACTGTCTGACCGGCCTCATTTTGGAAAAAATACGGCCTAATGATGCCGCCGGCCCATAAACCGCTCCAAACAGTCTGCGCACTCTTTGTGGCTGCATTGGTTTTCACTTTCACGGAACTCACTCTTGGATTATCATTCGCCCAAATGCGGCAATTCTGCTTATTGCTAAATGCGATTCCACTGAGGTGAAAGCGTGCCTCATCACTGAAGATGATTTTCTTCGAAAATTGGTCATTCACTGTTGTTGCCATTTCCTGCCACCATTCTGACCATTGACGACGCTTAAAATGGTCAAGAGGCTTTAGTTCTTGAGTCAATTGCACCTTATAAGCGTGTAAAAGCAAGTCTTTATGCATAATGTTCATCAACGACGAGCGTAAGCGGTGCAATTGTTGGGCACGACGACAAATTGAGATGGACGGTTCTTCAACCACACTATCGCGAACAGCAGCAATATTTTCTGCAGTACGAGCTGTACGAGCATGCACTGGTATTTTCACATCTCCTACAGACCCATCTTGCTCAAATATTTGCACAATTTTTGCGATTGTACGCACATTTGGACGATTAAATTGACCGAAAAAATCACGAAGTGCGCGATATGCATTTTGATTTGAACGCCCGTTTTCATAATAAGTCTGAATAACTTTAACGCGTTGCTCGATTGTCTATCTTTCCATGGTTCAAATTGAGTTAGTCTGAGTTAAAAAAATTTCAAATGAGACGCAGAAACAAACTTGACGTTTAGGTGTGATTCACATTCAACATCGACCCTTGAAATTTAACCACCCTTTACATTATAATAACATACAAATTTTTTTTTTTGAATCACTTAAATGACGGATGTACACTCAATCCTTCCAGGAAGGTCGCAGCGGGGCTTCTGAATCGGCGGGCATTGTAACATCGGCTTCAGTGATCTGAATACAAAGCACCAAAAAAAAAGTTTGTTAATGTCATAATTTCTATATGAATTAACAATAAATAGGGGGAAAAAATTCGCGGAATAAAATGTCTAATTATATTAACATTTTATATAGAAACATTTTTTTTCGATATTTTACAGATATCTGTCCCCTTAAGTCAAAGGCCCGAAAAAACTATGATTCTCAATAATTTTTTTTTGCTAGTTAGTTGCTTTATTTTACAAAAATAAAAACATAGCATTAATACATCATGTTTTGACTTCACTGTAGCAAAATCTCAAGAAAAAAAAATTAATAATTGTAAAGCCCGTTTCTCCAGAAGTCCCTTGCGGCGATCTTCACAAGTCCTTGGAGATTCATTTAAAATCAATCGTAGAAGATAAATTTGCTTTATTAATAGATAATCTTGTGGCTGATCGAAGAGTTTTTACTTTTTTTCAAAATTAACAATATGGCGGCTTCAGGAAATATTTTTCAGATTGTCGAGAAAAAAACTAACAATTCGTTGTTTAAAAAAAAATCGAAATCTTTGAACAAAAAAAATCCTTTACAGGCACCAGTTTTTTATATTTTTTAAAAGCAGAATACATTTTATTGAAATCTGCCAAGCGGTTTTTGAGTTAGAGTGATCGCCAGTTCAAAAACATAGTTTTGAGAAAAACGCATCTTAAGTTTTGCTATCGATTTATGTAGAGTTATACGAATAATTTAATTACTTACACTGTGCCAACGATTCCTGGGTCATATAATAGTTCTTCAGCCGTCATAGCAGCTTCCAAAATATCGATTTGCTCTTGCCTAAGTAGGACCCAAGTAGGTCCCAGTGTATTCGTTATAACCAATAATGAGTTTACACCTTCACTGATTATACAAGTAGCTATATATGCAGCAATTTATACGATAGTATAACTGGTAAATATTTGCCGTTTTTGGGCATATTTTCCTCACTAAATAGTTGATTAAAGCTTTCATTATTATTTTGATTGAATCCACCTACACATCTTGGAATTTGAATCTCCATTCCTGAGACCTTCATAAGTAGGTTTGATAGCTTTTAAAACATCAGGAGGTAAGGGAGAATAATCGTGAGTATAAGTAGCAAATTCTTCTCTTGCTTCAGCGCTCTGGTAAGAGCACCAAATATCTTTGCCTTTTGGATACATATCATGATTCGGCTTTTCATCGCTCGAGCTGCAGTGATAAAAAGTTGCAGACTTCATATCTTCAATAGAATCAAAATGCCGACGTATTGATAAATCATATTACACAGTTATTTTGTGTATTACTTTTCCTGTAAGCTTGCCCCGACCACCAAGAAGTTTTTTTTGTAGTTTTCAGAGCACGTAATCGAGTTCCCATCTGCTTTTGGACGTGCCATACATTCCTTTTTATTTACGGTTGTATTTTTGTAAGGATCTGCTTTCATAATTCCTGAATAGGTCTTGGAATCACCATCGCCAATATATGGTAGTTTGCATGCTTAACTCCAAATTTTGTTTTTAATGCTGAAACATTTCAACTATAGCATTCACCTTCATTTTCCCAGAAGGCTCTTTGGGATTAGCAGTACACTCAGCTGCTTGCAATTGATGCCATTCCTGGAACTCAACTGTATTTGTGTTTTTTTCCAATACTCACTTAGCTTACAATATGCACATTTAATGTTTATATTCAGAATCTTTCCAGTAAAATAGCCAATTATAGAAGAAACACCAAATAACGATGTATATCCCTGTTTCTGCAGGTTCCATCTCCCGATACAGTTAAATGACTTGTATCTTCATTTTCTGTTCATTGTTGTATAACTTGAAAAGTATTTGTCGGATTCACTTCAAGTTTTCACGCAATATTTTTAAGATATTATACCCTAAGAAAATGCAAAACGGTCGAATTTTCTGAAAATTCTGACTACCCCTAACCCCTTAACTGCGTCGTTTACCTGCCGATCAAATGCCTCCTTTTCAAATTGTTCGGACAAAAATTGTTCCTCAAATTGTATGGTATTTTCGGTTCCGCTAGGTAACTCTAAGAGAACGTGTAGGAGAAACTACAGATATAAAATGGGTCTCTAGCGTTCATTCATTTCATTGAAAAAAAAAAAACTCCAGTCGTAAAAAGGTATAACATTTAAAACACAAAAGAAAACCTAGCAAGCGAGTGATTAAATTGACTTTGGCATAGAGTCAGTGACTGCAGCTCTGAAGAAAATCTTCACTGCATGCATGGCACTGGCTTATATACCACGCTCGTGGAGGATGGTGAGGGTTGCTTTCATACCTAAGGTTGGGAGAGATGACTACTTCAGCCCCAAAAGCTTTAGACTTATCAGCATGACCTCTTTCATGCTGGAAAGTCTCGAATGGCTAGTGGAGTTACATATGCGTCAGAAGTCGCTGAAGGTTCACCCACTCTCTCCATTTCAGCATGTCCATCAAAGCGGAAAATCCTGTGAGTCGGTACTGCAAAAATTGTTTGCTAGGATAGAGCAGGCCATCGACAGAAGAGACTACGCTATGGGCATATTTTTGGATATAGAGGGGGCTTTTGATAATGCCACTTTCGACAGTATGTGCAGCTTTGCCAGCAGACATGGTGTAGACCGGGTGCTGGTGAATTGGATTCGTTCAATGCTAGCCCAAAGAATCTTCAAGGTTCCGGAGGAGGAGGATCTGCTGGTGTCGTCCGGGGTTAATAGAGGCTACCCTCAAGGAGGTGTGCTGTCTTAATTGCTCTGGTGCATGGTGATCGATCCTCTACTCACCACCTTAAATGGTGCTGGAGTCTACACACAGGCATATGCGGCAACGTCGCCTGTTTGATAACGGGCCCTTCGCTTATAAACATCTGTAGAAAAGTACAGAAAACACTGGATATGATTAACACTTGATGCTGTGCGAATGGGCTATCGGCAAACCCCACTAAAACTGGTATTGTCCTCTTTACCAGAAGGAGGAAACTTGATGGGCTTGTTCTGCCTAAGCTAAAAGAAGTCACAATCCAGCTATCCAAAGAAATCAAATATCAGACGTTGAAACAAATACATCCAAAGCACTGACAGCCTTCTGGCAGTGCAAAGGTGTCTTTGGGAAAACGTGGGGTCTTTCACCTTGCCAGGTCCTACGGATCTATACGGCTATGATAAGACCTATTATCACCTATGCATCAGTGGTCTGGATGAGTAGACTCTCTCTCGTGGGAGTCAGGCATTAGATGCTCTGATTGGTTTGCCACCGCTTGATGCTTTCATCCAAGGAGAGGACTTGAAGGCCATCTGCAGGCTGAAACACAATTGAAACTGGTTCGGCCCCTGTCTGAGATTGAAAAAGAGAGAAGGCATGGACTTCGATCCAACGATTCTCTCCATGACCCTTGACTCCATGCCATCAAGAGTCGTACTTGAAAAGAGATACAGTGTAGTGCTACCAGAGGCTCAGTCGTGGTCAAACTCTGAAAATGAGCCCGGCAAACACTGTTTTCTCATTTTCACGGATGGCTCCAGGACCGAGCTGGCTCCGGCTCTGGGGTCTACGTGGAATCCAGGGGGACGAAATTGCACTTTGCTCTTGGAATGCACGCATCTATGGTTCAAGCGGAGGTGTATGCGGTTCAAGAAGCGGTGCACTTTGTTGTGGGAAACAGATAGAGAGGGAGATCTATATGTATCTGCAGCGACAGCCAACCTGCGCTTATGGCCTTAGACAGCCCCCCAACCACATCAGGGATAGTCGAGTCCTGTAAATCCAGGCTGACCTATGTGGGCAGACATAATAGCCCGATGCTAACATGGGTCCCGGGACACGTAAGTATCGTGGGTAACGATAGCTAATGGGCCGAGGCCAATTTCTTTGGCCCAGAGCCCGTTTTGCCACTCCCTTCTGCGGCCATCAAATCCACGGTTAGCAAATTGCTTACTACAACCCACAAGCGAGCTTGGCAGGCTGAGAGAGGCTGTAAATGGACTAAACTGATGTTACTTGTCATGTCCGATCGACTATCGCAAACCTTTCTGTCCTAAAGCAGAAGGGAGTGCAGACAGCTGGTTGGACTAATTACGGGCCACTTTCTGTGGGTGAAGCACGTGGAAAGAGTGGGCATCTCAGACAGTGTACTCAGCCCAGCTTGTAAAGAGGAGGATGAGACGGCGGACCACTTGCTGTGCGTCTGCCCCACATTCGCTCGAATCAGGTTTGAGGTCTTTGGCACTGATGTGTTAAGGAGCGACCGTCTTGGCTCCTTGGCACCACAAGTTTTATGTACTCAGATTTCTTCGGAGATCGGGTAGATTTAAAGAAAATTAAAAGGGAATCCAAGTGTAGTACAATGGACTTAATTAATGTCTGAGTGCTGAACTTGCTAGTTGTCCCGACAAAAAAACAAAAAAAACTGACTTTGGCTGTTGATAAAACATAGTTGGGATCGTCATATACTAAATACACGTAATTTTTGTTCTTCTTTCTTCATCTGATGCTAAAAATTACCAATTGCTACAGAAAAAAAAGGAACTTTCACGAATTCTAAATCCGAAATTCTGATAATATTAAACCATATATAAAAAAAAATTATAAATAAATAAATAATTGGCTCGTACACTTCCGTTTGGTGCTTGGCCCCGGTGAGTGTTAGGTCCCATTTGTGGCGTACGTCTTGATGTTGTTGGGAGGGACCTATAGTTTTGAAGCCGACTCCAAATGGCAAATCTTTTTATATAGAGTTTTTTCATTGGAGAAATACGCACTTCCGTATGGTAGTCACGCACCAACCCATTCGGCTTCTAGAGCCGCCATAGCATACAGAAATCGTAGAAAAAATACAAGATATCGAATGACTGAAAGAGATTTAGAAGAAGTCCTAGGAACAGAGACTTAGAAGAAGTCCTGAGTGTGCAATAGTTTAACTGAAGTACTCGTATTGGGTTTCAGAAAGCTGTGTGCCCAACGAGTGCCGCATTCGCTAGCAATGGAACAAAAACACATTCGAATGTGACTTTCTGAGCAACATTTGGAGTATTTTCGAGAGGATAAAGTGGATTTTGTGTATCGATTCATCACAATGGATAAGACTTAGGTCTATCACCTTTATCCTAAATCAAAACAAAAGGCTGACTGGTGTGAAACTGGCTTTTCGGTTCTGAAACGAGTTCGTGTCCAGGAATCGGGCCAAAAGATGTTAGCATCAGTTTTTCGGGATGTGGAAGGAATTTTGTTTGTGGATTAGTTGCAAACTGGTAAAACGATGAATTCTAATTATTTTTGTAATCTTTGCGTCCAAGGAAAAAATTCGAGAAAAAAGACCCAGTTTGCAAAAGAAAAAAAATCAGTTTTCATCAGGACAAGAGCATTTTGACAATGGCTAAAATCCATGAATTGAAATTCGAATTGCTGGAGCATCCACTGTATGCACCAGATTTGGCCACTAGCGACTTCTATTTGTTTCCAGACCTAAAAAAATGTCCGCGTGGAAGGCGTTTTGATGAGGTTATAACAGCTGTGGAGGCGTATTTTGCAGCCCTTCCAGATTCTCACTTCAGAGATGGAAATCATGACTTGGAATCTGTAAGCAATTTCAAAATTATTATTGAGAATCTTATTCTATTGGATATCTGTCGATCATAGATTTGAAATGTTCCCCATACCACTCACTAATATCTTTTTATAGCAACTAATACCTGAAAGAAATGTATCAGGTCCACAATATGGTATTAGGGTAGTGGGATAGGAAACATTTCATTGGCATGGTGGCTTAAACTGATCAGATCAGCTCAAATTGCAAAAAAATTACTATATCGTATGTATATAAGAAAGCACACAAACATTTCTATGTGTCTTTTCTAATCTTGTTTTACGTAGTTACATAGCCGTATGTAGATAATATCGCTTCCACATCAGCCACCAACTAAAGCAAGTAAGCTTGTAAATGTAGGCCAACACATCGATTACATCACTCAAATTTAATGCAAATCCTTTCATCCAATTTGAAAAGTACTTTCATGCAGCTCAGTATGTACCGTACGTACGTACGTATGTATGTGTCTATGATGTCATATTCAAAAATGTGTCATCGCTCAACCTTCATACTGATGTGGCATTGACAAGTTGAACATTTGATGATTGACACTTTCCATTCTTAGAAAATACCAGAATGATTTAAATTACATGGATTTAATTGTAACGAATTTAAGAGAATGGACCATTTCAATTGTGCGCTTTATTGAAAGGATATTGAGTGTCACCGACTGGTAATCTCAACTCAAATTAGAATGATTTTGCCACATTTGCCTTTTAAGGTATTAGGGGTAGGCAGAGGCATGGAACTATTTGCATTTTTGGTAATTCGCCTTTGTTTTCAGATTAATTTAATTTCAGATTAATTTTATTTATTTTTTATCATTTAACTAATTTATTAAATTTTCAAATGACTTCATTAAATTAAAAAAGCAAAACCAAAAAAGTACTTTCGATAAGCCTAAAACTGCCTTTGTGGGACCTCCTCTCACAAGCTTATCTAAAATCAATGAAATAGAAACAATTCTTTAGCTGGATAGAAAGTCTGTAAGTATTGATTACACTGTGTAACAAAAAAAAAACTAAATATATTGTATGTACATATAGCTAACGCTAAATGGGAATAAGGGCGCGTTTTGAAGCATGAAAATGATAACAAGTATCATTATAAAGACATATTTATTGGAGTATAGATATACAGTAGGGGAGGGGGCCCAGTTGTGACGCAGGCCCAGTTGTGACGCAGCTAAATATTTTTGACATGCGGTATGAAAATGACAGTTTGAGCCCTGCCAATCATGTTCGTTTGACGTTCAGCAGTTTTTGTGCAGACACCAACGTTAGTAGTCGCATTGTGTATACGCGCACCAAACATCGTGTTGAAAATCGTGCGAAAAAGTTATTTTGATTTTTTTCAAAGTACCAAAATTTTGTGAAATTAACAGTGAAAAGGCGAGTGTAATGCATCAAAATATTGTATTTGCCGTATATTTTGTGATTCTATATGGATTTATGTGATTATGTGGTGCCTATAAAAAACTTGCTTGTCATACACAAAATAGCATCGTGATCCGGTTGTGACTCAGCGGGTGGCCCAGTTATGACGCACCTTTTTTTTGCACTACGATCATATAGAACTGCCGAATTCCTACATTTTTGTTGTTGTTTAAAAAAAACCAACTGCCAACTCGATCAATTGCAATGTATGCAAGCGTCCAGTTCATTTGAAGTGCGCCAACATGCAGGCAAGTTATTTCACTTGCAAACACTGCGAAAGTGACGTGGACGACGACTAGGAATATTTAGATGACGATGATGAATAAAAATCGTTGTCATTTATGGCCATTGAAGGACATTTTCTTTTGTATTTTTCATTATTTTTGCCATTGAAAGCCTTCAAAATAAATAAATCATTAAATCACAACAATTGGTGTGACATTCCTTTCATATTTTCTCATTTCCAGTAAATTTCTTGAGGTGCGTCACAACTGGGCCACTTTTTTTTGTCCTAAAAAAAGTTATCCTGAAAAAATGTGTTCCAAAATTTTTTGAGTAACTCAAATAAACATACTTTCTTTGGAGAAAAGTTGCGTTTGGTTAATAGTTAAATGTTAAACTTCTTCATTTTTCAATTTGCGGAACTGAGGAAAAAATTTTAATTTTTTTCAAAACCCGCGTCACAACTGGGCCCCATCCCCTACAGTACAGCACTGTACGGTATGGTACAGTGTAGTACGGTACACTATAGCAGTAGTACAGTATAGTAAAGAATATCATGACCTGCAGCTGAGTCAATCATATGGTCCAAGACTACGGTTTTCTTAACAGTTGCAACATCAGCATACTTTATGTGCTTTCGAGTTTTGTAATGATGACCGTTTACGTCCAAATAACAGTCATCTGGTTCATGATAAGGCTGATGATGCCATATCATCGGAGAATATAAGGAAATTCGACTTTTCTGGCAACGTTTTGATTTATATTTCTTGAATCTCAATGAACACTCAGTACAAGCAAATTGCGGTTCATACCAGCGATCAGAAGTAGTATATGTAAGCTTAAAGAAATCGTTGTAGCCATCAACCAGAGCTTTATTACTCTGTAACTTCCAACGATGCCTTTGATACACCAACAAACCACATATGAAGCAAAACTTATTGCGATTATCGATTATTTCTTCTTCGCAAATTGCAGCAAAACAATAAAACTTTGACGTTCTTTTGTTAATCAATGTACAGTGTGAACTTAGGTACACTTGGGAGCTTTTTCATGTTTCTTTTGAAAAAGAAATGCGTGATAATATCTCAGATATTTTCGTAAGTTCTTACCAGTTCTGTTGTATGCAGTACAGTGTACTCTTATGTATACATATATACTCCAATAAATATTACGTATCTATAATAACGCATCAAAACACGCCCTAATTCCTATTCAGCGTCAGTTATACCTACATACCAAATTAGTAAAAAAAAAATCTTAAAACCCACACAACTCTATGAATTTTAATTCAATTACAGTTAAATATAGCTCATTCGACGCAAAATTAAATTTACTTAATAATAGTGTACTAAAAAAAATCCTCAATAATCGTAAAAATGATGTTAAAGTTGAAAAAATGGAGAAAAAAGGCTTGTGTTTGTTCTTTCGAACTAAAAAAAAAATTAGAAATCGGATGGAAATTGGCGAAGTTAAGAGTGATTGTTTACATCAACCTACTGAAAAACGGTTTTTTGGACATAAAATAAGAATTTGGGGGTGTATTGGAAATTCCTCCTATACCATTTTTGTTAGTTTTTCTATACCTACAAGTTGTGCTAGGTCTCCATTAAAGTAACTATAATATCACTGTCGCACAGTGTTATTAGTCGAAGGTTTTTTCGTTTGAAAACTAGCAAAATTGAGGCTTCTGAAAACTCACGCAGAAGTTTGTAGAAAGAACCATAATTTATGGCCTAAAAAAACAGTTTTTAAAAGAAAAACAAAAATTTTCGTCTACGCCAATGAGGGTCTGGAGCTCCTTACTAATGGTTTGATATCCGGGGAACTAAATCTTCATTCATTGACAATTAAAGCTTGCAGAGAGTATTTTAGAAGCTTTATATGATACTAAAGGGTGAGCAGATGGATGTACTTTTTCGAATAGGGGAATTTTGACAGATCATCATGGAAAGATTTACGCCTCAGCAACCTTTACCATTCGTACAATTGAATTACGAAAATCGACGCTCTGTGAAAAGTGTTCATCTACATTTGGGACCCGAGGTGAGGCTCAATTTTGGATAATGGCTACTCATCGTCGTCTGCTGCTACAGTTAATGCAAAATGCTCTCTTACTTTTGCTGCTGCTGCTGCCGCCGTCAGCGATGAAAGCAACAATTTGCCGACTGCGGAAACTGCATTGTGCGCTGTTCCTGTCTCTCGCACTAGTGTAACTACTAAGAGGTCCGCCGTTATGTTTTCTGTCGCAGCGGCTCAATCGCAAAAACAAACCTCAACTGTTGTGATTGGCGTGAACAGTAGTAACGAACTGGAAGTATTTGCTACGAAAAAATCACCAAGGACAATATTATACCATACGCTGCCGAAAATTCCAACACTGATCAAATTCAGATTGCCTGCTTCAAACTTGTTAAAAAGGGTGTGTATATAAACTCTTTGAAAAGGATTAACTTTCAACTAGGAGTCCCACTGTCTTATTATTATGAATTCTGTACTCTGGTTTGCAGACATAAAAGTACATCTCTTTTATTTTTTCAAAACGAAAAAAGGAACCAAGCTACAAGAGCTAACTCCTGCCCATCTCTTATTGAGTTAAAGATATATGTACTTTCAATACATAGGAGGAGGTCTATTAATGAATCTAAAGATGTGGGTGTAATTTTGGCCAGTCATTTTTCATTTAATAGCCATATTAATTTCATCGTATAAAAATCATTTTCTATCTTAGGCCTTGTACGACGGAATAGCTCAAATTTTAGGGACTCCTATACCCTGAAATTATTGTTTACTGTTAGGATGATATGATATATGAAATTATACTCACACTACCCACTAATCTTTTAAAACTCCCTCAACTCCTCTCCCCCATCCTCTTACCTTACCTATATTATTACTCTAATTAAGATACCATAAGCCGAAGGCCATGGCAGCCAGTGCTTATTTCGTAAGTGGAATAGTTATTAATAACTGTTACTCTTTTAAATAAATAAAAAATAAATAAATATTGTTTACTGTATTCGTTCACTCCAGGTTGGAATACGCTGCCTTTATTGGAAGGCCATTGAACGTGTACAAAAGGTGTCTCTGAAATTTATACTAAGATCAGTAAAAATTTCTGTTCCTATCCTATCTTACACAACACGTTTGCCTTTGATAAACCTGAAGTCATTGCCAAGTCGAACATCGATGCTGTCTCTCTCGTTTGTTTGCAATGTTATTAAAGACGACATTAAGCGCCCCTTTCTGCTTCAACGCATTGATTTTCCAACACCTCTCAAAGTTCTTCGTAACGCTTTTCCTTTCTAAAGGGTGCTTAAATTTCAAGGTGCGGTTTATGGGCCGGTGGCATCATTCGGCCGTATTTTTTCCAAAATGAGGCCGGTCAGGCAGTTACTGTGAATAGTGTTCGCTATAGTGAGATGATAACGAACTTTTTATGGCTCGAATTGGAAGATATGGATGTGGACGATATGTGATTTCAACAGGACGGTGCCACTTGTCACACAGCTAACGAAATAATGGCTCTTTTGCGCGAAAAAGTTTGATGGCCGAATAATCTCACGTCGCGGCGATGTCAAATAGCCGCCAAGATAAGCCAGCAACAATTCATGAGATAATTCGGCACATTAACGGCATAGAACCTCAATTACGCCTCAGCGTCATCGAAAATTTGGACCATCGGATGGAGGTGTGCCGCCGAGGCCACGGCGGTCATTTGGCCGATATTTGGTTCCATACGTAATTGAGCTACACTAGTATTATCATAGTAAAGAGAAATGACAATAATTTCCTAAAAGAATTGTATTTTATTCTAAATCAACACCGGCCCTTGAAACTTATCCACCTGTTATTACAATCCGCGTTTGTGTGGTAGCTTTTATTTGCAGATCTTATCATGCAGTCCATATAAATCGAGTGGAGAGGGTTCAAAAAATGTTTGTGCGCTTTGCACTCCATTCGCTCAATTTCTCAGACCCGGTTCCATCATACGAATCTCGCTGTCGATTTATTAGTATTTTGAGTGACAAGGATACTCTTTGATCTCATTAATGGCACAATTTTCTGCCCGGTGCTTCTGGAAAGAACACAGTTTTATGTCCCTTGCAGAACTTTTCTTTGTTTTAAGATGTTTCGCGTTGGCTTTAGTAAGAAATTATTTAGCGCTAATGCGCCACTCGTTGCACATGTAAAGGCTACTTAGCCTAGCGAATAAAGTTGTCTATGTAAATACAAACCTGGAATTCATTGCTTTCTAGTCACCTTTTACTTATATTTCTCCTGCACATTTTGTGTGGTGCAATTTATTCGAAATGTGAAATCTCTGTTTGCGCGCAGTCACGACTGATACCAAAACGTGTTCTTATTTCTAATTTATGGCTAACCGCAAATCAGTGTCAATCGAGGCTTGTAAATTTTTAGCCAGGAAATTGGTTTTGGTATTTTGCTGCAATAAATCAAAGGAAGGAAAGATGAAAGTAAACGCTAAAAACAAAGAGTTCTATTCTTGGAAAGGAAGAGCAGAAAAAATGGTAAATATGACAGCAGAAAATTGAGTAGAAATTAAATGAGTAAAAATGCCAATATTGCCAGAGTAATATAGAAAGAGCATACGGAAGAAATGAAATTCCATCTGTAATATTAAAAGTGCGGATATTTTGCAAATATGTATAAGGGGGGAATAGAAGTACGACTATGTAGTCTAAAAATTATGAAAGTATTGGCAAAGATGCGATTACTCCAATCTATGGCGGCCGCCTTAATTTTATAGTTGAATGGCAAAACATACTTATAAGATATAAGAGGACTCGGCAGACATTTTCCTGGCTGATAAAAACTTTTTTAAAGGGCAGATAAATTTTAAAAGCTACGCAATTGCAATTCAATTTTTATGATGCACATAGTTTCGTATGAGTGATGTATTGGATTATCAAATATTTTCATCAATCTTCCGCAGCGCACTTTAAAATTTGTTTATTTACGTATTACTAGATAATTCTTCAAAATTCTCCTTGTAAATGTACATATTTTCATTTTTCGCATATTATGGCTCAAGCAGTTCAAAATATGTTAATCAACTTAGGTATTTATTTTAGTCCTTTTCAATTTAGGTAGTGATTTGGAGGTTAGGTAGTAATGGTTGCCCAGAGAGTGGGCCCACTTGGACGAAAGAAGTTTGGTTCATCCTTTGTGATACCATTGCAAGAGGGGAAAAAGAGGTGAAGGAAGAAACGATAGGGCGAAAAGGAGAGGGGTGTGGAGGGTTGAGTATATGTGGACTATGAACGGTGATTAATTTCCGGTTGTGTTAGCCTCTTTATGCTGCTGATGAAGTTCATCAGATCTTTGTTATCAACACCTGCTATATCAGCAGGTGCAGCAAAGAAGTGAGAACCAAGATGTTTGAATCTTAGCCCCGCTAGAGCTGGGCAGCTAAGGAGCAGGTGCTGAGATGATTCCACCTCATCCTCCATACAGCTGACGCAAAAAGGACGCGAAGTGATTCCGAGTCTCACGGCATGTATACCCCGTGGATAGTGCCCCATGAGGATGCCCAAGAAATTTGAGAGATGAGATTTTGTCATCCTCAGAATATCCCTCGAACACCTCCTATCCAAACATGGCCAGAAGGACTTCGCATGTACTTGCCCAGCGCTCGCTGAGTTGGTGCAAAGCCCATACTTCTAGGAGTAGAGCGCAGGTTGTCAAGGAGATCCCGATCCTCTCCTTTCGCGGGCACACTGCCCCTTGTCTGGCCAACTCGTCGGCTTCGCAGCTTCCAGCAATGCCACTGCGACCAGGTACCCAAATTATCTTTATGTCGAAGAATTCTGATGCAATCGAGAGAGAGACCAGGCAATCCCTGACCAGCTTCAAATGCACCATAAAAGAGCCTAGGGCCCTAATTGTCGCTTGGCTATCGGAGTAAATATTTACCTTCTTAACAGTTATTACGCAAGTAAGTAGCCAGTTAGCTGCTTCTTTGATTGCGGCCACCTCTGCTTGGAACACATTGCAGTGACCCGGTAACCTGAATTTGAGTTTGATGGGAAGCTCTTTGCAGAATACTCCTCCTCCAACCCTACCATCCAACTTCGAGCCATCCGTGAACAATTTAACCAGGCCCTGTCCCCAAGTGTAGCCCCCGTCCACTCCTCGCTGGATGGAATATGGGTGGAGAAAGTTCCGCATGGACTAAGCGAGTGCACACTGATCTGTCGACTGGGGGTTGAACTCAAAGTTTCTGAGGATGCTTGAGTGCCCATATGTGAGTTTGAGCTTATAGCCCAAGCCCCTCAGTCTGATTGCGGTACGTGCAGCGGCAATTCTGCCTGCGATGTCTATAGGTAGCACATTTAACATTACATTAAGCGCTAGAGTGGGAGTAGTGATTTGGAGGCACTATGATTTGAAATGAGCTATGTGAAGGTCATGTGAATCTATTTATAATATTTCTCCTGAATTCTCTTCTTCCCCTGAATTATTTAGACGGAGACAGACATTTTTGAAGATTGATATAAATTAAAGGTAAATGGATGTAAAGGGACCTTGGATCCATGTATTATCTTAAACGGTATAATTCGGCAGGTTTTTGATCTCGATGAGAAGCAAAGAAGAGCTGGTGTAGAAAATGTTGCCTCCTGTAGAAAATGCTGTCTCCTGATTGCCCGATATTTAAACGATGGTATTTGAAGATACTTGAGAGATGCCACCCAAAGAGTGGGGCTGGCGATCCATATTGCAGATTTACATTCATATGGAACTATTCAGGGGCACAACAATTGTGTTTATGATCCCTTTAAACCAACAATACTACAAAGGCCAATAAACTGATAATGATTTTCCGATCAAAATATGTTTTTCATTTGAATTAAAAAAAAAATAACTCCAACTTGAAAGACCCTGCTAAAATATTTTCCCACAACTTGGTTAGCAGCTTTTGTCAATTCATATATGCACTTGCACGAGAATAGGTTGAAAAGCCATCCTGACACACAAAACACAACCACAAATACGAATATCTTTCTATCCATGAGCCAACCGTATAAGTGACAACAACCTGTCAAAACATAGAGAGGAGAAAACAATATGAAAAATACTTGCGGCGAGAGCACAGGATGAGGGCACTTGCCAATGTGGCCTGGTGTGGTGCTTTAGTCATACGTATGTATGCATAAGACGACAAATATAATATAATGCAAGCGTCAAGCACTTGTGAGACGATCTGTGTAAACATAAAATAAAATAAAATTTAATAAAAAAATGTGGGAAACGGTTTGAGGACACAAACCCAAAGAATAGAAGCAAAATATTGGCTGCTATTTTTGGTAATTTGTGAGTAAATGTGCAACGTTTGGCAACCATAAATTGAATGCACAAAAATTCTTCAAAATTTAAATTGAATACCAGAATAAAATTAAAAGAAAAATATGTACTCAAATCTGAGGAAGGAATTTCAAGACAGGAAGTAGGAAAGCAATTTTGTTTCCAAGTCTTGTTTCTTTAAGAATTTATTTAATTAAATATCTTTCATTTTGATGTCAAGTGTGTGGGTAAACACTTATGCGAAGCAGACATTAACAATTACTACGAAAACTCACGTAATTATGCACACATATGGATGTGAATTTAGACGCAGGCATAACAAAAATCCTAAGTGGGGCGCCCAGTACAGGAGTGCATATTTTGATTTATTACATTCTCCTATTTCATGTCATATTTCATATATGGCATCAGTCACATTCACCGCTCTCACACGACGCCGTCTAGTACCCCTTAGGAAAAAGGGACGAATCAGCGAAATATAGATCTGATTTGGGACTAATAAGAGTTTGACTACTACAATTCACTTCGCAACACAGGCCACTTGCGATGGTATTTACGTACTACTGTGGGCAAAAAGTAAGGTGAATTTGGTTGTAAAATAAAAAATCTTTATTTATTCTTGTAAATCAATTTCATCCCCTTCAAAATAATCCCCCTTCGATGAAATACACTTATGCCAACGATTTTTCCAATCCCCGAAACATGCCAAATAGTCCATTTCCGGTATAGCCCTCCTCCTCCTCTCCTCAATCGTCTCGAAACGCGTTCCCCGGAGTGGTCTCTTGAGTTTTGGGAATAGCCAGAAGTCACACGGAGCCAAATCAGGCGAATACGGTGGTTGCGGAACGATATGCGTGGAATTTTTGGCGAAATGGTCACGAAGAACGAGTGCAGTGTGAGACGGTGCATTATCGTGATGCAAAAACCAAGAGTTGTTGCCCCATAATTCTGGTCTTTTTAGACGAATTGCTTCACGTAACGACGCATAACGCTCAAATAATATTCTTTATTAACACTTTGGCCAGGTGGAAGGAATTCATAGTGCACCACACCACGAAAATCGAAAGAAACTGCCATCATGACCTTTATTTTTGAACGCCTTTGACGTGCTCTTTTCGGTCTGGCCTCACCTTTAGCACGATATTCGCTTGATTGGTCGGTTGTTTCAGGGTCATAGGCATAAATCCAAGTCTCATCTCCCGTAATGATGCATTTGAACTTGTCCTGATAGTCTGAAAGCATTGCTTCACACACATCAACGCGACGACTTTTTTCCAAGAAATTGAGAGTTTTCGGTATCAAACGAGATTTTACTTTTCGTAGGCCCAAATGGTCTTTCAAAATGGATTTCACAGATCCTTCTGATATTCCGATCATATCAGTAAGGTCTTTAACAGTCAACCGACGATTTTTGAGCACTAATCCTTCATTTTATTGACGTGTTGGTCATCTGTTGACGTCGATGGTTTCATAAAAATATGAAACTTTAGAGACGCATCGAAAATCTTGGATGCGGTATAACGACAAAATATTCGCTATGGAGAGCTACAAACAAAATCGAAAATAAAATTTCATACAAACCACCTATCAGAAAATTTGATCGCAGCTGGACTAAAAGAAATCTTGACAAGGCTGAAGGTCTCGCAAAACACTCCAAAAGTACTTTTACGAACAATTTAATGTAAACCTTTTCCCGAGCCACGCAAAAAAAAAATCCATGCAAACCAAAAATGTTACATTAGAATAAATAAAACAATGCATATGTAAGAGAACTGATCTTAAGAAGCCGCCAGGATACGACCTAATAAATGGAACAATTTTAGGAGAACTCACAGAAAAGAGGTTTATCTATATAAGGAACTTCTTCAATCAAATATTGAACTAAAATGTTTCTCAAGAGTATGGAATATTGCTCAAATTAACGCAATACCAAAACCATGCAAAGATCCTACGCAA
Organism: Anastrepha ludens; assembly: GCF_028408465.1. Classification (NCBI taxonomy): domain Eukaryota; kingdom Metazoa; phylum Arthropoda; class Insecta; order Diptera; family Tephritidae; genus Anastrepha; species Anastrepha ludens. The sequence continues at coordinate 42,102,784 of NC_071499.1, read as the reverse complement.
GTAACCTCATACAGACCTATAAGTCTACTACCAGTATTATCGAAAATTTTTGAAAAGTTATTTTTTGACAAAATCGATCCCATTATACAAAAGGGCAAATTAATATCTTGCCACCACTTCGGATTCAGGCAAAAACATTCCACCACCCAACAAGTTCACAGAGTTACAAACAGAATTTTTGAAGACATCGATAAAAAACGAACGTGTGAAGCAGTATATCTCGACGTAGCCAAAGATTTTGACACAGTATGGCACACAGGACTTCTGCAAAAACTCTTGACTTATTTACCAACAGACTACTACAAACGAATGAAAAGTTATATAATTGGAAGACAATTTTATGTAAAAGTCGAAGATAAGTACATATTCTGATATACTAACAATGGAAGCAGGTGTACCGCAAGGTAGTGTTCTTGGGCCGATTCTTTACCTTCTTTATACAGCTGATATCCCTACATCGGCAACTAAGAACTCTCTAATAGCAACATTTGCAGACGATACTGTCTTGCTAAGATACTTCGTATAATATCAAAAGCAGAATGGTATATACTAAATGATAATATCCATCGAGAACTTAAAGCAAAAACAGTCCATGAAGAAATACGCAATAAAAGCTTAAGACACACAAATCGACTACTAGAACATTCTAACAGGGAAATTCGGCTACTTCCAATGACGCGCAAACGACCAACTGACCTGAAGATTTAAATAGAGTCACAATTTTATGAATAAGAATGAATAAATATATAATTAAATAGCGAGTTAATGTATATTAGGGCGGGTCGATTTAAAAATCGCTCATTGCGCTGTAAAAATCGTATTCTAGGGATCAATATAAGAAACTTTGCCGAAGGAACCATACCTCTAAAACGAATTCTGATGTCCCCCAATTTGGGTCGAACGAAAAATCCCACTTTGACCCATTTAGAGTGCCCCAATCGAGTCCAAATGTATGACCGACCCCCACTAACTTTGGACGGCCGACCCACCCATGCCAGTGGCACACCCCCTGGAACTCCCCTGGGGGGTTCCCCATACAATCATTTCAAAATAACACCATTTTTGGCCTTTACATGAGAAAAGAAACTAAAAAGTTCGACCCAAATTGGGGGACATCAGAATTCGCTTAAGAGGTATGGTTTCTTCGGCAAAGTTTCTTATTTTGATCCCTAGAATATGATTTTCACAGAGCAATGGGCGATTTTTTTGCCTCCCCACAAATCGACCCGGCCTAATGTATTATTGGCTTCTAAATACTGTTGAAACCCAAAAAGAAAGAAAAATTGGAAATATTTTAAGTTGAAATAGAAACAAAAACAAAAGGTTATAAAAAAACACATCTCTCTTCTGCTACCACCAGAGACGGAGAGTTTGTCATGCTTGAGCGTTCTGACGACACGGACCAGTCAACGAACACGCTGGATCTTTATTCGCTACGCTATGTCTATGCGGCCGCCGTAGCCGAATGGGTTGGTGCGTGATTACCATTCGGAATTCACAGAGAGGTCGTTGGTTCGAATCTCGGTGAAAGCAAAATTAATAAAAACATTTTTCTAATAGCGGTCGCCCCTCGGCAGGCAATGGCAAACCTCCGAGTGTATTTCTGCCATGAAAAAGCTCCTCATAAAAATATTTGCCGTTCGGAGTCGGCTTGAAACTGTAGGTCCCTCCATTTGTGGAACAACATCAAGACGCACACCACAAATAGGAGGAGGAGCTCGGCCAAACACCTAACAGAAGTGCACGCGCCAATTATTTATTATTTTTTATGTCTATGCCGCCGTAAAGCTCATACAGCTCATCGTTCCATCGGCCTGCGACACTCGCCGTTCCTAACATGCAGAGGTCCAAAAGTCTTCAACAGAATCTTTCTTTCAAACACTCCAAAAAACGCCTCAGCGGATGTTGTCATTGTCCAAGCTTCTGCGCCATACGTTAGGACGGGCATGATGAGACCCTTGTAAAGTGTAAGTTTTGTTCATCCAGAGAGGATTTTCCTACTCAATTGCCTACTTAGTACAAGGAAGCACCAGTTAGTTTGTTTTGGTTTTTGAAGGGAGGTTTAAATCAAAATATCATAAATATCAACACAAGGCGCCATCGCACCAGTTGTATGTAGTAGCCACTAATACTATTTATAACAATCCTCCACCTTGGGAAAACTCCACCGCGCGATCTAAAGATATTTCATCAGAGTAAAGCCACGTTTATGTCTGCTGAAGCAACAGGTACCTGATTTAGATTCTATTCCAGATTCTATGGGCGCACGGAGACTCTACTCCTTCGATAATACCCATTTCTTCCTCAGTGTTTTTGTAGTAAATGGTGCATCGGAAAATTTGCGAATTATCTTCGCGTAAACGATCTCATATTGAAGTGAGTGCTTTTTTCAAGCGTCTGTTCGAATTTTTGTTTGTCTAAAGGGGTTCCTGTCCGGTGGTACGTGCTGCTGTTATCACCGTTGAGCTTTCCTTTCCTAATCATTTTGTTGCAGTTTCGTCAGGACTTTGTTTTTTCTTTTTTCCAATTTATTACATCTGTCAATTTTCGACACTTAGTAATTTTTATAACAATTATGGAAATATAAGCGTAACAGTAAATCATTATTTAAAGTACATTCCTTTTTACAGCATAAGAGGGATAATGCATATAAGAATTATATGACATATGACGGATAAGTACAAATAAAAAGTACAGTAGAAGCCCGATAAGTGCAATACCGATAACTGCAATTTCGCGGAAAGTACAATTCGATTTTGAGTCCATAGAAAACTCGAAAAGAGCAATAAAAAATTGCAATTTTCGGGCGCAAAAGAATTCTTGTTCGAAGAAATTTTTTACTTAATACGGCAATGTATTTGCGTTCATCACGCGCGAAGACACAGCTTTATAGCTATGCACAGTTATGGTTCTCGGAATTATTGCGACCAAAAACACTGTTCTCACGCTTTGTGATTTTTGATTTTTACAAATAACTGTAAAGTTGTAGCGCTGATATCATAAAATATGGCATCGAATCGTTTGTGACATTCAACACGCGTTAGTTTCAAGCTGGTTCTTGAGAGTAAAACAATCGTTCGGAGTTTGAATCATTTTTTTTGCTTTCATCGAATAAAATCATGGGAAAAGTGAAAAAGAATCTACATTTTCTTACATTGAAAGAAAGAGATGAGATTCTCCAAAAAATTGAAAAAGGCGTTAAACAACGAAGTTGATTGCAACGAACAAAGTTGATTGCGCAACGATTTGCCGAATAAAAAAAAATCCCGTTCATTAAAAGAAAATGCATACAATTCATTTTCACTTCGAAATAAACGGAAAACTTTGCAGTTTGGCAATCATACAGAGCTCGAGAAGCGTTTGTACCGGTTTTTCATGAATCAGCGGCGACGAAATGCTCCTGTTTCTAGCTTGATATTGAAAAGCAAAGCATTAAAAATATTTGATGAAATAGAAAAGGATGGAGAACAATTCAATGCAAGTGATGGATGGTTTTCGCGATTCAAGAAACGCTTCGGACTTCGCTATTTGACTGTGACTGGTGAATCATTATCTTGTGATCCAGAAGCCATTGAGCCATTTAAGGAAAAATTGACGGCGAAAATCGCTGAAAAAGGATATGTAACATCACAAATATATAATGCTGATGAAACGGGGCTCTTTTGGAAACTTTTGCCAAATAAAACCTACGTTTCGAAATATGAAAAGAGTGCTCCAGGCAACAAAGTTTCAAAAGATCGAATAAGTGTTCTTATGTGTGCAAATGGTGATGGCAGCCACAAAATAAAACCATTAACGATCGGCAAATCTATGAATCCGCGTTGTTTTAAAAATTTTCGTCTACCGGTGAATTATGCTAGCAAAAAGACTGCTTGGATGACGCGGGATATTTTCAAAAAGTGGTTCTTTGATAATTTCGTCGAAGTAGTGAAAAAATTCGCCAAAGAAAATGATGTTCCACCCAAAGCATTACTCTTGCTTGATCAAGCCCCATCTCATCCGCCCGAAGAAGAATTAGTTTGTGGTGAGATCGAAGTGATTTATTTTCCGGCCAATTGCACAGCGATTTTACAGCCAATGGATCAAGGTGTTATTAACTTGACAAAAATTCAATACAAAACATTGCTAATGGAAAACATAATTAGTGAAAAAGATTCTTCATTACATGAACTATTGAAGAAAATTGATTTGAAAACCGCCGTGATCATGTTGAGCCAAGCATGGGGGAAATTGCTCCCTGAAACGATCGCTAAATGCTGGGAAAGCGTATTGGGTACAAGCCCAACAGTTGACGCGATTACTGAATCTAATTTAGACGATATGCCATTGGATATCGAAATTGACGACCCCCTTCTTGTTGGAGGATTACAACGGTTAAATGAGATGGTCGAAAACTATGTGGGTGAAGCAGTCACAGATGAAATCCGCAATTGGGTTTTGGAATTAGGAATAGATGAAGGTGATAGTGAAGCCAATGAACCCGAAGATACTACTCAAGAAAAAACAACCGAAAAAGTCCAGCGTGAATCGATTTTTGGCTGTGTCAATACAATTTTGAAATGGGATGAACAGAATGATGTACTGTCATTCAATCAGATCGCTTGTTTGCATGATATCCGATCAAAAGCACTTGAAAAGTGTTACGAGAAAATGCAATCGAAAATAACAAAGTTTTTCCAAAAAAAATAATTGAATTTTGGAGCACACACTCATATGTCCTTCCGCATTGATCTCTTTGTATTAATTTCAATAAATATGTGTTCATTTTTCTTGAATATCGACCTTTTGAGCTCATTAATTGCATTGAATAGAGTTAAAATATTTGTCCCTACGTATTCCTCGATTCACAGGAGAAATTCTCAAAAGTGCAATTTTTCGCTAAGTGCAATCATTGCTGAAATTTTCCAATCGTACTTATCGGGCTTCTACTGTATATGATTTAAAACGTAGAACAGGGTGATATTTATTTTAGTGATGAAGTATCTGTTAGGGCTGTCGGAGTTATTCGTTTTAGTCTTCGGTTTTTGCAGTTCTGAATGTGGAATTTTCAGCATATGACATATAACATGAATATGATTTGTGCTGCATATTTGTAGATCACACTTTTAGGACTAAGACCGCAAACGCCATTACTGCTTCCCATTTGACGCTGGATGAACACTTGTCCTGTACAAGTCCAGTCTCTGTTGGCGGGTGTTCTAAGAACCTCGTGAGTAACTCCCGATCACCGCTAAAGCAGATGCAGTGGAACGCCCCATGCCCTGCGCTCTCAATTCCAAGGCTGGCATTGTTATCGGTGTTGGTGATGGCTCCTAGATAAAAGAAGTCTTTTATAACCTCGATATCATAACTGTTAACAGTGACGTAGATGCCGGATACGCGAGTGCGCCGACTGTTTGTTTGAAGACAGGAGGTACTTCGGTTTGTCCTCGTTGACCTCCAGACCCATTCGCTTTGCTTCTTTATACAGTTTGGAGAAGACAGAAGTAACAGCGCGGTTATTAAGGCCGATGATATCGATATCATCGGCATACGCTAACAACTGTACGCTCTTATAAAAAATTGTGCCTTGGCGATTAAGTTCTGCGGCTCGCACGGTCCTCTCGAACATCAGGTTATAGAAGTGACACGACATATGGGCACACTGTCTGAAACCTGGTTTGGTATTTAAGGCCTCGGAGAGGTCTGACGGTGTGGCAAGTATTGAGCAATGCCAGTTTACATAGCTGAATTAGTTTTGCGCGGATACCAAATTCAACAACGCCTGTCATGGGTCTTTCCCAAGACTTGGCGTATTGTGAATATCTGGCCGATTGTAGATTTTTCTGATCTTAAGCCATATTATTAAAATTATTAAAAATGTATGCAGCTCTACAAATAACATCATCCTATAGAATTCGCCATCAGCTTTTACTCGCCCTAACCTAACTATTAAGTCTACGATCTATTTTCATATACACCCCATTGCGTTCGTAATTTGGCAACACAATGTTTTTTTTTATAACCTTATAGTTCGTACTACAACAAAAACTTTTTCAAAATTACATCCAAACTTTGAACTTTTAACCAGAATTTTAAGAATTTTTCTGCGTGTGCAGTTTTATAACCCTTTCAATTTTAGTATAACCAAGTGCAAGTTTCAAGTGATTTTCATTGGTCTTTTGGTCTATTTTTCCACATAAAAAATTGGAGCATTCGTACCAAGAAAGATATAAATGGTGATTAAAATTCAAGGGCCGATGTTGAATGTGAACCACACCTAAACGTCAACGACACCGTTTGACCTCTTTCTTTGGGGTTATTTGAAAGAGAAGGTTTACGTTGATAAGCCAGCAACAATTGAAGAGCTAAAGGGTGATATAATTCGGCTCATTAATGGCATAGAACCTCAATTAGGACTCAGCGTCATCGAAAATTTGGACCATCGCATGCAGGTGTGGAGGCGAGGCTGCGGCGGCCATTTGGCCGATACTTTGTTACACACGTAATTGAGCCATACTAGTATTATCATAATAAAGAGTAATTACAATAATTTCTAAAAAGATTTGTATTTTATTCAAAACCGACACCGGCCCTTGAAACTTAACCACCTTTTTTTTAATGTTTGGCAAAATTTGTGAGAGTAACTTTGGCTGTCACGTCATCGCGGATTAGGGTTACACATTGTGCAATATCACTAAAATGATCCACTACTCATTTTTTTGTATCAATCAAAATAAGGCTTACAGTATCACTAAGCGTTCAGTTTTTCAGTTTAGCAATCCGCTTATTGCATTATTATGTAGTGAGCTATGCCCAACCCTATCGGGGACTCGACTGCGACTCTGTCATCCGCTCATTTCACAAGGATTTTCATGGTCTTCCAATCAGTCCAAGAATGATAGAAAGGTACTTGCGCCCATCAGAGAGTACGTGACGTCACGTTTTTCCAAGTTGTGCAGTATTGCCATCCATTTGCTCTTCGCAATAAATTTAGTGCTTTTTTATACCGAAAATGCCAAAATTTTTAAGTTTCGTGTTTATTTCTTTTTTTTAATTTAAAGCTACCGAAGCTTTAAGTTAAAAAAAAAACTGTATTATTATACAAAAGAAGGTTAAAAAAAGGAATTCTAAGAAGATTTTAGTGGTAAAATTAGTTGGTTCTTATAAAATTTGATAGTGTGAATTTAATTTTTTGCTCTTTTTAAGATTTGAAAATCTTTTTACACATTTTAAAAAGCGTTTGAATTTGTTGAATGCGAATTAAAACCACAGAGCTGTAATCGTTTCTTCCATTAATCCTTAGTGTGACATAGGGCATCAAGAGGTGCATTCATAGTAAAAAAATACCAGAAAATACTAAAGAAACCATAATGACATTTTTACAAAAAGAGGACAATTGAAATATAGCAAATAAGTCGTTCCCTTAACAAAAGAGTCTCGATTAACAAAAAAAAACTCATTAATTAAATTGTGCATAAGCATAACACATTTATTTAAAAAAACGCACATTTTAAAAATAATTTGTCACGCATACAAAGATCTTTAATTAATTCAATAAAAATTTGGTGTTTTATTTTCTTTAAATGGGCATTTTAGTGCGTTTTTATATCCAAAGCTAGGCAACACTGCAGTAGCGAGAGAGTAGAAGAACGTTGTGTTGTCGCAAAGAAACCGCTGGTAGATGCCTTGTTCAGTTAGCAAATCCTCCGGTTAGTTGTCCGATGTTGGCCACACCTCCGTATTCTCTACGTCGTGTTTTGTACTACATAGTTTTGCTAGTGCGAGTGTGGAAAGAACAGAAACTCAAAATAGTCGCTGCTGTAAAGGTAATCGTACACACAAATTTGGTGCCCTCGAGTTTTCCTACAGGGTATGCACTTTATAAATATATTCTCGTAAATTTCGCTAATAAGTAGTACATTAAACTACATAGCCTACCTCCGGCAGTTAATATTATATGAATATGCTTTCACACAGTACATATTTTTGGCATTACGATATAAATCCGCTTGCCTTATGCCTCATATGCTTTGCTTTTCTATCATACTTATGAGTGCTTTGACTTTTGCTACTTGTTTGTCTAGTCGCAACTTAAGCTTTTCTTCGCCTTAGCACTGATTGTGCACCACTCGAGCGTGTGATTGTTGTTACTTACGTTTAATGATCCTTAAATAATTTCACTTGATATGTTTCAGTACGAATGCGCTTGAGTAAATATTATTAATATTATACAATATTTTGCACGTAAGTTGGCAGGCTTCTAGCATTGCTTGCATTCATTGTAGTAGTTTGATGTAAATATATATTTTATTGCATTAGGTCCTTACAAATTGTTCTATTTTCTTCTAATAGTGAGAATAATATTAATAATTACTAAATTTTGGAAAGAGTCATTGAAATTTTATATCCGGAGTGAAGGATTGTAATCTGTGTGAGTGCAATTGAAATTTTATAAAAAAAACGAGTATCGTTTGAAAACTTTTTTTGTTAAGAACTCGTTCTAATTGCAAAAGCTTCAGCAAGAAAAGCACAGCTACTGATATCAGGAATACAAGACGAAGTCCAAAATAAATAAGTCTGAGCTAAAATAGAAACGAGAGGAGCTTTGTTCTGACATCTTCTGGCATCGATGCATTGCCTTGCGCGATCTTAAAGCTTTTCGAAAGAGTGTTTCAGGACATAGACCGCAATGCCTTTCAGGATTTCGGTAAACGCTTTTGGATGGCCTCTAGGGACACAAAACGTTTTCCTTTCATGACCAAATGCAATTTTCCGAATAGGTAGAATGCACAGGGAGCCATATCAAGCGAATACGGTGAGTGATTGATGATTAAAATGCGATTTCTAGTCAAAAAATCAGTCACAAGAGTGGATTGATGAGATAGTGCATTATCTTGCAAAAAGGTCAGCTTCCTCCCTCGCGGTACTCAGGGCGAATTCGATAAATGCGAGGCAACAAACGCTTCAAAACGGTTTGGCCCGTTGTCATGAGCTCCTTGTCGACAATTCTCTTGGAATCGTAAAAACAAATGAGCATTTACTTGATTTTTTATTTCTCCAAACGCTATTTTTTGTGTGGTGGCTCATCTGGGGCCTTTCATTCGGCACTTTGACGCTTAGTTTCAGGTTCATGTTGAAAACACCACATTTCATCACCAGTTAGGATGTTGTAAATGAAGTTGTAGTCTTTTCTCGCCTCTTTAATGAGGTCTTTCGAATGTTTGATTCTGAGCAAATTTTTGGTCCTCAGTCAACTTGTGTGGAATGAAACGTGCACAGGCCTTAAGTAAGCCCAAATTGTCAGTTGAAATGCGATAAATCGATGTTTTGGAGATATTCAACTCCGACTCCATGAATTTCAACGATTATTTCGGTTCATTTTTGATAAACTTACGATGGAGTTTTCGGTGATTAATGATTTTGTTCGGCGGATTTGGTATCTTCATTGCTTTTTATGTCCTCGCAACCATCTCTGAAACGAGTAAATCACTCATGAACTTTGGCACGCGGTAGACAATAATCGCCATAAACTTTATTCATCAATTCACATGTTTCCGTTCACGTTTTAGGGATTTTAAAACCAAATTTGATATTAGCTCTTTGTTCGAAACTTATTTTTGTACCGATGACACAAACATACTGACACTTTGGACGCAATAACTTTGCTTCGAATGTCACCAAATTTTCACTAGAAGTCAGCTAGGGATGAAAAATGAAAAAAAAACAATAACGCACCAATTTGTGAGAGGATATGTAATGGGTTATCCGTGCAGGACCACCCGCCTTATCAGCCGGATTCTGCGACTTTTAATTGTGATGAAATATGCATTGACAGAAATAAGAATTGATTGAGTTCATTGAAGCGGAGGGAAGGAGGGAAAGCATGCAGCCTGATAGTTTCGAAAAAGGGATGATTGGCGTGAAGCGTTGTAGGTATATTTGAAGGTTGTAGGAAGGCTGCTTGGGAAACGTATTTCAGGAAAAATCACGTGGATCTGCATACTCAGTTTGTTTAATTCCTCATCAATTAAATTTTTTCGAGAATTTTGGAGTTTAAAAGGACTTTAATAATTATAATTTTTTTGTTTTTACAATATAATTTTAAATACATATATAGACGGGGTGATATTAACATGGACATCAAACGAAAGAGGATATATCCAACTATTAAAAAGGATTGTCCTTACCTTACCCCAGCACAAAATATAGTGCAAGAATGCCCTTTGAAAAATGTATCTTTAAATATGCTTGAAACTTCCCAAAGCATTATTTTGAGAAAAATGTTGAAATGATAAAGGCATGTTTTATTATTGTATTTGTATGTGTAGCAATATTAGTGCATATCTCAATTTCGCTTGACCTCCGAAGTAAGGTATACGCAATGGCTGCCCTATTGGAGCTTTAAAATCTTTTTAAAGAATTAAATTGATGATTAAATTAAAAACTGGGTATTTATTTGATTTAATTTGTAACATAGTTTCACTTGTTTATGAAATTTTTCATGAATTTCAAAAAGGATTTTTTTTTTACATGAGATTACAATTAGAACCAAATTTTTTTTTTGTTCACTCCTCTCGGGAGCAAAGGGCCTCGACAAGACTCTTCCATCGTACACGGTTCTGTGCTGTTGTTTTTGCACCGTCCCATGAGATGTCGACATCTGCCCAACCACCAGAGGGAGTCTCCCTGGTCTCACACCCTGACGACTGCACGATAATGGCGTCGGGCAATGACATCGATGGTGTGTGCTCCAAAGTGAATAACTATCTCACCGACCTTTCTCGCTTTTTCACTGCGAGGAATCTCCAACTTTCCCCAGCTAAATCCACGGCGACCCCCTCTATCACCTGGACAAAGGAGGTCAAATTGTCCCTCAAGGTAAAAGTCGATGACACACCAATTCCGACGGTAACAATCCCAAAATTTTGGGTGTGACCTCTGAAAGTTTACTCTCCTTCTCAGCGCACACAACCGCAAGTCCAAAATCGCAACAAGGTCCTCAAATCGCTTGCTGGCAGCACATGGGGCAAAGAATTGTTGCTATCGACATTTAAGGCAATTGACCGGTCGGTTCTAAACTATGCTGCGCATGTCTGGTCGCCTGGTGCTAGTGACACGCATAAAGCTACAAACTTCCCAAAATATTGTCATTCGGACAGCGACCTGATGTTCCCTATTTAACACCTTCACAACGAGCCACAAATGCTCCCTGTAATGTAGCACAATAAACTGCTCAGCAAGCAGTTCCTGCTGGGGTGCTACCGCAGGTTTCACCCTTGTAGACACCTGCTTGAGGCCAGCGGGCCAATTAGATGTCCTAAATTCAGTAGTTTTCGCGAAGCGTTGTAGGATGAGAAAAAAACAATTAGCCAAATGAAGTTTTGGGGATAGTTTAATACATATTTGAACTAAAAAAAAAATTTGTACAATCTCCAACAATATATTGTAAGCCGAGTTATCAATAGATTCCCAGAGCGCCTTGCCACTGAAGTATCCAACTTCTGTACAAGATACAACTTGCAATTTTCATCTGAAAACAAAAAAAAAACGATTATTAATTTTGATGTAATTATCTTCGATGTGAACTAAGAAAATTGGGAGAAACACGTAAAATTCGAATTTTTGGGGAAGGTAGAAAAAAAAGTGGTTTTTCAAGGAAAAAAAAAACTCTTCAACTGGGTAAAAAAGTCGCTTAAAAAAGTTTTTGGATGTTTTTTTTAGTTCACATAGAAGAGAAAACAATACTGAAGATAACGCATTTTGAATGAAATGGATAGCTCGTTTAGTTTTTTTGCAATCGTGTACATAAATTAGGTAAAATCGTGAAAATGAAAAGCCGAGAAAACGCGCTTCAAACTACAACAATAAGCGCACGGTTGCTCGACGCCGCACTACGCTCGGCTCTGTAGCTATGCAAATACTTGGAATTTAACTCTGAAAATTTGTGTCTCATGTTCTTGAATATCTAAGCTATTGATTTCAGGAAAAAAAAAATCGATTTTTTTTACCTTTTAATTGGCCCGCCGGCCTTGAGCCAGAGCCGCCTCCTAGGCGAGTCAGGAGACACCTTTTAAACTACGCCGACGAGATCCAGGACAAAACTGACAGAAATCTACTGGACCAGACAGTGTTTAGACAGGCCATAAACGACATTCACCGGGAGACCGTCACCACCTTCTTAAACTCCCGCCCTGTGAGTGCCGTAATCGGAGACCAACCACCACCTATTGAAGATGAAGAGCTCCAGCTTCCCCGTGAGACTCGTGTAACACTGACACAACTATGTTCTGGATACTGTAGCAGGTAAAACTCCCACCTATCCAGAACTGTCCGACATGTGAAGATACTCCGCACGACACTAACCACCTCTTCCCATGCCCCCTTAAACCTACTCATCTAACACCCCTCTCCCTCTGTACCCAACCCGTGGAAACAGCATGTTTCCGGGGCCTACCTTTAGATGAGCCAGACGAAGACGACCGGTGATATACCCTGCACTGATGGGGCTTCTATAACTGTTAAAACAACAACAACAATGTCGACATCTGCTAGTTTGCGCAATATTGACCTTCTCCAAGTGTTTTTTGGTCGACCGCGACCTCTGCTCCCTTGCGGGTTCCAGTCCAGTGCCATTCTCGTGAACCAAAATATTTGCCCAAAAACATTTGAATGCGACTGCTTACGTAAAATTTGTCTCTGAATCTAAAAGAAATCAGTTAATATGAAAGTTTACCAGAACAGTGTTCGAGATATTGCAAAGTTGAAACTTTTTGGGTTCTGAAAAAATATTTAAAATAAAATAAATAGAAATTAGTTTAATAAATTGTGACAATCTGCGGATTTATGCAGACGATTTGAGTATTCTGTTTCCGAAATTAAATAAATATAATTCAATTTTCTAATCAATGCAAATGTAACACCTCGCAATCGGGCTTTTGCTGTTCGAGCTAAATATTTATGAATTCGTCTAAGGATTTGCATATTTAAAAAAAGATTCCAAAAAAAAACAAATTTATCTCTAAACTACATTTTAAATAAAATATTTACTTCCAGTTTCTCTTTTGAATATTTACAATTAAATTGTTTCAAAACGAATAACACTTTAAATTTAAATGAAAAAAAAAAAAATTTTTATTCAAAATGCAGAACTTTTAAGTATTTTAGCGAAAATATAGAAAATAAAACGTTCAACATTTTATGTTTTTTTTTTACGTTAAATTAAATAATTTAAGTTGCAATTAAGTTTTCACCGTCAAAAGCAGCACAAGCTTGATTTTATCTTCCACTTTTGGGCATTATCGAATAAAAATCTCCCCAATGTTTTTCGCTTCGCCTCCCAATCATGCATTTCCAGCAGTCTCTCTTCATCTATAGACTTTTGTGTAATGAAAGTGTCCGCAAGATTACGAGCTGCGCAAAAGTATATCCGTAAATTTCATTGTGATTTGTGGTTTCACCGTACAACTTACACTTCCTTCACATTTGAGCACGAATCTGTGTGGAAAATGAAAAACAAACTTACGCATCCCAGCACAAATCCTTATATTACATAATTGCATATGCCTGCATATGGTTGTGGCACGTGTAATCTGCATTTACAACAACAGAAATTGTGCATTAATTGCATTTCACTATCGCCACTCCACCCGCATCAAGAAATACGAGGGCTGCCGCTTAGGTTTTGAGGTAGACAAGTGTAAATGAAAATTTATAAACGAAAATGACTTTGATTTTTTTTAAATATTTTTTTTCCTAAATGAGTGAAGCAGGAAGGATGAGATTTGAGGATATGCCTGTACCTGTACATATAAGAATCCTTAATATAGTTACTTTTGTTGTTGTTGTTGAACTGGTTGAGTATTTCCACTGAAATAATCCTAATTAGTGACCAGCATCGTTTTACTACCACTGTCTTGTGTAATGATGTCTTTTTTTCAAGTCAATCTTTTTGCCAGCCAAATATTCGGGTAATTGAGTATTAAATGTATACGAGTGGAGTTAATGCCCTGCCATGCCTCAATACGCGATATGCCACATGACGATCTTCCAATATCAAATAACGCACAGCTTTGAATTTATCGATTTCTGACCATCTCAACGAAATTCGATCTTTAGTGAAGTACGACTACAATTGAATTCAGAAAGTCACTGAAACACTGCGGCTCAAGGTGATGTTTGATCATTAAAAGCGGGTGGATCGGCAAATTGCTGTTGTCGGTGTAATTCACATTGGAATATCATTGCACGAAAATCTTCACGATTTAGTTCCTTTTTTACCAAGTTGAATGTTTCAAAAGTATCTGCAATCAACACAAATAGCACTCGTTTGAAAAAACAAAAAACTTCTGCGTATGATTACCACTAAAAAGTCAAAGCTCAGAGTGACACTGCCCGAAGTGACACATTAACGTCGAAGTTGCTCTATCTGAAAATTTAAGTAGCAACCCTTGTATTTCCTCTTCATTGCATATATTTTGCGGTCAACTTCGTTCACGAAACACATCAGTTGCATACTTGTTTGCTTCGGTGAAGTGCCATTAAGCTTACTTCGATTCATTTCAAGCACAGGATAACCTTTTTCCCCAATTTCCTTAATGCAGCAGTAATTTTAAATTCGGAAGTAGTATATTTCGGTTTTAACTATTGCCGAGGTGTGACGAATTTTGTTTATAAGATTTCTTTAAATTTTCTTTTTGTTTTACAACTTCTTAACGTATAAGAAATTATGATAATTTAAGCTGATTTAAATTTAAAGAACTTTGCATATTTGTTTGGAACGGAGTGCTTTCCCATGTGCAAGTTGGTGTAAGAAGTACCACTCTATAGTTTTTTTTTTGTGTGTGAAAGGGTTCAAGGGTTCGAAATGCCTTCGCACTTGCAGCGACCGCCGTCTATTGCGTCGAATGGTGTGACCACTAAACCAATTTCTTCTCCTTCACGGGGAAAGCTCACTCCCGAGACTGCTTTCTGCATTACTTCGGGAGGGCCCAGAACGTCGTCCATGAAATGGATCATTTCTATTCGCCAACGTCTGGGTCCACCATGCACATAGCCAGCTTCATGCTATACACCCGTGTTCTTATGGTAGTAGTCCGGTGTAACGACCGAAATTTCGACGTTTTTTTATGAATCTTTTTTAAAAAGAAAATAAAATGCGATCGTTTTAAAGTTTTTACATGTTTTTATTGGTGTTTTGAAGTATTGGGAGGTTGAATTAGTTTTAAAGGTGACACACAGATGGCGCTATTTATCACTTTATCGCGTTGGCAATACTGAATATATATTCATGACAAAGCCTCATCCCTAGGCTTTGTTTATCAGTATCAAGACAAGGAGCGTCTTGGCCAGCCCAAAAAGTTCGAGGACGCGGAATTGGGGGAATTGGTAAACGAGGACTCGTGCCAAACCCAAGAAGAGCTTGCTGAATCATTGGGCGTTGATAAATCAACCGTTTGCAAGCGTCTAAAAGCGATGGGAATGATCCAAAAGCAAGGACATTGGGTCCCGTACGAGTTGAAGCTGCGCGACGTCGAACGGCGATTTTTTACGTGCGAATTGCTGATCGAGCGACAAAATCGGAAGGGTTTTTTGCATCGGGTGGTGACTGGCGGCGAAAAATGGATCCACTATGATAACCCAAAACGCAAAAAATCATGGGGTTTGCCCGGCCACGCATCAACGTCGACGGCCAAGCAGAATATTCACGGCAAGAAAATCATGCTCTGCATTTGGTGGGATCAGGTCGGCGTCGTATATTTTGAGCTGCTCCCACCGGGCAAAACAATCACGGGGATCGTTACCGACTGCAATTGATGCGTTTAAGCCGGGCATTGAAAGAAAAACGGCCGGAAACGGTTAAAAGGCACGACAAGGTTATTTTGCAACATGACAACGCTCGGCCGCATGTTGCTCAACCTGTCAAAAAATACCTTGGAACGCTTGGCTGGGAAGTGTTACCCCACCCGCCGTATAGTCCAGACATAGCTCCCTCCGATTATCATTTGTTCCGGCATATGAGTCTCGATTTGGCGGACCAGCGGTTCTCCTCGTACGAGGCTACCAAAATATGGGTTGAGTCATGGATAGCCAAGCAGCGGCCAGAATTTTGGAGAAACGGCATCCGGAAATTGCCGGAAAGATGGGCGAAAGTTGTAGCTAGCGATGGCCAATGGCAATGGCAATAAAATATTTTGTACCGTTTTTTCACAATAAAGCCCCAAATCTTCGAAGAAAACCTTTCAAACTAATTCAACCTCCCAATATATAAAAAAAATTTTAAAGTTAATTTTATATTAATTTGTTTAAAATTTTTGATGTCAAAGTGGAGTCCTTAAAAAAAAAATCGGGGAAACACACAGCCTTCCAAAGTTATCTAAAATAAAAAAATCAAAGAGATTATTATTCTGTAGACTTTATTTTAGGTCCCGAATCTAAAATATACATAAAAAAAAATAAAAAAAATGGCGGACTTGAGAAAAAAGTTCTCAGAATCTAATTTTTTTTCTTCATAAATTGTTTAAATTAAATAGTTTAATATTAAAAAATATTTAAAAGTCCGGGATCTAGATATGTGTGTCTAGAAAAACGGGTTAAGTTTTTAGCCAAATCGGTTGAATAGTTTTGAGTCAGTGATTCCCTGAAATTTCGAAAACATAGTTTTGAGAAAAACGCGTTTAAAGTTTCGACAACAGATTTTTTATAAAAAAAATTATACTTACATTAATCAGCTTTGCTTGGTGCATAGAGCAGTCCTTCCGTTTCTCCAAGTTCTCATTTTCAGTAGCTTTTAGAGCTCTACGTAAAGTTCTGACCTCTTTGCAGTTGGCTTCTGCAGTTTTCTCTGCCCTCAAAATCCGTGCAATACCGGAAAATAAAAGAGGGGACGATCAGAGCAGCTGCTGCTGGCGTGTCACACGCTTTTATACACACTACGGCGCCCTCTCTTATTTTAGCTATAACTTTAAAAATAATTAAAATTTCTGTCTGAAATTTTTGTAGTATATTTTTAAGATGTTTTTCTTCCGAAAAATGTAAAAAAAAAAAATTCGATTTTTTGAACCTGTCACACCGGGCTACTACCTTATGTCTCTGTCTGTGAGGCTTCGCTTTGTTGTACTGCGTCGAGGTCTATAGTTGTTCTCCGTAATATGCCTTCAACGTATATTTTAAACGCATTCCAGTTATCCTCGCGTTCAAGCATCCTGCCGATTACATTGGTCGTCGCGATGTCGTCAATCTGCTTTCTCAGAGTATCTCCTTCAACGCGCCATCCGTCACAACTAAAAAAAGTGTGTTCAGCGTGATGGCTTGGTGCTTTGTAGTATATGTACCTTGGACCGCTTTCCTTACTCTGCTGTATAGCTATTTGAAGACACTAAAACTACTTCATTAGGCTACCTACGGATTTTGAACCCTGCTAAATTTATTATTTTTTAAACTAGAGATGCATAGCTTGCTGGAAAAATTTAAGAATTTCTTTTAGGTGCGTTCTGTAAAGTTCTTCTTTTGCTTGATTGGCGCGATAACCGCTTACGCGATTTTGGCCGAGTCGTTTCTTTCTCGTGCTAACCGGCGTCAGTTGGACACACCAAGTGAAGCCAAGTCCTTCTCCACCTTATCTTTCCAACGCAGATGAGGACTTCCAATTCCTCTGCTACCACCAGCTGGTACCGCATCGAATACTTTCAAAGCCAAAGGGTTTGTATCCACTCGGATGAAATGACCCAGCCAACGTAGCCGCTGGATCTTTATTCGCTGCGCCATGCTTATGTCGTTGTAAAGCTCATATAGCTCATCGTTCCATCGCTTGCGATAGTCGCCATCGCCAACGTGCAAAGGTCCAAAAATCTTACGCAGAATCTTTCTCTCGAACAGTCCTAGCGTCGCTTCATCGGATGTTGTCATCGTCCAAGCTTCTGCGCCATACGTTAGGACGGGCATGATGAGAGCTTTGTAGAGTGTTGATTTTGTTCGTCGAGAGGGGACTTTACTACTCAATTGCCCACTTAGTCCAAACTAACTTGTTGGCAAAAGGGATTTTCCGATAGATTGCAAGGCTGACATGGTTAGCGGCGTTATCGAAGTATTTAAGCACACCGAAATCATAACTGTCAACAGTGGGTGGGTGCTGATTTGTAACTTTAATTACTTTTATTCCTCCGATAGCGGCAATACATCAGGCAAGTATTTAGAGTACAATACATAGAGCAAAACGACGACTTGCACTTCTATCTCAGTATCTCTTGTGCCTTCTACTCATCAAAACACCTGCCAGTCGGCCACTAGTCCGTTCAGTTCCAGCCCTCTCAATAAACCGAGGATGAAGTTGGAGTACACTGAGCAAGAGCGTCTTTTCCGAACTTATCTGGGCCAGATGTTTCCTTCTTCCTTTCACCTTATCGTCATATTTGATAAACAAGTACAGAGGTGTTGCTAGTGTTAAGTCGCAGAAATAGCAGGAGTCATTAGGTGCAGAAAAGTAAAGGGTTTTCCAATAACAGGTGTTATTTAGATTAGATTAGAGATGATTAACGAATTTTTATGGCCGGAATTGGATGGTATTGATCTGGACAACGTTTATTTTCAACAAGACGGCGCTACGTGTCACACAAGCAACGAAACCATTGATCTTTTATGGGAAAAGTTTCCGGTCCGTGTTATCTCTCGAAGAGGTGATCACAATTGGCCACCAAGATCTTGTGATTTAACACCTTGTGTCTTTTTTCTTTGAGACCACGTGAAAGAAAACGTCTACGCCAATAGTCCAGGGCCGAATCAAGACCTCAAAGATGGAATTCGTGAGGCTATCGAGGACACAGGGCAGCCACTTTGCAATTCGGTTATGGAAAATTTCATGAAAAGGATATTGTCCTGTAAACGTGGCCGTGGTGGTCATTTGCCTGATGTTATTTACCACTATTAACGGCATACCTTCCTCTTTATAACGAAAAATAAACATCCGATCATTTATATTAAAAAATTGCATTTTTCTTTGAATATCAAAATAACACCTCTTATTAGATAAACCATAGTTTACAAGTGACCTTAGTAAGTGCCCCATATACTTGGCAGGACAGTTGATCAATCTGCATTGCCGGAGGGGAGTACTCACGTCTTCAAAATAAGAGTAATTAAAGAAAAGCAGAAAGTGAGGAAATCCGCAGAGAGCTTTTCCATCTTTCTCCTCTTGTTGTCCATTGCATTATGTCAATGGAAAATACCTGGTGTTGGTTTTGTGCACTCCTTATTGGTGTCTACTTCACTCAAAAGTATTTGCAATACTTAAAGCTGTCAACAAGATGGGTGGCGAGGACAAAAAATCAGAGTCTACAATGAGAGACAAGCTTCTCCACAGACCTCAGAATACGCACACACCTCCTTGGACAAGAATCTAGAAATGTAAGCTGAGACTAAACTTTGTCTCCAGTGGAAATAAGCTTAAACGAATGTAAGTACCGAGACACTGTGGTGTTCAGAACAATGAAAGGATTAAATAATTGGTGAGCTGCAGTTCTTTAAAGTGTTCAATTGGACTAGAACTAAAGGGCCAAGTGTAGCAGTTGGGTACATCAAGGCTCCTAGTTGGTGCAATACTCACATCTAACGCAAAAAAGGTTTTCCTAAAAACGGCCTGACAGGGTGGCCGCGAAATTCCTTCCTAGAGTGATGTAGAGTGAGCTATTAATCCCAATAGGACGAATTGTTGGATAAAATAAATGTGAACAGCAGACGATCTCCATAGTTATCATCGATGATGCATTTTGTCTGAGGAATAAAGGTAGAGCACACATTTTTGGATCGAAGGTGTTGAGAATAGGTCAGCTACATTCGCTATCCCTTGGCAAACTGCAGTTCTCGAGGTTGCTCCGACATAAACTGTCTTCTGCGCATAACGTAGGGCTTATACCGGAGATCTTCATGAAAAACTCGACGGATAAGACCCTCGGATGTATCAAGCTACCTTGCAAGCACCTTCACGGATTTTGAAGGGTCATCGTCAATGACCGCTTACACTTGTTGAAGCAGATCGGACAGCGTCAGATGATTCCTCGTGTTTTATGCGTTTCGCAACAGATTCTGCATCGCCACCTAATACTTCCAATTCACGGTTAACTTTATGAGCGAAAAAACGGGCGAATTTAAAAAATTAAATATTTCAAAATCGGGGTTTTTTACATTTATAGTAACGATCCAATCATCTACAGGGTTGCCCATATTCGACGGACCCAAATGGCAACCCGGTATCTTTTGACAGAGACGTCAGATCACTTAACGACTTATCGCGTTGGAAGCGTCAGTCCAGTCCAAGCAGGTTTTCACCATGGAACAGTACACGTCACGCGAGCGCTCCCAAATTGTTGAAATTTACATTCAACATAAGAAGTCAAAAGAAGAAGAAGAAGAACAAAATCATCATGTCCGATTAGGCTAATTTCTTATTGAATGGGACGGTAAACAAGCAAAATTGCCATATTTACGCCACTGAAAATCCTCACGAAATTCAAGAGGTACCTCTTTACGACGAAAAAGTCACTGTTTGGTGCGGCGTTAGTGCGAAAACGATTATTGGGCCGTTTTTCTTCGAAAATGAAGATGGTCAAGCTGTTACCGTCAATCAGGGGCGCTATCGTGATTTTATAAACACTTTTGTAATGCCAATTATTTGTCGAAAGCGTATGAGGCAGTTCTGGTTTCAACAAGACGGCGCTCCACCACACACAGCTTGCACCACAATCGATTTTTTGAAGAAATTGTTTCCTCGTCGTTTGATGTCGAAACATGGCGATTTTGGCTGGCCACTGCGTTCGCCCGATTTAACGTCACCTGACTTCTTCTTGTGGGGATATTTAAAATCAAAGGTAATATAATAATAAGCCAAAGACCATAGAAGAGCTCAAGAACAACATCCGTGAGGAAATAGCCGCTATTCCAGCCGAAATGTTAGCTAAAACTAACAAACGGGCACAATACGCCGTACAGGCTCAAGGCGGCCATTTGAAAGATATCATATTCAACAATATCAGTCAACAAATCTACTTGAACCAAATAAAATTATTATCGTCAACATCAAAAGAATTGTGTTTTTCTTTGATTTAAAAAAACACATGGGTCCGTCGAATATGGGCAACCCAGTAAATAGTAGTGGGCGCTCTCAAAGAACGCCTAAACAGAGGGCCTAACATTCGGCTAGTCGTTCTGCTGAAGTTTGCGAACCAAACTCACCACATTGAAAACTTATTGGCCATAATTTGAATCCCATTCCAACCAGTTTTCCTTTGGCATGCTCCCCATGCTCGCTCGGGAGGTTTAACACAAGAAACTTCTAAAGTCCGCTAGTGGGTAGTATGCGCGCACTCACTGATTCTAACAAAGTTAGGTTCTTCAATAAAATTAACAGCTGCTTTAATTCATTTTTCAATCTAAAATATCAACAGCAAAATATTTGACTGGTGTCCACAAATGCCACCACAAATAAATTCAACGCAAACCCATCAACACATTCAGCTATCAATGCATCACTTCACGCATGCATTCACATGCGTATATGTATGCATGTATGTTTGTATGTATGTATGTTTGTATGTATGTATGCATGTAGAAGCCAACTCGCTATCAACACTTCATATCCAGTCAAGCAGCCAAAGCGATGCTAACAGCTTCGCGTCAATTCACATCATCAGTATTGGCGGCCTAAATTTCGTATGTCAATACGTCAACGGAATATCCCGCAGAAACATACAAAATGCATACCCTCGCATACAGATGCATAAATGTTGATTTTGGTATTTGTTTGTGCTACAATAAATTGTGTTGGCCCGGTTCCACATCTCTCTATCTACATAAAAATGGTTGCATGTGTGCATGTGTATTTATGTACATATGTATGTGTGTAGTATGCATATTACTGTACAAACACAAATAAAAATGCTCAGCTGAGTGAATGGGTGTAAAAGTGTGCAAGAAATAAACTTACAAATTGCATTCAAATGTCTGTGTCAACTGTAGCAACCTGCTGCTGTGCACAGCGTCAGTGTTGTTTGCCTATGTGTGCGTGTGCGCGTGTGTGCGTTATTCATACGCACTGTCCCATTTTTGCTATGCAATTATTCAACGGTAGAATTTAGGTGACTCGCTGGCATAGAAGTGCATGTTAAAGTGGGTGAAAGACAGTTGCTAGTTGTATTGTCTCGTCACTTGCTGCGCAAATTTTTTTGTTGATGTTGATGTTGATGTTGATGGGCTTGTTGTCACAACAAAGGTGTAGTGTAGTAAGTTCCGTTGTTTGTGTGCAGCAGCAGTCAACAATGGCTGGACCGAAAAGCAATTTTTATTTTTTTTTTTTTTTGCAAATTTCTTTATCAATGTTTTATATATATTAGGAACCGGTTTCTCTACTATCTTTTAACACTAAAATTCCCTCTATCATGCCGATAAACACTTCTGCGAGCAGCTATTTATATCATTTAATATTCAAAGATCGAATTAGGGGTTCTTCGAAACTTGTGGGGAGGCTTAAAGTGTAAGTGAAACATAGTAAAGCGCGATTCGTTAAGACGCACAAATAAAAAAGTGCAGTTCTTGCTCACCTGCATTTCCAACCTCAAGCCTTGCACAACCTTGGCGATGGGATGGACCATGAGGAATTTAAAAAATCGTCAAAAATATAATTCACATTTTGCTTCGACAAGAAAATGTGCCATTGGTAGTTCACAGTATTCCCTTCACGATCAGCTGATTTGGAAGCGATCAGTGAGTGCATCGTTTTTCGTTGCAAATAATAGACAGCGAACGCTCTTCTTTAGGTGAGCAGCTGTTTTCCCAGTGTTTATTTTTCTCGAAGTAATTTTATGTCAATAATACGAGTGTTTTCCAATATAAACGCCTGGGTAAGCACCAAAATGTTTTAAATATACTTATGTACGAGGATGGTTCAATCAGTACACGTGTTTGATGACAGAGGGCGTTCCTGAGGGAAGTTGGCATTAGTATCGTGCGCTACCATCCATTAACCCATTTTCTACCGCCGTTGCGTTTTCGCAACAGCAATTTTGAACCTTTGTGGCTACAATAAAAAAAAGATATATCTAAATTGTTATATTTTATATTGTAATTTGGACTTTTGACTTTATAATTATGCTCTAAGATTTTTGGTGTGCGGATTTGTTCCAAATCAAGTATAGAAAGAAGTGTGCAAAATAATAACTTTTTCATAAAACTGTTTGAGAACTAAAAGTAGTTTTTTTTTACGTTTTCTACTTGGTTCTTAAAAATAAGATATGAGATAATAACATTATCATACCAGCTGCTAATGCAGCTGAAGTTTTCTTGCAAAAATAAACTTTTAAAAACAGGTGTTGCGAAAACGTAACGCTGGTTGAAACGACTCATATGACTTCAACGTTTTGATGACATTATTTTTGGCGGGAAAATTGATGTTTATGTCATTTTCATATGGCAATTTGTACCATAAGTGCTATTGTTTTTATTTGTGCAAGTAAAAATACATTTAGAAGTATTTCGTTGAAAGCTTTTATCGTTTTGGTAAGACTAATGTGCTCTTGATATTTTTTGTCAAAATTTTGTACCCTTACTTAATTCTTTATTGAAGAGTAATGGATCGTCGACGTTTTTTAACCGTTGGGGAAATAGAATCCTACATAAAAACTTCGAGCAGTGAGGATGAAGGCGAAGTAGTTTCAGTTAAACGAATGAAAATTGTTAAGCCTATTTCGAAAAAAATAACTTCTGTTGTATATATTCCACCAGCAGATGTTGATGCTGGAAGTGACGAAGAACTTATTGACGATAATGAGATGATAACAGAGGTACCAGCTATGACGGATGTTTGTGGAGAGTTGGAGGTCGAACATGAATCAGATGTGGAAGATTTTGCGTCGCCGCCGTCATGTTTAGTTGGAATACCTGATGATGGACCATCCTGTTCTGCAAAAACAACTAGCTGTGTACAGAAAAAGATTTCGGTACACCAAACTGGAAAAAAACCAAACGAATTGATTTTAAATCAATCAGGTGTGGAATATTTAAAAAGCAATATTGTTGATTCTATAAGTGAGTCTGAATATTTTATTCATAAAATTTTTCTTTCTGGTGGCAAAACACCATTTGAATTGTTTCTGCAGTTCTTCGATGAAGAAATAATGGAAATGCTGGTCGTGAATACAAATATGTATGCTCACCGAAATAATATCGTAGTGGATATTAGCAAACAACAGATATACCGTTTCATCGGAATTTTGATACTAAGTGGTTATCATAAAGTACCTCACGTTGAACATTATTGGAGTACACAGCAAACACTTGGTATACCTATAGTAAAGCAAGCTTTATCACGTAATAACTTCCAGTTGATCAAACGAATATTTCATCTAATGGACAATTATGGCATTGATCCCACAGACAGATTTGCTAAAGTCCACTTATTGATGCACTGAATCGTAAGTACATGCAGTTTGGAGTTTTTGAAACGTTGATAAACAAATGATACCATATTTTCGACATTCGTGCAAAATGTTTATTCGTAACAAACCAATTCGATTTGGTTTCAAGTATTGGGCTCTTTGTTCAGACAGCGGTTATTTATATGCAGTAGCACCATATGGAGGATCGAGTGTACCTTATGACAAGAATGTAGGCTTAGGCGCTTCTGTTGTTCTATCCTTGTTAGAAAACATACGAAATGCAGATAACCATGCCATATATTTTGATAATTTTTTTTCGTCATACTATTTGTTTTGTTTGTTGAGTGAAAAACGTTTCAGAGCAACAGGAACTGTAAGATCAAATCGTCTTAGAGGTGCAGAGAAATTGCTAAACACTGGAAAAAAAACTGAAAAAAACACCAATACGACTACTGCTCCGAGATAAATAATAAATTATTTGTTGCTCGTTGGCAAGATAATGTAGAAGTAACAGTCATTTCTAATTTCAAGTCTGTCGACCCACTAGCTGTCTCACAACGTTGGTGCAAAGCCGAGAAGAAAAAAGTATCTGTTGAACAACCTAGACTTATTCATGAGGGGTAGACCTACATGATAATGCCGTAGCTAACTATCGCGTTGGTATTCGTGGAAAAAAATGGTGGTGGCCGTTATGGAATAATTTAGTCAATAATACCACTGTTAACGCATGGAAAATTCATTGCCTGATTTGTAAGGCAGAAGGAACTCGCCATAAGTCTCAAATTTCTTATAAAACTGAAATTGCAGAATCTTTACTTTTATATTGTGAAGAAGTTTCTGATGAAACATGTGATTCATCAGACATCGAAGAAGCAGAGAGACCAGTCCATTTACCTCGCATAAACGTTCGTGATCATGTCGTATGGAAACCTCCAGGCAAAAAACGTAAAAGATGTTCTATGTGTCACTCACAAACTGTTTATGAATGTAAAAAATGTTATTTGAGATTACATCCAAAATGTTTTGATGAATACCATACAGATTTAGGAAATAAGAAAAAATAATGTTTTTTTTTTAAATATTGCAAAACTATTACATTGTAAACTTAACAAAATACAACTATAAAGAGAATTCAAAAATATACCCAACTACAACTCTGCGTAAGTTAATATATATGTAGGTATTTTTTCTATGAATAAGATCACAGCGTTTCAACCAGCGTTGCGTTTCCGCAACAGTCTGTCCTGGTGCATCCTTTAATACCAACCATACAAAATTTCACGCAATTATCTACACGGAATCTATTACTGGTACAAGATGGGTTAAACAACTGCATAACAAATTTCAGACTGATTGATAGGTTAGTTTGGATTTGGCAACCATTCGAGTAAGATGTGTTTTCGCTAAGAAGGAAAAGAGCAGTATCGTTCGGTAATTCGCTTTTTGTTTTTGGATCGAAAAAATGCGAGGAGATGAAAGAAAAGTTGGATGCTGTCTATGGGGACGCTTCGCCACCTTTGACCACAGTTAGATATTGGTTCAACGAATTTAAATGTGGGCGAATATCCGTTTTTGATGAGGAGCAGCGACTAGGTTGCCCGGCAGTCATGGTTACCGAGAAAATCAGTCAAAAAGTCCACGACATGATTTCCGCTGATCGACAAACGAAATTGAGCGAAGTAACAGAGGCCCTAGGTGTGTCCGCAGGAACAGGCAATTAATAGTTTACATGGTTAGTTGGCGATGAAGAAATTGCTGGTCCGATGGGTGCTGCGTTTGCTCACAAGCATCAACAAGCGGATGCGACTGCTAACTTCGAAGCTATGTTTGGAGCAATTTAAGCGAGACTCGAAGAAATTTTTGCGGATCATCAACAATCAAAACAAAATATTTCTGCGGGGGAATCTGCTCCAAAGAAGGCGGAGACAGTCCCATCGGCTGGAAAGGTTATGGTGATGATTTTTTGGGAAGCGAGCGCGTCATCCTCATGGATTTTGTAGAAAAAGGACAATACTACAGTGAGTTATTAGACTGCTTTCACAAAAAATTAGCGAAAAAGAAGTTGCTGTTTCACCACGAAAACGCACCAGCACATTCATCCGGAGCTGTCGCCGCCAAACTTCATGAATTCCGTAATGAATTGCTGCAGCACCTCCCGTGTTCACCAAAAACTGGCTCCCTGCGAATTTCTTTTGTTCCCTAACGTGAAGAAGTGGCTCGCGGGAAAAAAATTTATTGCAAACTATTAAGTCATCGCCGCGACAGAGACGCATTTTGGAGAGTTTAACAAATCCTATTTTTGGGAGGGTTTGAAAAAATGGCCGGGGCGTTGGGACAAGTGTATCTTTCGAAAAGGGAACTATGTTGAAGAGTAAAAATAAAAGTTTTTGAAAAAATGTGGTCTTCATTTCTAACACGGGTACTTATTGAACTCCCCTCGTAGTGCGTCTAGTAATTATAGTTTTGTAATAACTTTTGACATCATTCATCTTTGGGATATCATTCGAATTGACAAAGCTCTTTACTGGCCATGATTTCCATAAGGCATACTTGAAGCGATTCAATAATAAACTGCTCGAAACGCAGTAAGCGCGTAGAGACCAAGGAAAAAATCTAAGTTGTATAACAATGAGCTTCCATGCCAAAGTGGCCACCATCGAAACTTAACTCACTTAACTCACAGAAATCGCTAGATAACAAAAAAACCAAGTCGCTTAAGAGTTGTGCACATTAAGAGTTCCCAAAACATTTTTTTTTCTGGTGTTAGCCGCTAAATTTGTTCTATGGCCAAACAAATTTCGCACCTATATTATTTTCTATTTTTTTTATTAATCCTTACCTGTGCCACCAAAGTGTCGAAAATTACCATTAAATTCCTATGCAATTTTCCGTAAATTTGGTACTAATATTATTATTATTATTATTATTTACTCTTCATAAATATCCAAAAAAATTGACCAAACTTAAAAATCACGAGATATTTTTTATTTTTATTTGAAAAGTTTGTTTTTTACATTTTTGTGTATTTTATAAAATATAGAAAAATATTTTTTCTGAAATAAAGGAGAGGCGCACGGATAAATAATAAATAAAATAAAATAAGTTCAGGGTTGCCAATACTCGACGGACCCATCTGACAACCCTGTATCTTTTGACAGGGACGTCAGATCGCTTAATGACATATCGCGTTGGAAGCGTCAGTCCAGTCCAAGCAGATTTTTACCGTGGAACAGTACACGCCACGCGAACGCTCCCAAATTGTTGAAATTTATATTCAACAAAAGAAGTCAATTGTGAAAACTCAACGTACGTATACAAAATTAAATAATGTGAAAAGTGCGCCTTCTAAGAACACCATTAAACGTTTGTACGAAAGGTTTTCGACTGGTGATGCTCTGTCTAATCCAAAGAGGCCAAATCAAAACCGATCAAGGCATCGCCAAGAACATCCCAAAATCGCCGTTCTCAGCAGTTGGGCATTGCTCGGACCACTTTACAACGAATTATCCGCATTGATTTGCATTTATTCCCGTAAAAGATTCAATTGACGCAAAGATTGTTGCCTGCGGACAAACCTCGTCGATTGGAATGGGCCCAAAGAGTCATCGAAATCCGTCGGGTCCGTCGAATATGGGCAACCCTGTAAATAAGCATCTCATTTTTTTGCCCATTGAAATTTAGGCGTAGTATCGAGAAAAACAAATTTTTTTGGCCATCGTAATATTCATGTATGTATGCACTCAGTACGTAACATATTTGTTATTAAATTCTGACACTCCAATCCATACATACATTTATAGTATAGTTAAATGTGCCGAAGGCTCTTTTTTGCTTTTCATTTTTAGTTTTTTTTTTGCTGTTTCCAGCTTTTTGATGTATCCACTTTATTGCCAATGGAAAAGAAATATTGACAGGCACAACATTGTCGCCTACACATCTCCTTCGTGTCCCTTGTAAAGTGCGCATATGTAGATATGTATGTCAATTGTTGGCTCTGTTGCATTGCACTTGTTTGCCATCTGCACATTGTTTGTGTGCTGTGTGCCCGCTTGCTTGTATGGCTGACAGTTGCAGTAAAGTTGTTTTTGCTTCAAACCTGCACTGCTCGACTGCCAATGAAACTATGCATCATCGGCTAAGGTCTCGTTTATGTTTAACTTATATACACACACACACACACACACACACACACACACACAAGATCATACATAAATATTTAGGCTGACACTAATTTCATTTGCCGCTTTCCATTGTTTTATTGTTATTATTTTATTGTTATTATTTTATTTTGCCTTCTCTTTTGCGACAAGGTCATTGCGGCTTTTTTTAGAGTGAATGTGAAAGTGTTTTTATTTTATGAGAACACTTAGGCTTTGGATATTTGTTGTTGTATACTGAATACAGTGCTTGTGTTCTTTTTGTTGCACCATACGAATTCTTAATATTTCTTTTTGTATGCGCACCTTGACATCATTATTTCGCTTATTGTGATTTGTTTGCTTTTGAGAGAAATCTTGGACAAATGTTTCTATATACTGTTTTTGCTTTGACTTTGTAATATAGAAATTTATTGTCAGTTAAAGCATGTGATTATTAATAAATATTTAATGCTAAAATAAAACTTATTTTTATTTATTCTCCTGGCGACGATTGCTTTGCTGTCTTACCATTTATCTCGTGGGACACTCCAACATTTCCTAAAATGCAAGCAGATTTCAGGAAGCGAAGTTGGATAGACTCGGCAAAGGTGGAGTAAGCAGTTGGTAATACAATTATCTCAAATATGTGAAAGATTCTTTGTGTGTTTGTAGATTACATACCCGTACGGCGTTCAACCGATTTCGCTGGAATTTTAGCAATATATGTGGGAAGGGTTGCGAGTACCTGCTAGGAAGCAATGTGGTCGAGATATTCTCAAAAACTGTACATTTTGTTCATATCTATATACGAGGGGTGCCTTTTATATTTCGGGATTTGGCAACTCTGGTGTTGCAATTTGGCAACTGATAGCTGTATCGCAAAGTTTGACATTTTTTGGCTTTTACGTACTCAGAACGTTTTGAAATACCAGCGCTATTTGTGTTGTTTACAGTAACTTAAAAGATTCATCTCGGTCCAAAAATGGAATTAAATCGTGAACATTTTCGTGCGATTATTTTTTACAACTTTCGACGTGGATTAACTCAGCAACATTGCATGGATGAACTTAATTCATTTTTTGGCGAAGAAGCTCCATCAAGGAACAGTGTTTATCGATGGTATGGTGAATTCAATCGTGGTCGTAGTTCACTCCAAGACGAATTTCGTGAAAGTCGTCCAAAATCAGTTGTTGTTCCGAAAACCATTGATGCTGTGCGCGAACTGATATTGCAAGATCGTCATGTGACCTATCGTGAGATTGAGACAATTTTAGGCATTAGTGGGACCAGCATACATTCAATATTGCATAAACATTTGACTGTCAAAAAAATTTGTTCGCGTTGGATCCCACACAATTTGTCAATCGCTCAAAAAAAGGCTCGTGTCGATTGGTCAAAGGAAATGCTCAAAAAATACGATCGCGGGGCTTCAAAACACGTCTATGACATCGCGACAGGTGATGAATGATGGACTTACGCGTATGAGCCCGAAAGTAAACAGCAGTCGACTGTATGGGTGTTTCAAGATGAGCCAAATCCAACAAAAGTTGTTCGCGCACGAAGCACTTCCAAGCAAATGGTCGCCTGTTTTTTCGGAAAAACTGGACATGTCGCAACCGTACCACTAGAACAACGCAGAACAGTAAATTCTGAGTGGTACACAACCATTTGTTTGCCTGTTGTCTTCCAAGAAATTAGGAAAACCAATCGCCAAAGACGGATCACTCTTCACCAGGACAATGCGAGCTCTCACACATCAGCTCAAACAACTGCATTTTTGAGCACCCAAAACATCGAATTAATGGGTCATCTGCCGTATAGTCCTGACTTGGCACCGAATGACTTCTTTTTATTCCCGTACGTAAAAAACAAACTGAGAGGTCAACGTTTTTCGACAAATGAAGAAGCGGTTGCGGCATTCAGAATGCATGTTTTGGAGGTACCTCATTCAGAGTGGCAAAAGTGCTTCGACAATTGGTTCAAACGCATGCAAAAGTGTATAGATCTTCATGGAGAATATTTTGAAAAACAATAAAGTGATTTTCGATGATTAAAATTTGTTTTTGTTCTCTAATCCCGACATATAAAAGGCACCCCTCGTATAAAAAATTGTGCCTGAGCGATTAATTCTGCGGCTAGCACAAGCTTTTCTAGCATTAGATTGGAGAAGTCACACGGAAGAGAGTCACAATGACTGAAAACTCGATTGGTATCAAACGGCTCGGTGAAATCCTTTCCAATTCTGACGGTGCTGCTTTTATTGAGCAGCCGTATTGGTTTAGCACGGATACCAAATTCAAACATTACGGCATATAGACAACTCGTTTTCTTACTGTCGCATGCAGCTTTAAAAGGCGGTGAGTGTCAATTCTCCGTTTTTCCGGCGATCTGCTGACTTTCATCCTGAGTGTGCTTAAATTATGGGGGAAACACTCAATACTCAAATCTGCTAAATAGTGACAGCTGCGCATACCACAGAGAATTTGAAGATCCCTATACCCCAATCGTTGACGACGGGACTCTCGTTCTGTTACCTGACCATGACGAGGCGAAAATAGCGATAAAGCGGCTTAAGAACAATAAAGCCGCGAGAACCGGTTGACTGCCGGCTGAGCTATTCAAACATGGCGGCGAGGAGCTGGTAAGGTGCATGCATCAGCTTCTATGCAAAATATGGTCGGTTGAAAGAATGCCTGCCGATTGGAATTTAAGTGTTGCTCTGCCAAATCCTTAAGAAAGGTGATTCTGCAATCTGTGCAAATTATCGCGGGATTTGTCTCCTAAAAAATATCGTGTATAAGTTCCTAGTGAACGTATTTTGTGAAAGACTGAAACCCATCATCAACTAACTAATTGGACCTAATCAGTGTGGCTTTAGAAATGAAAAATCCACCCTCGAGCAGATATCGGATGCAAGCACCAACAATAAATTGTGAAGCTCGGTCCCCGCATGTAATCAGCCATTCATTTTCGGTAATACTTGGTGCATTACCTGCATCATTTGGGCATTTATGAAAATACCAGCAGTTTAATGTAACACAAAAATTCCGGTTATGCATTCAGTGACACTTTTTAGTTGCTTGTTTTTGACCACACACTAACACAAATGTGGGCTCCAAAGGTTTTTGTCTGTCTGCGAGCACACTCTCCTGATATTTACTCTTGTGCTTATGAGTGGGTATATGCACACACACACACACATGTACAAAACTATGAATGCTTACATGTGAAAATATTCTAAGAGCCACATATTGCAATGGCACACCAACAGCGTCGCAGCTCATAAATCCGAGTACATACGAATGCATGCCGGCATAACAAAACACTTGTATCGTAGAGCACTGGCATCGCCTCATACACGCATATGTGCATACATATGTCAATCAATCAGTAATTCAACTTCAGCTGTGACGTGCAGTCGCTTGATGACATTACAAAATGATGCCATTAAAACATTATAAGTTCTGAGAGCACCGAAACTAACAAAAAAATTTAAATATAGAAAAATACAATAGAAAAACACAAAAAGAGAACATGGAAAAGGCGAGATGCATACAGCTGCACTTGAATGCCATGGCTGCAACTCAAAAAACGCTTAGTTGTTGGAATTACTAAAATATATTGGTTTTTATGCACACCAGCCGGTGAAATCTGCTAGTTTTGAGCTACTCTGCTACCAGCTGGCAGCTGAAGTAGTTCGTCTTCTAACTTTTTTCAATGCAAGTAACTGCTATTTTTAACATGACGATGTTCTACCAATAATCAGCTGTCGAGCTACAGGGTTTGATTGAAAAGTAATGAGGATTATTTTTTTTAAGCAGTTTTATTAAACTTTTTGGCTTATACAACTAATATTCTTCAAAATAGGACCCTTGAGCGTCAATACACTGCTGGTAGCGGTCCTTCCACTGCTGGATGGAGTTGAAACGCCTCCCCTTCAGCAGGGAACAAGAAGAAGTCCGCAGGGGACAGGTCTAGGCTGTAGGGGGGTGGGGAAGCACCGGAACCCCCATCTTGGCCAATTCAGAGGTGCAGAGGAAGGCGGTGTGCGCCGGCGCATTGTCGTGATGAAGGGTCCAATTGTTGACGAGGTCGGGCCGAACCTGGGCGACGCGGTTTTTCAGTCGAAGGAGCACTTCTTTGTAAAATGCTTCCTGGAGGTACAAACTCCTTGTGGACGATGCCTCCAGAGTCGAAAAAGATGATCAGCATGGTTTTGACCTTGGATTTCGACGTCCTCCCGGCCTTCCTTGAACGACTTGTGCCACCGTTTTACCTGGGCACTGGGCAAAGATTGGACCCCGTAAGCCTCCCATGATTAGCCTCGGTACTCGTTTTGTTTAGCTTTACCCAAATTTGATCGAGTCACGTTGCTCCAACGATCGCTGCATTTTCGCCACTGCCAAATCCTAACACACTTTTAAAACAGCTTTCACGCGCGGAGCGATGTTGACTGCACCGCTGTTGCCAGCGAATTGGGACCGGTTTCTAGTGGAAGGTCCAACGATCATTTTCCCCCACCAGCCGATTCGGTTGATCGCTTGGCAGACGCTCCGCGCGGGAAGGCTCATTACTTTTCAATCAAACCCTGTATGTCTGTACTTTGTTGTCATACCTCGTGAATACGACATGACGGCGTATCATCTCTACCTAGATTTCAAAGAAGCTTACGACAGCAGCTGGTTTTGCTCTTTCCGAGTGGCAAAAAATATGGGCTTAGAAATAAATGTAGCTAAAGTTAAGGCGCTTTGCTCAACTTCTTGGGCCTATGTCAGACGCTATGTGGGTCAAATACCCTCAAAATCGGTGATCATGGTTTTAAATTAGTGAAGTGAATTGAAGTACCTAAGACTAAAAATTATTCACGAAAATAAAATTTCTGCAAGGATAGCTCATAGAATACTTGTGGCCAACCGCTCTTAATTTGTTTTGTGCAATCACCTAAATAGCCACTTTTTTAGACAGCAGAACGAATATTTCTCTGTACCGCCCCATTATTATTCCAACTTCGCTATACGGCAGTGAAACCTGATGACTCATAGATGCGTATAAACCGATGCTGCCGACCTTTGAGGGGAGAGTTCAGGGAAACATCTGTGGTGTGATATGCGATAAAGGTGAATGGCGAAAACGCTGCAATAATGAACTCGAAATACTGTGCGTGCACTCGTCTGTAATAACTACAATAAAATCGACATACTGAGATGGGCAGGTCGCATATTACGAGCTAATACCGATTGCCCACCCCACCAGACCAGAATAAGGGCTCGCCCGCCGCTCAGATGGATTGACGATGCAAATGGAGAGGCGCAGGCTTGTGGGAATTCGGGCATGGAGGACTTAGGCACGAAACCGAGACAATCGGAGGCATATGCTACGGCAGACGAAGACTCGACCAGGATTTTCCATCCTACAAATGTATTATGATGTTTTCTTTTTTGTCATTTTAGAGAAACACCCATCTAAATATTTAAGAGGCCCCGGTGGTCTAGAATTTTCAAGAAATCTATTTTATTTTTGATATTTCGAGAGCATAAGCTTTTAAGAATATACTTTCAAATTTTTGGAAGGATATTTCCAGTATTTTCGATTTTACAGCCGTTTTAACAGGTAGAGTTAGATTCGTCACGTGGCGGCATCAATGGTCGCATTATCCACTCTCAAAACCTTAAACTCAATTATCTCAAAACGACTTTTTTTGTCCTGGTGTTGTCACAAAAAAAAGCTACTCAACCGAGTCGTCTGAAATTTAAATATGTTGTTCACAACATCAATGACAATGGCCCGTACTAGAATCATTTTAGTATTTCAATTTTTTCGTATTTTTTTTATTAAAAAACTGCAAAACCCCCGATTTTAGAGTGTCAAATTCTAAACCGCGCCATTTTTTTTATTCTACAATCGTTGTCCCGCTACAGCTACAGTCATACTTATTAATATTTTTTGTTTTTTTGTTTTTGTGGACAACACCGTCCTGGTCGAATTTTTCGGGCGGGTCAACTTCAGCGCCATTTTTGTATGTAAAAGAAGTTAAATAATAGGACTATGAATAAGTTCGTGCGGTTTTACAACAGATGGCGTAACTTGATTATTATTCCATCGATCCACATTTCCAAACATTCATTGGAGAGCTACTGTCGTAAGGCACAAACGTCAGTATAAGTTTTTTATTTGAAGCGTAAACAACAATATTTTTACCACACTTGAAAATGTCGAATTTCGTGCCAAATAATGTGTTTTTGCGGGGAATTCTTCTTCATTATTTTAATATGAAGAAAAAAGCAGCCGAAAGTCATCGTATCTTGGTGGAAGTTTATGGTGAGCATGCTCTATCTGAGCGAACGTGCCAGAAGTGGTTTGCACGCTTTAAAAGTGGTGATTTTGGCTTGGAAGACGAAGAACGCGAGGGTGCGCCGCCAAAGTTCATGGATACCGAATTGGAGGAATTGCTCGATCAAGATCCGGCTCAAACGCAAGAAGAGGTTGCAAAAACTTTGGGAGTTGATCAATCAACCATTTCCAAACGTTTAAAAGCCATGGGAATGATCCGAAAGGTAGGCCATTGGGTGCCGTATGAATTGAAGCCAAGAGACGTTGAACGCCGTTTTATGGCATGCGAACAACTGCTTCAACGGCACAAAAGAAAGGGTTTTTTGCATCGAATTGTGACTGGCGATGAAAAGTGGGTCCATTACGACAATCCAAAACGTCGGGCAACGTATGGATACCCTGGCCATGCTTCAACATCGACGTCGGCGCAGAATATTCATGGCCTGAAGGTTATGCTGTGTATCTGGTGGGACCAGCTGGGTGTTGTGTATTATGAGCTACTGAAACCGAATGAAACGATTACGGGGGATGTCTACCGACGACAATTGATGCGTTTGAGCCGAGCACTGCGAGAAAAACGGCCGCAATACGCCGATAGACACGACAAAGTTATTTTGCAACATGACAATGCTCGGCCACATGTTGCACAAGTGGTCAAAACATACTTAGAAACGCTCAAATGGGATGTCCTACCCCACCCGCCGTATAGTCCAGACCTTGCGCCATCCGATTACTATCTCTTCCGATCGATGCAACATGGCCTGGCTGACCAGCACTTCCGTAATTACGATGAAGTCAAAAAATGGATCGATTCGTGGATTGCGGCAAAACCGACCGAATTTTTCACAAAGGGAATCCGTGAATTGCCAGAAAGATGGGAAAAAGTAGAAGTAAGCGATGGACAATATTTAGAATATTAAATTTGTAACCATTTTACGTCAATAAAGTTTCAAATTTCGAAAAAACCGCTTGAACTTATTCATAGTCCTATTAAAAAATCTAAAAAATTTAAATATCGTTTTTCATTTTTTATTGTGAACAAAAATTCGTGAAAATACCCTAAATTTTCGAATTCTAGAACCCTTAACACTGAATAAATATCGCAATTAGAAATTTTTAATTTTGCAAAATTTGTTAAAAAATTTTTCTATTTAAATTTTTTTAATTTTTTCTCAAATTTGTTTTCTGTTTACTTCTGATTATACTGATTTTCAGAAAAATTTACAACAAAAAAATTCCTGAAAATACCCTAAATTTTCTAACTCTAGACCGCCGGGACTCCTTAACACTGAATAAATATCGCAATTAGAAAATTTGTCTCCAATTTGTTTCGAAACTTTTCTTCGAATTTTTTTTTTATTGTTTGCAAATTTTTTTTCGAATTTTCTTTTTCAAAAAATATTTTTTAAAATTTTTTTCAAAATTTTTTGCAAAATTTGTTTAAACATTTTTTTTATTTTAGTTTTTCCCCAACTATTTTTCAGTTGACTTCTGATTATACTCAAAAGAGTTTTCAGAAAAATTTAATATAAAAGCGAATTGGCTCCAAAATTTTTTTCGAATTTTCTTTTAAAAAAATTTCTTTTTTTGTTTTTTCAAAATTTTTTGCAAAATTCGTTTAAATTTTTTTTTTTATTTTTAATTTTTTCCCAACTTTTTTTCAGTTTACTTCTGATTATACTCAAACGAATTTTCAGAAAAATTTGATTCGAATTTTTTTTTTCATTTTTATATGTAAAAGAAGTTAAAAAAAATTTCCATATCATTTTTCATATTTTTTACTGCAAAAAAATTCCTGAAAATACCCTACATTTTCGAACTCTAGACCACCGGGACTCCTTAACACTGAATAAATATCGAAAGTAGAAAATTTTTTTCCGATTTGTTTCAAAATTTGTCTTCGAATTTTTTTAGTTTTTTGCAAATTTTTTTAGAATTTGCTTTTTGAAAAAAAATTTTTTTATTGAATTTGTTATTTGCTGTTTCAAGATTTTTTGCAAAATTTGTTTAAACATTTTTTTAGTGTAATTTTTTCCCAACTTTTTTCAGTTTACTTCTGATTATACTCAAACGAATTTTCAGAAAAATTGAATAAATATCGAAACTAGAAAATTTTTTTCCAATTTGTTTCGAAACTTTTCTCCGATTTTTTTTAATTTTTGGCAAATTTTTTTTTCGAATTAAAAAAAAATTTTTTTTTTTGGATTTCTTTTTGATTTTTTTTATTTTTTTGCAGTTTTTTTCAAATTTTACTTTCCCAACTATTTTTCAGTTTACTTCTGGTAATACTCAAATGAATTTTCAGAAACATTTGTTTCAAATTTTTTTTTTTATTTTAATTTTTTTCAGCTTACTTCTATTATTCTCAAACAAATTTTCAGGTTTACTTGGCATGAAATCGGTCACAGATAAACACTTTCAGTCCGATTTGAGACAAAACTATCTCAAATTTACAATGAGTTTAAAAAGAAAACAAAAATTTATGAACTAACGTTTGATAAATATTTTGTTCTGCTTTAAAATATAATTTCACCTTTAAAGGAAAAATATTTCAAATTTTTAATAGGACTATGAATAAGTTCGTGCGGTTTTTTTTCGAAATTTGAAACTTTATTGACGTAAAATGGTTACAAATTTAATATTCAAAATATTGTCCATCGCTTACTACTACTTTTTCCCATCTTTCTGGCAATTCACGGATTCCCTTTGTGAAAAATTCGGTCGGTTTTGCCGCAATCCACGAATCGATCCATTTTTTGACTTCATCGTAATTACGGAAGTGCTGGTCAGCCAGGCCATGTTGCATCGATCGGAAGAGATAGTAATCGGATGGCGCAAGGTCTGGACTATACGGCGGGTGGGGTAGGACATCCCATTTGAGCGTTTCTAAGTATGTTTTGACCACTTGTGCAACATGTGGCCGAGCATTGTCATGTTGCAAAATAACTTTGTCGTGTCTATCGGCGTATTGCGGCCGTTTTTCTCGCAGTGCTCGGCTCAAACGCATCAATTGTCGTCGGTAGACATCCCCCGTAATCGTTTCATTCGGTTTCAGTAGCTCATAATACACAACACCCAGCTGGTCCCACCAGATACACAGCATAACCTTCAGGCCATGAATATTCTGCGCCGACGTCGATGTTGAAGCATGGCCAGGGTATCCATAGGTTGCCCGACGTTTTGGATTGTCGTAATGGACCCACTTTTCATCGCCAGTCACAATTCGATGCAAAAAACCCTTTCTTTTGTGCCGTTGAAGCAGTTGTTCGCATGCCATAAAACGGCGTTCAACGTCTCTTGGCTTCAATTCATACGGCACCCAATGGCCTACCTTTCGGATCATTCCCATGGCTTTTAAACGTTTGGAAATGGTTGATTGATCAACTCCCAAAATTTTTGCAACCTCTTCTTGCGTTTGAGCCGGATCTTGATCGAGCAATTCCTCCAATTCGGTATCCATGAACTTTGGCGGCGCACCCTCGCGTTCTTCGTCTTCCAAGCCAAAATCACCACTTTTAAAGCGTGCAAACCACTTCTGGCACGTTCGCTCAGATAGAGCATGCTCACCATAAACTTCCACCAAGATACGATGACTTTCGGCTGCTTTTTTCTTCATATTAAAATAATGAAGAAGAATTCCCCGCAAAAACACATTATTTGGCACGTAATTCGACATTTTCAAGTGTGGTAAAAATATTGTTGTTTACGCTTCAAATAAAAAACTTATACTGACGTTTGTGCCTTACGACAGTAGCTCTCCAATGAATGTTTGGAAATGTGGATCGATGGAATAATAATCAAGTTACGCCATCTGTTGTAAAACCGCACGAACTTATTCATAGTCCTATTATTTTTTTCTAAAATTGAAATGTGTAATCAACTTGAATATGAATAACCATAACAACAACAGCAAAAAAACAACAAACATAATAAAATATTATCTGTTTTATCTGCACTTCGAATTTTGTCGTTTTTCAACTGGTACAATTCGAAATATTCTCGAACTAGTCTGGCTTCTTCCATCAAATACCACTTCACGAAGGAGAAAGTGTTTACTGAGTAGTTTGGTTTTGCACTGTAGGGCACTTGCGAGCATGTAAATATGTTCGTCGTTAAACTACACACACACATACATTATGTGTGCATGCGCGTGTGGATTTTTCCTGTCAGCGAGTGCATATCATTTTTATAAAATCAAATTTTTTATATAATATCAAATGCAGTTGCTGAGAGCATTACTGCGTTGGGAGCATTTGTGAATGCAGAAGGGGAAATAATTTGTTAACTTTTTAGCATTTGCGAAAAGTTTCAAGCTGTGTGACATTACATGTTATTCAAATCATTTTGCAGACTCTAAAAAAGTGTGAAAAACTTTTCGATTTTTTTTTGTTTCTTGTGGTATAGTAAACACTATTTTTTATGCATATTTGCATGTGATTATATGCTGGAATAAATCAAATCTTTATATATACGAGATGTACAGCATGCAGGTAAAAATTCAGAAACATTAGAAAGTAAAGGAGTTTTTACGGGCTGTTCGATTTCTGAATTGTCAATCAGCCATTTTATACCTCATTGGACCTTTGGCAAAGGTTATTTTGCGGGGTTTGCTACTCTTCATAAGAGCTTGGAGGAAGCATACTTAGGGATGATATCAGGTATTAATGCACAAAGGCTTCATGAATTTTTTCATATACAATAACATAACATGAAATCTAGATTTTGGTCTCAGTGGCATAACAGAAAAATTCGCGGCAGCTAAGTTGCCTAGACAAGGGACTTGTGAGGTAGTTTCTCCGCGAAATGAGAGGACTACGTGTTATCTGCTGCTGGTAGAGCGGACTTCACGTAAACTCAGCGAGTGCCGGGCAAGTACACAAACTTGTAAAGTTACAAAATCATTCTGCTCATGTGTGGACCGTGGACACTCGAGGGGTTGTCTAAGCCTAACAGAGTAACAACTCTCAAATTTTGTGAATGCACTCAGAGGACACTGCCCGCCAGGTATGCATGCTTCGAGTCCTTTTGGCGTGAGCTGTGTGCAATCATCTCAGCACCTTCTCCATAATTATCCTTCTTCGAGGAGCATTTATCATTTCTTATATATCCATGGCTGCTGATATAGCACCTGATGAACTTCATCAGCAGCATCAAGCGGTTAACATAACCGTAACTCAGTCATCCCTCGGTGAGCTTACCCAAAAACACAAAACAAAACTAAGACAAAAAAAACTAAAACAAAATTTAAGTAAAAATTAAAAAAAAAATTTAGAAAATTGAAAAAAAAAAAAACAAATTAAAAAAAAGTTTTAAAATTTTTATTCAGAACTAGCTGTACTCGGCACGCGTTGCTACGCCAACAACTAAAATAAGTTTAAGAAAAATAACTTGAAAGAAAAGTCAGTACACAAATATTCAATTAATTCTAAATTCATTTTATTGATTTTGTTTATTTCGAAACAATTGTGGCATTACGAAGTTTAGTTTAAATTCGATGTTTATTGAAGTGCTGTGGGATACCCAATATTTCTGGTTTTTTCTTGATTTTCTTGACTGAGAGTCTGGTTCCGTTGCAAAGTCGTTGAGGATTTATGTTTCGAAGAAGAATGATGGGTACGCCAATTTTCAATGTAAGAACGTGCGGCGGCATGCCTGGAAAATCAAGCGAATTCAAGAATTCAGTTGGATAGTTGACAACCTTGTCTTGATTCTCCACAGTATCGATGAACTTATATGTTGTCGTTTCACTGGGTATGCCATGCTGAATGGTGAAGTTGATGGTATTAACATCGATGTTTTTGGCTGCTGATATAGCACGCGCACTGAGCCACTGAGGGATTTTGTAGTTTTGTGCAATGTTTGGGAAAACTTTTTGCACCAATTCGTTGATGCTTTCTGTGATAATGTGCTGACAGGGTGGTACATTGTGTAGATTCATCAATTTCCATTCGCCGATTTCCAATATTCAATTATTGTTTTGCAAAATTTCCAGCCGATGCATGCCGTTGTAGTTGTACACGCATGTTAGTTTTCACAGTCAATTTCTGTAAATCACGCCATAGAACTGATGATTTAAGACAAGTTCATCAGCGGGTGTTGAGCGTGGTATAATGGGCAGTGTTTGTCGAAAATCACCAGTCAATAAAATGAGTGCGCCACCGAAGTTCCGCCTGTTTCCTCTCAAATCTCGCAGTTTACGATCAAGCGCTTCCAATGCTTTCTTGTGAGACATTGTACATTCGTCCCTTATGATAATTTGACACGTTTGGAGTAATTTTCCCTTTCCAGAGTTTTTGCCAAGGATGCATGTTGGTGCCTCAGTGTTTTGCAAATTCAACGCCAGTTTCAATGCTGAATGCGCTGTTCGGCCACCATCCAAAAGAGTTGCCGCAATTCCAGATGATGCAATAGACAGTGCACTATTATTTTGTGATCGTATGGTTGCTAAATTGGTGAAAGAAGAAAAGTCTTACCTGTACAACCAGGTGCATCTATGAAAAAACAGTCCACCGCTTTGTTCTGAGATTGCACGCATAATTCTGTCAAACGCAATGCGTTGTTCTGGAATCAACTCCGGAAGATTTGTTCTAACAAATGTCCCCAGTTCGTCAGAATCATAGTATGTTTCTCGTTGCAAATCGCGATCGTAAAGGTGGTTTGTCGGTTTGAAGCAGGCATTCCCACTTGCACCAGTGCCTTGTTAGCGATGGTCAAACACATGTCTTCAATCAAATTCGTCATATTAGTTTCCTCTGTGTAAAAATGCATGGTCATACTGATTTTCATGACAATCGGTTGAACGGGGCAGAAGTTGCTACTCTGCAGTGCCACCTGGTGACGAATGGCAGCAATGAGCATATTCTACAAACCTTCTCCGTGAAAGAATACTTATATGTACCAATTTTTATAATAATCGGTCCAGTAGTTTTTGAGTTCATCGAGCACATACAGGCAAACATTCGTTTTTATATATATTATAAAGAAGAAGATATGGGTATACACTTTTCTAGCCCATTGAATTTTGAAGTAGTAGAGCTGTGCAAGTTAGCTGTGAAGTATGTTAGCTCGAAAATAGCGTTGATTTTCAATTTTTTTTTGTTTTTAGACTGTTGTGCATATTCTACATATAAAAATTTTATAAAAATGTTGAGCAGTTATTTTATAGAAGAAAATGCATTAGATCGTCAACAAAAAAAATTATCAGAAATCATTGCGAGTTGCAGAATATTCACCAAAATTTGGAGGTCAAATCATACTTGGCATGACGAAAAAAATTTAGAAATACAATCATGCATACAGGTTTACGATTTCCGAAATGCTAGGCGTTGAAACTCTCTATCATATATCACAATATATACCATTCTTCGGTTCATTAGGCCTCTTCTTTTCGCCAAGCGTTAGCAAGCGGCGAATAGATAAAGCAACAAACATATCTTGGCGGCACTGGAATAGAACTGACTAAAATTACATTTTTTTTGTAAAATTGTGAGTCATACCAGTTTTATGAGGTATAACCTTTCTCGCTAGCAGCCAATCTTGCTCGATAACTTTGTTGTTGCTTTCACTTGCAAATTTTTCGTCAAGTTAGTCGAGCAGAAATACAGTGAGCAGGGAAGTGGCGAATAGAAGAAGCCTATTAATTCGCAATCTAAAAGAGAGATCGTTAAGTGTTACATACGTCCTGCAGCGCCAAAAATGCGCTAAAAGAAAAACTGTTTTTAGAAGGGATAGCAATAGAAATAAATATAAAAATTTGTATACATTATTTATTAGTACTTAAACTGTGCCTCCTCATCATGTTGGTCTCCTTGCCGCGGGAATGAGGCTTAAGTGGTGGTTTGACCCCCATATCATGGGGACCAACCCAACACGAACTAAGAGGGAAGCTCCATATGAGGATTGGCTAGCCATCCATCCCCTTTACGGCAAAATTGTTGGTCACCCAATCACCATATAAAGATCACCGTACCGACGAAGATCTCCTGTCAATCCCAAACCCCAATCATCCCATCATCTCCTCTTCTTAAGAAGTACGAAGGGCGGCCGCTTGGGCAGTACACTTTTTTATCTATGGAGACTTAACTCCCCACTTTTCTTTCAGCTTCGGCTGATATTGGACAAAATTGTATTCTGTTCTGTTCAGCCACAAAAATCAATGTTCAGATTCCAATTTTTTAGCAAAGTACTGTTTATCAAAACAATTTTTACAGATTTCAGTTGAATGTGGGTAAATGCCATTGTCACATATTAAATTGAATTTTTAAATATTTAAGAAATATGTGACAATTTGATTGAAACAATAGTCGTTTTTCTTATACAAATAACAGTGATTTCGTGTTAAAATATATTTATGTTTACACACAACAATTTCAGACTTTGTTTTCTTTAATAAGCCTTGACATTCTATTAGTTAACTGCTGTATTTTTTAAATTTATTCTGTAACCTGGGTTCGAACAAGTAGGTACTTATATTTTTATATACAATACGTAAATAACACATTTGAAAATATGGGAAAAGCAGTTTGATTGGGTAGGAGGTCGCTGAGACCAATTCGGTCGACCTCTTTTTAGCAAGCTCATCATAAATTTCATTTCCTTCTATGTTTCTATGTCCTGGAACCCAGATCAGAGAAATGTTGCCTGCACACCCAAGAGATTTGATCTCCTTCTTACAGAAGCTGGCCAGTTTTAATCTGCGCCATGGTGTCATCAGTGCCTTGATCGCGGCTTGATAATCGGGAAAAATATTAATGACTCCCTCGTTCCCACGTTCGCAATGCTCAGTGTTTAGAGCGCCATCTCTGTTTCAGATTTTTCTGTCAGAAGGGTCACACAACAGATGATTGAAAGCTTCGCTAAATTTTGGTGTGTCTGCGCTATTACCGCGATTGCCCGCTTCCTCTAGCTGGCCACTGTTGCAATGTGTGTAACTGTGTATTTTTCTTTGTTTTTTTTTGCTTGTTTTAGCAGCCTCAATGCAAGTAATGCGCTGACCTTTGTGCGGAAGTAAG
Organism: Anastrepha ludens; assembly: GCF_028408465.1. Taxonomy (NCBI): domain Eukaryota; kingdom Metazoa; phylum Arthropoda; class Insecta; order Diptera; family Tephritidae; genus Anastrepha; species Anastrepha ludens. The sequence goes on along the minus strand of NC_071499.1, from coordinate 42,058,903 downwards.
GATTGGAAGGATACAGGTTTTGGGGTTGAGAAATGATTTTTTTTGTTTTTGTTTTTTTAGAAATTAGGAAAGTAAGTAAGTTTGGAAAAGTGGGAGGTCCGTGCTTCACGTCGGATTCGAACCCACAACTTTTGGGATGGCGGGCTATTGCACTTGCGCTAGACCACCGACACCGATTTCGGTACCACAGCGTAGACATTGGAGCACAATGTGTTCAATACCCTCTTCCCTATACGTAGAGGTATGGAGGTACTTTCTAATTACCGCATTCCCCGGAAAGGAATTGAGTTAGGTGGTAGTTTGTTCCCCATGGTTCCTTACTACGTCGGAAGGATGGATATTAGCTCATGCGTTCATCTACCATTAAATGACCTGTTCCATCGGTCCTGCCAGTTGGCCATAGAACGACGCCTTTCTGCTGCTGCAATTTCCGCATTGCTCTACCGTCGAGTTCGGATATCCTTATATATAGTCTCGCGGTTCTTTAGCCAGAATGTCTAACGGGATTAGTCGTGCAATGACGAAGTTCGTGTCAACAGAAATTATGCGGAAGCCGCAGACAGTCTGCAAAGCGCTTATCCGATAGGCGGCAGTTCCTTTTTTTGCATTTATACTCAATGTATCAGGACCGAGCTGACAAATCTGCTATATAATATTTTTTGCTATGATAAGGGCCCGCCTTGTTTGGCATTATTCCTGCCAGATAGTACTGCACACTCGATGCCTTCTTCATAGCGTATACGAGGTGAGTTTTAAAGTTTAGACGACTATCAATCATCACCGCTGGGTATTTAATAGCGGGAGTTGAATTTATAGTTGCAGTCCCAATATTTACCTTCATAGATTTTCCTACATACATATATACATATACAACTGGCGTTCACATTCTCCTATTTGTGGTGTGCGTCTTGATGACCTACAGCTTTAGGCCGCTTTTGTGAGGAACTTTTTTATGGGAAAAATTCAATATGAAGTTTAAAGGTAAGGCATACCGAAAGGTTGCCGGTATTAGGAAAACTTTTTTCTATCATTTGGTGTTTGGTTCCAACAGCGAAATTCGCACCTGGGCACTACCGAATGGAAGCCACACACAAACCCATTCAACTACGGTGTTATACTAATTTTACTGTTATGTTTAGCTAGTATTCTAGTTTTACTTTACAATATACTAAAACTTTAATAATATCGAAGGAATTAGGAATTAGCTGACAGAGCAAAAGTACACTGAAAATTAGAGTGAATATTCGTTAAGCAATTACATGTAATTTCTTCAAGCTGCCAATTATCAACAGTTAATAATAGTTATTAGCTCCGCTTGAACTACTTGAGTGCACAGTTCATTTATTACAACTATGCTTATATGTGCAACACTTTGCAACAACTGCCTACCTATTTTGCCCGAAAGTGCTTGAACTCTTTGTTGGCTTATTTCTCAGGTATGTTGACCTTAAGAAAATTGCTCACATTTGAACTTCCTATTAAGTGCGCTGACACTTAGAGTTTGTTTGGCGTTATGTACTAAGTTGGTCATCTACTTGCTCGCTGGCAAGTTTGGTCTGTGAAATGCTTCAGCAAATCGAAAATGAAAGGTGTCTCAAAAAGAGCAGATGTTTTAACTTGCACGTCATTCTTTGAGGGAAAATTTTTATTTGTAGCAACTTGCGTGGGATTTTAGAAATCTAAGAAAACGTAATTGGTGAAAATAGCACATCTTATATCACCCCGTAAGAAATTAGGTACCGGCATCGCAGTATTATTATTATTATTATTATTATTATTTCTTGCTGTCGCGCTGATTAGAGGCGCATAGTTGCGGAACAAGAGACTGCCAATGTTGTCGATTATTCGCTTGTGCTTTAATCTGGGAATACGTAAGGTTTTCATCAACTCCAAAAGACTCGTCAAAAAGGCTACGTCACCATAATTCTTTAGGACGTCCTCTGCGGCGATATCGTTGAGAGTTTCAGTCTAACGCCACTTTGCGCATTTCGTTAGCTGGCTTGCGGATGGTGTGCCCAATTCATCTCCATTTACGTTCCCGTATTTCAATAGCAATGGGTTTTTGTCCGCTTCTTGCGAGGAATTGTTTCTTCGAAATTCAGTTGTCACGCCACTCAAACACTCAACAGGCCACGGTTAACAATGACTGAAAGTTTTGTGTGGTAGGTCATAGTTGATACAAGCCAAGTTTCACAACCGTAGAGAAGAACTGATTTTGTATACGAATTAAAAATCTCTACTTTTGTGCGTTTTGTCAGTTGCTTCGTGTACCATATCTTTTTACGACTCGCGAATGTTGCTTTGGCTCTACTAATTCTTCTGCTTATATCAGTCATCGCTCCGCCATCTGGTGCGATCTGGCTTCTTAGGTAGCGAAATGTGTCGACGCTTTCGATTTGTTCACCGTATACTGTTAAATTGTTTGTCTGAGAGGCGTTGATTTGCATAGATTTAATTTTACCCCCATTTATACGTACACCGACGCCCTCCCCGTGGAAACTGAAGTCATCAAATTTCTGCTGCATGTGTCCGCTATGCTCGTCAGCGTAGTCGAAGTCTTCCATCTATTCCATTCTAATAGGTTTCCAGAGAATTTCTCTTCCAGGGCTGGTTTCAGGGGCATTATTTAACACTTCATCAAGAATCATTAACTCTGCTACTGGCTCGATGGGTTCGGATAGAGTACCGTCACGCAGAACTCTACATCGAGATTTGGAACGCTGGGCTTGTATCATTTGAGTTATCTTATCCGGTACTCCTTTATGCTTGAGCGACTTCCATATGCTGTGATGGCGCCGTGTGTTGAATGCTTTCTCAAAGTCGATGGAGACAAAGTGAAGAGGTTCTTGCAATTCGTTTACTTAGCGAAGATGCTAAGAGCTGCTGTGTGATCTACGCATGCTTTGCGCGGCCTAATACCAGCCAGCTGTCTGCGCAATATGTGGCTGACTTTTTCGCTGATGCGGTTAGTAGCCCAGTATAGTACGAAAATAATTTCAAACCACCACCACCGTTGCTTATATTCACCAAAATTTCCTTTTTGTTTTACATATTGTGATTTCGTAAGTGCCTTACTGATTTCTGTAAGGTCGTTTTTTGGGCACTCGACAGGCGCTCCCCATAAAAACCCATCTGCCGTTCGGAGACAGGAATCGAGAAGTTTGCAATTCTTTGGTACCTCCTTAAGCCTAAAAAAATAGAAAAATCGTCAGCGTAAATTACCAAGACTACTTGCTGTAAAAAAAAAAAAAACTAGCATAACTCGAAATTCAATTGTCACTTGGAGAGCAGTTTCCCAGCTTTTTGCCATCAACATGTCTAACAGAATCAATACCATCCCATGCTGATCGGCTAGTAAATATATTAGTTTTGTTGAGTACCACTCTAAAGATGTACCACTTGTAGATGGAGAGACCAGACAAAATGCAAAATTAGCAGAACGTTATGGCCCACCTACAATCTTCAGCAATCGTCAACATTGATCGACATGAAACCACGGGACGCCTCGAGACTAACGGCAGTCATAACTGGCTTTTGGTCTGTGGGAAAACAAGCAACCAAAATGGGCATCCCTCACAACACATATTGTCACAGTTGTAAACAACTGGAGAAAAAGGAAACAATCTTCCATTTCCTCTGCGAATGCCCTGCCCTATGGAAGGACATAATGTTAACCCTGGGTAAACCGTTGTTCGAGGGTCTGGAACAGCTGTCTGGCTTAGATGTCAACAGCTTGATAAGGTTCCTGAACCGCACAGACTGGGTATACTCTTGCTGTAAATAACCGTTAAACAAGTTGATAGGGAGGATGTGGCAACAAAATGGTGCGGAAGCTCTAGTTGGATTCTGGATGAATCACCACTTAAACCAACCAACCTACCACTCTAAAGTTAAGAACAAAAAAATCTTCAAGATCTCTGAAGAGCCTATGGCTGCTACTGTAGTTGCAGGCAGAAGAGTAGGAAAAAGAAATGCTGCCATCAGACGCGCAACAAAAATCCATTTTTTAATGAAAACAAATAAAATCCAACTAGCAATCAAACAAATAGGTATCAATTTTGAAAAGTTGAAAGCTTATACTGAGACGTTTATAAATCGCACCATTTCATTACGAAAATCGACGTTCAGTGTTCATCGCGTGCTCAGGCGAACTTATGGTGTACAGCGTTGTGGCTCATATTTGGCTTAATAGCTGCATCAATGAGCAAAATTCCCATATTTGGTCTGAAGAGCAACTCGAAGCTATTCAAGAACAGCCATTACATCTATTGAAAACAACTGCTTGATGCATCCTATGGGCTGGAGGAATCATTAGCTCATATTCCTGCAAAGGCGAAAAGACGAGACTAGCGCCAGTGCAACAGTGAGTGGCGAACGCCTTCGCGCCTTGATAAACGACTTTTTCATGCAGATGCCGCAAATTGAAGTTCGTCATCTCCACAACATTTGGTTCGAGCAAGACAGTGAACTTTGCATACAGTCCGTGAGCGATGCATTTACTGCGTCGTCGTTTCGGAGAGCAATTTATCTCCTCTCCCATTTATTTTCTCTCTGATCAGTGGATTAGCCACCAAGATCGTGTGATATCACACCTTTGGACACTCATTTCTGGAGATATGTAAAGTCTAAATGCTTTGTGGATAAACCAGCTTCAGTTTAGGCTTCAATGATGGCTTCAAATATCATTACTAAAGTTATTCACGAGATACCGACTGAAGTCCTCCAGCGAGTCGCGAGCCAATCAAAATTGGTGTTCACGGATGGCCGAATGATGGCGTAGTTGCGACCAATATTTGAAAGGGATTATTTTTGAAAAATAAATGTCATGAACGGTTCTACACAAAAGTAATAAGGATCCCAAAATCAAAATTTCTTTTTTTATTTCAATCTAAAATCTGATACCTCTGATCACCCTTTATACACCTCGCATTAAAACGATAGAAGGTTGGGCTTTTTATTTTTAATATCAGGGTTTTTAATTATAATTTCTAGAAAGATTTGTGATATGAAGTTTTACAGGTTAGTAAATTTTAGTACGGGTTAGTAAAATTTAGGCGGCCGCCGTAGCCGAATGGGTTGGTGCGTGATTACCATTCGGAATTCACAGAGAGGTCGTTGGTTCGAATCTCGGTGAAAGCAAAATTAATAAAAACATTTTTCTAATAGCGGTCCCCCCTCGGCAGGTAATGGCAAACCTCCGAGTGTCTTTCTTCCATGAAAAAGCTCCTCATAAAAATATCTGCCGTTCGGAGTCGGCTTGAAACTGTAGGTCCCTCCATTTGTGGAACAACATCAAGACGCACACCACAAATAGGAGGAGGAGCTCGGCCAAACACCTAACAGAAGTGTACGCGCCAATTATTTATTTTTTTTTTAATTTTAGTACAGCATAGTTCAAGTTTGAAGTTCCAAAAAAATCTCATTAATATTTTATATACGAGTACCTTTTTATTGGACGTTAATGTACAGTAATAAATGCACGACATCGGCCCCACCCACGCAACATTTACACCAAACTGCAATTCTTTGGGAGAGTAGAAATTAGCCTCTTCACTGAGTATGACTTTATCCCTGAAGTTTGAGTGTAGTGCACAGAACGTTTGGCGAATAGAGTATTTAATAAATCTTAATAATTTAAACGACTTGTTAAATTTTACTATCATATTTACAGTACTTCAACTTAGATCTTTAATAAAAGCTTAGGTCCATCCTTTTAGCAAACCTAGTAGGCGTTTTGAAGATACGAGGGGTACTTTTATATTTCGGGATTTGGCAACCCTGCTGTTGCAATCTGGCAACTGACAGCTGTATCGCAAAGTTTGACACTTTTTTGGCTTTTACATACTCAGAACGTTTTGAAATACCAGCGCTATTTGTGTTGTTTACAGTAACTTAAAAGATTCATCTCGGTCCAAAAATGGAATTAAATCGTGAACTTTTTCGTGCGATTATTTTTTACAACTTTCGACGTGGATTAACTCAGCAACATTGCGTGGATGAACTTCATTCATTTTTTGGCGATGAAGCTCCATCAAAGACCAGTGTTTATCGATGGTATGGTGAATTCAATCGTGGTCGTAGTTCACTCCAAGACGAATTTCGTGAAGGTCGTCCAAAATCAGTAGTTGTTCCGAAAACCATTGATGCAGTGCGCGAACTGATATGGCAAGATCGTCATGTGACCTATCGTGAGATTGAGACAATCTTAGACATTAGTGGGACCAGCATACATTCAATATTGCATAAACATTTGACTGTCAAAAAAATTTGTTCGCGTTGGATCCCACACAATTTGTCAATCGCTCAAAAAAAGGCTCGTGTTGATTGGTCGAAGGAAATGCTCAGAAAATACGATCGCGGGGCTTCGAAACACGTCTATGACATCGTGACAGGTGATGAATCATCGTATGAGCCAGAAAGTAAACAGCAGTCGACTGTATGGGTGTTTCAAGATGAGCCAAATCCAACAAAAGTTGTTCGCGCACGAAGCACTTCCAAGCAAATGGTCGCCTGTTTTTTCGGAAAAACTGGACATGTCGCAATCGTACCACTAGAACAACGCAGAACAGTAAATTCTGAGTGGTACGAGTACACAACCATTTGTTTGCCAGTTGTCTTCCAAGAAATTAGGAAAACCAATCGCCAAAGACAGATCACTCTTCACCAGGACAATGCGAGCTCTCACACATCGGCTCAAGCAACTGCATTTTTGAGCACCCAAAACATCGAATTCATGGGTCATCCGCCGTATAGTCCTGACTTGGCACCGAATGACTTCTTTTTATTCCCGTACGTAAAAAACGAACTGAGAGGTCAACGTTTTTCCACACCTGAAGATGCGGTTGCGGCATCCAGAATGCAAGTTTTGGAGGTACCTCATTCAGAGTGGCAAAAGTGCTTCGACAATTGGTTCAAACGCATGCAGAAGTGTATAGATCTTCATGGAGAATATTTTGAAAAACAATAAAGTGATTTTCGATGATTAAAATTTGTTTTTGTTCTCTAATCCCGACATATAAAAGGCACCCCTCCTACTTCATATGAGTACATTGGCTTGGTGAGCCGAGGTAGTTAATATACTTCTTTAATATTTCCGAAGTTACATCAAATTCCACAAACTTGTACTCGGTAGTCTCTGCGACCATGCCACAAAAGTGGCATACAAATTTTGAACTTTTTCACACAAAAATAAAACTTAAAAAAACTTAAACTCGTTCAGATTGAGAGACCCTTTATATATTCAGATAGAGTACATTCGAATGTGTATGTAAGTATGCATGCACCGTGAGGTGATTCAGTTTCGTTTACTTTGTAAATCGATAAAATGCTTCCTTGAACTGTGCAACGCTGCCATTGTTAACGAATTGAGAGTAGTGGAACTTACAATAGCATAACTGGCATGCAAGTAAACAGGACTGCGCTTTGAATCAAAAGCAATCGATAGAGAGTGAGTGCCTTTGTTGGCTTTCCAATATCCCATATCTGTAAATTCACTTGTTTACCCTATACGCTTGAAGCAGTTGTGAGTTTTTGCGCTGCTAGATACTTAATATGAGTAAATTCTTCTGCTAGTAAGCGATGAACTACTAGTGAAGTAAAGTGTTCCATAATAATTTTGTTGAAAATCCTAATGCATGAATTTAATGTGCCTGCAACATCGTCAACAAATAAGTTTATTTCCACAGCGTTGCCACCCTGACAGACACAATTAAATCCATTGGATTACACTCGGGTTCCCTTTTTAATTTCCTTTAAATCTACTCGACCCCCGAGGAAATCCGAGCAGATTTTGCGGTGCTAAGGAGCTAAGGTGGTCGCTACTTAACGCTCAAGCCTGATTCGCGCGAAGGCGTGGCAGACGCACAGAAAGTGGTCCGCCGTATCATCCTCCTCTCCACATACTGGACTGAGTGGACTGTCTGAGATGCCTACCTTTTCCATGTGCTTTGCCCATAGAAAGTGACCCGTCATCAGTCCAACCACCCTCCTACAGTCCCCTCTGCTTAGTGACAGATGGAACTGCGGCAGTCAGTCGGACATGTCAGATAACACCAGTTTTGTTCATCTGCAGCCTCTTTCAGCCTACCTAACCCGTTCGCTAACCGTAGCTTTGAGTGGCAGAATGGGCTCCAGACCAAAGAAGTTTGCCTAAGAGCACAGTCTGGCTAAAGAGTCAGAGATCTCGTTCCCACGATGCCCACATGTCCCAGGTCCGATGTTAGCACCAGGCTGTTATGTCCACCGACATAGCTCAGCATGGATTTACAGGACTCGACGACCCTTGAAGTGGTTAAAGGTCTGTCTAAAGCCATGAGCGCAGCCAGAAGGCTGTCAGTGCTTTGGATGTCTTTGTTTCAACGTGTGACTATCGAGGATTACTCCAAGATATTTAACTTACTCGGGTAGATGGATTGTGTCTCCTTTTACCTTAGGCAGAACGAGTCCATCAAGTTTCCTCCTTTTGGAGAAGAGGACAATACCAGTCTTGGTAGGGCTTGCCGATAGGACAGCACCAAGTGTCAATGATATCAAGGGGTTTTCTACACTCGCCTACAGATGCTCATAAGCGAAGGCCCGCTACCAAGCAGGCAACGCCGTCCACATATGCTTGTGCGTAGACTCCCGAATCGTTTAAGGTGGTGAGCAGAGGATTGATCACCATGCACCAGAGCAATGGAGACAACATACCGCCTTGGGGGCAGCCTCTATTAAGCCCGGATGACACCAGTAGATCTACCACCGCTCGTACCGCTATGATTCTTCGGGACAGCATCGAACGGATCCAATTCACTAGCACCAGGTCTACGCCATGCCTACTAGCAGAGCTGCCCATACTATCACATAAGTAGGGTTACCACGTAATTTTGTTAAATTATTAATTATTTAATTTATTATTTGACTAGTTTAATTACAATATTCTTCTTCTTTATTTGATTTGCAAGATAACCGCTTAAGCGTTATTTAGCTGAGTTTAACAAAGCGCGTCAATCGTTACTTCTTCGAGCTAAACGGCGTTTTTCGATACACCAAATGAAGCCAAGCTCTTCTCCCCCTGATCCTTCCAACGCTCTCCTTTTTCTCTGCTACCACCAGCAGTTACCGCCAACGTACCCTCTGGATCTTTATTCGCTGCGCTAAGTCTATGTCGTCGAAAAACTCATACAGCTCATCGTTTCATCACCTGCGAGACTCGCCGTTCCTAACGTGCAAAGGTCCAAAACTCTTCCACAGAATCTTTTTCTCAAACACTCCAAGCGACGCTTCATCCGAAATTGTCATCGACCAATCCTCTGCTACATATAGTATTTCAAATATTTTTGCATATTAAATTGGGTAGCCTATGCGTGAATAGTCTTTAGTTCAAAATTACGAGTATCAAGCCGACATATATAATTTCTTTTCACCAAAATGCCTAAAAAAGTGAACTTTGTTACGACAAAAGAGTGAGAATCCGAGCTTTAAGTGAGGAAGGGAAGTCTTAGGTTGAGATTGCTAACTTGGTCGGATGTTCACGGTGCGCAGTCGAATATGCTATTGAGCATTTTGCGGAGGCAAAATCTTACCATAATAGGTCATAAAGGGGAAGAAAACGCCAACTTGTCGACCTACTTATACGCGAGTCTTTCAAGAGTCGTAAAATATTCAGCTGCTCTGTTGGAAGAAATTGGAAAATCCATTAATGCTCGAAAAGCTAGAAGAAGGCTTCTGGGGACAGGTTTAAGATAATGCAAAGCCCGAAGGAAATCGTTGCTTTTAGAAAAATATGGGAAATAGCGTTCAGAAAAGGCTCTCCGATATCAACATTTTATGGAGGAAGATTGCTCGAATGTTCAGTGGTCTGATGCATCAAACTTCGAGAGAGGTCTAGTTTACATCATTTTAAAATATCAACAAATATGGCTTCTTACCCTCGTCTAATTTCGAGGAAATAACACAGATCGTTCAAAATTATTATTTTTTTCTTTCCTACACGTATTTAGAATACCTGGTGGGGCGTCCTACGGCTGCGAGTGCTGGACATTGAAAAGCAAAGACGAAAGTAGCTTAAGAATTTTCGAAAGAAAAGTACTCCGAAGGGTGTTTGGCCCCATACGCTGCAACGATGGAACGTATCGAATACGCTATAACGATGAGTTGCTAAACTTATGCCAGGGAGAAGACGTCGTGAAATACATTAAATCTCAAAGGCTTTGATGGTTAGGGCACACTGTGCGCAAGGAAGACAGCCGCCCCCAAAAATCTTTTTTATCAACGAATTGTCTAATGATCCGAGCCCGAGAACGTCCAACGTTAACCTGGCTTGGCCAAGCCATAGCCGACCTAAAAAAGCTACTAGTTAGGAGCTGGAGATCTGTTGCTATGAAGCGTGCAGATTGGAAGAGGATTGTGGATGAAGCGAAAGCTCACCCTGAGCTGTAATCGGTACCTGATGATGATGAAGGTGTGACGTTCGTGAGGCGACGGGTTGGCGAGATTGTGGTACCCACTATTAAGCATGGCGGAGGCAGCATTACGATCTGAGGCTGTATGACTCCTGATGGTGTTGGCGAAATGTTTATTTGCGAGGGTCGCGTGGACAGTCAAAAGTACATAAACGTGTTAGAAAGACTGCTCTTTCGGCAACACTAATTTGGCTATATTTCAATCCCAATGAATTCTCACTGCAGAAATTTTCACAATGAGGAAGGTGATGAAACAATTCTTCGCTTTTAATTTGGGGTGCGGATAATTTTGCACTAAAATTATGCGCGCATCTCGGTTTTTTTCGGGATAGCAAGAGTTTTAGTATTGTAAGATAATATTCTGAGTTGGTATAGAAACCCTGATGAGAGGGATATACCTCACATTCGCGCTTAGGTATGCTGTTTTCGACAACTAATTGTAACTTTGAATGAGAGTGAGGGTCTCTCTACATACACTGTTCTAACCTACCAAAGCAATGTCCTTAGCTGTCCCTATGGACAAAAGAACCTTACTCAGAATGTTATAGCCAATAATACGGCGAGTGATTTGTGTAAGCCTATAGGAAAGCGTTGTGAGCGTAAATTCTCATTGTCCTTATCGCTGTAATGCATGCCGCCGTTGCCACTCTCCTGACCCAAGGGGACGCATGTAGCCTTCAATTTTGTAAAACAAATTTATGTATTTTTAAATTTAACTTTAATCTTTGTTTCGAAATCTTCTTTGCGCACAAAAAAGAAAAGCAGAGTAACTTCGACTCACCTGAGGAAAGAGTGTCGTTAAACGTCAAAGAGACATCCAAATGTTATTAAATTTATATTATAATATTTTTTCTCTTGTAGATACAGTGTTGGAAAAAATAATAAAAACACGTGTTTTTAGCGTTCTGGATTTCATTTATTTGTACTGGTTACACATATTTTCATGCAGAATAAATCAAAATGGGTCCAGGTCAATATTGTGCGTAAGAGCAGAAATATTTGATGAAAAAATTTACACTAAAAGGATGATTCAAATAGTGACAATGGTGAAACATTTCAAAAAGAATTTCTGTAATGCTCTCTACAGCCCAAGGAATTCGGCAACATTATACAGTGATCCAAAAACTACCGCCGGGGATCAAAAGTGAGCTTTCTGTCTTCACAAAAGATGGAAAATGGTTCCAATTCAGCACTGGCAAAGCTAAGAATTGTTTACAGATTGATAACAGCAGGGCTTCTGGCAAAAACTTCTGGTTTCCGAATTTCTGAACAGCCAAAACAAGAGTTTCTTTTGATGCCCATATTGCAATATAATGAGTTTATTGGGAGGTTGAATTAGTTTTAAAGGTTTTTTTCGAAGATTTGGGGCTTTATTGTGAAAAAACGGTACAAAATATTTTATTTGAAGTATTGGCCATCGCTAGCTACAACTTTCGCCCATCTTTCGGGCAATTTCCGGATGCCGTTTCTCCAAAATTCTGGCCGCTGCTTGGCTATCCATGACTCAACCCATATTTTGGTAGCCTCGTACGAGGAGAACCGCTGGTCCGCCAAATCGAGACTCATATGCCGGAACAAATGATAATCGGAGGGAGCTATGTCTGGACTATACGGCGGGTGGGGTAACACTTCCCAGCCAAGCGTTCCAAGGTATTTTTTGACAGGTTGAGCAACATGCGTCCGAGCGTTGTCATGTTGCAAAATAACCTTGTCGTGCCTTTTTACCGTTTCCGGCCGTTTTTCTTTCAATGCCCGGATTAAACGCATCAATTGCAGTCGGTAACGATCCCCCGTGATTGTTTCGCCCGGTTGGAGCAGCTCAAAATATACGACGCCGACCTGATCCCACCAAATGCAGAGCATGATTTTCTTGCCGTGAATATTCTGCTTGGCCGTCGACGTTGATGCGTGGCCGGGCAAACCCCATGATTTTTTGCGTTTTGGGTTATCGTAGTGGATCCATTTTTCGTCTCCAGTCACCACCCGATGCAAAAAACCCTTCCGATTTTGTCGCTCGATCAGCAATTCGCACGTAAAAAATCGCCGTTCGACGTCGCGCAGCTTCAACTCGTACGGGACCCAATGTCCTTGCTTTTGGATCATTCCCATCGCTTTTAGACGCTTGCAAACGGTTGATTTATCAACGCCCAATGATTCAGCAAGCTCTTCTTGGGTTTGGCACGAGTCCTCGTTTACCAATTCCCCAATTCCGCGTCCTCGAACTTTTTGGGCTGGCCCAGACGCTCCTTGTCTTCGGTGTGAAAATCACCACTTTTGAATCGTCGAAACCAGTACTCACATGTTGAAATCGACGGAGTATGGTCTGGGTAGGCCTCCTGCAGCAATTCACGGGCTTGGGCTGTATTTTTTTTTTCAAATTGAAGCAGAAAAGCAAAGCTTCCCGCAAATTGCGTTTCGACGGCACGAAAGTTGACATACTCGGAGCACGAAAACACTGCGTTGTTTATACTTCAGCGAAATGACAGATACTGATAAACAAAGCCTAGGGATGAGGCTTTGTCATGAATATATATTCAGTATTGCCAACGCGATAAAGTGATAAATAGCGCCATCTGTGTGTCACCTTTAAAACTAATTCAACCTCCCAATAATATTTTCTTCTTTTTGATTGGCGCGATAACCGCTTACGCGATTTTGGCCGAGTTTTACAAAGCGCGCCAGTCGTTTCTTTCTCGTGCTAATCGGTGCCAGTTGGACACACCAAGTGAAACCAAGTTCTTCTGCTCCTGATCCTTCTAACACAGAGGAGGCCTTCCTCTTCCGCTGCTACCACCAGCTGGTACCGCATCGAATACTTTCAGAGCCGGCGCGTTTATATTCATTCGGACGACGTAACTCAATCAGCAGATCCACTGGATCTTTTTATCGCTGCGCTATGTCTATGTCGCCGTAAAGCTCATACAGCTCATCGTTCCATCGCCTGCGATATTCGCCGTTGCCAACGTGCAAAGGTCCAAAAATCTTCAGCAGAATCTTTCTCTCAAACATTCCAAGTGACGCCTCGTCAGATATTGCAATCGACCAATCCTCTGCGCCATAGTACAGGCATGATGAGAGCCTTGTAGAGTATTAGTTTTGTTCATCGAGAGCGGACTTTATGCTGAATTGTTTACTTGGTCCCTGATAGCACTTGTTGAGAAGAGAGTTTTTCAATTTACCCTGCGTTCAAGATCAAAATTCCATTCTGAAACTTTTTCTCTCCATATAAAATTAGGTAGGTACTATTTTAAGAGGTTAGAAGCCCAAAAAAATGATGATTTTTAATAATTTCTTTTTTTCTAATCAATTGCTTTCCAAAAATATAAATATTGCGTTAATATTATATATCATGTTTCAATTTCCCTTTTGCAAACTTGGAAAAAATAAATTAAAAATTGTAAAAGTTGTCGCTGTTTGTGTGGAGCCTGCCTCTCCAGAAGTCCCTTGCGGCGATCATCACAAGTCCTTGGAGATTCATCTAAAAGTAATCGAACAAGAGAAAATAGTTTTATTAATAGATAATATTGTGCCTGATCGAAGCTTTTTTTCAAAATTAACAATGTGATGCCTCAGCAAGTATTTTTCAGAAAAAAACCGACAACTAATTGTTAAAAAAAAAATCGAAATTTAAAAAACAAAACATCCTTCGATCAGGCACGAGTGTTTCATGTTTCTCAAAAGCAGTATACATTTTATTTAATTCAACCAAGCGGTTTTTAAGTTACAGTGATCACCAGTTCAAAAAACATAGTTTTGAAAAAAACGCATTTAAAGTTTTGTTATCGATTCCACGAGCACCCTTTGCTAATTGTTGAATAACTCAAAAAGTATTTGTCGGATTCACTTCAAATTTTCGCACAATATTTTTAAGATATTATGCTTTAAGAAAATGTAAAAAACCGTCCAAAATTCTGACTATCCTTAACCCCTTAACTTAAACTTAACCAACATAAACTTTTATTGGAGCACCATAAAAAACAAAACAATTAATTAAATAAGATTAAATTTATCGAAAGTATGATAAAAACGCTGTAGAAAGCATTCATTTACTTTTTTCTTTAAGCGACAATTATTTGATGTATATTACTAATCAAAGAAAAACTTTTGCATAAAAAAATTAAAATTTATGGCCTCTACATCTCGCTAGTTAGTTAGGTTAAGTTTGGCAGCCGCTTCGCACATAGGGACAACGATGCGACTTAGACCACGAAATGGGTCCGTTGTGAGCCTCCACATTAAGCCATCCTGAGCCTTTGACAAAGCGTAAAAGGTTGTTGATACCTAAAGTGTATAGATTATCTATATTCGTTAAGAAGTAGGATTTCAAAAATCGGTTCCTGCTTCTGGCTAGAGCCGGGCATGTACCAAAAAGGTGTTGAATTGTTTCCAACGCCTCCTCATTTCTGCAGTTACGACAGAAATCAAGCGTGTAAACGCCTAATCTCCTTGCATGCTTTTCTATGAGACAATGCCCTGTGAGGGCCCCTACTAAGGACCTAATTTCAAGTCTACTCAGTTTTATAATACTCTTGGACAGATGTAAATTCACCCTTGGTCATGCTTGCCTAGCAATTTCACAGGTGTTAGCTCTAATCCATCTTTGATTTGCAGAACTGATTAGTGCGTCCTTAATGATAAGCTTACAAGTTATTGTCTCACTAACTACTAAGTAAATATTTACTCCCCTCCCCCTTTGCAAAGTTCATATAAAAAGTATGTATACCTATATAAGTTATATACCTATATCTATGTATAGAGCATCTTCAACAAATAGCATCAAAATCATTCAAGTTTTTTGACCCATTTACCTTTTTACAGCCCGCGACAAAACGCTAGCACCTCAACACTTTGACCAATTTTGATTAATGCTTTTTTTTTGGAAGATTTTTTTAATGCTCATTACATTCTTTCATAAAAGCATAAGCTTATTGTTTAACAAAAAATGTTTAAATCCGAACTTCAAACTTTATACAGAAATTAGAAAAAAATCAAATAACTTTTCAACGGTTTTTAATTCCATTTTCTAGAAAAATCGTTTGTATGCAGTTTTTGAGCTCTTTAAATTCTAGTGCAATAAAATGTACCATTACACAATGCACAATGCGCAACACTGTTAAGCAAAAAACTATTAGAAATCAACAAGAATATATTTGTTGACGATTGAAACAAACATCTGCAGCATCGGTCAACAAAAATAACGTCCGGTGTTAGAGGCCGACCTCAAAGCTAAATCTTTCCAATTTATTTGAGATTATTGTAAAAGGCAAATTGTCCTTTGCCGTTACGAACTTCGTTTATCCAAGCCAACATGGATACGTCGCAATGGCTCAACGATTACAAACCGAGCAAATTTTCAACAATTACTGGTTCTCTGGTTTATAAAATATGTCTCAGGTGGATACTATCTACAGTGACTTTTCGAAAGGTTTTGACACAGTACTACATCGTTTGCTTCTGCTGAATTTTATCTCTTTCGTTCAACATTCTTGTTAATTCAGCACACTTAGAACTACTTAACTAATAGGCGCTGCTGTTGTTGCTGTTGTCAAAGTTGTTTCAACACCATTTAGCGCGTCCTCTGATGTTCCCCAAGGTAAAGGGTGTTTTTTTTAGAGGTTAGGTTTTCAAGATGAAATAAAACGTATATAATTTAATGTTATGGCCAAGAATTTAGCTTTATTATAAAGATAAGGGTTTGCCATTATGTTTTAAAAATGATTTCGGGCAAGTGGCCGCCGCGGCTGGCTCGAATAAATTCCAGCCGAGAGGCCCACTTTTCGACCACTTTTTGCAGCAATTGGGGCCGTATGTCAGCAATAACGCGCCGAATATTCTCTTCCAAGACGTCAATCGTCTCGGGCTTATCTGCGTAGACAAGCGACTTCACATAGCCCCACAAGAAATAGTCCAGCGGTGTTATATCGCTCGATCTTGGAGGCCACGCCACAGGTCCACGGCGCGAGATAATGCGCTCACCAAAAGTTTCCTTCAATAAATCGATTGTTGCGTTGGCTGTATGGCATGTAGGGCCATCTTGTTGGAACCAAAGGTCGTCCACATCAACATCGTCCAATTCAGGCACGAAAAAGTCATTAATCATGGCTCTATAGCGCTCTCCATTGACTGTAACATTATGGCCGGCTTCATTTTTAAAGAAATATGGACCAATGATTCCCTCTGCCCATAGAGCACACCAAACAGTGACTTTTTGAGGATGTAACGGCGTCTCAGCAATGGCTTGTGGATTATGTTCACTCCAAATGCGACAATTTTGCTTATTGACATACCCATTCAACCAAAAGTGAGCTTCATCGCTGAACAAAATTTTCTTCGATGCGTCGCGCGAACCGAACCATTATTTTCGTAATAAATTTGCACGATTTGCAAACGTTGTTCAGGTGTAAGTCTATTCATTATGAAATGGCAAACCAAACTGAGCATAAATCAAGTGACAGCTATCAAAAAGACCATCTACGAAAAAAGTAGTGCCAACTTGAAAACCTAACCTCTAAAAAAACACCCTTTAGTGTCCTCGGGCCCCCTATTTTTTGTTCTTTTCATCAATGATATTAGCTTATGCTTTAAATTTGCTGATTTCTTGCTTTACGCTGATGATCTTAAAGTAAGAAGAAAGAAAAATACTATTTTTTAATATAAATGATCGGATGTTTATTTCATTATAAAGAGGAGGGTATGCCGTTAATAATGGAAAATAACATCAGACAAATGATCACCACGACCCCGCTTACGGGGTAACATACTTTTCATAAAATTTTCCATAACCGAACTGCAAAGTGGCTGCCCTAAGTCCTCAATAGCCTCACGAATTTAGTCTTTGAGGTCTTGAATCGACCCTGGGCTGTTGGCCTAGACCTTTTCTTTCACGTGACCCCAAAGAAAAAAGTCACAAGATGTTAAATCACAAGATCTCGGTGGACAATTGTGATCACCTTTTCGAGAGATAACGCGGTCCGGAAACTTTTCGCGTAAAAGGTCAATGGTTTCGTTGCTTGTGTGGCACGTAGCGCCGTCTTGTTGAAAATAAACGTTGTCCAGATCAATACCATCCAATTGCGCCCTTAAAAATCGTTAATCATCCCTCGATAGCGCAATCCATTCACCAGTAAACCTGTAATTGGAAAACCCTTTTGTAACCATCATAGATTTCGCGACTCAGCCAACCTTCAATCCAACATAAATGGGGTCAATTAATGGTGCCGCAAAAATAATTTGAAGCTTAATATCAATAAATGCTTTCATGTAACTTCCGGTAGGCATATCAATACTTTCCATGCTTCTTAGAGTATTGCTAGCTCTGTCTGGCAATCTGTGAACCAAATGAAGCCCATGTCGAACATATTCTTTCGCGCTCGTATTCGTTGTTAACTTTTATTCGCCGAAACTGTCAAGCATTTACGAACCACTACATACTTAACTGTCTGCATTGTGCATTGGTTAAAACAAGACTAGAGTATGCAGCGTTTATCTGGAGGCCTTGCCCAAAAATTCAATCTTACCGCTTCGCTCATTAAGTTTTTCACTACCACTGCCTTCTTACTACATATTCTCGTTACCTTTAATTAGCCGTCCCACACTTAAGGAGAGAAGATCTATTTTAGCGTGCTCATTTCACATTAATATCATAAATGGCTCTATTGGCTGCTCTTCTATTTTAGAAAGGATCACTCTAATAGTCCTTCTCCAATTGTAATTCCTTAAAATTGTCTTTTTTAGAAGTAGTTAACGCTCACATATCTAGAACCAGTGCTGAACTAAACTTATCGAAAATTTAGGGTATTTTCTGGAATTTTTCTTTACAATAAAAAAATGATAAAATTTAATTAATTGATTTAAATTCAATTAAATTTGTTAGGCTTTTTATTAACCTTCATTTACATATAAATATGAAAAAAAAAAATTTTAAATTTGAATAATTTTAAAAAAGGCGCTGAAGTTGGACCTCCCGAATAATTGGACCAGGACGGTGTTGTCCATTTTGGCTCTTCTATTTATCTGAAACACCAAAAAAAAAATATATAATTAATCAGCTAATAGAATAAAAACAAATTCAAAAAATGGCGCGGTTTTGAATGTAACACTCTAAAAATCGGTTTGTTCTCAGTTTTTTAATCCAAAAAATAAGAAATAATTGAAATATTAATATGATTCTACTACGGACGATAGCCGATATTGTGAACAACATATTAAAATTTCAGACGAATCCGTTGAATAGTTTTTTTTTTTTTGACAACAATAAAGTTTAAAGTTCGAGGTACTGAAGCGCGCGGACCGCTCTGTACCTAGTTAATGGGCTGTAGAGACTATAATATTGGGAATTTTCACATGAAAATTTCACAGAATATTCCTAAGTTACTATACTTTCGAAATATCGAAAACACAAAAAATTGATTTTTTGAAATTTCTAGACCCCCACAAAGACCCATTAATGCTTTGGAATATAATTTCACGCAGTCAAGACCTACTTTAGTTAAATACAAAGGGAAGTCCAAAACAAACAAGACTGAGCTAAAATAGAAACGATAGGAGCTTTCTTCTGATAACTTCGAGTTTATTTATTCAAAATAGTCCCCTCTGTCCTCGATATACTGTTTGGCGCGATCTAAAAGGCCATTTCCGTTTCAGGCCATTGACCGAAATGTCTTTGGCTGGAATCGTAAAAAGAAATGAGCATCGACTTGATTTTGGGCTTCTACAAACGCGGTTTTTTGGGTGGTGGCTGGTCTGAGACCTTCCATTCGGCACTTTGACGCTTAGTTTCAGATTAATGTTGCAAACACCACGTTTCATCACCAATTACAATGTTGTAAAGGAAGTTCTTGTCTTTTCTAGCCCCTTTAATGAAGTCTGTGGAATGTTGAATTCTGAGCAATTTGTGGTCCTCAGTTAACTTGTGCGGAACGAAACGTGCACAGACCTTTCGCAGGCCCAAATGATCAGTTAAAGCTCGATAAATCGATGTCTTGGAGATATTCATATTTTTGCAAAAAAAAATTATTCAAATTAATTTGAAAACAAAAATTTTTGAGTATATGGTATATTATCTTTAAAAATAAATACAGGTATCCCTTGTATAACGCGGTCTTATACAACGCGGTTTCGATATAACGCGATTTGGAAAAATTAGGTTTAGGTACAACGCGAAATTTAGGCTTATATAACGCGAAGGGGAAAATACATAATTATAAAATCTGGTAACACTAATTTGCGTACTACATATATATAATATGTAATGTATTTTTAATGTAAACCGGGAATTACCCTTTTTTGCCTTCACAACATGTGTGAGTATACCAGAAAAGGAGCTTAAAAAACCACCCACCAAAAACTGATAACAGATTTTGCAATTATAAAACCAGTAGAAGAACCACAAGGTCCTACAACTAGTTTCTTATCCAATAGCGAAAACTATGTTGAAGAAATATCTTCTGATGAAGCTATTGCTCCCCCAAAACGCCCACGTGCAAAGATCTTTGAAGACAGTGAAATAGATGAATTACCATAAGAAGTTTGAAGAATAACAATAAAGTTTTTAATAAACCTTTAATTTGTTTTAGTTTGTTTTTAAATTTTTTAATGTGCACATAATTATTTAAATTTTGTTTTTTTGAATTTTGAAATATGTATGTACATATGTGTTATTATTCATATCTTGTGTTTTTAATTGTATAAGAAAGTCTGAACTTTAGTATTGAGTTGAAATATATGTGCATCTGTTATTTTGTATGTATTTGATTTAAAAAAAACCTATTGGAACATAACCCCCAAATTTATATGAAAACTATGTTTTAGATAACGCGGAATTACATAACGCGCAATTCTTCTGGAACGTAACTATCGCGTTATACGAGGGATACCTGTATACTAAAATTGTGAAAGCTAGGTGGCAGCCCCAATAAATAGTACAGGGTGGGCCAAACCAGACCTACTAATGTTAAACACAATTAACTTTTGCAATAATCATTTATTTTGGTTAATTGTTTTTATACATTGAATATATTTTATGGAAATTATGTCTGAAATATTACATCAGACAAATGTTCACCATTTTTCTCGATAAAAAGATTGGCTCTTTTCAATGCGTTTTTCATTACACCACATAATGTTTCTGGTTGAAGGCTTAGTATTTCGTCTCGAATATTTCGCTTCAGCTATCTAATAGCCTCTGGTTTATTAAGATACACTTTGTCTTTTAAATATCCCCATAAAAAGAAGTCGGGCGCAGTCAAGTCTGGCGAACGAGGTGGCCAAGGGAAATCTGAATTTTTGGAAATCAGACGTTCGCTAAAAATTTCACGCAGCAGGTCCATAGTTTGCCTAGCAGTATGCGCAGTTGCTCTATCTTGTTGAAACCACAAATTAGGATACTGCTCCGTCATTGGCCGCAAAAAGTTTTCAATCAATGCTCTGTAAGAAGCTCCTGAAATCGATTCCGGCGTTTCATCCTCATTTTCGAAGAAATATGGACCGATAACTCTAATGGCCATAACACCGCACCAAACAGTACATTTAGATGGGGGCAACTGATGTTGGTGTGTTGCCCTTAGATTTTCAGAGCCCCACAATCTACAGTTTTGTTTGTTGGCATAACCATTTAAATGGAAATGCGCTTCAAAAGCTTCAAAACATTATTTAAAAAATCAATTTGTGTGGCTAATTGCGTAAAACGAATAGCGTATTGTAGTCGTTGTTGGTGGTCTTGCGGTAGGGTTCCATAATAACCTTCCAACAATTCAATTATAACCTACAAAAAGAGAAAAATAAATATGTCAAAAAATAAACAAGTTATTTGTGTTCAACATTAGTAGGTCTTATTTGGCCCACCCTGTGTTTCCGCACTGAAGCTGCTAAAACTATCCCCCATTTGATGCCCAAATTATGATATTTAATTTGTTTTTTATAAATATATAATTTCCAATATCGTAAAACATCATATGAATACTTTTAGGTCTGGCTGCACTTTAACTAGATTTAGAAAGTAACCAAAACTAATTTGTATGAAAAATTTTAAGAAAAGGCTTATTTCTATTATTTTTCCCAACACTGTACGCAGCCATGCGCGTGTGAGGGATTGTTTATCTTCGTAACCTGCAAGAGACAGTTCAGTCGTTTGTTCCTGGTTTTTTCCTCCTTTATTTTTGATGAAAAATCGCGCAATCCTTTCAACTTGAACTGACATTTAGCCTCCTTCAATGCAGAGTTTGATAGAATTGTTTGTCACTTTACCCCACCTACACTTTGGCTATGCGTTGCAGATAGGCGTTTCACAATATATGTACATACATACATACATGCTTACTTGTGTGCAAGCAAACATCCTCAGAACCACATGCGTGCATACATACATACACACTATCAGAGATGGCAGTTACCCGCGCGCCCACCGCATGGTGAGGAGTATGCTTGCTAAAGCTTCACGCAAATACCAGTTTCCGTTGGCTTGGCATACTTTCCTTGCATTTCTTACTAACTCTACTAACACACGCAAATATATTTTTATTTACTCTCCCATGCATATCTTTGCCTTAAGCTGTTATCTGCCATCTGCCTTATGGAAATTTGTTCAGCAACATATTGTCGTTTACCGGAAAATGCCATCTTCCGCCACTTCATATTTTCCTGTGTGTTATCCGAGGGGAAGCAGTAGTGCAGTAGACGATTATGTGGAGGTGTTCGGGATCTTTGCCTTCGCATTTAGTCAACTCAATTCAGAGCGACTCTGTTTGCTGAAGCCCAACTGAACTCAGCAGGACTGCAAGAGACTCAGTATGTTTAGGCTAAGTTCAATTTAATTTCATTCCAATCAACCCAGTACAGCCCACTTCGTTACAGTTGAGTTGCTCACTTAGTCGTTTGCTTATCGCTGATAAGCATCTTTGCTGGCTGATGCTACTTTAAGTTGTGTTGTTGCTGCGTCTTTGCTTTTCACTTTCCTGTCGCAATGTGTGTTACTCGTACACACACTCGTATATGTATGTACTTACGTATGTGTGTAGGAGCAGCATACAGCAAGCGTACATTTGCTTTCGGCTCGTTTTAGCATTTGCTCGTATTTATTGGTTTTCTCTGTATTAATTTTGCACCATTTTTGCTTGGCTGCTGACTGGCGCTGATTGAAGTGGCAGGAAGTCGAATGCAAAGCTGTCGTTGTAGCTACAAATAACTGTTTATCTGTAAGTTTATGTGCATGTAGTAGTTGGGCTCCCTCTATTCCATCTAACGGAATCACATTAACCGATTATGTTGCTGTATTTGTGATGTTGGTTGTGTTCACTTTTTATTACAGCCATTATGGCAGGCCCATTCTCACATGGACGTATTTTGATATACGTGCAGCTACATATCTGCATATGTACATACATACTCACCTACTTGGCATGCACAATATTGTAGCTAATGTGAAAAATATGCACGCACGCACTGCATAAATATTTATTTGTTTGCCTAATATCAGATTATTTTTGGCAATCATTGCCTGGTTTTATCCTTTAATTATTTCCGTGTGACTTGTATTTGTTATTTTTTTTTTATATGTATTTACATATACATATCTGAGTATCTACGCGTTCTATTCAATGAATAATAAATTTCTTGGTCATTTGTGTTACATTTTTGCTCTTTCCGTTGATACGAAAATGATTATGATGATTTTATGATCCTCGTGGCTCATCGAATTTCTTTAAGCTGCGCTCGAACAATCTTTTATTTGTTAGTTCAGAATACTACCTTTTTCTCTTAAAAAGTCGGATCAAGCAGTTAAGTCTTAAAATGAAGCTCAGATTTTGACCGAACTGGCTAGAACTGGCCAGACCTGGCAAGTCTTTGTTTTTCTATTTCCTATGGGTTGTTGCGGCATTCAAACTACTGCAAAAAAACTCGAAAATACGTGCTTCAACCGAAGATCTGTAAAACAGTAGTTATATTTATTGGGGAAAACTTTAGTAGGTATAATGTATATCGCTTTGAAAAAAAAGGTTAAAAGGGGGGATAGAGGGGTGTATCCCCATCTTAAAACTGAAAACCGAACCTGCCGGAAGCTTATAGTTTTTAAGTAATTTAATGTTAAAGTTCTCTAATTTAGCGAAAAGTTGGTGTTGCCATACACCTGAAATAAAAACGAAGTTCGTATGCAGGGATGTTCAGTGGAAGGTTCATTGTAAAACTGCAGTATTTTTTGCTGTAATTTTAAGTTGAGAAATATTTTTGAAAATAAAAACATACAACGCATTTAAACTTAAAAACAATGATATTTAGCGTGTCACAAAACATAATAAAGTAATTAAAATTAAATTAAATTAATTAACACAGTATTTCTGGGTAGAACTCCTTATCGCGTGGGCCGCCTTCGGCCGCGCTTCAAAAAAATAACCCTCATCAGTCCAACTCCGGCTACGCAATCCACAGTATTTTTGCGTAGAACTCCATTTCCGTGTTAAAACCATTGAACCCAAAATTAAAACATCATATGCGTGTATGTAGTAAGGAGACACAATAACCCCCATCCCCATCATTAACACTAAACTTAAATACTTAATTTTTGTTCATATTTTTGTTTCATTTGCAGGCATCCGGCAACACCATACTGTTGTCATTCCAATCTTCTTCTTATTCGCGTTTAAAATTGGAAAGTGATTGTATGGACAAATGAATTTGCATTTAATTTTAATGAAAATAATTCGAATATAAGGATAAAAATCAATAAAATACGCGTATGAGTGTATATTTGGTGATTTTTAGTGAAGTGTTAAAAAATGTTGAGTGTAATGTGGCAAATTATAGTGAAGTTCCAAAGGGCATTTTGAAGGCAAATAATTATGAAATTTCCCAAATAATTTGGAGTTATAAAGAGTGTTCCTGAACACCTCACTAACATCTCCACCAAGTTTCATTAATAAAGACATAATAGTTTGCCAAAAATTGCCCAATATACATTATTCTAAATTCCAGCCATTTATTGTGAAAAAAGAGGTTGTCTGTAAAGTCGGTTTACTGACGATAGTTTAACGTGATAACGTCATAAGAAAATACTGATTGAATGGTTGCATTTTTCACAAGAAAATTTTAATTTTATTTGTTTGATAGATATTTTGTATGGATATAGAGAATGAGTTAACATAACATAACACAACATAACACAACATAACACAACACAACATAACATAACATAACACAACATAACACAACATAACACAACACAACATAACATAACATAACATAACATAACATAACATAACATAACATAACATAACATAACATAACATAACATAACATAACATAACATAACATAACATAACATAACATAACATAACATAACATAACATAACATAACATAAAATAACATAACATAACATAACATAACATAACATAACATAACATAACATAACATGACATAACATAACATAACATAACATAACATAACGTAACATAACATAACATAACATAACATAACATAACATAACATAACATAACATAACATAACATAACATAACATAACATAACATAACATAACATAACATAACATAACATAACATAACATAACATAACATAACATAACATAACATAACATAACATAACATAACATAACATAACATAACATAACATAACATAACATAACATAACATAACATAACATAACATAACATAACATAACATAACATAACATAACATAACATAACATAACATAACATAACATAACATAACATAACATAACATAACATAACATAACATAACATAACATAACATAACATAACATAACATAACATAACATAACATAACATAACATAACATAACATAACATAACATAACATAACATAACATAACATAACATAACATAACATAACATAACATAACATAACATAACATAACATAACATACCATAACATAACATAACATAACATAACATAACAAATTACCCCGTTTTAAAGCACTTATCAACAGCTTTCATTTGATATCCATATTGTACAAACACATTCTAGGGTCCACGTTTTGGTCTCTATCTCGAGACCCTAGTCACGGAGCGGCATGAAAAATACTCTGGACTAAAGCATTCACCAACAGCTTCCATTTGATACCCATATTGTACATACACATCCGAAGGTTACCCGGGTCCACGTTTTGACCTATATCTCGAGCCCTATTTCCAAAATAAAATAAAATCCATGTTACTCGTGGAGGATGTAGCTTTCGAATGGTGAAAGAATTTGCAGTTCATTCAATGCAATGAGCAAGGTAACTACATATGAGCAAGGTAACACTAATGAGCAAGGTAACGACACATTTTTTCGTGCGTGCAGCCTGTTAAATCGAATTATAAGACGTTATCACGTCAAAATCATAATTAAATAAATTATATCAATAATTTTTGATACTTGCATGATCGGCGGCTGCTTGGTGCATGACATTCGGAAGTCAACGTCTTGCGTCGAGAATAGTTGTATTTTAGCAGCATCATTTACTTTTTTGTATTTTATGTTGATAAATAAAATAAAGCAAAAAAAAATAAAATGTCTGCCTGCATACTTAGTTTATCCCTTTTCAAAAAATTTTATGAAATATAGAACACTTAACAAAAAAATCATATCGTGTCAAATAAGGTGACAGTAAGTAAGTTAATGAAAAAATTGTGAAAAAGGTACCAAATTCAATAAAAAGCAATTTTTATAGCAAAAGAAGTGCAAATAAATTTAAAATTTTTGTATGTTAAAACATTTTCTTGGCAAATTGTATAACGACATAACACAACTCCAAAACTTTTATTCGATCAATCAATTGCTAAAATTTAAAAATATATCTGTAACTCACACACAAACATACTTGCATCATACGTATGCCTGTAGGTGATGTATGTATGAATGTTCCCGACAGTACTGCCTGACTGCACTTCAAGTACATACAATACATCGCATAGTAGAAGTGTCGAAATAAGGTCAGTGGGGCAGTTTCACCTGCAATATGCAGACATACCTACATACTTTCCATGTGTTAAATGCGCTCGTATTTGTGTGCATTTCCGCTGGTATATGAGCACATGAATTTCCATTTCCATTTCAATTTTTCCACTGCGTTATTTTCGGTATTCGAAATACGGGCATTCATTCATTCACTTTCAAAGCGAATTCCCTTGGGTAGAGAAAAGGAGGCAGTGGCAACCAAACTCCCCATGGCCTTCTAAGAGATTAGAGGAAGAGCTCGCTTGGCTTCATTCACTTGTCCGCTTTGCTTGTTTGTATTTAGTTCACCTTCCACTCAATACTCAATACATCATCAATTTGTTGGCGCTTGTCTTGTGCCTGCTTGACAAAGAGAATGCAAGGCAAACATCACGGGCTGGCTGCATTCGCTGAACTCTTGGCTTCAAGCAACGAAGCGATAAGATTTTTTCCGATTATACTTTGTCGCTTTCTTTGCTTCCTTTTTTATGCATTCAACTGTTTTTGCTTGACGAGGCGATCGTCTATTGGGGCAGCATGCATTTCGTCTGGACCGAAAATGTGTTTATCCTGTAAGCTTAGTGACATGGAAAGACATTTGCGTTGACGAAATGCTGCGCCAGTGGTTGGCTGCATAGAATTTTAAGACATGTGTATACAGGGTTACTTGAATAGTCGCATTACTTAAGATACTTAAACGCATTATTTTTTAAGAAGTTCAAGATATACCAGTTTTTAAAATAATTTGCAGAATAGTTTCAATACAAATTTGTTTTTAATGATGTGAAGTATGCTGTACTTGATGAAAAATCGTAAATTCAAAATTTCATCAAGCAGCCATTTTTAAATGTTAGAGCTTGATTCAAACTTTATTGATCATTGTTATTAATTGACATATCCTTTATCTAAAAAGAGAAAAATATCGGAAATATATAATATCGGAGAATCGCACCCCTGAACTAACATTAAAAAAAGTTGACGTTCATACAAGAAAAATCGGTAACCCTGTGTTTGTATGTATGTGTGCATATATTCTAGAAAGCTATGCTTTTTAGGAACTATATAAATAGTTACGCGCTCAGGCGTGCTGTTAGATGTGTGTACGAGTATGTTAGGGAGGTCAATTTGTACGGCGCGCAATCTAAGAAAAGCAGTCCATTAGAGCATAGCTTTAAAGCCAATTTCGGCTACACAGAACTACTACAAAAATTAGCAGCGAGTTAAGGCAATGAAAATACAGGGTGCATACGAAAAACTTGAAGGTAAAGCTTATTACTTTCCATTTTGAACAAAATTTAACGAAACTTCACGAATTGTTTAATTTATTATCTAATTTATTATACGAGGCGGGTTAAATAAGTACTCGTGTTAGAAATGAAGACACCATTTTTTCAAAATTGTATTTTTTAACATAGTCCCCTTTTATATTAGAAAAATACACTTCTCCCAACGCTCCGGCCATTTTTATATACAGGGTTTGATTGAACCTTCCCGCGCGGAGCGTCTGCCAAGCGATCAACCGAATCGGCTGGTGGGGGAAAATGATCGTTGGACCTTCCCCTTCCACTAGAAACCGGTCCCAGTTCGCTGGCAACAGCGGTGCAGTCAACATCGCTTCGCGCGTGAAAGCTGTTTTAAATGTGTGTTAGGATTTTGCAGTGGTGAAAATGCAGCGATCGTTGGAGCAACGTGACTCGATCAAATTTGCGTAAAGCTAAACAAAACGAGTACCGAGGCTAATCATGGGAGGCTTACGGGGTCCAATCTTTGCCCAGTGCCCAGGTAAAACGGTGGCACAAGTCGTTCAAGGAAGGCCGGGAGGACGTCGAAATCCAAGGTCAAAACCATGCTGATCATCTTTTTCGATTCTCCAGGCATCGTCCACAAGGAGTTTGTACCTCCAGGAAGCACTGTAAACGCGGTTCAGCCCGACCTCGTCAACAACTGGACCCTTCATCACGACAATGCGCCGGCGCACACCGCCTTCCTCGGCACCTCTGCATTGGCCAAGATGGGGTCCCGGTGCTTGTCCCCTCCGGACTTCTTCTTGTTCCCGCGCCTGAAAAGAGAGCTGAAGGGGAGGCGTTTCAACTCCATCGAGGCGATCCAAAAGCTGTGCCAGCCGAATTGAACGCGATTTCGGCGGATGAGTTTACAAAATGTTTTCTGCAGTGGAAGGACCGACACCAGCGGTGTATTGACGCTCAAGGGTCCTATTTTGAAGAATATTAGTTGTATAAACCAAAAGGTTTAATAAAACTGCTTAAAAAAATAAGGTTCATTACTTTTCAATCAAACCCTGTATATAAATGGAGCGTACGCCTTTTTTGGGTGTTTGGCCGAGCTCCTCCTCCTATTTCTGGTGTGCGTCTTGATGTTGTTCTACAAATGGAGGGACCTACAGTTTCAAGCCGACTCCGAACGGCAGATATTTTTATGAGGAGCTTTTTCATGGCAGAAATGCACTCGGAGGTTTGCCATTACCTGCCGAGAGGCGACCGCTTGGTGTTTCACTCACGTTCTCTCTGAATTTTAAATGAGAGTCTCGAACAAACCCATTCGGCCACAGCGGCCGCTCCTCCAAAAGTGGGGTTTGTCGAACTCTCCAAAGTACGCCTCCGTCTCGGGAATGACTTTCTCGGAGTGAAACAGCACCTCTTCGATCCAATAAGTCAGTATAGTATTGACCAGTGATTGTTCTTTCTTTTTATAAAAGCTCCATGATGGTGACGCCCTTCGCATCCCAAAAAATCGTAGCCATGACTTCTCAGGCCGATGGGACTGTCTTCGCCTTCTTTGTAGCAGATTCCCCGGAAGAAATCCCCTGTTTTAATTATTACTTAGTTCCTTGTGTGTACTGATGAGTCCAGGTTTCATCAACGGTGACAACTCGGCGCAAAAGCTCCTTCACTGCGCAAAAACTGCTTTGAAGTTAACAGTCGCATCCACTTGTTGTTCACCGTGAGCAATTGCTGCACGTATCGGGCCGACAATTTTTTCATCACCAACTTATCATGTAAAATATTAACTGTCATTCCGGTCGATACACCTATGGCCTCTGTTACTTCGCGCACTTTCGTTCGTCAATCAGCGAGAATTATGTCGTGAACTTTTTGAATGATTTCCTCGGTAACCATGACTGCCGGGCGTCCTGATCGCTGCTCCTCATCAAAAACGGATGTTCGCCAACGTTTAAATTCGTTAAACCAATATCTAACTGTGGTCATAGAAGCGGAAGCGTCACTATAGACAGCATCCAGCTTTGCTTTTATCTCCTCGCATTTTTCCCATCCAAAAGCAAAAAGTGAGTTACCGAATGATACAGCTTTTTTCCATCTTAGCGAAAATCACGAAACACGTCTTACGTGAATAGCTGGCAAATCCAAACTAAACTATCAATTAGTCTGAAATTTGTTTTGCCGTCGTTGGATCGACGGCAGGAGACGATGCTAAGACAAACTTCTTTCAGGAACGCCCTCTGTCATCAAACATGGGTACTTATTTAACCGCACTCGTATACCTATAAAATCGTTCAATAAAGTCCATACATAATACAGAGGATCAATGTCTGGGGAGTTAGGCGCCCGTAAGTTCGGTGTTATATGGCCATGGAAATTTTCAGCCATCCAATCTTGTTCCGTCGTTACTTTGTGTGAAGGAGCAGAGTTTTGCTGGGTGATGTATGGGCTGTCACCGCGTATACTATCAATCTGGGGTTTCACTACTGTCTCTAGAACTTCGGTATAAATAGCAGAATTCACTAGAAATCTTTAAATAAAAAAGGTGTGGGTGGCATGCCATGTTCTTTGTTGCTCATAACACCTAAACCCGTAAAAGTAGCTGGAAATTTCATGTGAAGGGCAACAGAAACCATTGCAGGACTGGAACATATCCATTTGTAATGCTGGTTATTTCTGCGGTTAGTCTTTTTATCTTAGTCGAAATGTTTTTCGTCAGAAAAAAAACCATAAAATCTCAGGCACTTCAGGGTGTTAAATTTTGTCTGGAAGTCGTTTTGATTGAATAACTCGCTGTTCTCGAATGTGATCGAACTGTCGCCGGCGCACAAAGTAGGAAGTATACCGGAGATCTTCATTGGCAATTCAACGGATAAGACCCTCAGAAACATTAAGCTCCCGCGCAAGGGCCTTCACTGATTTTGAAGGGTCCTCCACAGATCGAACAAGGTCAGAACGTTCTTCGGTATTTTGCGTTTTGCAACAGATTCTGCATCCCCCTCTGATGCTTCCCATTCGCGGTGAACCCTATGAATGAATGAACGGGCGCGCTTAAGTAAATTAGAGATTTTAAAATCTTCATTTCTCAAGTTAAATTATATTTAGTTATCCATGTCTTATCCAGAAAAGAGGAAATAGAAAAATAATATGTTTGGGAAAGTTATAGCCACATATGCATGCGCCTAGTAGAAAGTGGAAAAAATACACCACCTGTTGAAATTAATGTGGAGCTGAAACCAAAAAAGTTGTAGTTACGTTAGGTTAGGTTAGGTTAGGTTAGGTTAGGTTAGGTTAGGTTAGGTTAGGTTAGGTTAGGTTAGGTTAGGTTAGGTTAGGTTAGGTTAGGTTTTTTTTTTTTTTCCTTGGGCTCTACGCGCTTACTGCGTTTCGAGTAATTTATTATTTCAATTAGTTTGTTTTCTAGAGCAAATATTTTCATACATATGTGCAGTATAACATTCAGATAGATTACAAGTATTTTCAATTACATAAATATTTTATAGTTTAACAAAACTAACTGAAATAAAATGCCTGCGATTGGATACAAGCAGTTAGATGGTTATTCTACTATATTACTATTATTATTAAGACATTAGGTAGGAATGTTTGAAGCATTGAAGTTTTTTAAATTATCAATTATTTTTTTGACAAATTCATTAAATGATGTTATCAAACTAGGATATTTTGAAATTTGTTTTATGTTGAATGCTGGAATATCATATTGTACACAGAATGTTTCGTGTCTCTGTCGTGCACTGTGAAAGCGTGGGCAGTCGTGCAAAAGATGATGCATACTCTGCACAGTGAGTTGGTCACACGGGCACCAGTCTTCGTCAATGATTTTGAATCGCTTTAAGTATGCCTTGTTGAATCCATGGCCAGTAAAGAGCTGTGTCAATTCAAATGATATCCCAAAGAGTTGTCGGTATAGTTGCGCATCTTCAAGAATTGGAAAGAAAATCTTTGTAATAGAGCCAGTGGTATCGTCGGCATACTCCTGCTGCCATGACTCGAATATTTGAGAACGTATTTGCCGTATAGCATAGCTTAAGGGAAATGCAGTATATACTGGATCGACTCCTTGATTTGCTGCTTCTTTTGCCTGCTCATCTGCACGCTCGTTTCCTTCAATACCGATGTGCGATTTGACCCAGTAAAAGTCAATTCTGTGTCGCTGGCGAAGAAGGTACAGGTGCTGATGAATTGATGCAATTAAAGGATTGGGGTTGCCCCGATTTTGGATAGCTTCCAAACAAGAGCGACTGTCGCTATATATGACTAGCTTTTCAGTTTTCAATTCATTCTGAGCCCATTTAAGTGCAGTGTCAATTGCTAGAGCTTCAGCCTGGAAGACAGTGCATGTGTCATGTAATTTAAATTTACGTGACGTCCAGTCGTCATCTTGTTTATGAATGACAAAAGCTGATCCACAAGCGCCTGTTTCTAACTTGCTTCCATCGGTATAGATGTGGGTCGCATTTACATCCATAGTATTGTCAGCTTCCTGTTGTGATGCTATACTTTCAAAACGTATAGACTGACGCTCGGAAGGATGTAGTTGATTTTTTGGTGTAGTGCGTTGTTCAAGCATGACGTTTAGTGTTTCATCATATACTCCGGATAATTTGACACTTTCGATTTGCATAGTTTCTTTTATCTTCAGATGCAGCGGTGTGAATCCTGCAAGCGCCAGAGCCGAATTAGCCGAAACTGTGTGAAAGCCTCTGATTGCTCGTATAGCGAAAGTTCTTTGGAACGAGCGAAGAAGACGGCGAATATAATTAAACTGTATAGCTTTGCCCCATATACTTGCAGCGTAAGTTATAGTTGGCTCCACAACATGCTTATAGATTGTGATAACGTTGTCTGCGTGTACACCCCATGTGGGTCTAACATATCGGCATAAGTTTTTATATACTCGCTGAGCTTTATCGACAACGTACTTAGCGTGGTTGGTGAATCTCAGTCGATCATCTATTACTACACCCAGGTACTTAATTTCTTTGACGAAGATTAGTCGATTGCCATTTAAAAATAGTTCAGCTTGTTTAGCATTACTTTTAAATGCCATAGCATATGTCTTGGTGTCG
This sequence comes from Anastrepha ludens, assembly GCF_028408465.1. Lineage (NCBI taxonomy): Eukaryota > Metazoa > Arthropoda > Insecta > Diptera > Tephritidae > Anastrepha > Anastrepha ludens. The sequence continues at coordinate 42,026,187 of NC_071499.1, read as the reverse complement.
CTAAAAGTCAACTTCACATTCTTTCCCCAATTATATATTAGGCGCAAAGCATCATTAGCGTAAAGTTGCAGTTCTTTTACAGTTTTGGCGCTGACTATTAAGAGGATGTCATATGCAAAGGCCTGAATTTCACACCCTTCAGGCAGCGGCATAGAAAGAAGCTCATCTATGATAATGTTCCAAAAAATTGGACCACATACAGACCCTTGGATACAGCCTCTAGTTGTTGCTTTTGTTGCAGTGGCGTCGGCGTAGTTTAGTGAAGCGCTGCGATCTGTAAGATAGCTTATAATAAGCCTGTAAATATTAGACGGAGTTTGCATTCGTTCTAGCTGATTTAAGAGCGCCGGCCACCAAGCGTGATCAAACGCACCTTTAATGTCTAGAGACACACAAATTACCTGCCGCTTTTTACGCTTCTCCTTCTCAATAGTTTCAATTGCGTAACGCAAAGCATCCAAAGTTGAGGTCTGCTCTTTGAAACCATATTGTTTTGGAGACCATAGTTGATTCGATTCAGCATGATATATAAGGCGTTTGGTAAAGAGTTTCTCTAACAGCTTTCCGAACACAGGAAGGAGTCCTATGGGGCGGTGAGATCCTAGCTCATTAGTTTCAACTTTGTTTGGCTTTGGTAAAATTTTAATGTAAGCCTTTTTCCAAATTTTTGGAAAGTAACCCACACGGAGGCATGCATTATAGAGAGCTGTGAGGTTAAGTTAGATTAGGTTAGGTTAGGTTAGGTTAGGTTAGGTTAGGTTAGGTTAGGTTAGGTTGGGTTATGGTCGTAGTCGGTCTGCACGACCAACTCACTTAGACTTTACAAGTCCCTTGTGATACCACTGTGCTGCACGGGAGCCCCATTTACCTACCTTCGTGGCACCAGTTTGTGGCTCTTATGAAGCGTAGAATTGATCCCATCCCCATGCCAGACAGTTCCGTAAGCTCTGAATTAAAAAAGTATTTACCTAGACAACCTGATTTTAGCTAGAGCTGGACAATTGCAAAGGAAGTGCCCAACTGTTTTTTCCTCTTCCTCATCTATACAACTTCTGCAATATTCATTGGAGCAAACTCCTAGTCTCGAGTAATGCCTGCCAAATAGCCAATGACCGGTTAATCAAGTCTCGACCTTCGAGATATTGTCTCTTGAGAGACTAAGCAATTCCTTTGTTCTCTTCTTGTTTATTTGCGGCCATAGTAGCTTACCTTTTACACATGTATCTTCATATTCCCATGACCTATTATTAATTTACTCGTGGCCTAAGCTATCCCAATGGTACTTTTTCACGGAGCAGTTGAAGAGCAGTAACTTTTCTGGCTAGCTCATCACCTTTACAGTTTCCCTCTATATCTCTATGTCCCGGAACCCTAATAAGGCTGACCTTAAATACGACACTAATATCAATGAGGACTGCCCGGCATTCCTGTGCAACCTTCGATCTCAGTATAGCCGCATTCATTGATTTGATGGCCGCCTGGCTATCCGAGAAAATATTTATAGTCGTTTTTGTTACGGCATGCGTATTTAGATATGTAGCCACTTCTTTTATAGCTAGAAATACGTTGTTAGTTGTTAAAAAGAAAATTATGATTAGACTAGAACCATTGTCGAAAAAGAATTGAACCGCCCTAATGCATATATTTCTAATTCCTTATTTGAGGAGTCAACAAAAAAGGAAATTCAAACAAATTTGCTTGTGGTTCTGTTTGATTAAATTAAATACTAAGGACACAGCTTTTAAATTAATTTGGTGATAGTTTCATATTTGTGTTTGAATGGGAATGGGGAATGAGAAAGGATATAAAATCTTTTAAATTTTCACTAATCTGCAAGCCTGCACCAGCAATCATACAAAGCTACAATAGAAAAGGTGATATCTTGAGATGATTCGCTAAATTCTTACGATGGTATGGGAAACTTTATATATGGGACAATTTATTTTGAACTTATAAATATTTATTTTTTGCACTGTCCGACAAAAATTAACTTTTTTTGTTATCTAAAGAAAATAAAATATCTTTCCCATTAATTCCATTTCTTAAATTTTTTCTAAATTTTCGTGGAGATGGTCATTAAGATGGTCATCAAAAGACTGCAACGTCACGTGAAATGGTTCAAAGGGTGAAGAAGCGACTTGAGCGAAATTCCCGACGATGACGAAAGAACAGAAACTATCTGACCGTAGCATCCGCCGCATACTGAAAAATTATCTCACAAAGCTCAAGCTTTTAGGTACGGATGGCTAAGAACAACGTTCCGAACTTCATAATGTCCACGCGATGGCTATCCAATTCACCAGACACGAATCCGATGGATTATTCTCTTTGACCCAATTTGGAGATCAATGTCCGAACTAAAAGATCCAGCAGAGTCGAGGCGCTGAAAGAAGCTATTGTCCGCGAGTGGGCCAAAATATCTGCAAGTCACATTCACTCAAGGTGAATCGCACAGTAAGGATTTTCAGCAATGCCACAGAGCCTTTGGTAAAACGGAGCATGGTTAAGTCCACAATCCGGGAACTATACAGGCTGCAAAGAAGTGTAAGTTTATGCATCATGGGTGCAATGAGTACAACCTCTGGTGATGCCCTAAATGCTATGCTTTATTTGCTCCCTCTGGATCTTAAGATACAAAAGGAAGCAGTAGAAGCAATGTGTAGACTTCATAAATATGGTCTCTTGCACGAAGATGGAACTTCGGGACACAGAGAAATCTTTAAGTTGCTATCTGAACAGTTCCACCGTTTTTGGCACCTAAAGACGACCTGATACCCACAGTTTCATTTGGAATGAAATTTGATGTCAGATTTCCCTGAGCAATGGAGCAATCCTGAATGAACCCAGGGAGGTTTGACGGATATTTTCTTTACTGATGGGTCCAAGAATGAAATAGGGTCTGGAGCCGGATGGTACCTAAACGATAGTAATAAGTATCACTATGATATGGGCAAAATGGCAACTGTTTTCCAAACGGAAGTTTTTGCCATCCTGAAAGTAACCGAGTGGATGGATAATCGAGAGGAGCTGGAGCCGTGGGAACGCGAAGCAAACCTCAAAGATTGTTCAAGACTGTAAGAAGAAGCTTAATTCTGTCGCAAGACAAAACAGGATTGTACTTATATGGGTTCCAGGACACTCCGGTGTTAAAGGAAACGAAATCGCCGATGAATTGACCAACGGTGGATCAGAGGTTCCCCCACAAGGGCCAGAGCCCATAATCGGAAAGGGTTCCGCAGGAATCATGAATTGGATCAGCGATTATGTAGGCAATCTACATAAAGAGCGATCGTCCGGCTTAGAACGCTGCAGAACTGCAAAATCTTTTGTGAAAAACTTTCAAACTTTCTACTAAAACTTGGAAGGAAAGACGTTCGGTTGATGATCGGAATTATTACAGGATGCAATCCATGGGGTCAGCATATGACTACCATTGAATCAATGAGGACCCAATGTGCATGTCGTGCTTGGAGGAGGCGGATAGCACCGAGCACTTTCTCTGTGTGTGTCCTGGCTTTGCTTGTGTACGGCTACGAGTTTTGGGTTCCGATGTCGTGAGAATGAGTAGTATTCGTTCTCTAAAGCTGAAGAATATTTACAGATTTGCCAAAGAATATCGAACATTCTCACAGGACTTACTATCTCTACCTCTGTCTCTATTCTTTCCTATCTCTTTCTCTGATATTTTCTCCTTCCTTCCTTGACTATCCACCCTCTTTCCAGAGCTTTGAATACAAAGGGCTTTTTAGCCTGAGTGTTTTATGAGCCACCAAATCTCCTAGTGCTCCTTGGATCAACCTTTTCAAATTTCAATATTCAATTTCGCATTCAGGCAGATTACGATTCGTTTCTGGACACTCTCAAGGCCATAGTTAAGGCAAAAGGTGGTCATATTGAGCACAACTAAATTGATTCTTAATTTTGTATTATTTTCACAAATTTTTTACTTTGAATTGAATAAAAGTAATTTTCCAAACTAAATTTATGTCCTTTTTAATTGGTTACACTTGGAGTGGCAAATGTTTGATACGGTACATTTAGATTAGCTTGTTCTTATGAATGGAGAAATTGGTTCGGAAAGAGTAGCTAGGTTTTGCTAAATGTGCCCAAAATTCATTAACACACGATCTTTCTCCACATTTGGCGCCGCTAGAATCAACTTACTTTAATGATGAGCTTTCAATGCTAGAAGCTTGATTTTTAGAGCAAGAGGCGGCTTACTGAAGCTTAATGCGAGAACCTTTCCCAATACAAGAGTGCCTTTTTGCAATTTAAATGTTGAGGAAGGTACGTTCCATTTTATCGGTGGGTGTCCAATTTATTAAAATAATCGTGTAAAGGGTTTTAGTGAGAAAGTTTCGAATCTGCTTCAGTAAGAGGAAGTAACTATTTTGGTGCTCATAAATACACTGGTAAATGTATTATAGTAAAGAGAATGCATTTGTTTAGTTTCAAATTCAAGTGCTATGCAGGCATACAACATCAAATGTTAAATGTCTAAGAGTATTTTCAATAAATAAAAATTTTAGTATTACTTTATATGTACTTATTTACGAATATAAAGTATTTATACATACATACATAATTGGCGCTTAATATAATAATAATTTTTGTTCGGTGTGGCATTGTTACCTATTTCTGAAATAATTTTGAAAGTGCCTCTCAATACCAGTAATACATTCTATAAGAGGATATAAAGCTTCCTTTCTGATAACCCTTTTCATACTAAATATTAGTTACGTTTCACAAATTTGTTCACTTGCACATAATTTGAAGTATTCGCATACTTGTTTGCTAGCTTCATTATGTTTTCACCCACTCCTCTGGCTTCATTTGGTAAATATGAGTACGTACGACTTGAAACAAAAGTATACACACACATTCACCCCACTTTAATGGCTCTCAATTACGAAAATTACGTATAGTAATTTCCGCAACGTATTTCCTTAAACAAAACAAAATAAATTAATAATCGATTGCTAATATTGGCTTTTACAAAAGTGTTCGAGTTGGACGTTTAACACAACCCTGTAGGGAAAACCTGATGGATAGATGGACAAATGGAAATTAGGAGTAGGTGCACGAAAATAGCAGTACCTCTAAATAGCAGTAATACGTATTTAAACCTCGGATCGCAGTACCTTTTTGCCTCTCTAAGGAATGCTAGGAACTGGAGCATTTCAAAGGCCATGCACCGATAGGACGAGGTAGATATTTTTGAACACAAAAATATCCTATATTCACTGCGTGAAGATGATTTTAACAGCAGCCCACCTGACCTAACCTACCCCAATCTGAAAGATATTCAGCTAAGACCACAGAACAGTTTGTCCAACTTCTTACTGCCAGCGCGTTGACGAGCTTATTGTGTTTTATCTAGCAGTGAAGGGTGTCATATAGGTGTCATATAAGGCATGACTTAAAAATCCCGAAGAAAAGATCTTTATGGCTTATGCTCACGCAGATCCAGCTTCCAGCCCGCCCAGTCTGAAAGGCGGCAAGTCAATGTGAGATGGAAAATTTGCTGTAAGAACATCATATATTTGTTTCCGTTCGCTCAAATACATTTCAATCGTCTGTGAACAAATATGGAATCAAGAGTTTTAGAGATCACTGCATTTTCCCCCGTCCAAAAAATTGGGAAATTGGGAAATTTCGAAACAAATTTACAGCTTCAAAATTACAAATTTAAATGTACAGAAATAGGGAATTTTCAGCAGCTACGAAACCATTTGCTTTTCATGTCGCGTATAGTAATATCGGGTGTTTTTTTAGCTTGATGAGAACTATTGATCTCAATAACTATGATTTGGCAGCTGAGAATGGCAAACTGCGTTGATATTTCTGTTCAATAAGGTTTGGTAAGTCACTGTGAATGCTTAACGCTAGAAAACGCTTCCAATTCGTGAAAATTTACTTTGAAAAAAAAAAAATAATAAATCTGTTCTCGAAGTTCATTCACTAGCGGTCCTTCATCGGTCCTTATTTCTTTCGAAATGAGGAAGGTGCTGCCGTTATGCTGGCTAGCGTTATCGAGACACGCCGACTGAATTTTAGTTTCCAAAAATTAATCAATTAAGAAAAGTTAATTTCCAAGCAGATGGCGCACTTGCCATGCAGCGCGCTTAACTATCAATTTATTACAAAATTAAAGCCTCCATTGACGCCATATGAAAATATCTAAAATATTATAATATATTTTCCAACCATATTTCTATTTTTTATTATCATTTTAAATTCTCAAGCTCTTAACAGCACACCCGATAGCTTATGATGTGAGTTAAGGTGAATCAAGGTGAGGAGGAGAAGTGAGTTGAGTTGAGATGAGTGTAGGTGAGGAGCAATGATGAGAGACTACCAAGTTTGCTATTTAGCTATGGTGAAGAAGAAAATTATGAGGGGAACTCCGGCTGTCACCAAGGATGATAGATACCAGGTTTGCTCGTTAGGTATGGTGAAAAAAAATTTTGGAGTGGAACTTTGGGTTCTACGTCATTTGATTTGTATTTGATTAAGCTCAAGTTAAATTTTGTGAAATACAAAACGAATTATGCCGGCGAATGCGCTCAGAGCCGAATAACGATCTGCTTGGTAGTACACCTCTAAAAATCTTTTCACCATGGATTTCCACGTGTTTTGGGAATGCGGCAACCGAATCCTGCATTGTCATTTCACACATATCCACACACTCGTCCAATCAATCGTTGTTCAGACGGCAACGAAGTATCAATGGTTGATTTTTTTCACAATCTCAGTTTTTTTGTAAATACACCTCAAGTGACGTCGCTCATCAGCTGATTCTGACAAATTCGTGCAGAGCCGAATAACAGTCTGTTAAAGAGCCCACCTTTGAAGTATTTTCACCCTCGATAAGGAATGCGTTTTGCGATTTCCAATTTACCAAAACACAAAAACTTAAAAATTTATTTTTATTTCTAAAAAAAAAAACAAAAGCGCTCAAGAAATAATGATTAGTTTTGATAAAAAATTCAATACTAAAAAAAGATTATTTCTCATTAAAGAAATTTCAACTCATAAAATAAGCATTATTTTTGATAAGAAAAGTACAAATTCACAAAATTATCATTCGTTCATACCGAAAATTAGCACTCGAATGAGTTTTACTATATTTTTGATATGTGATTATACAAGTATAATATTTTCTTAACAATACAACTAGACTCAAAGTTTTTTCATTTTAACAAAACACAAATTTTATATTGGGTATGGGAATAAGTTTAGGTCCTTTTTTAGCCAAAATTACGCTACCGTGATCACCGCAAGCCTCCTCTAAAAAATAGCGTTTTGGGGGAGGGGCGATATCAACAATAAAAAATAAAATTTTTTTAAATAAAAATACCAAAATGTATTCTTCGAGAGTTACCCTTCAGTATGATATATGCGTCATTTGAATAAAAGTTCTAAAACATATTTAAAAAAATTATGACAATCGTCCATTTTTTTTGGGCTTACAAGGTATATAACCCCTTAAACACAATTTACACGATATTGTGTGAAGTAAATGCCATTGGAAGCTACAACTGTACTCCATCTTTCAGGCAGCATACGGATTCTTCTGACGAAAAATTCGAGTTCTTTTAAATCGATCCATTCATTGAGTAAGTTTGCGATGCTCTCGTAAGAAGTGAACTGCGCTCCAATAAGGGCTGATTGCATTGATCGGAACAGATGGTAATCCGAAGGTGCAATGTCTGGGGAATATGGCGGATGTGGCAAGATTTCCCACTTCAGTCCCTCTAAATATTTCTGGGCCGATTTAGCAAGAACCATCTATCATACCACCAAATGTCTCTCGATATCCCTCTCCTTCAATTGAAGTGGCACCCAGTTACTTGCTTTCTGGACCATTCTCATCGCGTGCAAACGTTTACCGACGGTTAATGTGTCAATATCAGCTGCACTTTTCTTTGAAAGGTAATGATGTAGCATGACTTCCCGCAAATGCTGTTTTTACGGCATGAACATCGACATTTTTGATGTCGGATGAAAAATATCTTTACGCTTCAAACGAATGCCAACTACTGCGATCGAGACCTCACATATACCCCCTCAAACCACCGGTGTATTACCAGAGCGAACACAAAAATAGTATCAGCCGCGATACCTTTTTTACGAGGGCGGAAACTTATTGCCATACCCAATAAATAATAAAGATTAAATAAAAATTTGTGTGATAAAACTCTTAATGTCGACGGTCCTTGTTTTCCTTGATCTAATTAGGTGAACTTGACACTCGTTCAGGACTAATGCGATCTCGCAAACTTCGAACACTATTCAATGGCTGGAACACTATAAAAAAGAAATGAAGATAAGCAATTGCCTCCGAGTAAGAATGTTTGGCACCTTAATCCCATGTCGATGGCTCGTTCGCGGCCGGCGCTTATTTCTACTATATAACGCCAACAGAAAATTAGAAAAAAATTCATAAGGTATCTTGTAAGCCTTAACTAAACATATCCCAAGAATTTTTTTAAACATTTTTTATTTTAATAATATTTTATCATAAACAAATGGTATGCAACATGCACCGCGCAGTAGTTTCATAAAAAATTCATGATTTCTCAACGAAGTGATCGGACACGAACGACCCATCGACATGGGATTAGGGTTTTATTATATTTATAGTTTTTATGCAATGCTTAATTTGAACAAAATTTGAAAATGGTTTTTCCAAAAATCGATTTTTTTTTCTTAATGTTCATATACATATTTTAAAATACACACAGACAATTTAATATCGTTCCAGTGAATATTTTCGAAGTTACACGCAAATTTTTATCTATGTAAGGTAGGTAGGTATGGTGGTTGTCGTTTGACACACCTAGGCCTGCTGTAGGCCCATTGTGATACCACCGGGGCTGTCCCCTCTCCTCACTCTGTATTGTCCTCATTGAAACAACCTGTGGTTTTGATATATCTAACAAGACCTGTTATTTTTATATTGGCTACTTCTGCCAAGTTATTCAGGGAGCTTTTCCTAAAATATTGAACCTTCTTCTATCCCGCATAGAAAGTGTTCCAAAGTCTCTTCCTCTTCAATGTCGTTACAGCTTCTGCAATAGTCGTTATAGGGCACTCTCAGTCCCGAGAAGATTTCTCATATTTTTCCTGTTTAGTTTCAACAGTCGGTTTGTGTGGCCCATGTTCCATTCCGGCCACGTCATTCTACCTGTTGCACAGGTCAGGGACTGAGACCATAGCCTGTTGGCAGCACTGATAGTGTGTTTATCTATAAGCATCTTGCAAGTTGCTAAAGTTATAGGTATGTTTGCTTGGTTTGGTTGGGTCGGTAATATGGTACCCAATATCGCCATGTCTCTATGACCCGGCACCCAGCGCAGGTTTATTAAAAAAAGAGGTTGTCTGTAAAGTCGGTTTACTGACGATAGTTTAACGTGACAACGTCATAAGAAAATACTAATGTAATGGTTGCAATTTTCAAAACAAAATTTTAATTTTATTTGTCTGATAGATATTTTGTATGGATATAGAGGAGGAGGTAAATGGAATTGCAATGGAATAGGTCAAGTTACATTTACACAAACGTGAAAAATGACGAAACATTTATCAAATTCGTGAAAGATATCTTCGATTTCGATTGTGCATCAGACGTTAATAAGTCAACAACTCTAAGAGGCACCATCATCCATTTGCCTTTTTCAAGACACTTTACACTCGAAACACTCCCTTTCATTTCCTACATTTCCTATCATCATCCTATTTTCAACAGAGAAATGGTTCCTTAACATGCACACAGGAAGAAGGCATATGCAAATATGTGAATTTATATACAAATGCGCATATACATGCATATACATACATATATACGCTCACTTAAGTAGGAGAGAGCAAGATGTCGAACGTTGCCGTTCGTTTGCTTTGTTTGCTTTGTCGTTCGTTCCGCGCTTTCGCTTGCAGTTCATTCAAGGTAACGGCAATGAGCAAGGTAACGACAAATGAGCAAGGTAACGACAAATGAGCAAGGTAACGACAAATGAGCAAGGTAACACTAATGAGCAAGGTAACGACACATTTTTTCGTGCGTGCAGCCGGCTAAATCGAATTATAAGACGTTATCACGTCAAAAGTACTGTGATAGTTCTGTCAAAACGTTGATACATTCTTTTACATGCCTTCGAGTTAATATTAGGCGATTTTAAAGCTTTTAGGGCCGATTGACTATCTGAATATATGTTTATATCTCTTGTTGTGAGGACACTTTTAGTTAGGGCCTTCTCTGATAGCCAATATCTCAGCTTGAAATACGCTGCAGTGTTCCGGTAACCGGAATGAGATGTTGGCATTGATTACTTCCGAATGTAGGCCTCCGCCTACTTGATCATTTAGCGTAGAACCATCAGTATAGATGCTGATTCCGCTTTTATGGTCCATTACCCCATTGTCCTAATCTTGTCTCGTTTAAATGCAACTCCACTGAGCTATAAGAGTCTGTCGTTTGATGTAGGAAGGTTTTCAAAGTCTGTAACTAACATTACTCGAAAACGGCTAAGCCGATTAGTCTCAAGTTTTAACACGAACTTCTTAAATAATTTTTTTAATAATAAGTTGAAGATTTTTGCTCACCGCTAAATATTTTTTTTATAAACAATTTAAGGACGAAATTTTGGTCAAAACTCTTTTTTTTTATTTTGTTTTTTGAGAAACCGCCATTTTGTCAAAAATTTTAATTTGTGGGTAGGGCCACAAAATCGAAATTTTTTCTTCACTCATCTTATAGCAAATCATTTCAAGAATGTTGTGTCAAAATGGATCGGAGCAGAACTCTCAAAGTTATAGCCTTTGTAGGCAGTCTACCTCGAATGTGGAGCATCGATAATTTTTCAGAGTCATTTTTTCAAACGCGTTTTCCCCGAAACGACTTCTTAAAAGTCGGTGCCAATCACAACTCCGAAACTATTCAATCGATTCTTTTCAAATTTGGCACACGTTTTCTAACTCAAATATACCTCCCCCCCCACTGTTTTTTTTTATTTTTTTTTTTTAGGGTTGTTTTTCACTTACAAATATGGCGAAATTTTTCGCCAAAAATGCTCGTTTTACGCTTTTTTGCCACCAAAACTACAAAAATGAAAAAAACTTAAAATTCGACTTTTTTAGTTTCAGATGATTCTACGACGAATGGCGATTGGCACCGCAGAGCACCTCTCGAAAAACATATCTCCAAAAAAACTCTGTCATGGGCTTATTTGTCAATATTTTATTATTAATATTTTTTAAAAACTTATTGATAAGATGTACAATAACATGCAACTGATTTTATTAAAGTATCTTAAGCCATATTTCTGTAAAAAATTCAAAAAAAAAGTGGTTTTTTTAGCGCTAAACCCTACCACCCCCTTAAATTAGTTAAGAATTGTAAACTGCGTGATTTTTTCCGCAAAATATATTAGCGCCTTATCATTATACGAAACAAATTGAGCTGATGGACGTTTAATGGCCTCATAAGACTCATAAGAGCCAAATATTCATGTATTAGGTGGCGCAAAGTTAATCACCCTATCGGAAGGTTTTTAAATTTTACAAAACGCGTCGCACTTTAATCATATTTGAAACTTATGAACTAAACAGCTGCAGCATATAAACAGACAGACAAGCATGGGGGGCACGTAAAGGTCAAAATAAAGATTTCTATTACTCAAAATCTTCCTTTTATTCAGTAGAAAAGTTATTCAAAAACAAATATGTATAAAAAGAATGCAACCAGTTTCTGTTGTTACTCACTAGCAGCCTTCCAGTTCGATACCAGCGAATTTCCCTGCAGTGTAGACATCGTCCGCTTTTGTTTGTGTACTTTACGCATGGAGTTGGTCAGAATTTATGTGAATAAACAAATTTTCTAGGGTACTGTATACGAGTACATGTGATATTTCTAGCAGATATTGAATGAGTTTTCTGATCTGTACATAATCAACTTCACAAAATGGGAGTAGATGCAATTTACGTACATACATACATATTTTTATTTAATACGTCTTTAGTCTAGGGTGTTTTCATATCTGTTTGCCAGTTTTTAAACCACTAACACAAGATTAATAATTTTTGCCCCGACCACTTGCCTCTTATATAGGCATACATACATACATACCTTAAGTATTAAAGCGAATCGTTATGTATGCATGTGTGTATATATGTTTGTATGTTTGTATGTGTGTATTGACGCACAAACTAGCTTAAATTGTTTATAGTTGCTATATGCACACAATGACTCTGAAAAATTGTCTGCATCAAAGTATGAGTATTTCCTTAGCAGCTCATTGGCAAGCCCTGAAGGGACTCTGTGAAGACTGACAAGTGAATATTTTCACACACAATTGGAAGCACTCACACTCGGAGCTAGAAGCAAATGGTAGGATGGTAGGGTATGCACATAATGGCGAGAGAGAATTCAATTAGTTTTCTATTAACACTTTTAGTTGATTTTTCATTGAGGACAAACAAATTAGAAGGAGAGAAAATGCAATTAAAATGGAATGAATTCAGTGTACATGCAAAGCATGTCAAGAGACAATGCCAACTAGGAGTTGTTTATACATATGTTTGTATGTTCATATGTATATGCACGAGTATATACATATGTATGTACGTATGTAAATCGCTCAAAGGTTGTGAAGCAGTGGTGAAAACTTAATTGGGTGTTGGTGGTAAAAGGTCATCCAATGCAAATGGTAGACTTTGGTAAGCGTTTTATAGAAGAAAACCAGTGTATTTCGGTTTAAGGCAATCAGACATTTGAACAAAGAGTTTTCAAAGCCCCATTAAACATTTGAAAAGAGTTTTGTAAGCCAAAGGAGCATGCCTCGAAGCGTACAAAAGTTAGACTTTTATGCAACTTTGTGGTTGTACCTGCACTCCAGGATGTGCAGGATTTCAGTTTTGGCATTAAGTGCTCAATTTAGTGTCTCAGTGGTAGTTTGAATGGTTGCTTTCTGGCTTGGATGCTTGAGTAAGAATTTATTTTTGAAAAGTATGTAGATAATTTGTCTACACTGATTGCTGCACCATTTAAGGCACCTTTGATAAAAAAAAAAGGAAGTATCTTAAGCTGGAAAAAAATGTCTAATGATAAGCCGTATGCCATATATGAATGTATGCATTAACACCAATGAAATGCAGGCTATTCAGATCACTGGCATTCCCTTAGAAGTCATCATCATCATCAGGTAGCGATTACAGCTCAGGGTGAGCTTTAGCTTCATCCACAATACTCTTCCAATCTGCACGGTTCATAGCAACAGATCTCCAGCTCCTAACTCGTGGCTTTTTTAGGTCCGCTATGGCTTGGTCAAGCCAGGTTAACCTTGGACGTCCTCGGGCTCGGGTCATTAGACAATTCGTTGATAAAAAAGATGTTTGGGGGCGGCTGTCTTCCATGCGCACAGTGTGCCCTAACCATCAAAGCCTTTGGGATTTAATGTATTTCATGACGTCTTCTCCCTGGCATAAGTTTAGCAACTCATCGTTGCAGCGTATGAGGCCAAACACCCTTCGGAGTACTTTTCGTTCAAAAACTCTTAAGCTACTTTCGCCTTTGCTTGTCAATGTCCAGCACTCGCAGCCGTAAGACAGCACTGGTAGTATTATTGACTGGTAGAGGCGGAATTTACATTCACGTGTGAGCAGTTTGGACTTCAGCAATTTTGTGTGGACGTAGTATGCTTTGTTTGCTGCCATTATTCTGTCTTGCATTGTGTCGTAATTACTGTTGTCATTTTTTATTAACACTCCCAAATATTTGAAGTGTTGAACACCTTCAAAGGTTAATGTCCCGATTTGAATGTTTTCAGGTCTTCGTCTTTCTTCGCTGCGGGAGACCTTCAGATATTTAGTTTTGCCTTCATTTATTCTAAGGCCTACTGATTTTGCACGAAATTCAATATTACAGAAGGTTTCAATGAGATATCTTTTGTTCCTTGCCACTATTGCGATATCATCCGCGTACGCGATTGTTATTCCTGAGCGACTGAAAAGGTTTCCAAACTTCATTTCATTTTTTATCGCATAATGAAGAATGAGATTAAATAAAGATGTGGAAAGCGCGTCGCCTTCTTTTACGCCACAGGAGATTTTGAAGGGCTTCGACACTGCTTGTTGAACAACTACTTTTCCAGTGGTGTTAGTTAGTGTTGCCATGATCAGCTGAATAAGTTTCCTTTAGAAATAGCAAATGTATTCTCCTATCTTCGCAGCATTTTCACAAAAAATGATTGATTAGCAGCAGATATGTATACGCAATCGCATATCAAAAGGACGTCCAGCCTTTAGTATGCTGGACAAAGCCTGGAGATCGACGCACATTTCGACGCTAACGTACAATTGGTGCTTTTGTTCCCCTTGCAAACGTTACAAACCTTCTTTCATAGTTGTCTACGCAAGTTCATGCGAATATTCTTGCCTAAAACCATGATTAGTGCTGACTTATGGGCTAGTACTAAACAAATACCCATCCTCTTCGAAGTATGATGTCGCAAATAGAAGTGAATCGGTCATAAACTGCGTAAACAACTGGAATATATCCCAAGAGCTGCACAGGATTGGAATCGCCAAGGGAGTCGCAGACGCGGGAGACCAGCTAACAACTGGTGGTGACAACAAGATGCCGAAGCGCAGGAAGTTAGCTATTCGTGGAGACAATTACAATTTCTAGTTCAAATAAATCAAATTATAATCAGTGTGTTGAGGCCCTATGTTCCGCCTAGGAACCACAGGAAGGAAGACAATACGCCTGTGCTCAAAATGAAAGCAGCGCGATAATTTGCTAAGTTTTAACTATTTAATTTATTTTAGTTTTATTTCTTTATTCCCATGGGTATGGGAATAAGTTTCCCTCCTTTCTAAGCCAATTTCCGAATTATTTAAACAATTAAATAATACACGATGTTATGTAAAGTATCTGCCATTGGAAGCTACAACGTTACTCCATCCTTCAGGCAGCATACGGATTCCGCTGACGAAAAATTCGAGTTCTTTTAAATCGATCCATTCATTGAGCCAGTTTTTAATGATCTCATGAGAAGTGAACCGCTCTCCAATAAGGTCTGACTGCATTGATCGGAACAGATGGTAGTCCGAAGGTACAATGTCTGCTGAATACAGCGGGTGGGGCAAAATTTTCCAATTCAGTCCCTCTAAATATTTCTGGACCAATTTAGCAACGTGTGGCCTGGCGTTATCATACAGGAAAATCCGTTTGTCATGTCTACCGTCCCATTCCAGACGCTTTTCTTTGAGAGCTTGATTTAAGCGCATTAGCTTCAGTCGGTAACTATTGCCAGTGATGGTTGCAGATGGTTTAAGGAGTTCATAATAGATGACACCCTACTGATCCCACCAGATGCACAATATGACGATTGAAGCATGAATCTCTTTTTCCCCGTCGATATACCTGGTTCACCTGGGAGGCTCCAACATTTTCGAAGGTTTGAGTTATCACAATAGATCCATTTTTCATCGAAAGTGACGACGCGATGCAGAAAACCCTTTCTTTTCTGCCGCTCAAGAAGCATCCCACACGTCACCAACACGTCTCCTGATATTCATCTCTTTCAATTGGTGTGGCACCCAGTTACTTGCTTTCTGGACCATTCCCATCCCGCGCAAACGTTTACCGGCGGTTGATCTGTCAACATCCAATATCCAACTCTTTAGACATATCATCAAGGGTTGGGCATGCGTCTTCATCTAATAAATGTTGTAATTGAGTATTTTCGAATTTTTTCGATGCCCCTTCGCGATGTTTATCGCTCACTGCGTTCGACACCTCACATATAAACCTCCAAATCGCCAGTAAATTACTAGAGTGAACACTAAAATAGCATCTTTTACGAGGACGGAAACTTATTCCCGTACTCAATAGTACACAGACACCTCTAGGGTATTTTATTGGGCTATACAGCTCAGTGTAACGATCAATTCACATGGGAGCAAACGGTATCATTTCTGTTCTAGTAGTATGAAGTCGAAGAAACATGAAAAAAGAGGTTGTCTGTAAAGTCGGTTTACTGACAATAATTTAACTTGACAACGTCATAAGAAAATAATGATGTAATGGTTGCAATTTTCAAAACAAAATTTTAATTTTATTTGTTTGATAGATATTTTGTATGGATATAGAGAAGGAGGTAAATGGAATCGCAATGGAATTGATCAAGTTACATTTACACAAACGTGAAAAATGACGAAACATTTATCAAATTCATGAAAGATATGTTCAATTTCGATTGTGCATCAGACGTTAATAAGTCAACAACACTAAGAGGCAACATAATCGATTTGCCTTTTTCAAGACACTTTACACTCGAAACACTCCCTTTCATATTTCCTACTTTTCCTCTCATCTTCCTATTCTCAACAGAGAAATGGTTCATTACCATGCACACAGGAAGAAGGCATATGCAAATGCAAATATGTGAATTTATATACAAATGCGCATATACATACATACATATATATGCTCACTCAAGTAGGAGAGAGCCAGATGTCGAACGTTGCCGAACGCGGAGGCCGATTGTGCCTCTTTGTCGTTCGTTCCGCGCTCTCGCTTGCAGTTCAAGCAAGGTAACGAGGCATGAGCAAGATAACGACGATTGAGCAAGTTAACGACACATTTTTTCGTGCGTGCAGCCGGCTAAATCAAATTATAAGACGTTATCACGTCAAAAAATTTGTTACATTCTTCAACAAAAACTATCGTCGAAATACTGAAAACAAGATTCAGACAATTATATCATTTCGAGGAAAAGGAAGGCCTGGAAATAAGCGTTTTTCATGGGCTAGTCAATTCAAATTTCCAATCATAATCAATGCCTTTTGGCCCGAATGGAACATAAGACTTCCATATCGACTTGAACGTTCCGTTGAGGTTTCAGTTGTAGAATTATTTCCATATAAACAGAAACTCTGCGCCTCCAAATCCGACGTACATGCTGCCTTAGCAGATGGATTTTCCACACTTCTTTGGGTGTCATTTGGAAACTGTATTCATCGCGGGTATAAACTCATCATTCATTCATTTATATCTTTAGCACGAAAAATGTCTGGCGAGCTCCATGCGTGAGATGACCAGATACTCAATAGCGCCAGGCCGCTTCCAACCTGAAGCACATACACCTTTTGCAGCCGCTTGCTCCGAGACAGACGCTGCGAACTTCGGGAGGCCTTCAAATTGTTCGGCGAATATATGTATAATCGATTAACTTATTGATACAATTATTGTTTTTTGTTTAAATAAAAATCTGCGGTAAAAACGTCACGAACTTATCCCCAAACCTAATACGTGTTGTCTCCTTACTTACCAGAACATAAAAAAATGTCATGTGATATGCTTTGCAGCGCCATTTTGTGATACTTTAAATAAAAAATAAATCGTTCGGACCAAAAATTAGCAAGTATAAGTTTGAATAAAAAAAAATATTCGTAATACTTTAGTGAACATTGACATAGACGTAAACATAGCTTTTTGACGTGATAACGTCTTATAATTCGATTTAACAGGCTGCACGCACGAAAAAATGTGTCGTTACCTTGCTCATTAGTGTTACCTTGCTCATTAGTGTTACCTTGCTCATTAGTGTTACCTTGCTCTTTAGTGTTACCTTGCTCATTAGTGTTACCTTGCTCATATGTAGTTACCTTGCTCATT
The DNA here is from genome assembly GCF_028408465.1 of Anastrepha ludens. Lineage (NCBI taxonomy): Eukaryota > Metazoa > Arthropoda > Insecta > Diptera > Tephritidae > Anastrepha > Anastrepha ludens. The sequence continues at coordinate 42,008,507 of NC_071499.1, read as the reverse complement.
GCCGTTACCTTGCTCATTTGTCGTTACCTTGCTCATTGCATTGAATGAACTGCAAGCGAAAGCACGGAACGAACATATATAAATTCACGTATTTGTATTTGCATATGCCTTCTTATTGATTATTATTAATTTGATTCACTTGAAGAATTTAAAATAAAACCAAGTTTGTTAATAATACCTGTTGTTTTAATGTTATTATTATTAATTTTTTTATTATATATGAAGGAAAAAATGTATGGTATATTAATATTTACCATATACCTTATAAGATATGTTGTCTATACTAATATTATAAAGAGGAAAACTTTGTTTGTTTGTAATGAAGAGGCTCAAAAACTACTGGACCGATTTTAAAAATTCTTTCACCATTCGAAAGCTACATCCTCCACGAGTAACATGGATTATATTTTATTTTGGAAATAGGGCTCGAGATATAGGTCAAAACGTGGACCCGGGTAACCTTCGGATGTGTATGTACAATATGGGTATTAAATGGAAGCTGTTGGTGAATGCTTTAGTCCAGAGTATTTTTCATGCCGCTCCGTGACTAGGGTCTCGAGATAGAGACCAAAACGTGGACCCCAGAATGTGGTCAAAATAGGTCAAAACGTGGACCCGGGTAACCTTCGGATGTGTATGTACAATATGGGTATTAAATTGAAGCTGTTGGTGAATGCTTTAGTACAGAGTATTTTTCATGCCGCTCCGTGACTGGGGTCTCGAGATATAGGTCAAAACGTGGACCAGGGTAACCTTTGGTTGTGTATGTACAATATGGGTATCAAATGAAAGCTGTTGATAAGTGCTTTAATACGGGGTAATTTGTTATGTAATGTTATGTTATGTTATGTTATGTTATGTTATGTTATGTTATGTTATGTTATGTTATGTTATGTTATGTTATGTTATGTTATGTTATGTTATGTTATGTTATGTTATGTTATGTTATGTTATGTTATGTTATGTTATGTTATGTTATGTTATGTTATGTTATGTTATGTTATGTTATGTTATGTTATGTTGTGTTATGTTGTGTTATGTTATGTTATGTTATGTTATGTTATGTTATGTTAAAGTATATTATGTTATGTTAATGTTAACTCATTCTCTATATCCATACAAAATATCTATCAAACAAATAAAATTAAAATTTTCTTTTGAAAAATGCAACCATTCAATCAGTATTTTCTTATGACGTTATCACGTTAAACTATCGTCAGTAAACCGACTTTACAGACAACCTCTTTTTTTTTTAAATTTGGGGATCTTGAAAATGTCCTTGAGGTATGCTCCAGTGGATTTTTTTGTTATAATTTTATATAAAGGGTTTTCCAATAACAGGTGAATGGATTGCGCTATGGAGAGACGATTAACGATTTTTTATGGCCGGAATTGGATGGTATTGATCTGGACAACGTTTATTTTCAAGCAAGGAAACCATTGATCTTTTACGGGAAAAGTTTTCGGACCGTGTTATCTCTCGAAGTGGTGATCACAATTGGCCACCGAGATCTTGTGATTTAACACCTTGTGACTTTTTTCTTTGGGGCCACGTGAAAGAGAAGGTCTACGCCAACAGCCCAGAGTCGATTCACGATTCAAGACCTCAAAGACGGAATTCGTGAGGCTATCGAGGACATAGGGCAGCCACTTTGCAATTCGGTGAAGGAAAATTTCATGATAGAATAAAGGATATTGTCCTGTAAGCGTGGTCCTGATGGTCATTTGCCTGCTGTTATCTTCCACTATTAACGGCATACTTTCCTGTTTATAATGAATTAAACATCCGATCATTTATATTAAAAAATAGAGTTTTTCTTTGAATATTAAAATAACACTTCTTTTTAAAAAACCCTTTAGAACTCGAATCGGTTAGGAACGATGCGAAAAAAGATATACCCGCCCTAATTTACATACATATGTACATACATATACCTGTATGTGTATGTATATAATACAGTTTGCTTAAGTATTTGCTTAAATATTTTTCTGTTTTTCTATTTTCCTTGCGGCAAACTGCTGACCAGCCGGCACTACATTTAACGATTACTGCCCATTTTATTTGTTACAGTTATTTACTTTCACTCTTTCTCTTCTTCTTGACTTTAGCATAGTTTTTGTAAATTTGCTGCTACTATTGTAATTTTATTACTTATTTACTAAATATTTTCTGCTGCCTGTAGTATTCTGGCAGTCATAACACTGTTAATTTGTTTACATGGTTGATTTATGTTTGAATAAAATTTTATGAGCTGCCTGGGGCAATCGCAGTTAGATTCTGTTATTGTTGTACACACACACATACATAAATGCTCATGTGTGTGTGTGTCTACTACACTAATATAATGCCAGAAACAATCTTCGTTTTTATTTATTGTTAGTTTTCAATGCAATATTTATGTGTGTGTGTGTGTGTGTGTGTGTGCGTGTGAGTGTCAAGCTATGCCTTGAAACATATTTCTATTAAATAAATGCAGAATTGTGTGCCTAAAGGCATAAATCTATTGAAAAGATCTTACCTAAATAATAGTTTGTTTATGTTAAGAAATTTTATTGATTGCCTTTATTGACAAATTTACAGAGAAACTGCAACGGATATTGAATAGTTAATTGTCAATATAAGCTATTAAATATTGAATACAATTTTCGATACAGAAAGCAATATTATAATCCCGCAGCAGTGCGGCGCAAACAACTGAAAAATTGGGACTTTATTGGAATCAACAGAAAGGTTTTTGTGACGTCGAAATGTAGTATCTGATAATTTTTTTTTCGATACTAAGAAGAGATCGGATTTCATCAATAAATATCGCTTTTTTGAAGTGAAACTTCTTAGGCTTCGATGGGCGAGCGAGAATGGAGAGTAAAATTTCAAGGCCATGCAACGTTTTGGGTATTTTTGTTCCGTGAGAGAGAAAAAGGATATAACGTAGAGGAAAAGGAGAGAGAGAGCTATACCTTATATAGATATAACTTAGATACACTTTAGGCTATTCACGACTCCCTTTGTTTTGTTTTTGTACCATATAATATTCCAAATTCTTCAGCGCCGTCGCGACTAAAAGAATCATGGCCACTGCGACTGCGTCTACGTCGCTATTATTATTATTTAATTTTATTGCATCCCAAGAAAGGAGTGATTTACATTAATTGGCGACAGCTTTGCTACAAGGCAATAATTTATAACAGGTACAAAGATTGCAATTAAATAAATGTCTATAAATATTAAAGTATAAAATAGTTAACAATTTTACAAACAAGAAAAACGTTCACCGTAAAAAGTTTCTGACTATATGACAAGAATTGTGTAAAGCTGATTTCTGCATGTCGAAAATTAAATATTCTGGGAGTTGAAGAGTTTTCACGGTGTCTGCTAAGTTTTTATGCACTAGTCCGTGGCCTGAGATGATAATTGGTAGTATTGATAGTAGGAAGGTGCACCTTAGCTTCAACTGACGTTTGACATCAATGCCTAAGTCAGAATATTTGGATATTTTTTCTGCAAATGTATTTTACATGTTTTTGTTTAAAGGAACTAAACTCAACTATATAACCAGTCGCTTGAGATTTATCAATAAGGAAAATATCTGGCCTATTGTGGTCTCTTGTGGCATTTGTTAAAATTGTTCGGTCATAATATAGAAGGTAGTTGGAGTCTTCTTGAACAGGTTCTGGGGTGTATCTGAAGTACGGTATTTTGCTTGGATTGAAGTTGTACATCTGCGTCAGTTTTAGATGGATTATTTTCGCGATGTCATTATGTCGCTTCCCGCTAGTGGCATCTGGATCTCGCATTACGTATTTAATGTAATTTCTAGTTGGAATCACACCATCTTGTATGGCGAAAATGGTACCTTCCGTTTCGGCAAATATCGACCTGTTGGTAAGCCGTAAGTGCGACAGTTTTTGGTCGACATGTGGGCTCAGCAAGTCTTTTCGATATACGCCGTGGACAACCATTTCAGACCATCTTTGGATTTTTTCATCTATTGTGGTTGCAGTGGGGTGTAATAATCATCCGCAGCACTTGCAGCCTTGTGCAGATCGGATTGGGAGCACTTATGTTGGAAGTATGCTCTTATGTTTATGATAAGTTTGTCATGCAGTGATCCAACATCAATCTGTCCCCTGCCGCCCACTTTTCTAGGTAGCATCATTCGAACGACAGAGCTTTTTGGATGACGTGACTTGTATTTAGTCATAATTGTACGTATTATTCGTTGTAGATTTTCTATTTCAGTAGATGACCATTTTACAATTCCAAAGCTATATGATACCACCGGGTATTATTATTATTATTATTAGTATAAGTATTATTATTATTATATAAATCAATATATTATATAAATTGTTTAATGTGAGTGCCGCCACATATATACATACAAACCTACATAAGCTTCGAGCAAAATACAGCATAAAATAAGTGTTGATTTATCTTAAACCATTATTTTATTTCTGTCAATTTTGTCTATTTGTATTCTCCGCAAATGTTGTGAATTTATTTAGATATATACTCTTTTTCTCTCTTTCTCTCTCTCATTCTCTCTCGGGTATCTCCCTTGAAAGTTTCACTGTTTTTGTTTAGAACGCTTCAATAGAATAATCCAATAAAATTATACTTTTGCTTGGTATGTATACCCAACAACAAATTTGATATTTAAAGACTACAAAGCATTAAAATAACCAACATAGCAGATGCCACTTAGACAGCTCGAGTGAAACTTTGCAATTGAACTGCTGCAATTTGCAACAAAGTTCATTAATTCAATAAAGTAGGGCAGCAGCCAAGTAAATTATGACTTGGCCGGCATCCGCAGCCCACGACTTCTCTTATGGTTGGGGCGTCCGTTAAACATACACGGACACTTCATTTTCATCTGCAACCTCAACAGCAACCGACTGCCGCATTGACTGGCCGGGATGGCACTTAGTAGCTAATTAACCGCCTACACTTGTAGCCGTCAAGGACATTATTGTCACTGCATTTATTGGTGGCAAAAGTAGCAGAAGCAACAACATTACTGGCACTTATGTAGTTCTACTAGGCGAGTGAATGATTTCAAAGAAAGTGCCAACGGTCATACTGCTAGAGCTGCTGCCACTAGTGCTGGTACGAATTGGCACGAATTGTAGGTGTTGCCTTGAAAGCTGCCGCCCTTGATGTTTGTTGTTGCTACTAATTAAATTCTTCATTAAAAACACAAAAGGCATAAAAGTAAAGGCTGTAAAAGGCTTATAGAGTGTCCTTGTGACACCGAAACATACCTGCACACGCTGACATATGCAAACGGGTACCGACCCGAATTCAATGTTGCTGCTAAAAGTGACAATGGCTGTATTTTATTGCTCCGTTGGCGCTGAAGAATTTAGCATCTCATTAGAGCTACGTATGCATGTACGTGTGTGTGTGTAAAGCATTGGTATTTATGGCTTGTTTGTGCTTGTTTTTTAGTGCTTTCTGTCTATTTTTACATGCCTGGCTTCTTCTGATTATTTCCACTTTTACTGCTGTCTTCTTTATCACCGCGAATGAAAGATAAACCATTGGCGGAAGCGAGAGTCAGTCAGTATGTCATTGGCGCTTACCGTTGGCAATAATAAAATTACAAACAATAATCACTATATGGCACGAAAGTGAATTTATTGTCACCATAAAATTGAGATTCTTGCAATAAAATTGAATTTTTCGCCACTTATGGCACACACGAGACGACGGGGGCAGCTTTGCAAGAGAGTTTAAAAATAAATATTAGCCTACTCTATTCCAGCAACAACGTTTTTGGCAAAATGTGCCAACAATAAATAAGACTAACTGTTTCTAAGCACGCAATTCAAACAGCGACTACGTGAAAAATAAGTCAATTGACGGCAGCGGCTCAATAATGAAAGTGATTGTAGAACTTTGAAATACGCAGAGCGTTAAGAAGCGATGTATTCGTGTATGTGCACTTAATTTCGTAATTACAAACTACAAAAAAAAAAAAAAACAAAGAAACAAAAACAAAAAAAAATCGGAATAACACTGGGCTCCTATTTGCGTCTGTAAAATGGTTGGTATGTAGATTTAGCCTACGGTATTCGATGGACCTACTGCGCGCGACAAATAAAGGGTGGTTAAGTTTCAAGGGCCGGTATTGATTTAAAAAAAAATACAATTTTTTTTTTAATTATTCCCAGTTCCCTTTATGATGATAATATTGGTATAACTCAATTATGTACGGAATAAAATATCGGCCAAATAGCCGCCGGGGCCTCAGCGACACACCTCCATCCGATGGTCCAAATTTTCGATGACGCTGAGGCATAATTGAGGTTCTAAGTATGCCGTTAATGTGCCGAATTATCTCATCCTTTAGCTCTCAAATTTTTCGCGCACAAGAGCCATTGTTTCGTTAGCTGTGTGACAAGTGGCACCATCCTGCTGAAACCACATATCGCCCACATCCATATCTTCCAATTCGGGCCGTAAAAAGTTCATTATCATCTCACGATAGCGCTCAGTATTCATAGTAACTGCCTGACCGGCCTCATTTTGGAAAAAATACGGCCCAATGATGCCGCCGGCCCATAAACCGCACCAAACAGTCACTCTTTGTGGGTGCATTGGTTTTTCGGTAATTACTCTTGGATTATCATTCGCCCAAATGCGGCAATTCTGCTTATTGACGAATCCACTGAGGTGAAAATGTGCCTCATCACTGAAGATGAAAAATCACGATGTGCGCGATATGCATTTTGATTAGGACACCCTTTTTCATAATAAGCCTGAATAACTTCAACGCTCTGGCCGATTGTGTATCTTTCCATGGTTCAAATTGAGTTTGTCTGAAATTGAGAAATGTCGAATTAAATGCAGAAAAAAATTTGACGTTTAGGTGTGGGTTACATTCAACATCGGCCCTTGAAGTTTAACCAATTAGACCAGTTTTGACAAATTTTTCTTATCTTCTTTAAATTCTCATTATTTTTGTATAAAAGTATAGGTCATTGTCTACCAAAGGCCATAGAAAAGTAGAATACAAAAAATTCGAAAAATCGCAGAAATTTTTTACCCGCATTAAAGTGTAATCAGATTGGAGGTACTTTTTCCAATAGGGTTTGTTTGGCAGATTGTTTTTTTTTTTCTTTGAAAGTAAGCAACTCAAAAAGTAAGTTTAAAAATGTATCTTTGAGTGCCCTTAAAAAAAAAAAAGGAATGTTATCGAAAAACTTAATCTATTTGATGCTCTTTAGCATCATATTCAACTATCGATATAGATAACTATCACTTGACAGCTAAGAACGCAAACTGTGTTGACATATCTGTTCAGTAAGGTTTTGCATGTCTCGGTAGTCTAGTGTAAGTGCACTAGCCTGCCATCTCAGAGGTTGTGGGTTCGAATCCCACGTAAAGCACGGCCCTCGCACTTTTCCAACTTTACCTACTTTCGCTTCCGTAACCAAAACTGTATCCTTTCCATCCTTACTCCCGCACAATAGTCAGCGCATTATTTGCATTATAGCTGCTAAAAAAAGCGAAAAGCAAAGAAAAACACACATTGCATCAGTGGCGCCAGCGAGAGCAAGAGGGCGACCGCGATTATAGCGCAGACACACGAAATTTAGCGAAGTCTTTAACCATCTGTGCGATCCTTCTGCCAGAAAAATGTGAAACACAGATGGCGCTCAAAGTGTTGAGAAGTCGTAGTTCCTAAGCAACGACATGTGGGCATTCCCACCACTTAGGACTGGTTGTGGCAGGCTAATCACCTACCCTGCAGAAATCAAAATAGATTAAAGAAACTAATGCAAGACTAAGTCTAGGGAGGCCCTATGATCCCGAGACGAGCGAACAAGAAAAAAAGGTTTTGCGTGACATTATGAATCGTTTCACTCCAGACCCCAGAAAAGCGCTTCCACATTGTAGAAATTTACTTTGAAAAAATAAATCTGTTCGCGAAGTTCAAAGATTGAAATGTTGAAGATGACGCAGAAATGTCGACTCGTCGTCGTTCTCTATTTGTTGGCTTTTGTCCTTTGGTTGAGTGGAAAATTTCACTTAAGGAACTAGGCTCCTCCAAACAATGATAAATTTGTGTAGTTGCGTACATGAAAATATTGGCAGGGTCTCTAGCGATTAAAGGGCCGTAGAAATAGTACGCTAACTATACATAACCTCTTCTGAGTATTAATAGAGACCTTATTTTGCAAATTAAATGAACTAATCATAAGTTGTGCAACCTTTTTAATGCTGCTTCTTCCATCAATAGCCAAAAATTACTCATCTAAATCATTTTGTAAAAATCAGCAAAAATGCTTTCTTAAATTTTCTTTTTAAATTTTATTATTTTTTTTTTTTTTCAACGGGCAAACTTTTGTTTTTACGTGCACTTGTTAAGCAGAAAAGGACAATAAAAAAACAAAAAGCATAGAAATGTTCAGTTAGTGACTGCTGCGAAAAATGAAATTATTAGATAATTGGCAAAAAGAAAAAAGAACGTGGCACATTCAGTAGCAACTCAAAGGTCTCGTAAAAATTCTCCCATAAACAGTTCAATAGCATTTCTGATAGGCAATGGCGTAAAAAAATTAAGTACCAGACTTATTTACGCGCAAATGCAATAAATTTCATATGCAAAAGGTTTTATGTAAGTAAATGTATGGAACCTGAGGTGGTTTGCATATTCACGTGTTTCGTTGCGGCTGTCATAAAATTTACTAATATTGAAAAAAAAAAAAAAATTCCGAGGTCAATGCGCTGGCAATTTTCACAGCCACAAATTTGCAAACATTTGCCAACACCAATATTTACAGTGAGTCAATAAATTCTGCATATAAATATTGTTGGATATTCTTTTATTATGTCAAGTAATTGTGAAATTTACATTTATTTGTTTACACTTACCGATGCTACCTTTCCGGGCATTCAACTACAGTAATACAGTATACAAATGAGGAATGTGAGATGCGCTAAAAACATGTAATGCCGGGAAGATGCTCCGTGCATGAGACCAGCTAACGAGTGTGAACTGTGGAATGAGTGAGCTATAGACATGCACATATTCTATACTCCACAGGAATCTATAGTAAATCGGATAACAATTTTAAGATTATATTTTACATAATAGAGGTAGGTAGGTAGAGTGGCTCTCGTAATGACACACTTCGACCTGTTGTAGATCTATTGAGATACCATTGGAACTTTTCCTACACCATGGGTTCCTTTTTAAACCATTCCGTAGCTTTTATAAACGAGCAAAGCTTCGATACTTTTAGATGCTCTATATATCTATATATCTAATAAGAATGCACTACCCAGAGTGCGAAGTCTCTTTCTGACTATGCATTCACACTCTTATAGCAGGTGTCCGATTTTTTTCTCTTCTTCTGTGTTAAGACAGCTTCTACAAAAATCGTCACATGGGAGGTCTTACCTTCTGGCCTGTTTGCCTTTTAAACAATGAACAATTAATAAACCTTCAGGTTTCTTGTAACTTCTTCTAATACACCTCAACAAGCGTTTTGAGCGACCGCTGTTCCATTCCGGCCATGCCTGTTTGCTTAGTTCGCATGCAATTAGGTTTTGTCAAATTGTATTTGTCACGTTTGGTGGGTGGTTTCCCTATCTATAAGTAATTTGGGAGTGCCTATGAGCACAGATATCAACGTTTTACCCAAATGGATATCAAGAATTGCACCCAGTCAATCTGCTTTGCAATTTCCTGCTATATTCCCATGGACTGGCACCCTGATAAAGTTACTTTGTAGTATTGAGATACGTCATTTAGAAGTTTAAAACATTCAATGATGGTTTCTGACGAGTGTCTTGGGTCTTTCAGAAAAATTTTAATGATACCCTGCTCCCATAAAAACAAACTTCCCCACTTCGGCTGAATTCCAACCGGGACTGCATATTTGCTTGACATCGAGATGTCTATTGACCGCAATATGTAGGAATCTGTTTCTAGGCCCTTTGCCTGGGACGTATAAAGGTAATGCGTTGAAGATAGTCTCCAATTACTTCCACCGTAAGTAGGATCAAAAGGAACATCGAAAATGCGGCAATTTCATGGCTAATATCGTCTTTTCACTGTATGATTTAGTCGTGAGTTATAAAGTCAGGTGTCTGTAAAACTCAGTTTGTCTCTTGTCGACCTCTACTGGAACTTTGCTTCATAGCTATTAGCCTTTAGCTGCCGCTGTTTCAAATAGTTCCCTTCTTCACATTTCTTTATCAAGCTGACTCAGCAACCCAATCACCAGCCTAGTAAACTTGCACGCCCCATTCCAACAGTGTTTTGAGCTGCACATGATGTTTATTAGATCAGACACATTTGGTTGTATGCCACACCTTAGGGTTACGTCGCAGCTTCTTACGAACCGAGCACAGTGGATCAGGACACGCTTCGCGTCTTCGAGCACTTCAGGGCAGGTGGAATAATAAGGTGAACCAGCCAGATCAAATCTGTGCAGATAACGTTGAAAGAATCCTTGTCCAGTCAGCAACTGTGTTAGGTGAAACTCAAGCTTTTTAAATATACGTTACAACCATGCCCCGACGTTCGGGAAGAGCTGGATGTTCAGTGGCCAGGGTATAATGAGTTCTATCTGCGTTGTCATTCATTAAGCGTTGAACTTCGCTGCTCTCGTATCTACTGCCTTGAAGATTCGCCTGTATCCAGATGGATTTTCCGGCCTTAACACAGCTTGCGTATTCGGATAATGTGCTATAGGCACAGGCTACTCGAAGCACGCTTGTCCCATAGACCTGTCTGGCATTGCGCAGGTATATAGCTCTAGCTCGGCACCGTATTGGTGCGGCATAAAACAAGATGGATTGACGCATTAAACACTTCGGAGCGTTGTTTTGATTTAGGTTATGACAACGAATTGGCTGATGGCTCTCAGCTCTGGATATCTCTCTGGCAGAACAGATGTTTTGTCAATCGTAAAAAGTAGGCCTAGAGAAAAAGAGCCTAGATCTCGAAACCTAATTCCCTATAATAATAAAATTGTTGCAAACAGTTAACTGAAATAATCATCGCCTATCGACAAAAAACAGCTGTAGTAGCCACACTTTCATTGTTTTTTTTTGTATTGTAAAACATTTCTTTAAATAGCTTTTTAAAATAATATTAAATAAATAAAAGGAAAAATAAATAAATATACTACGAAATACGTTTTATCATAATATTATTTATATAAAATTATAATTAAATATTTTAGTAAATAATTTTATGACTCACTGTATGCAAGAAATCAATGACTTCGACAGTGTGGAGGTTGTATAAGTAAATATATGTATGATAGTTGAGCTGGCATTAACTCATACAAACGCATGCATTAGGGTTGTCCACAAGAAATCGAAGTACCTACTTATATAATTATAATATGTTACGACATACCACTAAATTATTTTTTGCACCTGGAAGAAGTAAAAATTTGTACAATATATTTTTGTTTGAAAATTATTTGATATTGAACAGTGTCGTAAGGCCAATGAATTTTTCCATGTTTTGTAGTAAGCAAATTATTTTTTTTTCGAAAATTTGATACAATATATAAAGAATTGCTGCAAATTTCAAGAATTTTTTTTTAAATAATTTAGTTTTTTTAGTAACATTTGTTTTTAATATTTTTGTTTTTTACTTACAATTTTTTTTTAATAATTTTTTTTTTATAACAATTTTTTTTAAATAATTATTTTTTATTAATATTTTTTTTTTAATAATGTTTTTTGTTAACAATTTTTATAAATATTTAATTACATAAAAACTATATTTATTTATATAAAAATTTTTTAAATACTTTTTTATTAACAATTTTTTTTAAATATAGTTTTTTGTAAAATTGTTTTTTAAACATTTTTTTTATTAACAATTTTTTTAAAAAAATTTTTTTTTATTAACAATTTCCTTAAAATAATTTTGTTCTTTTATTAACATTTTTTTTAAATAATGTTTTTTTATTAATAATTTTTTTAAAATAATGTTTTTTGTTAACAATTTTTCTTAAATATTTTTTTATTAACAATTTTTTTAAAATAGTTTTTTTTATTAACAATCTTCTTAAAATAATTTTTTTCTTTTATTAACAATTTTTTTAAAAATAATGTTTTTTTATTAATCTTTTTTTTTTAAATGAGGTCTTTTGTTAACAATTTTTTTAAGATAATTTTTTTTTTTTACAATAATATTTTTTTAAAAAAAATTTTTTGTTAAAAGTAAAGCCCATAATTTTTTTTTTAATAGCAATTTTTTTAAATAATTTTTTTTTTAACAATTTTTTTAAAATAATTTTTTTTCTTAACAATTTTCTTAAACTAATATTGTTTTTTTATCAATAATTTTTTTTTAATAAAGTGTTTTGTTAACAGTTTTTTTTAAATAATTTTTTTTACTAATAATTTTTTTTAAATCATGTTAATTGCTAACAATTTTTTTATTAACAATTTTTTTAAATAATTTGTTTTTATTAACAATTTTTTTTAATAATTTTTTTTTAACAATTTTTTTAAAATAATTTTTTTTTATTAACAATTTTCTTAAAATAATTTCGGTTTTTCAGTAACATTTTTTTTTTTAATATTTTTTTTATTAACAATTTTTTTAAAATGATTTTTTTTTGTATAATAAATGAAAGGGAGTGCATATTTTCTTCCAAAATTATATAGTTTTGTTAAATTTTCTGAATTTAGATACCAACTAGGCAAAAACCTTTCATTATTTTCCCACTTTCTGTATAAGATACAATAGCGTAAATTTGCGAGTACCTGCTCAACTGCATAAAAGGTGATTTTTTCTAGCAACAGTTGCTGTAACTTTTGCCCTTAAATAAGGGTTGACAATGAAAATACTGGCTCTGTGGTGCTCTTTCTTTTTTAGTCAAACTGAGCTTGAAAAGAATAATATTTTGAGGCAGGATGAAGGGCACGTGAATGAAATAGTTAATAATTTCTCTAAATAAATTTATTGTTAATAACGAAAAACCCAACCGACTTAAGGGACGCAATCAACATGTTGCACAGATGAAAATTGCAATTCTCCGACCCTTGAAATTCAAAAATCAATCACATCGTTTTAAGAGAAATGTCTCACTAAGTAAAGCCGATAATTTTTTCCCTCCAAAAGGAATATTTAATCATTGAAAATATTCAGTGATGGTATTACAAGACTGCACAGCAAAAGTAGAAGCAATTTTTCTATATGCCAATATACATTTAATGTCAATTGCATAGGGACCTATTTACAAGTTTTGACAATTTACTTATTTTTCATTTAATTTAAAATTTTTTTTATAAAAATCTAGTTCATTCTCCCACAAAAACCATCTAAATCCATGAGCCATTTACTGAAGGAGAATTTATTTGTTTTCTTGATACATCCTAAAAAGCGGATCCGATATATCTAAAGCGCTGGAATGAAGCTTAAAATCTTGGTAAAATGATCGAAATAGTCCACTAAGTTCATGCTTTGGTCTACATAGTTAAAACAAACACCGAAAGTGCTTGAGAATAAATACTAGGATTAGCTTGCGCCCGAAGAAATGGACAAGAATTTGACCCTGTGAGCAGTTTAATCACAAATATTATTTAGTTTGGAAAATTTCTTTTATTCAATTCAAAGTAAAAAATGTGTAATAATAATTGAAAATTACTTTTGCTCGGTTTGACCACATTTTGCCCTGACTATTAAACGAATCGCAAGCTGCCCGAATGTGACTTACAGGTTCTCTGGCCTACTCGCGGACAATGACTTTTTTCAGCGCCTCGAGACTGGTGAAGCTTTTAATTCGGACCTTGCTATCCGAAATCGACCAAAGAGAATAATCCATCGGATTCGCGTCTGGTGAATTTGAAAGCCATTGTGTGGACAATATGAAGTTCGGAACGTTGTTTTTTAGCCATTATGGGCTAAAACTCAAACTTTGTGAGACAGTGCTGAGTTCTGTTGAAAACGTACATGGTCTGCAACTGAAATATTTGTGTGCCCACGGCTTCAAAGCAACCTCCAAAATATTTTCCCGATAATATTTCGCATTTATCTTGACGCTAGGCTCGATGAAAACGATTGGAGAGCGCCCATCTGCGGTTACATCGGCAAAAACCATTACTTGTGGCGGGTGCTGCCTCCTGGTGGTCAATCGATGAGTCAAATTCTCATACAAATGGTCGGTGAAATAAACCCTATCAGAATTTACGAATTGCTCAATTAAAAAAAAAAATTCTCTTCAGAAAACACAATTTTCGGAAATTGACCCTTCTCGCCCTCTCAAATCTGACTTGTTGCTGCTTTGGTGTGAGGTCATGCGCCTTTTGGACCTTGTAAGGCTTTACTTTGAGACCATTTTTCAGTGTGTGGCGGATGCTACGGTCATATATTTTTAGTTCTTTCGCCATTTGATTGGCACCCCGTCGGAGATTTCGTCCAAGTCGCTTCTTCACTTTTTAAACCATTTCACGTGACGTTGCAGTCTTTTGATGACCACCTCCATGACGTTTCGCGATGCTACCAGTATCATTGTATCGAGTAATGGAGCAATAAACAAAAAGTTTATTTACTTTAAGTTACTCCAGCTCACGAACTATCGCTGGTGGTCATTTTCCAGCCAAATATAACGCAATCGCACTATTACGTTTGAAATCCATTACTGATTTTCTTGCTTCCGCGCGCTTGTAAATAATACACTGGACTGTCTTTTAGCCAACTAACAAACAGCTAATGCCCGAGCCTTACGTTTGTTACATTTCGAGTACCGGACCCTGTAGCAAAAGTGGATAAATTGTATGGAGGTAGATCATATAACGAGTCCCATTGAATACCTGTTAAGGCAACTGTGTTTGAACAAATTCCATCTGATCTTTGAAATCCTAATAATGCGAGTTCCATACTCATATTACGATATCGATCCTACCACAGTTGGTAAATCACTTAATTAGTACCGTATGGATTATTGAATTTTTTTGATCTCCGCTTCATAGTTTGTATTATGGTTTATATAGTTTTTATATTTCTGTTTGTGAGTTCAAGAACCGCTTTTTTCAATTGAAATTCTTGCTGTTATTTATTTGTCGATATTTTGAACTAAATTAACCGGCATCCTAAGGGCATTAACACACTTGGCGGTGTCAGGAGCCACTAAAATACTTCGAATCATTACGATTTATCCGCTTGATATTTTTTGAAAAAAAGGAAAAATATCGTAAGTATTATTTCTTGGTACACATTCTAATTAGAATTGTTATTTAATTTTTAGAGATCGCGAAAGTGTACCATACAAAGAATATTTTTTACGTTTTTAAATGCATGAGCTTCGCGATGCCATCAAATATCAACCTTTGTTAAAGTAAAAAAATATGTGCATTTCCTTTTGGCCACACAGCAAAATTTTTGTAGTATCGTAATGAATACAATATTTAGAGCGTCAATTTTTTATGAGCCACCCTAATATGTATGCATGTTTTTATTTATATACCATCAATATGTGTATGTGTAAACTTGCTATTATGTCTGTTCATCAAAATTTCAGTAGACAGGTGTGCGGATTGGCAGAGCTGAAAAATTTATTACCTTCCACGTTTCCTTCCGGCAGCGGTCACACATCGTTGCTGTTCTGTCGTTTCGCAGCTTTTTCATTTCGCATGTCACGTTATTTCGCGGTATCCAGTTATCCTGCTTGGCTATATTTATTTTTTAAGCTTTTATTTTCCTTTTATTGCCACATTTTTATTGACACTTTTGATTATTTTATTTCATTTTCCAAAAGTTTATGTTCAATGCTAATTTTATGACATTTTTTATGTCGAATGAGGAGAAGTGAGTCACAATTCTCAAACAGTTTTATTTTAAGAGGTGGTATTTTTTATTGCTGTATGACAATTTATGCTTAAAACGAATATTTTAGAGTCTCATTATTCTCATTTATAAATCCGTCGGGTTGCTTCTTTGGAAGTCAATTGGGAATCGGATAGTTTAATCGAAAATAAAAAATTAACTTTATCTGCGGTTGCTCAAGCTAAGTAACCCATTCAGTGCATGAATCAATTAACTCCATAAAATAATGAGTTGAGAAAAAATTTTCAATATTCCCTTTATAAAATAAAGTCAAATATATATATTTATAGCGTAACAGTATCCAAAACATATTTTTTAATGGATGGCCACTTCAATGCCAAATAAACTCACTGGGGTTCAAGGCTCACAACGACTAAAGGAAGAGAGTTGTATGATGCACTCCAAAGAACCGGCTGCACTTCGATATCGACAAGCAAACCAACGTATTGGCCAACAGATGCTCAGAAAATGCCAGGTCTGATAGATTGCTAAAAGTTACTTAAGCGTTGAAAACGGATTGGATCTCTCATCGGTTGGGCTGACCATTTGTTTAACCATTCATGAAACAGATAGCCCCGAGGAGTATCCTTTGAAACTTACAAGCCAGCTCGACGATGAGGTTCTGCTGTTGATAAAGAGTATTCAAGGTGCTGCTTGGCAAAGCAGTCCTACTTTAAGTAATGGTCACAATGGCAATATATACTCGCACACTAAGGATATTACAAGGATGTGATATTACAAAAGCTGAAAATGCGTCGACGATAACATCAGACCAGATCACTTTTTGACAAAGCTCAATTGAGTCAGGTTTCAAAAACGCTAAGCAACAAAATTAAAGAGTACAAGAACAAATTGAAATCCTTTGTGAGATATCCTACCCCCGATGGTCCCAGGTGCTGCAACATCAACGCGTTCAGTCCGTCAGGGCCAATGGCTTTTGAAGATTTTGTTTTGTTGATGGCCCTGTGAACCTCATTACAAGAGAAAGCAAGTTTCGCACTGTCGTTCGCTAGTTTGTGCAGTCTTCTGGAGGCACGACGCTTGACTCTGTCGGCCGGAGGATGCAGTGTAAAAAGTCAGCTAATATAGACCGCGCATCTCTTCGGGACCGGCGAGGTGCAACCGTTGAAGGTGATAGCCACCTTGTCGTTGTGCTTCGTCGAGTTCGACAGGGACCTAACGGTGGACCAGAGCTTACACTTTCATCATCCCTGATAAGTGGAAAGCAGGGAGAGTGGTCCCACTACTGAAATCTGGGAAACCCGCCCACCAAGGGGAATCTTATCGACGGATAACTCGCCTTTCCCCAGTAGTGAAGACACTTGAAGCCCTTCTACTCCCACTCTTCACGAAACACCTGGTTCCAGCCCCACATCAGCACGGTTTCCGACGAGTGCATAGCACCACCACTGCACTCACCGCCATAAACGGCCAGATAAACCGCGGGCTTAACCAAAACCGCCCCTGCGAGAGGACTGTCCTAGTACCGTTGGACCTGAAGGAGGCTTTCGACACAGTCAGCCATTCCACGCTACTAGATCATATTTATCAGTCGACACTCCCGCCAGGGCTGAAGAGGTGGTCCGCAAACTACCTGAGCGGTCGACACTCGTCAGTAATTTTTCGAGATCGCAGAGGAAGATTAAGCAAGGTGTACCGCAGGGTGTCTGCATGGGTGAGGCCTACGGTGACACCCTAGCAGTAACTGCTTACTTAGCAGTTTGTTATGCTCCTTTACAGGAAGCATGTGAGCCTCGTCATGCAGGTGTTGCATTGGGGACATCAGGAGACATCCTGTCGCGGTCCTAATAGCAGTATTTTGGCAGGTCTGGAGCTTCGTCCACTGCGTATCACTGGTTCCGGGCGCCCAGACAGGCGCAGCATAGTTAAGAACCGGTCGGCCTATTGCTTTGAAAGTCGACAGCAACATTTCTTTGTCTTAGCCCCAAGTGCTGCCGGCAAGCGACTTGAGGACCTTGTTGCAATTCTGTACTCTCGTTGCAATAGCGGTTGTGTGCGCGGAGAAGGAGAGCAAGCTGTCAAAGGTGACTCCCAATATTCTCGGGTTATTTACCGTCGGTATTGGGGTATCATCGACGTGTACCTGAAGTTACACCTTGACCCCATTTGTCCAGGTGGTAAAAAGGGCCGCCGTGGATTTAGTGGGAGAAAGTTTTAGGTTTCTCGCAGTGAAAAAGCGAGAAAGGCGGGCGAGGTAGTCGTTTACTTTGGTGCATAGGCCATCGATGTCATTGCTCGACGCCATTGTCGTGCAGTCGTCGGCGTATGAGACCAGTGAGACTCCATCTGGGGAAGTTTCGAAATGTAGAAATTAAAAAGCAAGGGTGAAAGGACTCCACCCTGCGGTACTCCCTGCTTTACTTTTCTCTGTTTAGACTTTTGGGCTCGAAATATCACCGACGAGTGACGACCACTCAGGTAGTTCGCGGTCCATCTCTTCAGCCCTGGCGGGAGTGTCGACTGTAAAATGTCATCTAGTAGCGTGGCGTGGCTGACTGTATCGAAAGTCTTTTGTAGATCCAGCGCTACTAGGACAGTCCTCTCGCAGGGGCGGTTTTGGTTTAGTCCGCGGTTTACCTGGGTGTTTATGACGGTGAGTGCCGTGGTGGTGCTATGCACTCTTGGGAAACCATACTGGTGTGAGGCTGGAGTCAGGTGTTCTGTGAGGAGTGGGAGTAGAAGGACTTCAAGCGTCTTCACTACTGGGGAAAGGAGAGTTATCGGACGATAGGACTCGCCTTGGTTGGCGGGTTTCCCAGGCTTCAGTAGTGGGACCACTCTCCCTTATTTCCACTTATCAGAAATGATAAGAGTGGCCATAGACAGGTTGAAGACCTTGGTGAGGAATTCTACTCCCAGTGGACCCAGCTTTCTCAACATCAGCATGTTTAGTCCGCCAGGGCCAATGGCTTTAGGTGGTTTCATATGTTTGATGGCCCCCTGAACCTCGTCGCTGGAGAAAGCAAGCGGTGCACTTTTGTATGACAGTTTGTGCAACCGTCTGGTGGCACAACGCTTGGATCTGTAGACCGGGGGATGCAGTATAAATTGTCGGCTAAAGTAGCTCGCGCATCTCTTCGGATCCGACGAAGTACGACCGTTGAAGGTGATATCCACCTTGTCGTTGTGCTTCGTCGGGTTCGACAGGGACCTTACGGTGGACCAGAGTTTGCTCACACGAGAGGTGAAGTTAAAGGACTTCAGTTGCTCTACCCATTTGGTCCGCTTGTGTTGGGTTACCAGTTGCCGGATCTCCGAATTCAGGTCCTTTATTCGAGGATCCCCGGGATCGGCCTGGCGTAGGCGACCGGCTCATGAAGTCGGCTATTTCATCAATCTTGCTCGTGAGTCCGTTGTAGTTCAGTTGCAATAGCTTGAAGCTTCGCGAGAGTATGGTCGTAACTCGGGGGGTGAGGGATGCGTGGTGTTGTCTGCGTTGGTCCTGCTGTGCGTTCCGCAAAATTGGTTGTGGCCTGATGTTGACTGGTGGCCGCGCCACTGGGGGCGGTTGCGGGTGCCGAGCTCTGCAGCAGGGGCAACGTAGTCGCGTGTCCACTCACGGGTGGTGTGCAGGCCGGAGCACCTCCGAAAATGGCACCAGCCACTGCAGGAATTGCATTGGACAGTTGGCAAGTTCCGAGGAACTACGGTCTGACACACGGAGCAGACTGTGCGGGGGACCAAGAGCTGCTGGTTTGTCCCCGCACTGGGGAAGGAGCAGGAGGGTTGTGGGTCAGAGAGGGAGTTGTGTTGCTCGTGGGGGCTCCTTCCCGTTGGGTGTTCTTGGTGGCGGCAGTGTGACGTGCCGGCACTGAGGGCAGTGTCGCTCTTGAGGCAGGGGCCGCCTGTGAGCGGGAACAACACGTGGCCACAAACCTTGTGGACTACTCCCTGTGTGTCTTAAGGCCTGAGCAGGTCTTAAGATGGCACCACCCGTTGCGCTGATTACACCTAACCGAGGTGGAGCCGTTTGTGGCAAATGCAGCAGTAAAATACCTCTGGTCCGGGGTTGGGTTCGACGCCAGCCCGGAAGAGAAGTACTTGGAGCAAACTTGCTGCAATGAGTTGCTCCTGTGACGAAAGATTGGGGGTGTGATACGGTACACTATACAGGGCTAGTTTACTGGGGCGGCAGCCCTTGGTCGGGAAAAACCCGAGTCATCCCGATAACGTAGAACCGGCTGCCGGCATTCATTGGTATATGTTTCAATGCTATCCATTGGTATATGTTTCAATGCTATCCATTGGTATATGTTTCAATTCCAGGCGAGTGAACGCAAAATGTCGTCGGTCCGCGAACACTGAAAAAACTTTCCATAATGCATACAATTTTTATGCATGCAAATAAACACGAAAGCTTTGAATTTACAGCGTATATTGAAATGCCCCGCTCCAAAGTCGCATCTACTTATTTAATAGACCAAACGAAATTGATAAAGGAAACGCTATAGCAGAGGCTATCACTCAATTAAAATGAGACAAATGCACTGAAGAGAGCAAATTTAAATACAAAGTTCGCGCTACGTTGCGACATTTGTAACCTTAATTTAATTAATATGATTATTATCTATATTATCGCTTTCTGAAAATTTTCACAAATGAAATTATGATCACAAAAAAAGTATTTTTAATATTTCATTAGTGCATTAGAACAAATTGAGAAAATAGGAGACAATAAAAACACCTTGAAACCCAAATAAATTGGCATACTTCTCCTCTAACCAACGCAATTTTCATACTATCAGGCGCTCACAAAATTGAAACAATATTTCAGGCAATATTTCAGATTTTCAACATTCATTACGATAATCGCATGAATCGGAAAAACCAAGAAAAAAATGAGTCATGAGCAAAATGTCAGTAACACAGAAAGGTTCCGTATTCTTGTCATTAATCTTACAAAGGGTTAGGCATTAGCGGCGCCTGCATCGACTCCTACTACTTCTGCTCCTTTTTGCCATTCACATTACTTATACGTAGGCACTTTCCATACGCTCGTTCAGAAAGTACACATTTCAAAAATGTTACCCATCTGTTCTCGACTTTGTTGGTGGCGACCCCAAAAATTGTTAAGCCAGTTGACACCAACAACAATAACCATCACCCCATCGCAGCAATCAAATGCAGCGGGTTTCAGTTATTCACAAGCAAAACATGCTTTTGGTGTAACCACAAGTGACATAACGACAAACAGTAGTTGTAATAATGACACAATGGAGTAACATAACGCCAACGGCAGTTGTACTCGCACAATCAGCCAGGCCATTTATGTAGAGTTGTCAGTGAGCCAAGGACACGAGTGGCAAAAACTTTTAGTTAAAGGAAATTTTTCAGTTATTATTTCTGCATTCCGTTTCGGTGATTTCAAGGCTCCCATGTTTTCTTTGTTCGAAATCTTCTGACTATTACAGCGACCTTTTTTAATTTTTCAATTAAGATTTTTTTCTGGTTTTACATGAAATGTCTTGTATTCTTCCTTTTGCCATCAGCGAATGGCGCGCTAATAATTTTCCTCAAATATTCAAGAGTCGTGTTGATGCCCTTAGCTCCGTGATTTGGCCATGCAAAGTAGCCAACTTTGACTTGGCGCTGTTTTCTATCTTCCGCTTTTCAACAGTGAACGTGTGTTTGTATATTTTATATATGTATGTATGTTTATATCTATTTCTGAAAGAGCGCTTAATAGGCAGCAGAAGAGAGTGTGTCAAGCGCAGTAAAATAAATAATGGATGCGGAAAATACCAAGGTCGTTTAACATTAAATTCAAAACTTTGTTAATAAAATACGTTGGCAAGTGTTTCTACGTATTAATGGCAAAGAGCAACATTAAATTTTTTGGAAATTCTAAAAGATGATTGTCCACTTCATGAGCGACTAGCAAACCCGGCCCCCTTCGCTGGGCACACTAAAATAGAATAGATATGGTTTAGAACAGAAAATATATGATTTTCATATTATTTATTTCTTTATTCTTTATTCAAGCGCTTTGGCATAAACAATATTTTTTGTTTTTCTATTTGTTTTTGAGTAAATATAAAATATAAATTGAAAATCAGGAAAAAAGAAGATTGTTTTTAAATTTCAAATCAACGCATATGAATAAACAATCGTCTTTTTTCCTGATCATCCATGAATTTTTCGTTTCAATTTATATGTTTTATTAAGCATTGGAGCTGTTTTAACCATTATCCATTTATATTTTTCAAAAAAACAACGAAACATTTTTTTTTTTTCCACGAACACATAATTTCATTCGGATTTCACATTAAATTCTCGAATTTCGTAAAAAATTATTCACTGTTCCAAAATCCACTCCAAAAAAATTCACCAACAATTTTTACATGTTGCACTTACGTTTTTTCCTTATGGCATCCAAATCAGAAAGAAATATTGACACATTGTAACTCACACTGTCAATTTGACAGTTCAGTTCCGCCCCAAGCGTTAAAAAAGTAAGCGACATTATGGCTGGTTCAAAAGAACGCTGTCCCGTTGCCAGTGCTCCGAATTACAACCAAACTTTACGAAACCCATTTTCAATACTTACTTAACAATGTGCGTAAGTTTGGTTTAATTCGGTGCAAAGACACGGCGGGTCCACGTTTTAGCATATATTTCCAGACCCTAGTCATCAATAGGTATGAAAATTACCCCGTATTAAAGCACTTATCAACAGCTTTCATTTGATACCCATAGTGTACATACACATCCGAAGGTTACCCGAGTCCACGTTTTGACCTATATCTCCAGACCCCAGTCACGGAGCGGCATGAAAAATACTCTGTACTAAAGCATTCACCAACAGCTTCAATTTGATATCCATATTGTACAAACACATTCTAGGGTCCACGTTTTGGTCTCTATCTCGAGATCCTAGTCACGAAGCGGCATGAAAAATACTCTGGACTAAAGCATTCACCAACAGCTTCCATTTGATACCCATATTGTACATACACGTCCGAAGGTTACCCGGGTCCACGTTTTGACCTATATCTCGAGCCCTATTTCCAACATAAAATATAATCCATGTTACTCGTGGATGATATAGCTTTCGAATGGTAAAAGAATTTTTAAAATCGGTCCAGTAGTTTTTGAGCCTATTCATTACAACCAAACAAACAAACAAAGTTTTCCTCTTTATAATATTAGTGTAGATTCCATGGATATTGTCGTAAGTTTTTATGAAAATTGGATTATCTGCGGACTATACCCAGGAAGGAAGTAAGCTGATAAAATTAAAAAAAAAATGTACTAGGTGCTACTCGCTGTTTTTTTTTTATGAAAATACAAGTTTATTCTGAAAAAATGGTTACAAGTAAATCATTGAAAGTATTGCCCATCACTGGCTACTACTTATTCCCATCTTTCTGGTAGATGTCCTTGGTCCCACCAAATACATAGCATAACCTTCGCAGCGTGAATATTCTGCTGAGGCGACGACGTAGAAGCATGAAGCAGTCCCCATGCCTCTCTTTTCATTGGATTGCTGTAATTAATCCATTTTTCACCCGTCACGATGCGATGAAGAAAACGACGTTCAACATTCCTTGGTTTTAATTCAAAACATACAATCGCTTGGAAATGGATTGGCGGGTAACTCCTAATACTGAAGCAAGCTCTTCTTGCGTTTGACACGGATTCTCATGAGCAATGCCTCCGATTCAGCGTCTTCAAAGGTTTTTGGTCTTTGAAGCTACGGAACCAATCTCGTCACGCGGTTTCACTTAAAGCACCATCTCCATAAACTATTTGTAGCTCTCGATATGCTTCAGTCACTGTTTTTTTTCGAATGAAAGAGGAAAATCAACACTTCCCGCAAATGACGATTACTCGGCACAAAATCAGACATTTCCACAAAACCAAAAATATATGATACCAACACAAAATCACTAATGTGTCGAAGCAGATTTTTTACCATATGTCTAAGACTGAGGCAACATTTCACACTAAAAAAATTCGTTTGCTGTTTTTTGTTTGTTCCGTGCAGCTGTGAGTTACAGGGTGTTAACAATGGAAGTCAACAAAGAAAACATTCAGTACAGATTTCTTTGATAAAGGCGAAAAGGCAAGCCAGCCCGCTAAAATTGTAAATGGTGTCAATCAGGTGCAATTTCGATTTCGTCGATTCCGTTTAGACATTTTTGTTATTAAAGAAAATTTCGAAAATGCAGATAAAATCGCACAAATATTCGAAGTAGACCGGATGTTAGTAGTCGTAGTATCGCCCAGAAGCTAAAGACCGACCATAAATCATTTGCTCAAGAATTTTACGCAAAAATAATGGATTTCTTAATTTAAAAATTAAAAAAATTAGCCCTCCATAAAGGAGTTTGTTACGCGATCTGAATCCGGTTCAGGTGAAAAGAAACCTCTTAAGTTTTCTGATTTTTCATAAATGATAAAGGCATTGCCCAAATGGTTGGCAGCTCCAGAAAAGCCTGGAGGCTTCTACGCTAGCAGTGGCTGGGTTGCAAACTTTAAAAATTCGATGGCTAGAACTTTTTGGACAACAATTATCAAATAAGATTGACTCCATCAACTCATTTTTGTACAAATTTAACGAAACAATTATGGATTTAAGATTGACGAAAGAGCAGATATACAATGCCGCTGAATCTGGCTTATTTTGGATGCTCTTACCCGATAAAACTCTTGTGCGCTCAAAAGAAACCTTGGCTCAGGGGCATAAAATCAGTAAGAAGAGAATAGCGTTCGTTAATTGTACAAATGCTGCTGGAAAATAGAAAGTAAAAATAATGGTTATTGAGAAATTAGCGTATTCTCGTTCATTAATTTTTTTTTTTTGATATGTCGTCCACGACGGAAATTTTAAAAATGGTTTCACAGAACATTTGCTCCTAAGGTATGTCCATTTTTTTTAAAGCAATGAATCCTCTTTTAATCAAAAATTATTTAAACAAACATGTAAAAGAGTTCCTTCGTGTGCAAAGTCTTCCGGAAAAAGCACTTCTTCTTATTAATAGGGCGCCGTGGCATCCCAAAGAAGGCGAGTTAAAGAGCTTGACGGCCAAATATCTGTAATACTCTCTCCTCCAAGTTGTATGGCTCTAATACAACCCATGGACCAAAATGTTGTAAGGCCCACTAAATTGAACTACAAAAAATCCTTCTTCAGTCAATTGTTCCTCATGAAAAAACTCTGGACAAGTCACTGCGAAATAACGACCTGAAAATGCAATATGCTTTCAGGCTAAGGCATGGGTACTCTTACTGCAGCTTGAATTAAGTCATCGTTTCAAAAACTGTTTGAAAAAGCGTCGGACTGGGATTGTGAAGATATATATAAGATAGAAATATATAAGACAGAAATGATATAGTTTTATTGGAAGATTATCAGGGTAAGAGTATTGAAGTTGAGAGAGATTAGGTTGGGTAAGGTGAGACAGGTTGCTTGTCTAAGACAAGACACTCGGTAGCTCTAAATCCCATTGTGATACCTGCATTTCATTTCCATCCCCTAACAAAGTTTTTTAAATCACTTAGACCTTTTTAAGAAGGCGTTTTGGAGACCCTACAGTTAGTACTAGACAGATTCCAAGTTTTATTGGTTTCCCTGATTACTCCCAATTCAATTGCAGTGCATAGTTCATTTAAAGGAATGTTTATCTATCCTCTACCAATCGCTGAATGTCAAGCTCAGAGCCTTTACTTAGGCACTCATCCGCTCTTTCATTTCCTTCCACTCCCCAGTGGCCGAGGGCCCAACAAAGTGTGGTGTTGTGTTCTTGGATAAGCGAGAGCGACCGCCTGCATTCTTTACCACATCTTGAATTGATGCGTGTTGCGGCACTGTGACTTGATCTCTGCTTGACTATCAACAAAAGTGGTAAGGTTTGCCGGAGGAAAGTCCATTAGTTTTATCGTTTTTGCTGCTTTGTCTATAGCGTAGATCTCAGCTTGGAAGACGCTATAAGGGCCTGGGAGTCTAAAGGAGTAATTTAAGGATAATTCTTTCGAGTACATACCCGATCTAGTGTCATTGTCGATCTTTGAGCTGAGAGGGATTACTTATATTTTGAATAAAAAAATAGTTATTTCATTAAAAAATTCATATTGTCTTCTTTTTGCGTTTGGTACGTTTCAACTAACTTGTATGAGTGGTTATGTGTGCAATACAAGTTTTTTACTTTTATTTGTGTGTTTGTAAGAAATATAATTCCTGTAAAAAAAATTGTTTTAATACCTTTCTTGCATATATTTTTTAAAATGCCTAGGATTATCACGAGACTTGGCCACTCCAAGGGTAGGGTCTGTAGTGTCTGTTTACTGGCTTACAACCGCATCGCATCCTTTAGGCATTTCAGGAAAATTTCGATGAATTTGTCTACTTTTTAAATATACGAGTTTTCTGTTACTTTCACTAGCGACTACTCCTCCGTGAATTGCATCTTTGAGAAAAAGTAGCCCAGGTTATGTAAACAAATTTGCTAAAGTTTTTATACTCAAACCAACAATCGCATTCTTCTAAAACTTTCGCAATAAAATATCAGGTAGATATGTGCACACTCATTCGTTAATTCATCTTGTATTAGAAGTGAACTTTGTTGCACAAACTCATACTTGCAACGTTACATCACACACTTCGTTATCCAATCGAAAGCATTACAAATTGATTCGCAACGAACATTCAATTGAGCCGTGCTTGTGAAAGTGTGTCGTTTATAGAACTTACTTGCTTCGCCTTATCACTCTCGCTGCCTATCTCCCTCTCTACATACCTACATTACTCTTATTTTCAATTGCAAAAACTGAGCTTCATTTGCATTTTAATTTCCTCGCCAATAATAGGCCAACTTTTTGCATTTACAGGAATAACGTAAAATAACCAAAGAAACAAAAAGAAGATGAGAGGTAGAAAACAGTCTTTGCGCAATTCTTTGAAAGTGTTGTTGCAACTGTCGTCGTTGCCAATAAACTTTCACCCTTGAACCGCCTTTGCTTTTATCAATAGCAGCACATCGACTGACAATTCCAATTGAAGAGTGTGGGTTCATAAACATGAGTTAGAAACAAATAAAGAGCTAGCAGAGATATGCTAAAACATGCTCAAATATACACACATACATATAAAGCTATGTAAATGCATGCAGGCTTCATACATGCGATTGCTCCATTTGCATGCAAGAGTGTGGGTGAAGGAAAAAAATGACGCATGCAATCAGAGCTGTGAACGCAAACGAGTTGAACGAGCTCAATACTCTAAAACAAAGCAGGAGGGGAGGTAGGAGATTTCATTGTGGAGGGGAAGGTTTTACTTGTATCACTTACCCCATGTGCTCCGAGAAACTGAAAGAAAATCTCAACCTTTAGCATCATTGCTATAGATGAAGCTCCTCAACGCTTTTCTTATTTGTTGCAAAACGCCACAAGTGGCTCTCAGGCCAAGCAATCAGTGTTGCAGTGTAGTGACAAATTGCTATGATCCAGCAACCCTAGCCTCAATCGGTTGTCGATGGTTGTCAATTGGCAAATAGCTTTACAACTTTTCACACACACACACAAGCACACAGTATACATGCCCACTTCTACTGCGTAAGCAGATCGTGTCAAAATAAAAAGTGACAGCCTGTTCGAAAATCAGTGGTGAAAATAAATATAAAGCATAAACGAATGGAATAAAAAGCAATTTTCTGTATTCTTAAGGTTATCCTAACACTTCATCTTCTTCTCGCTTGAGATAGTCTTGAAAACCTACGCATAGTCTCTCTTGCCTACTGGTGCTACTTTCGACTAAGTAGGCGGTTAAGTTGAAGAAAACTAACACTTTATAAGTCCCTCATTGTCGGCGTATGATAGAATCCGATTAGGCGTCTTTTGCAGTGTTTAAGAGAAAGATTCTGGGGAAGCTTTTTGGACCTTTGTACGTTGCCAACGGTGAATGTCGCATACGATGGAACAATGAGCTGTATGAGCTTGACAGTGACTTAGTCATAGTGCAGCGATTAAAGATTCAGCGACTTTGTTGTCATCCGTATGGACGACTCCAGGCTCCAACTCTGAGAGTATTTGTTCTGGCAACAGTTGGTGGTAGTAGAGGAAGGGAGAAATCCCCATTGCGTTGGAGGGATCAGATGTACAAATATTCGGCTTAACTTGGTCTCGTCAAGTGACGCCAATTAGCACAAAGAAGAAACGACTGGTGCGCTTTGTTAAACTCGACCAAAATTGCGTAAGCGGTTATTGCGCCAATCAAGAAAAAAAGAAGAAGGATAAAGAAGATTATACTGGGACAATCTACCAGGTTTATCGCAATCAAAATCAATGGTAGGTAACTTTACCTTAAACTGATTTAAAGATTACATAGATTTAATTAGGAAAATGAAACCGGCAAACATCGTCTTCTGCACTGATGCATTACCGAGACCAATACCTGGGTAAATTGGAGGGGGAGAAAACAAAACTCAATAAAATAATACAAATACTAAAAATAATAGAAATACTCCACGAAGGGCATCGCAAAGCTTTATTATCTCGCAATAATTATGGCTCTGTGGCTACGGGCAGATGACGACAAAAACGATATATCTACCTATAATTTTCCATTTTTAAATAAATTAGCTCATATTGTTCTTTATATTGACTAATGTTTATATTGTTTAGCTTAGGTTAGTCCTGCGGTTGTCCTATGGGACACACTCATAGACCATGATGCCGCGTGGGGAGCTTAACCTATTTCTCCTAAAACCAGTGTGTGCTTTTCAAACATTTTAGAACATATCCTCTTTCGGCAGATCTGAGATCTTCCAATTCGTTAAAAAATTGTCTACATAAAATAGTAAATTTCCATCTGAATAGAGCAGGATAATGACACAGAAGGTGCAAGATTGTCTCTTCCTCTTCCTCATCAAGAAAACTTATACAGAAGTCATGTGCTTGCACACCCATCCTTTGGGCGTGTCTACCTATTAGGCAATGCCCCATTATGACTAAAATCAGTGTGTTAAGACTATGTTTATTTTGGCTTAGCAGAGATTCTGTGCGTTTAGCTTTGAGAGTCGAGCACATTTGACGGGCGATTTTGCAGGTGGCTTCATTACTCCATCTTTCGTTTGCTTTCTTTACGATTTCATCAAGGATAAGTAGCTTACATGTTTGTAAGGGAATGCCTATGTCATTGTCAATGTACTCATCGGTCAATTTGGTGCCGAGTCAATTTGAGCCAGGAAGCCATGTTACCCACCCATGTTACTACTTCAAAAGCTTTTCACTAAGATTTTGTTGTGGCAACTCCGTCCTTACCTACAAGAACAAGAGGAGGAGCAAAGCTTTCGTCAAAACAGGTCGGCAATGGATGTATATTTATTTTACAACAAATTATGGAAAAGTCAATCGAGTTCGATAATTCTGCTTTTATGTGTTTTGTTGATCTTAAACAAGCGTTTGATCGCATCAAACTTCAGAATGTACTGCAAATATTAAAAAAAGGCGCCTCCACAAATCCTACAAGTCATCAGCGATCTCAATACCACATGCTCAACAAAAATAATAGTAAATGGTAAATATACCAAAAGTATAAATTGGCTACCGGAATACGGCAATGCGCTCCTTAAGACCACAACTTTTCTAACTTCTTATGGATAAAATTATCTCAGAGGTAAGGCAATTGGCTGGATTCAAAATGAACAATGAAAACATATCAATAATATGTTAAGCAGACGACGCTATTTTGGTATCCGATTGCGAAGATAATCTACAAAGGCTTTTGCATCGCTTGCAAAACTTGCAAAAAATACAATATGGAAGTTTCAACTGAAGAAACTAAATCTTCAGTAATATCAAAAGAACCTAAAAGATGAAAGTGGGAGATTGACCGCCATATACAGAACAAGTAATGCAATTTAAATATTTGGATGTAAATAGATGCATCGAGCAATCGAAATATTGGGTAGTCGAAAAAGTCTTTTCGTATTTCTTCAAACTTCAACTCATTTTTTTTTATATTTGTAATGAACTTTATTAAGCCAAATATGTACCATTTTGGTCGACCACCTTTTGCCATTTTTCTTCTAGAGACATTATTCCATCAGTGTAAAACTTTTGTGGTTTCTCGACGAAAAACTGTGACAAGTAATTTTCGCAGGCTTCTCTTGAAGCCAACTGTACTTCATTAAGGGAATTCTGCATTGACCGGAACAAATGGCAGTCCGATGGAGCAAGGTCAGGACTATATGGTGGATGCATCAAAACTTCGCAGCCAAGCTCTCCCAGTTTTTGCCGAGTCATCAAAGATGTGTGTGGCCTAGCGTTGTCCTGATGGAAGACGACGCCCTTTCTGCTGATCAGTTCTGGCCGTTTTTTTTTGATTGCCAGTAAAGTGTAGAATCAATCGTTCGAGCAGGCTGGAATAGCTCATAGTGGATGATTCCTTTCCAATCCCACACAACACACAGCATAACCTTTCGAGACGTCAATCCTGGCTTTGCTCCATTAAATTTTTCACCGACAATTCATGTGGTATCCAAACATCGAGCTTCTTTTTGTAACCAGACTTTTTTAAATGGTTCAAAACCGTTTGATGATGAATGTTTAGTGCCTTGACGGTGTCATGGCAGCTTATGTGACGGTTCTGGTCAATCTTTTTCATAATTTCATCGACTTTTTCAACGATAGGTCGACCGGAGCGAGGTGCATCTTTCACATCGAAATTTCCAGAACGGAAGCGAGCGAACCATTGTTGTCTCCTTTCTAACACCATATGATATGACACAATGTGATTGGTAGCACTGGAGATAGATGACTCCAACGACATCTATTGACAATATACGAAAAGACTTTTTCGACTACCCAATATAATAACAGAGGTGCGAGAGAGATGCGCAAACGGTGCACGGATATCAGGGTGCATGCGAGTAATCGTGTCCGAAAAAACAAGTATATGAATATGGAAAATAAAACACGAATCTACAAAAAAAAATGTAAGACCGATATTGACTTATGGAGCAGAAGATCGTTCGGAAAAGATGAAAATGAAACAATTGCTGCGGACTATTGAAATACATGCCCTTAGAGCCATAGCTGGATTAACTAGACTAGACCATATAAGAAACGAGGAGATAAGAACACAGACAGGGGTGACCGACATTGTAAAATTCAGAAGAGCCAGAAACGAGCATGTGACACGAGCCCCTAGCAATCTGTTGATAAAAATAGATCCAGATGTGATCCCAAAAGGAAGAAGACGACCAGGAAGACCTCCAAAACGATAAGCAGAAAGTTGGATATCTACCTCAGTAGAAAATCAATCACAACAATGTTATTGTTCTGTAATTCCTCAATCTCCTAAATCTGATTTTGTCGAAAAATATTCTATGGCTTGGCACTTCCCACCACATAGCGATCCTCTGAACACCCTTTACTTGTATATCTATGCACTTTGCACTTTTTAACTTTAGTATTGCCACAACTATCGATAGCTCGTTTATTTAGATGGCATACTGGGCATTTATTTATGGAGTTTTTATGGCTATGCGGCTTGTACTGGTGGCCTCTGCTTATGGCAGTTCAATACAACTTTTCCGCCCCACTTTGAACTTTTAATGTTTTGAGCAGTTTGATAAGCTGTTGAGTAGGTATTGAGTTGCAATGGACGTTGGAGTGGGTGAAAAACAAATACATACTTATGCTCATGCACTTGTAGGTGTGTGTGGTAAATGCATATGTGTACTCGTATACCAAAGGCCATATTGAGTTGTGCAAAATCACAAAGTTTTCACATCAGCTATAAGTTGACAAGCGTTCACTCTAAAGTTGTTTAGAAAGTTTCACTAAGTAGTTAAATGGTTGCGATTGAAAATTTCAAAATTTCCATGGATTGAAATTCAATACACTTACCATAAAATTTTATTCTACTCAATTTAATTGACAAGCGATGTTTCCCCGCTTCATACTCCACACGTAGCAGGCTGTACCACTGAAGCTGCTTTGTATGCCAATCACACTGAGATTTTAACTATCTTGATTGACAGATAGCGAGAGAGAGAGATATATAGAGAGAGAGAGATAGATAGATAGAGATGTTAGATAGGATGATAATAAATAGTATGTCTGAAAACTAATTGACTGATAATTTTTTTTAAGTTTTTGGCTGATTCAGATAAGTAATTTTTCAAAGCCCTCGTCTCATTTGAAATGGTGTTTTTTGGGTGTTTCTTTAAGGGGATGTAAAACGGAAACGAAAAAGGATTTTTTATTTTTGTTTTCAGTACTTTATTTTTCAGAAACGAAAAAAAAAAATTTATTTTTGTTTTCAATATTTTATTTTTCGATCCATTTTTGGCCATACGAGGTTCGTTCAAAAAGTTGCCAGTTAAACAAAATAAAATCTGAAAACAAAACTTAAAAAACCGTTTTTTGTTTCTGTTTTATATCCATTTAAAGAAACACCCAAACAACAGCATTCCAAAGGAGGCGAGGGCCTCAAACAGTATTTACCGTTCTTTAGATTTTATTTTCGTTACAGATAAAAAATATAAAGACTTCTTTATTTGAAATCAAGAGCAGCTGAAATGGAATCATGTTATCATAACGATTATGACGAAATTGCTCCTGTAATGGATTCTGAATTGTGTGATGAAGTAAAAAAATTAAAGTACGAAAAATCACCTGGCTTTGAGCATATCACTGGAGATATCCTAGAATAACTCCCACCAACTACTCTAACTAAAATAATCAGAACTACGAATGCTATATTCGAACTGAAGCATATTCCGATATACTGGAAAACAGCCGAAGTGTTCATGTTCACCAAGCCAGGAAAGCCAGCACATGATGTATCATCATATCGGCCTATATCACTCCTACCCATTTTATCAAAGCTACTACAAAAATTATTTGCCAGTTATTGAGCAGTGGAACTTGATACCTACGCATCAATTTGGCTTTCGTACAAAACATTCAACAATCGATCAAGTCAACTCAAGTTAAAGAAAATGTCTTCGAAAAGAAAAAAGTGTGCTCTGCTGCCTTACTAGATGTATCCAAGGCTTTCGATAAGTTGTGTCACGGTGACCTTCGCAACAAAAGAACTATTATATTACCAACGCATCTTACAATATTTTAAAATCCTATTTATTCGACCGCCACTTTCGAAGAAAATACGATGACACCTATTCTGACCTTAAAGAAATTAAAGCTGACAGACAGTGTACCGTTTTGGCCCATACTTTACCTTGTTTTTACATACGATTTGCCTACAGATCAGAACTCCGTCAAAGCAACGTTTGCAGACAACACCGTTATCTTGTCAGTTCAAAATACACAGATTGAGTCAATTGCAAATCTTCAATCTAGGACTTGAAGCAGTCCTAAGTCTCACCACATGGACACCTAACGGTCGTCAATGTCCGATAAGGATACCTAATTCGAGATATGGGGCTTTGTTAGCTTTAGAAGTCCCCTTGACCGCTCCCGATCTACCCGCGGCCAGAAGGATCTCGCGACTTTGCACGTTTGCGCACTAGCCCAGTGATCGCTGAGTTGACGTGAGGCCCATCTTTCCAGTGGCAGACCACAGGTTCCTAAGGGAACTCCAATCCTCGCATATTGCGATGAAGCCATCTCAAGGGTTCTCTGTCTGGCCAACTCATCGATCCAGCAGTTCCCTTTATGCCACTGTGACCGGGAACCCAAATGAGCCTAAAATCGAAATAATCGGATGCAACCGAGAGGGAAGTCAGGCATTCCCCAACTAATTTCGAACGCCCAGACAGCGAGCCCAAGGCCCTAATTGCCGCTTGGCTGTGGGAGTACATATTTATCTCTTTAACTGTAAGAGCAGCCAATCCACAACCTCCTTAATTGCGGCTACTTCTGCATGGAAAACACTACAGTGGTGCAGAAACCTAAATTTGAGCTCGATGGGGAGCTTCTAGCAGAATACTCGACCACCAACTCTTCCGTCCAACTTCGAGCCATCCGTAAGCGCTGAGACTTAGGACTGATTCAAGTCCTTTCCGCAGAAGCTGTCTGGCGGATGAGGTGGGATCATATCAGCACCTTCCTCTCAGCTGTGCTGCTCTCGTCGGGCAAAGATTTAGACTCTGGGCTCTCACTTTTTTACAAAGCCTACGCAATGCAATATCCGCTGATTTAAGTATCACACTCCTGGTGAATTTCATCGGTAGCGGTTAATAAGAAACGTAATTAGTCACTGTTGGTCGTCATACTTTAATCCAAAGCCCTTTCTTCCTTTTTTCACCTCTTTGGATATTTTTCATCTATTTTCTTTATGGTATTTTCCCCTATGGTATTTTTCGAATTGGCCTACACGATAACTCGAAAAGTTCTTGACCGATCTCTCTGAACTTTTGCACACATCTTTTTTATGGTATTACTTTCTATGTGAACTTACACGTTTTCGAAAATATTAGAAAAAAAAAAAAAATTCGAAGCAAAAATACATGTAGGGAAATTCGCCTCAAAATTCATTTTTTTTTAAGCATTTTATTCCGCGAAATTTTTTTTCCATTTTTGTTTAATTCATATAGAAATTATGAGATTAATAAACAAACAAATTTTTGGTTTTTTGTATTCAGGTCACTGACGCCGATGCTAGAATGCCCGCCGATTGAGAAGCCTCACTGCGACCTTCCTGGAAGAATTGAGCATATATCCGCCATTTTAACCCTCCGATGTTCATATGGGTCTGGCCAGACCCTTTCGATCTTTAAATGTATGTAGATCTTTTATTTTTAATATCTGAGGCTTCTTAGTCCATGACTTCCTAAAATGTAGTGTGCTAAACACAATGAAGTAGCAAAATTAAGATTTTTGCTATATTTGTTGTAAAAATAATAATTTTAAACTAATTTCGTTAATTAAGCTCACATGGGTCTGTGCAGACCCATATAAGTTTCTCATGTAAATTGGTTAACCGTTAGGTGTAAACAACTAAACTGTTAGCGGAGGCAGCGGCAGAGATAATTTTTTAGTTGACATTTGAAAATTAAAGTGAACACGTGTTTCTTAATTAGTGGGAAGTGTTTTTTTAAATAAAATGGAACAAGTTGATGTGATGACGCGTTTGCTTCGTAAGCTAAGTGCAGCAAATGTGAGTCCGGAAGAACGTCAGCGACTTCAGGCACAAATTGAAGACGTTGAATATGGCGACGTAGAAGATGATGAATATTTTCCAGATGAAGATAACTTCGGTGAAGTATCAGATATAGAACAGGAAATCGAGTTAGAGGCTGTTCTGGATGAAAACCATGATGATATTGAGGATTTGTATAGAGAAGCTATCGCCCTTCAGGCTTCAACCATAATGGAACCAGGCAGCACATCTATTACCCAGGGCCTTATAGACAGGTCGAAAGATGGTAAGATGTGGAATTCAAATCCTCCACCACCTGGAAGGCCTCGTTGTCACAATGTTACAACTTTTACTCGTAAAGGGCAACTACGAGGAGCGTCACCGAGTCATAAAGCTCTTTTCAAGCTATTGATATGTCCTGAAATCGTAAGTATCATTGTGCGGGAAACCAACAGAAAAGCCGTTGAAGCGTTTCGTCTATGGAATGAAAAGCATCCTAGCAATAAACAGCGTTCTTGGGTAATGACTAACGAAGACGAAATGTATGCTTTTTTTGGGAGGCTACTTATTGCTGGTGTATTCCACTCGAATTCTCAGCCAGCGAAAGAATTGTGGGCCAGTTACAATATGCCAATTTATAAGGCCACTATGTCATTGAATCGGTTGAAGAGCTTAACTACTTTCATCCGTTTCGATAACAGTGGCACTCGTGCTGAGAGGTTGAAGCAAAGCAAATCTACTGCCCTGGACGATGTATGGCTCATGCTGATGGCCAATTTAGAGAAAGCATACACTCCGGATTGTCATGTAACCGTCGATGAACAGTTATTTCCATATCGTTGGCGCACTCGATTCACCCAATATACTCCGAGTAAGCCGGCAAAATATGGCATGTGGTGGATTTGTGACTCTGTTTCAAACTACCCTTTGAAAGGTATAATTTATACCGGAAAACCACCAGGTGGCCAGCGAGAAACGAATCAAGGAGAACGGGTCGTCATAAAATTTATGGAAAATTATACGGACAGCGGTAGGACTGTTTATGCTGACAATTTTTTTTCAACATACAACTTGGCAGAAATGTTAATGGATCGTAGAGTGGCTTTCGTCGGTACCGTAAGAAAAAATAAGACCTTCTTTCCGCATGAATTGCTTAACCCGAAGCGTGATGTTAAAAGCACTTTATTTTGTTATCACAATAATAATATCGCTCGGTGCTCGTATATGGCAAAGCCGAAAAAGCCAGTAATTATGTTATCCACTGCCCATTACCGTCAAAGCACCGATCCATTGAAAGGATTCAAGCCAGATCAAATTTTGGACTACAATAAATTTAATGCGGGGGTAGATACAATGGATCAAATGTTGACTGGCTATTCGTGCAGACGCTCGACAAACCGTTGGCCACTGGCAATGTTTTATAATATGCTTGATATTGCCGGTTTGGCCTCATTCATCATCTATGACGAGCTGAATCCGGTAAAGCAGAGAGATAAGAGGCGCTCATTTATCATTGAATTGGCACGGCAGTTAGTTATCCCACATATGACGAAACGGGCGACTAACCCATTAGTATGGAGGCTTGCTCATACAAGACAAGCAATGAATCTTTTCAATATCGTTGGTGGAAAAATTTTGGTGTGGTGGAATATAAGTATTTATAATTGTGAAACTAAAATCAATTGCTATTTCAATTCCTATCGATACGATCGATGAAGTAACATGTGTTTTTTTATGAGGTATATGATTTCTTATCAATATAGCAATTCCCTGTTTAGAGGAATTTATTGTAGGTAGATTTGCAAAGTATCCGGTGTACCCTTTTGGGAGTACTGTGTTGTTTTGAGTATGGGGAAAATGTGTTTCTTGAAGACATATAATGTCTGGGTTTAAATTGTTTATCAACAATTGGAGACCGAGAAAGTTATTCCAGTAGCCTTTAATGTTCCACTGAAGTATACTAAACATAAAAGAAAAATAGCTTAAAAAGAAAAACAAAAAAAAAAAATGGTTTTGTGTGTGTTATTGATATTGTTGCTATATGAGAGTTAAGAGAGTATTTGCTTGGTTTATTGTTTTTTTTTTTTTTTTTTGTTTGTTTTTAACTGTTGGTTGTACTACTTGTTATGCTTAGAGATTTATTTCGTTAATCATCTTCTGATGACATTGTAGTGTCATCAGCGAGTGGTAGGAAGCTGTATTTGGTTTTAACCATTGGGAGATTTGTGTTATTTGTTTGTAGGTGATCGGAAGAGAAGTTTGAAGTTGAGCTAAAATCTGTGGTAGTAAAATTTGGGGAATGAATAAGAGAAGAGTGAGAGTCTGTGTTAGCAAAATTGATAATGGATGTTTCTGGGGTTTGAGCGAAATTCGAAAGTGAAGAGATATTTATTGGGAGATCTTCTGTTGAATGAGTGAATGCTGGGGCTATGAATGGAGTGGTTATGTTATTTAGAGTTAAATCGGATGCGGGAAGAGTTTTTTCTGCATTATTGTACAATTGATGTTGAGTTAATTGTGGATGTGGATTGGAAGGTGTTATTTCTGGAATATTTGGCTGACAGTTTTCCATAGAAAGAACTGTTGAAAAGGAAAGCGCGTTTTCGGGGAGGGAGGGAGTAGAGGTCTGGTATATTTTAATAGCTTCCCTCATGGTACATTTATTGGTTGTTTTAATTTTTTGTATGTCTTTTGCCTGAATAAATTTAGGACACTTGTTCGACGAAGATGGGTGATCTGCTAAGCAGTTAGCGCAAAGAATGCGAGTGCAGTTATCCGGCTGGTGGGGTGGAAAATTACAATTAACACATGCTGGCGAGCGTTTGCAAAATTTTGCTGTGTGCCCAAGCAGCTGGCAGTTTTTGCATCGCATTGGGTTGGGGATATATTGCCTTATGCGGACGTTTCTCCAAGCAATGTCAATCTTGTCAGGAAGGTGAAATAGGTCGAATGTTAATAAAACGACCCCGGATGGAACTAGTTTATCATTGGTAATCTGCTTTTGAAACTTATAGGCCGCCACTACACCTTGTGCGCTAAGCTCACTTACGATTTCACTTTCATTGACATTATTGAGAAAAGGCGCGAACACGGTGCCCTTATTAAAGTTAAGATTTTCATGGTATTTTGCTTTAATGTTGCATATACCAGGAAGCTCTTTTAAGCCAAGGAATCTTTCTGCCACGCTCTTGTTATTGACTAATAACAGGATGTTGCCGTCACGTAGTTCAGAAATGGATTGAATTTCTCTGCTTACTGCACGTATGGATTTGTCAACTGCAAAGCACGAATAGTGACTCAATGGCTTATTTTTGTCAGTTGCCTCGAGGATTACGAACTTGGGGTTAGGTTTTTTAACACTAGGAAGGCCAGGGAAAAGGTCTTGCAAGTTAGTCGTTAGAGACTTATTCTTTTTGTCTTTGGATTTTTTATTCTTTTTGATGGTGGTGCTATCGGCTAGTAACGCAAACCGATTTGTACCTAAATTGGGAGGCCCAGGGGCCATAGCGAATGTTTTAGGTGTAGCACTGTATACTTTTGGATTTTGCCACTCCGAATCAAAACACGAACTTAGTTTTATTTAAGTGAAAAAATAGACTAGGTAAACACGTGTCAATTTGTGATTGCGAAAAGCACTAAAGAACACCAGAGAAAAAAAAAAAAACACCTCTGTTCAGCGCGAGTGGTAGTCGAATTAGCCACAATTACCCGCAACGCCACACCCCCAATAATACTCACTGGCGATTTTAATGCTTGGAGCCCTTTATGGGGTTCAAAGAAATCTAATGAAAGAGGTACCCTAATCGAAGACGTTATTATTTGCGAAGACCTGGTAGTCTTGAATGACGGATCAGCCACCCACTTCTCCACACATCAGTCGTTTACCCATGTAGACCTCACCATATGCTCTCCTATACTAGCCCCAAAGTGCACTTGGCAAATTCTGGACAGCCTTCACGGTAGTGACCATTTCCCTATTGTCACTAGCATGCAATCCACGCTCGTCTATGAACTAATTAGACCTAAACTTAAATTTAAAACCGACATGGCAAACTGGCCTTTATACCAAAATCTTTGCTCTCATTTTTCCTCTCAAACTAATCACTCACACAACATAAATAAAGAAGCGGCTAAATTAAACAAAATAATTCGTTCTGCAGGAAATATGTCAATTCCACAATCTAAACCCTTCCGTGCAAAATCAGTTATACCCTGGTGGAACTCAAACATTGAGAAGCTCAGACAAGAGAAACAAACCCTTTGGAAAAACTATAGAAGATCTAGAAGCGAGGAAAACCTCATCTTATACAAAAAAGCCAAATACAACTTTAAAAAGGCGGTCAAAGACGCCAAAAACTTGAGCCTAGAAAACCTTACCTCAAAAATTAACCCAAATTCCCCTATTAAAAAGATCTGGAATGACATAAAAATTCTGACAGGTAACAGAACTAATACTTCTATTAAACTAGTAAACACCGGTTCAAAAATCATAACAAGCGCTTCAGAAATTGCAAATTTTTTCGGTACAAATTGGTCTCTTTGTTCCGAAGACAAAAACTTCCATGCAGAGTTTATTAGGCAGAAAAATGCAACACTACACAACAACTACAGACCATCCAGCATCTCAAATCTTGCAAAGAAAATAGAAACTAATATAACTTCTATAGAATTAGAGCAAGCACTAAAAAGATCAAAGGGGCAAACCCCAGGTTTCGACCGCATCAACTACCCCATGATAGCAAACCTTCCTCCGACAGTTAAAAGCCGAATGATTCATTTATTTAATAGCATTTTTGATAGAGGCATTTACCCTCAAGACTGGAGAACGGCAGTGGTTGTTCCAATCCCCAAGCCAAATAAACCTACATCGGAAATTTCCGGATACAGACCTATTTCACTTTTATCGTGCGTTGCCAAAACATTCGAAAAAATTATTGCCAAAAGGATAATGTGGTTTGTTACCAGAAACAACTTAATTAGCCCCAACCAAACTGCTTTCAGAGGTAAACAGAGTACAACCGACGTGCTGCTGCACCTGCAACATTACGTCTCCAATGCACTTTCATGCAGAAATCACGTTACCATATTGGCAACGGATTTCGAAAGAGCTTTCGACCGTATCGGTGTGCATGTGGTCCTTCAACAGCTCGAAGCTTGGGGCACTGGTCCAAAAGTCTTTAATGTAGTTAAAGCTTTTTTGACCTGCCGCAAGTTTCGGGTTACAATTAACTCTCAGTATTCAAATACCTTCCCTCTTCACAACGGTATGCCCCAGGGATCGCCATTATCGGTGATTCTGTTTATAATTGCTTTTGAACAACTGAGCAAAATAATATCCAAGTACAAAAAAATAGAACATTCAATTTATGCTGACGATGCTATACTGTTCACAAACATAACTGACATGGATATAATAAAATCACTATTCACAAATATTTTAAGTGACATAAAAACATGGGGCAATTCGTCCGGAGCTAATTTATCAATTAATAAATGTAAAATGCTTCACATTTGTAGAAAAATTAACTGTAAGAAATTTAATTTGTACCTTGACAGCATAAATATTGAATTTGTTAATCATATTAAAATTTTAGGAATAATTTTCGAAAAAAATTTTAGTTTTAAACAACAATGTATAAATTTAAGAAATAGCCTAGCAGCCAGACTAAATATTGTAAAATTTCTTTCCTCAAAACATAGTTTAATTCATGTTAGCACCCTAATTAACGTTACGAAAGCATTAATACTGTCAAAAATCGAATACGCTCTGCCCGTATACGGATGGTGTGCTGTCAGTAATTTGAAACTTATTTACAAACCTTACCACACCGCAGTGAGACGAAGCATCCATGCCTTCCCAACTTCGCCCACATTTGCCATCCTTGCTGAAGCAGGACTACCAAGTATTTTGGAGCTAGTAACTAAATCTACATACAAGCTTATCCCCAAACTTTATAACGCCCACAATGAGCTCCTCTATAAGGATGTTTTGTCAACAATTAAAAGCAAAAAAAATTACAAGGTCGAGTCAACGATTCGGCGATGTGTACGCTTTGCTAAAACATTAAAAATCATCCTTCAACCTCAACTGATCAAACCGGAAAACGAACCACACTGGAACTTAAACCAATCATCATTTATTTTGGAATTAGAGAAATTTCCTAAAGAAAGTACTACCAGTGCCACCTTTAAACAATCCTTCCTTAATATAATTGAACCATACCGGAAGAAAGGGTGGAATTTTTTATACACTGACGGTTCGAAAACCGATTATAGCACTTCGTTTGCAGTTTTGAGAAGTAGTGGCACGCTAATTACCCGAGGAATCATTGACCAACATTGCTCAATATTTACAGCCGAAGCTTTAGCCTTAAAATTAGCTACCGATTACGCAAAAAAAAATAAGGGGAAATTTGTAATTTGTTCCGATAGCAAATCCGCAATCAATGCAATACGCAACATAGGCAACGCTAACAATATCGTATCCGAAATCAGAACGACATGTATTAAAAACAGCAATAAAATCCGAATCATGTGGGTACCAGGGCACAAAGGTGTAGAAGGAAACGAACTCGCAGACCGCGCTGCAGACGATACACATTTAACACCTTGCTTCACGTTTCACACAACAAGCAACAATGACATTTTAAACGCAATTTACAGAACATTAGCCCTTGATAAACAAACCAAATGGCTTAATTATAATAATAAGTACACATTGATTAATAAACATGGAGAAAAAGCTATTTTCCCAAGCACATCTACTCGACAGCAAACACAAACATTCATTCGCCTTCGTATTGGCCATACTCACCTCACACATGAACACTTATTACAAAATTCACAACGTACAGCGTGCCCCTTTTGCAACAGCACACTGTCCACGGAGCATATTTTAAACGACTGCAGTCAACTAAATGTCTTTCGACTAAAATTTTTCGGAACTATTTCACCCAGCACACTTCTAACTACTATAAACCTTGAAAACATGTCTAAATTTATAAACTATCTTAAAGCTTGTAATATACTACATAAAATCTAAATAATTTTAAACTTTGTACTTAGATATTAAACATAATACATGTATATGTACATTTTACAGGATTAACAAAAACGCAATTTTAAAAGAGAGTCGAAGGCCTTGGCTGCTAGCACTCCTGTTAGTTATTAAGTATAATAATTGTATTATTGTACCTAATCATAATAAATAAAAAAATTTTCAATATCGAGGTGAGTATGAATTATATACACACCTACATGTATCTCCGCGTATAAAGATATATGTATTCATGTATTCATATTTACTAATTTAAAATAAATTATTTCGCTACTTTTAGGTACCGGAATCTTGTCCATCGACATCAGATGCAGCACAGCAACAATCATATGCTCAAGTTGCTTCAACACGGTCATCGTGCTACCATTGTGCTGCTTCTTCTTCGAAAAAGCGACGTAAAACTCGTTATAACTGCAGCAAATGTAATCGTCCCATATGTCTTAATGAACATTCCATGCAACTATATAGTTGTAAACTCCGTTCCGTTCAAATAAATAAATAAAATTATTTTTAAAATCGTATTTCTTACATTATTTGTATGGGTCTGGGCAGACCCTTATGATGCACTTACCGCATCATAAGGCACCGAACATCGGAGGGTTAAATGATTAAAATAAAAGAAAAATTCTTATATTATTTTAATGTATAAATAAACTGTATGCCAATTTTGAAAAAAATATATTGACTTCTTCATTTTAAATAATTTTAATGAAAATCTGGGAAAATAGTGCTGTTTACAGGTTTACATCTTTTCTTTCACAATTCCTTTGAAAAGTTAAGCTATACTAGAAAGCTTCGGGATTGGCTTATAATTGCGCACAGCATTCCTTTTGCAACTTTTGAAAATAGGGGTGAAAGTTGTAATTTTCCAATCTTTGATAAAAACTCCAGAAGATGGACGTTTATTACAAATTTGTCTGAAAGGGATAACAATAGCCGGGCAACTTCGAAAAAAATTACTGACAGCCCATCCTTATCAGCCTGCGAAGAAGTTTTTAAATACAAAATCCAATTAGATCCAATTAGCCAGACAAACAAGGTTTAAATAGCCGAAATTCAAAGATGAAAGTAGATTAATATGACAAGAAGAAAACGCGTATGTATCATCACTAGGGAAATTAGATTTAAAAATATCGGCAAATTGCCTAAGTCTGCAGGAGTAGTAGCAGATTTGTCATTAAAATGAAGGGACTCCAGCGCTTAACTTTTTAGATTTAAGAAATCGCCAAAAGGCTTTTGGATGTGAATTAATATTCACTTCAATCCGAAGAATTTAGTTTCTGTACAAAAACTGATTCAGGCAATTGAATTTTCTCAAGCACTGCTGGTAATTTATAAAGGGAGATTATTTCATAGATTCAAAAAATTGCTTGTGAAGCTTCTTCTGCTCATTTTTAAGTTTTTTTACGTTGACAAGTGTACTATGAAAACTTAAAAGGTTGTTTTTTGATTTGTAGTACAGGTAGGTAGGTAGGTTAGATGGTAAGAGTACCACAGTCATACTTGAAGTAGCACTTACGTGCCGTTTTGAACCATAATGTGGACCACTACCCGCGAAAACCAAAAAAAATTAGGGAAGAGAAAACCATCTACAGCCATCCATCCAGGCTGGAGAATTTTCTCAAGCCATTCCCAAAGAGCACGCTAAGGAATCTTTAGCGCCTAGCCGCCAGAACCGGACATTTGCAGAGAAAGTGTTCAACAGTCTCTTTCTCTGTAGGATTCCCACAGCTTTTGCAGTAGGGGTTGTACGGAAGTACAAGCTTTTCAGAATGAGTTCCGATCACCCAGTAACCAACGAACATCGCAATGAGTTTGGAAATTGAATGGCGGGGAATTCCCATCACCTTAAGCGTACATGTGGTACATATTTCGTAAAATTTCGAGTAACTGAGCTTCAAAGATAGAATAGTAATCAACAATTTCTAACCCGAAAAGCAAGTCTTTCCAGTTGACGACATGTAAAATGCCGTTTAACCTAGAAAAGTCACAAAATGCACATTTCGTCTGAAAATATGACTTTGATTTCTTTTCAATAAATGGACTGGTCTATTGATTTTGATTGAACATAAAGTAACTAAATTCAAACACTATATGGACCACTCGGTACTGGTATACTATATAAATATTACTCAAGAATTCCGTTTACATATGGCACCATTTATCTCGCTTTGAAATTGCAATAAAACCGCAAAAATTATTATTTTTAATGAGGTTTCACGATTTATGGTGTCAAATCCATATTAAAGAAACAACAATTCATGACAATTCTTGCAAAATGATAATGCGGAGAACCGGATGAGGAAAACCGAGTGGGGATGCTGCTACCGAAAACGGTGGATGCTAAAGGCAAACGGTATGCATATTTGAGGGGTGTGAGGAGCTATTCTGTTGCGTTGAAGCTGTGAAAGAGAAAGCGGCACATGTAGTGAACAAATTTTGAAAATTAATTTTGCACTCTTTGTTCGATTGCTGCTAAGGCATGCGAACTGAATGCCGAGAAAACTAATTTGACAAATAATTTTTCTTTTGCCCGCACATAAAAGCCAGCTGCATTATTTGTAAATTTCCGTCGCTTAGTTGTGATTAACAAAAAAAAAACAATAAAATGGAACACGTGGCACATGGAAATGTGGAAAACGCCAAAAAAGTAGCGCCAGGCATTTCCTCGAAAATAAGACATCTACATACACACATTCATTTACCACATTTTCCACTCAACAAATAATAGCAGCGCGCAAATTTGGCTATAAATTACCGAGAACAGCCACACAAGCG
This sequence comes from Anastrepha ludens, assembly GCF_028408465.1. NCBI lineage: Eukaryota > Metazoa > Arthropoda > Insecta > Diptera > Tephritidae > Anastrepha > Anastrepha ludens. Next base: position 41,963,788 of record NC_071499.1, on the reverse strand, counting down.
AAGCCCCGTTATGTTTGCTATTGTCTGGCCGATGCTTAAACTTAGATTTTAATATCAAATGTGGTTTAAATTGTTGTGCTTCAATTCACTCCGACTGTGACTTACTTTGAAGTACAATATAATATCTATACTAGGCATCTCTGTGTATGTGTGTGTATGTGTGCGTGTGTGTTTGTGTATTTTATTCACCTTTTGTGTACTGGCCAGATTTAATTTTATTAGCGAACGCTCACCAACCGCTGGTAATAATAATTTTTCACAAAAATTTATTACACAGTTCACAAGGCCGTGAAAAATGGTTGAACATCTTTTTGTTGTGTATTCGGCCATAAATCAATTATGTACAGACCGTTGCAGGAGAAAGCGCAAAGTGTAAAGTGCAAAGTGGAAAGTGTGAGGCGGTCTGGGTGGTGACGCTTATTTGGAGGCCGTTCACTCTTTTGTTGTGCTAATGGAATTATCATTCTGCTCCACGTTTAAAAACAACAAAAAGCAAAGTCTGCTACTTTTCAAGTGGAAATTAGATTAGCAAAATGTGTACCAGAAATTGAGTTATTTTATGAATTCGATAAAAAAAATTCCTTCCTTTGCCTTTTCAACTAAGTCATTGATAGGTTAATTGCCTCTAACTTAGAAAATTCGAATTGATTTAGGATAAGTACGATCTTTCATTCCAATTAGCGCCAAAGCGAAAGCGAGGCAAGCAAGTTAGATTGACCAAACATTTTTAACATTAGAACTACCGAGAGTTAATGCTAAGCTCTTCTTCTCTTCTTAATTGGCGCTATAAGCGCTTACGCGATTTTGGCCGAGTTTAACAAAGCGCGCCAGTCGTTTCTTTCTTGTGCTAACCGGCGCCAATTGGATACACCAAGTGAAACCAAGTCCCTCTCCACCTGATCTTTCCAACGCAGAGGAGGTCTTCCTCTACCCCCACCAGCTGGTACCGCATCGAATTTTTTCAAGGCCGGAGCGTTTGTATCCATTCAGACGACATGACTCAGCCAACGTAGCCCCTGGATCTTTATTCGCTGCGCTATGTATATGTCGTCGTAAAGTTCATACAGCTCATCGTTCCATCGCCTGCAATATTCGCCGTTGCCAACGTCCAAAGGTCCAAAAAGCTTGCACTGAATCTTTCTTTCAAACACTCCAAGCGTCGCTTCATCGTATGTTGTCATCGTCCACGCTTCTGCGCCATACGTTAGGACGAGCATGATGAGAGCCTTGATGAGAGCTCCTTGACTTATATATACATATATAATTGGTGCGTACACCCTTTTTGGGGTGTTTGGCCGAGCTCCTCCTCCTATTTGTGGTGTGCGTCTTGATGTTCTTCTAAAAATGGAGGGACCTACAGTTTCAAACCGACTCCGAACGGCAGATAATTTTATGAAGAGCTTTTTCATGGCAGAAATACACTCGGAGGCTCGCCATTGTCTGCCGAGTAGCGACCGCTATTAGAAAAATGTTTTTCTTAATTTTGAGGTTTCACCGAAATTCGAACCTCCGTTCTCTCTGTGAATTCTGAATGGTAGTCACGCACCAACCCATTCGTCTACGGCGGCCGCCGTCCTTGACTTACCGTTCTCTATTTTTCTCCATGAAAGTATAGAGTTGTGAATAAAAATGTCCACTAACCACGGAAGAGTTGAAGTCCACAGCCCCAATTCCATAATATCCTCCGTCCATTTGTTTTCGACACATTTTGTTCAAAAACGGCTACAGGATCCCTTGACAAAGAATTCGGATCGAACAATCCCAAAAGCATATATAGCAGTTTTTTGAAATTTTTCTGGGGAATATTCTAGGTTTGTCCTTGAAAAAAATTAGTCTGTATTTTTCATAAAGATACCCTATTGAAGGGTGTGTTTTGACATAATAAAAAAAAATGACATTCGGGCCCAGACAATCTCTTCAAATATCTTTTACGAGTAAAAAATTGTTAAAGTCGGTGACTAAGAGTTGTGAACATAATTTGTAGAAAAGTCCCCATTCTGCGTCTACTTTTTTCGCGAGTTTTAACAAACTACTGATTCTTCGATTCGTAGTATTCCTCAATTAAGGCACAACTCAGAAGCAAGTCGCGATCTACAAAATGCTGAATAGCAACTTAAGGGATGTTCGTTGAGCATTGTCCACTTGATTGATTCCAGTGTTTGATTGTCTATTCTGATAAGAATTTGAAAATGAAGTAGTCCACAACTTTTAGTACGATTTGGCAATCACTAAATATGAATAAAATCTCTGCATAAATATTTGGTTACGAGCTGCTTCGCACTTTTGTGCTGGCTGAAATAGGCCTAGAGAGAAGGCATGACTCCCTACTTTGCTCTAAAGCGCACTAAAAAAATAATAATTGGCGCGTAGACTTCTGTTAGAGGTTTGGCCGAGCTCCTCCTCCTATTTGTGGCGTACGGCTTGATGCTGTTCCACAAATGGAGGTACCTACAGTTTTAAACCAGCTTCTGCTGCGCATAGTCATCGGTATAAATAGATGTATCACTAAGTTGAGTGTGGTAAATGTGCCACCACTCTTTACTTTTGTGTTCAAATTGCTCTAAGAAGTCGGAATTAGAGTACAGTGATATGTGAAGAAAGTATCCAAGGAGTTTGCGGATCCCGCTGGTTCATTTCAATCAAGCAAACAATATGAGTTGGAATATATGGTAAAGTTAAAGGCTGGAGATTAAAAAAGTGTTACACTTGTAAGGTTCTTAACGCCCTCACTTGCATATTATCCAAGAACATTGGACCTGGAAAGAAAACTGAGGTAATCCACGTTGATTATTTGGGACACATTTAGGAGATCACAAAATGTCTGCCGAATGGTAGTCACCCACGAGCCCATATCTCTACAGTGACTACCTATTCAGTTATATCTATTATATCTTATCTATTAGAAATTATTAACCTATTATCTGTTACCTAATACACTCGCAGTAAGTATAGAGTATTTTATTTGTACCACATGGAGATGGGGCCGTGATTTTGTCTATAGACCACAAAACAAACCTCCAGGGCTCTCTACCTATAACGTATGGAGATTATACGTCTACTTTCGTTATGAAGCAGATGAAACTTCGACTGCATGTGATATGGTCGTGAGTCGTTAACTCAAGCGTCTGTAATTGAGTGGTTTTTCGAAATGAGTGCTGTTTACGCCTCTCGCTTTGAGGCAATTTTTCTATGTTTGCATGAAAAAGGACCCAAATTAATGCAAACTGCTGCTGCGAAATACATGGGAAATTCGAAGCAGTTCGTTAGCAAGTGGATAAATCGCTATAAAAAGGTCGGTAACGTGGATGATTTTCCTGATTGCAAGCAAAGTCTCAAAAAAAGACGAAAAAAGAGATTCTTGCATTGTTCTTGAAAGATCCAACTTTGGCTTTACGTGGAGCTGCTGTGAAATTGAAAGCAAGCAGGGTTGACATATCTTACGGAACGATTCGCAGGCACTTGCTTGCCAATAAACTGAAATATCGCAGTACTTTGGAAAAACCAATGTTGAGTGCAAAACACGTTGAAAAACGAGTGCGTGGAATGGGCGAAGGAAAACTTGGACCGCGATTGGAGCAGCGTAATTTTTTCTGATGAATCCTCCTTGTGGGCATTTCCGAGCATCAAACACGCCTGGACAACCTCCACCAGTAGGCTGCTTCAACAGACTGTTAAACACCCTGTCAAGGTCCATGCTTGGGGGTGCTTCTCCAACAAAGGTTTCGGCACTTTGTTCTTATTTATCGAGAATTTAAATGCCGAAAAAATGAATAAAATATATCAAAAGGCTTTGTTAACATCTGCTAAGCAATGGTATATCAAGAAAAATTAAAGCTAGATCCTTCAAGTGGACAACGATCCGAAACATCCGAGTCGAGCGTGTAGCGAGTGGATTGCACAAAACGGAGTTGTCACTTTAGATTGGCCATCTCAGTCACCGGATGCAAATCCCATAGAAAATGTGTGGGCTCTGATGAAAATGCAGCTTCGCAAACGCAAGCCATGTAATTAAGATGAACTTTCATCGGAAAATTTGGAGGTCTTTTCCGGTAGAATATGCAGAAAAACTAGTGGAAAGTATACCCCGACGGTGCCAGGCCATAATTGACAATGCAGGAGGTGGGACTTGGTACTGAGGTATTTGTATTGAGTATCGACGACCAAATTATCAATAAATTTACGAATTTTCTAAAAATTAATAGTTGTTATTATTTAACAATGACCCCGCTCTTATGTAACAGACTGTATGTAGTCTGATAGGGCCACATGAGATACCTCTAGCGGAAAATAACGTAACGCTAGATATAAGGAACGCGTTTAATTCGGCGAACTGGGCACACATAATGGATGCACTCTCAGAATTTAAAGTCCCAAGCTACTTACTGCGAATTATTGGCGACTAATTTAAACACAGGATCCTGCTCTACGATAAACGAGATGGCATTAAACAATATTAGGTGACAGGCGGCGTACCGCAAGGTTCTGCAGTTAGCAAAAAGGCGCCCTATCAAGACTTATGCCAAATATATAAGGGCCAGGCCAAGTGGTTACTCAATGGAAAGATACGTAAAGAAAATTCAAAAATTAGAGTAAATTTACATAAATACTTAATATGAGGGCAAGTAGAAGGTGAATATGTAGAAAAGGAGAAGAACGAAGATGAAAAAGATTTCAAAAATTAATATATATGGAAGTAAGATAAAGATACGGAGATGCAAAGAGATATGCAGAATTAGAGAGAGGCATATACATAAAGATAAGGAAATAAAGACGAAGATTAAATTGAAATTTAATAAAAACAACAATGGGGATTACATAAAGGGTTTTCCAATAACAGGTGTTATTGGTGAAGGGATCGCGCTGTCGAGAGATGATTAACGATTTGTTATGGCCGGAATTGGATGATATTTATCTGGGCAACACAAGCAAAAAAACCATTGATCTTTAACGGAAAATGTTTCTAGATCGTTTTATCTCTCGAAGTGGTGATTACTATTGGCCACCGAGATCTTGTGATTTAACACCTTGTGACTTTTTCATTTGAGGCCACGTGAAAGTAAAGGTCTACGCCAATAGCCCGGGGTCGGTTCAAGACCTAAAAGATGGAATTCGTGAGGCTATCGAGGACATAAGGCAGCCACTTTGCAATTCGGTTATGGAAAATTTCATTAAAAGGATAAAGGATATTGTCCTGCAAGCGTGGTCGTGGTGAGCATTTGCCTGATGTTATTTTCCACTATTCACGACATACCTTCCTCTTTATAATGAAATAATCAACCGATCATGTATATTAATAAATAGCATTTATCTTTGAATATCAAAATAACACCTCTGTTTGGTAAACCCTATATTATTGCTCGTATTTGGAACAATTCGAAATTTGGTTCTACATATTTACACACGTACCAGTGACATATTTATATTTAATCATTAATTATTGGGAGCACGTGGAGCTGAGGTCTATGCGTAAACGACTCGACAATGTGTTGGGAATACTAGAAATGGCAGAAGTGATAAATGTACTCGTTATTATATCTATCTAAGTAAATAAATACTCGCAATACTGTTCATATATATATTTTGATAGAGCTGGCGATGCAAAGCTACACGAAAGACGAAAGTATTTTGCATATCTCAGTAATGTGAAGCTAGCATGCTAATGTATCGGGTGTTTTTAGCTGAGCAGGGCAAACTGTGTTGACATTTCTGTGCAGTAAAGTTTCATAAGTCATCATGAATCGTTTTACGCCAGAACAACGCTATCAAATTGTGGAAATTTACTTTGAAAAACAAAAAAATCCCGAAGTTCATAGCGCACTGGCGGCACCATCGGTCCTTACTGCCGTTACGGTGAGTGACGGCCGCTGACTGAATTTTTGTTTTGTCCATAAATAAATTAATTAAAAAAGTTAATTTCCAACGTGGCAAACAGCCCGTCTAACAATCGATTTATTGCAATATTGCTATGCGCTCCGATGGACGCCTCAGACAGCACTGGAAGTGATTCTACATATTTTACCCATTTATATATATGTTAATGCGATAGCGGCCAATTCTGCTTCCAGAATTAAAGCAATTCTGCTTTCGAGGCTTGCAGAAAGAAAACTCGAAGGGACAATCATCAATTTTACTATCTGTAAGGGACAAGCATCAATTTTACTTGTAAGGTGAATCGAAAACAGACGATCTGGTCAGAAAGTACCGGGAATCTTTAAATAAAACAAAACGGATTTTAATTTCATGCAATTTTATTTTATCTCCTTTAAAATATGAGCCATCTGAAGCAACACACGTTTGCCAACGTTTGACCCAGTCCTCCATGCACCCCTGGTAAGCCGACGAAGGGATGGTCTTCAACTCCTTCGTCGCATTCTCTTCGATCTCCTCTATCGACTGAAATCTCCTTTCACGAAGTGGTAACTTCAACTTAGGAAATAAAACAAAGTCGCACGGGGCCATATCAGGTGAATACGGTGCTTGCACGATGGTATTTACTTGGTGTTCGCTCAAATAATCCAGCATAATTTGGGCTTGGTGCCATGGCGCGTTATCATTATGCAAAATCCACAAATTGTTTGCCCACATTTCCGGCCGTTTGCGGCATACAGCATCTCCCAAACGCTTCAAAACGGATAAATAGTGATAGATGTGTGTCCGACAGTCCTACCAACATAAGAAAAAAATATGGGCAGATTCCCACGTGCGCGGCTCGTTTAAATTAAACATTACCGGTACTTTTTGATCATAGGGTAGATCTGTACAGAGAGTATAAAATACGAATACCTGAGAGGAAGGATTGGCTGACCAAAGTCGTAACAAATGGTAGTGGTCACCATATTTATACTGACGGCTCAAAGACGGACAATGGCGCTGGATCGGGGATGTACTAGGAACAATTATTCTTAAATTGCGCCTTTAGACTGCCAGACCGGTGTAGCGGTTTCCAAGCTGAGACTGGTCTTACTTGGACTTACCTCCGACAAACCTTACCATTTTTGTTGATAGTCAAGCAACGTTCAAGGCATTAGCCTCAACGCGCATCAACTCAAGAAGTGTTAAAGAATGTAGGCGGTCGCACTCGCTTATCCAAAAACACAACATCACAATTTGTTGGGTGCTCGGCCATACGGGAGTGGAGGGAAGTGAAAAAGCGGATGTGTGCGCAAGGAAAAGCTCTGAGCTTGACTTTCACCGAGTAGTATAAAACACAAGCACTTCTCTAAATGTACTGCACACTGCGACTTGAGCGTAATTACGGAAGCCAACAAAACGTGGTCTCTGACTGCTAACTGCAGGGTCTTCAAAGCGCTGTGAAAACTGAATCTTAAAACGAGAAAACATCTGCTTGGTTTCAATAGATCAACTATCAGTGTCCTTACAGGCATTATAATGGGTAACTGCACTATTGGCCCACTAGCCAGTAGAATGGGTGTACCGCACAATGACTTCTGGTCACGATGAGTTGTGGGCACGAAGAAGAAATGGAGTCGATACAAAACCTCCACTGTGAATGTCCTGCACTTCAAAGAAGCCGCGCCAAATATCTTGGAAGAGCTGGGAAATTTGCAAAAGGTCTCATTGGAGGGACTACTTACCTTCTTAAAAAGATCAAAGTGGTTTAAACAACTTAGTTAGATGATGGAAATCAAATGCAGATTTCACAATGGGCCTTAGGGGAAACGAGTGTCGTGTCTCAGACAAGCAACCTGGCTAATCTAATAGGACTATGAATAAGTTCGTGCGGTTTTACAACAGATGGCGTAACTTGATTATTATTCCATCGATCCACATTTCCAAACATTCATTGGAGAGCTACTGTCGTAAGGCACAAACGTCAGTATAAGTTTTTTATTTGAAGCGTAAACAACAATATTTTTACCACACTTGAAAATGTCGAATTTCGTGCCAAATAATGTGTTTTTGCGGGGAATTCTTCTTCATTATTTTAATATGAAGAAAAAAGCAGCCGAAAGTCATCGTATCTTGGTGGAAGTTTATGGTGAGCATGCTCTATCTGAGCGAACGTGCCAGAAGTGGTTTGCACGCTTTAAAAGTGGTGATTTTGGCTTGGAAGACGAAGAACGCGAGGGTGCGCCGCCAAAGTTCATGGATACCGAATTGGAGGAATTGCTCGATCAAGATCCGGCTCAAACGCAAGAAGAGGTTGCAAAAACTTTGGGAGTTGATCAATCAACCATTTCCAAACGTTTAAAAGCCATGGGAATGATCCGAAAGGTAGGCCATTGGGTGCCGTATGAATTGAAGCCAAGAGACGTTGAACGCCGTTTTATGGCATGCGAACAACTGCTTCAACGGCACAAAAGAAAGGGTTTTTTGCATCGAATTGTGACTGGCGATGAAAAGTGGGTCCATTACGACAATCCAAAACGTCGGGCAACGTATGGATACCCTGGCCATGCTTCAACATCGACGTCGGCGCAGAATATTCATGGCCTGAAGGTTATGCTGTGTATCTGGTGGGACCAGCTGGGTGTTGTGTATTATGAGCTACTGAAACCGAATGAAACGATTACGGGGGATGTCTACCGACGACAATTGATGCGTTTGAGCCGAGCACTGCGAGAAAAACGGCCGCAATACGCCGATAGACACGACAAAGTTATTTTGCAACATGACTATGCTCGGCCACATGTTGCACAAGTGGTCAAAACATACTTAGAAACGCTCAAATGGGATGTCCTACCCCACCCGCCGTATAGTCCAGACCTTGCGCCATCCGATTACTATCTCTTCCGATCGATGCAACATGGCCTGGCTGACCAGCACTTCCGTAATTACGATGAAGTCAAAAAATGGATCGATTCGTGGATTGCGGCAAAACCGACCGAATTTTTCACAAAGGGAATCCGTGAATTGCCAGAAAGATGGGAAAAAGTAGTAGTAAGCGATGGACAATATTTTGAATATTAAATTTGTAACCATTTTACGTCAATAAAGTTTCAAATTTCGAAAAAAAACCGCACGAACTTATTCATAGTCCTATTAGCCTAACCCAATCTGATATTCAAGCTACCATTGATGCCATACGGTCAGCTTTATTGAAAAAAAAAAAACAAAAAAAGTGGTGAAAAACTGGACTGATCCAGAGAAATATCTAACTCATAGCGGCGGCTGATGTATGCCGGATATCATATTCAAGAAAAAAAAAACAATGCCATGAAAGTATCTACCAGGTTATAAGAAAATAAGTATACAATTCATTATAAAAGTGTTTCTGTTTTATTTTATCATTTTAAGTTCTCAAGCTCTTAAAAAAACAACCGATACGTGTATACTCCGGTACTTCACAGAAATAACAACAACTCTTACCACTTAAAATACCTACCACCCCCTGCCACCTGCTCGCCAGCGCACCGTTGTCTGCTCACGCACTTAACATACATTTGATTAAATCAAAATGCCAGGTTGTGTTGTCTCAATGTCGAGAATTCCCTTAAAATATCTCAATAATATGCGTACCAACTGCACAAACGATTGCAATAGGCAATGGGGGAGGGGATAGAGAGTGGCGCTAACTACGTTTATTACAATTTATTGCCAACTCACTGCAATGCTTGGAACTGCGACGGGTGTGTAGCGCAATTTCTTGTTATATAAATAATTTCCAAGTAATCAAATCAAGTCCCAGCTACAAAACAAAGACGCACACATACATACATACATGCACGCTGAGGAGGTAAAATATTTTAATTAACACTGAGTGATGTTTGAATGTATGAGTGTCTGTTTCATATACGACATTTGGCAAGTTAATTTCACACGTCTCTGACAGCACAACCTGGCAGTATAAGTAATCAACGCAATCATATATCTTAAATGTGTGTATGTGTGCGCAGCAGTTCAAATTCATTTGAAAGTCTAAAATTGTTTGTACTTGAACGGGGTGTGGCTATTAAGTAAGCAGATTGACGCAGGTATAGCAGAAGTATACCTGCGCCGAACGCCAAGGACCTTAGATTGTTTAGCAGTAAGCCTTCAGCAGCACCTTTCGCATCTGCAAAAAAAAAAACATAGTACATCCAAATACTTCAATCCCATTAGTGCTGCTCGTTTTTTTAACTGTAAGAATAGCGTCAAACACTGCGTCAGCTCGTTTCAAGAGATTTCCGGGGAGCTTCATTGAGTTGGCGTTGTTTTATTCGCCTGATTTTGTCCTGTTTGTTTAAGTTTGCTGAAGCTGTTAAAGAGAAAGTAAGCAGCGCGTCCTGAAAGTGCCGACAGAGGGAAAATTCGAGCGCTTTTTCGTACTATTTACGATTCGAATTGCACTTTGTTGCGGCAGAGAAAGAATATAAAAGTACATATACTGGAAATGAGTTGCAAGGGTTATGCAGCAAAGTTATATGTTTATGCCTAATAAACAAGCTCTTATATGCTACCAGTTGAGGTGACTGCACTCGAGTGCGCTGAGATAAAAAACACACAGCTGTCCAACCGAAAGACTGAACGGAAGCGAAGCATCCGAACGTGGCAGAAGGAGTGGAAGAACTCTATGAACGGATGATGGGCGTATCGATTAGATCAGCCATCAAAGCCACGGTTAGAAAATGGGTTACTACAACCCACAAGCGAGCTTGGCAGGCTGAGAGGGGCTACAGATAGACTAAACTGATGTTACCTCCCATGCCCGACCGACTGTCGCACGTTCCCACGACAGTCGGTTCTACGTTACTAGAACGACCCGGGATTTTACCCGGCCAAGGACTGTCACTTCAGCAGTATTCCCCATATATGTGTAAGGAATATTTATGCTGATACAACAACAACAACAACAACCGACTGTCGCAAATCCTCCTGTCATTAAGTAGTCATTAAGTAAAGGGAACTGCAGACAGCTGGTTGGACTGATGTCGGACCACTTTCTGTGGGCGAAGCACATGCAAACGGTAGGCATCTCTGAAGAGGAGGATGAGACGGAGGACCACTTTCTGTGCGTCTGCCCGGCCCCGGCCTTCGCTAGAATGAGGCTTGAGGCCTTTGGCACATTTGTGTTAAGAACCCACCACCTTAGCTCCTTGGCACCACAAGATCTACTCAGATTTCTTCGGAGGTCGAGTAGATTCTAAGAAGTACAATGAACTTCATTGTATCTGAGTGCTGTACTTACTAGATGACCCGACAAAAAAAAATTGATTGATCCCGAAAATCTGGTTGGATAAATGGATAAATCGAAAACAAGAACACATAGACTTTTACCTGACCCAAGTACGTAAGGCACATGGATGCTTTACGTCTTATCTGCATAGATTTAAGCACGAGGGCGACCTGTACATTTTTATGATGAAGAAGTTGAAAACGCACTGCATGCTTTCTTTGTCTGCCCTCGTTTTGAGTTTTAAAGGGAAGAATTGGATATTAAGGTCTAGAAGCCAATAATCGTAAGTAACTTAGTGGATATTATGTTTGACTCAGATGAACATTGACAGCGATTTTGAGGAATCAACAAATTTGCTGACGTCGCTTGAGTTATGGCTGCGGTTTGTTTACGAAAAACACTAAGATTTTATTGATGGCGGCCGCCGTAGCCGAATGGGTTGGTGCGTGACTACCATTCGGAATTCACAGAGAGAACTTAGGTTCGGTCAATTTCGATCCGGATGACCAAACCTTGTAATCAATCATTTTTGGTTGATGTGGAGGAGGTCTACTGAAAGCGTGATAGGCAAAATTCAAATTTAGAGTTTCGTTATAAAAAAATTTAATACTGATTATAAGGTCTATCCTTTTCGCAAAACGCTTTGTGCCATTCGTTAGATTTGTGGGAAATTTATAAAGCGTAGGCTGAGTTTTAAATTGAGTTCCGCGTATGAAAAAGGATTTGAAGCAGTGTTCCTATGAATACATCCAGAAATATCACATGCATCTGCAGCAAAATATTTGAAGAAGTCGAAAACTTTCATACATAAAAGGATGCAATGGTATACCGAAATTGAAAACGTAGACGACTTCTCCATACGATGCCCAGAAAAAAAGGTCCCTCTCCAAAGCAAGATCAGAATATCAATGATTTGTTTGTGACAAAGCCGAGCTTATGGTTGTGGAAGTAGAGCAGTTTTGAAGAAAAGCATCTGGAAATTGCTGCACTCAATATCTCACATTGAAAAACGACTTGTATGGGCTAAGGCAAATGCAGAACGGAATTGGGCAAACGTAATATTCACGAGGGAATGTTCCTTTTGGGTGAATATGTGAGTACGTCGTTTCTCATATTCTTCTGATAATCGAAAACTTCAAGGTTAAGGCTCATGAATGGGGCATATTCTCCGAAAAGGATTTCACCATTAATTTGAGTTTACTGCCAATTTGAATGTAGTTTGGATGAATAAAATTTACCAAAACACATAATTGCCATCAGCGGCCAAGATGTTGGGAAGAGGCACAGATCGAACCCCAAGTTGTGTAGAGTGGAAACAATAAAATGAGATTGAAATGATGGATTGGCCACCAGATGTCAACCCCATTGGAAATGTTTGGGCAAGAGTTAAAAAAAACCCCCGAAGGAAAACAAATATTGACGCTCAAACAGTTATCATCGCAAATTCGGCTGATTTGGAGCCGATTACCTCCATAACTTGCGCAGAAATTAACACAAGTTATGACTAGAGGAGGAATAAAGAGAGGTCGACTAAGAAAGAGATGGCTTGATGACATCGAAGCAGAAATGAGGCAAGAGAGAGAGTCTGAATCGAAGGACGATTGTTGATGAAGCTATGGCCCGCTACAGACTGTGAAGCTACGAGAGAGAGAGAGAGAGATGACTGGAAGATGTGAAGACAAAATAGCTAATAGTAGTGACATAATTTATTGATTACATTGCATATAATAAATAATATAAGCCCATAAATACAGTTTTTAGATTGGAATTGGTCAAATAGTTTCTAAATTATGGTGGTCAGGCTACCATTAGAAACTAGTGATACTAGTTATGTTGCATTATTCTGCTATATTATGTTATGATGTGTTATGTTATGTTATGTTTGTTATATTATGCTATGTTGTTATGTCATGTTGTGTTATTTTCTGCTATGCTAGGTTATTAAATGTGATGTTATGTTATGTGATTTTATTCTCTGTTATATTACGTTATGTTATTATGTTATATTATGCTATGCTATGTTATGTTATGTTTTGTTATGTTTTGTTATGTTTTGTTATGTTATGTTATGTTATGTTATGTTATGTTATGTTATGTTTTGTTATGCTATGCTATGTTTTGTTATGTTTTGTTATGTTATGTTATGTTTTGTTATGTTAAGTTATGTTATGTTATGTTTTGTTGTGTTATGTTACGTTAAGTTATGTTATGTTTTGTTATGTTATGTTATGTTATGTTATGTTATGTTATGTTATGTTTTGTTATGCTATGCTATGCTATGTTTTGTTATGTTTTGTTATGTTATGTTACGATAAGTTATGTTATGTTATGTTATGGTATGTTATGTTATGTTATGTTATGTTTTGTTATGTTATGTTATGTTATGTTATGTTATGTTATGTTATGTTATGTTATGTTATGTTATGTTATGTTATGTCATGTTATGTTATGTTATGTTATGTTATGTTATATTATGTTATGTTATGTTATGTTATGTTATGTTATGTTATGTTATGTTATGTTATGTTATGTTATGTTATGTTATGTTATGTTATGTTACGTTATGTTATGTTATGTTATGTTATGTTATGATATGTTATGTTATGTTATGTTATGTTATGTTATGTTATGTTATGTTATGTTATGTTATGTTATGTTATGTTATGTTATGTTATGTTATGTTATGTTATGTTATGTTATGTTATGTTATGTTATGTTATGTTATGTTATGTTATGTTATGTTATGTCATGTTATGTTATGTTATGTTATGTTATGTTATATTATGTTATGTTATGTTATGTTATGTTATGTTATGTTATGTTATGTTATGTTATGTTATGTTATGTTATGTTATGTTATGTTACGTTATGTTATGTTATGTTATGTTATGTTATGATATGTTATGTTATGTTATGTTATGTTATGTTATGTTATGTTATGTTATGTTATGTTATGTTATGTTATGTTATGTTATGTTATGTTATGTTATGTTATGTTATGTTATGTTATGTTATGTTATGTTATGTTATGTTATGTTATGTTATGTTATGTTATGTTATGTTATGTTATGTTATGTTATGTTATGTTATGTTATGTTATGTTATGTTATGTTATGTTATGTTATGTTATGTTATGTTATGTTATGTTATGTTATGTTATGTTATGTTATGTTATGTTATGTTATGTTGTTATGCTATGTTGTGTTATTTTCTGTTATGCTATGTTGTGTTATTTTCTGTTATATTATGTTGTGCTGCAGCTAATATTACTTCTACATGGTCAAAGCTTTTTACTTTACTACAAATTTACTTCACTAATTATTTGGCAATATCAGGAGACTCCTTGAACATTTGCGTCTTTATATCTGAGATATTAACTTTATAATCTGCTTTGTTTTAATTTACGTGGCCATAAGCACACATGCGGCAACGGCACACAAATTAGTAAAATCAAGCAAATAATAATATTTATTATTAAAACATGGACAGGCACACGCTTACATGCACCTACACCTGTGCTGAAAATAATAGTAGTGCAAAATTTTTGACTAATTATTACTTTCCACCAATGGAAATGATTAAGCGCCCGAAACTGCAAAAGCGACACGACATAAAAATCGTCAAGTAGTTAAAATATGTTATGTAAACCTATCAAACCTATTATCAGGTATATTAAAATTTTTTTGTTTCGCCATGTAGAATTCTAGAACAAGAAATTTTGAAAATTTTGAAAATTTTTCAAAGTGACCAAAAAAATCGGCTTGAATTCTGATTTTTGATATTTTTTCATTTACTTCCATCTTTCTGAACTGAACTGATGCTATTCACCAGGAAAACTACAATAAACTACCAAACTTTAATCTCGCAAAACTAAACGGCGTCAGTCTCACGCTAACCCAACAGGCAAAATGCCTAGGTGTTATTCTAGACCCCAAACTCAGCTGGAAGTCCAACGTAGAGTACAGAGTGCAGAAAGCGAATATGGCACTTTACACGTGTAAGGGAATGTTGGGTAATAAAAGCGGTGTCCCACCAAAACTATCCAATTGGTCCTAGGTCCACCCAGCCATTGTAAGGGCCAATACTAACATGCGCGGCACTAATTTGGTGGCCTGCAACAGAAAAGAAATACAACAAAACTAAGCTGAACAAGATACAAAGAACAACGTGCATCTTAACTACAGGAGCGCTCAATGTACTAACTTATCTGCTACCATTAGATTTACACATTAAAACAATCACTACTTGCAGCGCCGTGAGACTCAGAGACATAGGAACCTGGACAACAAGGTCGTACGGTCACGGTAAGATCCTCCTACAGGGACCCTCGCTGCTCAAAAACAGATCAGACTACACTGCCTTCGACCTTAACTTCAAGAACGATACGTTTTCCACCGAGACCCGAACGGGGCAAAGGGAAGGTGATTGGAAGATACGATATCGAAATCTATGCCGGAGGTTCTTAGATGAACTGTGGTGTGGCTGGCTTCCATTCGGAGCCGCTCAACCTATCCCAGTCAATTCGTCTTCCTGACTATGCCTGCGTGTTCCAGGCAGAACTGTTGGCGATCAGAGAAGCATAAACTCTACAAGGAAGTTGGTGCAAGAGTAGCTATCTTCTCAGACAGTCAAGCAGCTATAAAGGCCTTAGACTCCAACTCCATTTCATCCAAACTAGTCTTACAGTGTAGAGAGGAGCTGGAAATGCTTAGCCATTGGCTTGAAATCACTCTGATATGGGTTCTCGGTCATAGGAACCCACGGGGTAATGAGATAGCGGATGAGCTAGCATCAAAAGGTTCAACACTAGAAATAGCAGAGGCAGTGGCAGTCTTCACCCCACTGAATACATTAAAAGCATCCATTGCTTCACACTATCATGCTTTATCCGAAAGAAGATGGAAGCAACTAACTACATGTCTTACAGCAAAAAACACATGGCCGTTATACAAAATCCAAAGGACGAATCACCTGTTAGGATGCTCTTGGCCAAACATCTCACGCATCACTGCAACCCTTACAGGTCATTGGAAAGTAGGGGAGCGTGCAGCCAGACTCAACCTACCCTTCAATTCCATCTGCAGAAGCCGTCAAGCGGAAGGGGCGAAGGAAAGTCTTTTCCACTATTTATGTGAATGTCCGGGGCTAGCTAGGGCACGGCTCCTTACAGCAAATTAAGGAGATCTCAGACATCGAGATAAGGGATTTGCTGTTATACTTGGATCTCACTAAATGGACCTGACTTGGAAATAAAAAAACAAAAAACACACAACAAAAAAAAAAAAAAAAAGACATCATCACACGAGACAGTGGTAGTAAAATGGTGCTGGCCACTAATTAGCAGCATTTCAGTGAAAATATTCAACCACTTCAACTACAACAACAACAACATCTTTCTTTAAATTTGTACGGAAATTTGCTGCATTTTTACAATTTTGTCCAAAGTATGAAAATTTATGTTATTTTGTTTTAGTTGTAGTATAGGTAAGCTATGTTATTGTAAAATATAAAAAAAAAATAATAATAAAAAAAATAAATATGCTTGGCAATATGTTGTGCTGCTATAATTCTGAACACAGGTGTACGTACATGTGACTGCATATGCAGTAAAATTTATGACACTTCAGGGATCAATGTGGTCAATTGTGTTTGTGCTGCTCCTTCATCCTTTTAATGCTAAGTTTACAATGGCAACATAGAACCTTGTAAATACCCTCACTTATACACTCACATTTGCAATATTTACAATATTTGTGGTTGTACTCTCATGAGTGAAGCACAATCCGTGTTGCTTATGTTATAAAATATAAAGTTGTTGTTGTTGTTATTGTTATCTCATTTGAAAGCGTCAATGCATGTGTGTTCGTGTTCATATTACCATTCTTGCCCCTTTTCCAAAAATATGCCACCTCCTTCATTATCATGCTGATGTTACATTTGACGCCGTTGTTGTTGTTGTTGTTGTTCTTGTTATTATTTTGACATGCAACATGCATCATGCAATCGAAAGTCTGCAATGTTTTACAAAAGTTTTGCGTCACTTCTGGCCCTGCTTGTGTTGCATTTTTTGCCATTCTTGCTTATAAATCATTGCAAATGCAATTTGTCGATGCTTTCCTAGTTTTTATTTCTTTACTTGTTTGTTGCTTTCTATACATCGATTGGTTGTTGTTGTTCTCATTTGTCATTCTATTTCTGTTTCTGTTTGGTTTTTCTTTTCTGTTCTCCTCTTCTGTTTCTGTTTTTTTGTTCTTTTTAGTGCAGCATTAAATCACACAAAAAGTTTTTGTGCTGGCAACTATTCAGAGTCACGTACTGATGTGACCCAGTTGACTTGGTCACCCACAATGTCGCCTCTGGATTAATGTCATTTTCGGATAAGGCAAGGTCATTTTAATACGAATAATGCAGACACTTGCCATCATTTGTTTTTGGAGACTATACACAGCTACGTGATTAGCTGGAATCGATTAAAAGATTTTTTGCATGAGCATTTTTCGGAAAGTTACCCGGCTGGGAAAATCTGAACTAGTGGCAAGTGTAACAATTACTGGTTCGGAACAAGCCTATGGGGAACTACTTCGCTACACTTGGCATGAATTATGGCTGTGAACTGGCTTCCCAACTGAACTGGGAATGACGGTTGAGAGAATACAGAAGGCAGTACTTTTGTTGTTGATCTACCTTTTTTTTGCAAAATTGCATTTTATCACATCTACCAACGCAAACTTTAAATCTTCCGCATTTTAGAGCTTCCAATATTTTCAATAAATTGTACCTGAAATGAGCATTGCTAATGTTTTTTAAATGTTCCAGAATTACTTTATTCAGCTAAGTTGGACAAATTTAATATTTTCTTTTTGCGATTTAGAAATAAAAAATTGCGAATTCTTTGAATAAAATTTGTCATTAAAAACTTCACATTTCAATACTTTTAATACATGGGCTTAAAAGTCCCGTGCCTAACAAAGAAAACACGTCCTTTATATATTCATCAACGAAATTTCCATCAAAATCAATCAATTCAGAGTGTAATGGTTGCCCACTTGGACGAAGAATTTTAATAAATTCTTTGTGATGCCTTTGCAATGAAAATGAGGTAAAGGAAACCAATAGCACGAGAGGGTGGGGCGAAGGAGGAGGGGGTTGAGTATTTTTAGATTACGAAAAGAGACTAATTTGAATGAAACTGACTAATTTGCCATGTCGGTCTCCTTGCCGCGGGGATGAGGCTTCAGTGGTGATTTAACCCCATGTTACGGATATTAACTTACCACGAACTAAGAGGGCAGCTCCATATAGGAATTGGGTATCTACTCATCCGTGGAACGGCGGAATTGGTGGCCACGCATGTGCTATGTGGAGAGTACCGTAACGACAACCTGGCAGTAGGTATAAAATGAATTTTTTACAATGTGGAGGTTAACGATGGACCTTTCTGCACGAGATAACCCTCTTTCGGGAAATCCTCTCGTCGAGCAATCGACGGCTCGGGTATCTAATGTGCAGACCTGAACCCCACACCTCCCTATGACCGGAACTGATACCCAGGGTTCCGGACGAAGCGCAGTACTAGTGGTGAAACACGGCACAATGGAGACCCGAGTTGTGGAGGATGTGGAGATGGCGGACAATCTCTCAGTAGACTCAGCTGGATCTCTGGTAATGAGTAAGTCTTTGACAACGGTCAAGCCTGGTGCGAATCAGGTAAGTACCGGTAAAAAGACTCAAGTTATTGGAGATTCGAATGCAGGTGTTGGTCTATCCGCAAGGCAGATCAAACGAAGAAAACAGAAGGTGAAGAAAGACGAAGCATTAGCTAAGGTAAGTACTCAAGCTCCGTCAACTTCGACACCTGTAATAGAAACGGGAAAGCGTGCAAGAACAGAGGATTAATCTGTAACGTTGCACTCTTCCGAAAGGGAAAGAATGGGAAAGTCGAGAGACGGAATTCGGAAATGCCTGCATCCTCGTCCCAACCCAAGGCAGACAAACCTTTGCCTGACAAGGCAAAGGCTAAGGGACCTCAAATGTCGAATGACACACTTCCGTCAACGTCTGGCGAATCATTCGCGAGGATGGCAGCAAAAGCCAA
This sequence comes from Anastrepha ludens, assembly GCF_028408465.1. Lineage (NCBI taxonomy): Eukaryota > Metazoa > Arthropoda > Insecta > Diptera > Tephritidae > Anastrepha > Anastrepha ludens. The sequence goes on along the minus strand of NC_071499.1, from coordinate 41,944,577 downwards.
TGTCGGGGGAGATACATACCGACAAACAAGACGGTCTACTGTCCAAAAGGCAAGAAGACAATCTTGACAGCTGTCTTTGAAAAGCTATTGGTGAGTCGAAAGATGCGCCGACTTTCGGGGGTAAAAGTGGGGTGGACCGCATCGTAAAGGTGCACTGAAAAAGAGGTAGCAATAATTCCAGCTGGGAAAACATCAAGTTCATTCTTGTTGAGAGCAGCAAGGAAAGGCTGGTACTAGCGATTGTTTGGATTCCGGTCCTTCCTGTAGTTCAGCAGAACTTCTCACACGCATCCTTGTTCAGAAAAAAGATCTTGACACGACTCTCTGGAGAGTATACTCGTGCACCAGGCAGAAATCCGCTACCACTTCGGAGGCGGGTTCCCACCTGGTACTGGGTATCGATCTTGGGTCCCTCAAGGTTCTTAAGTCGAAGTACGGGTGCCGTCCCCACCTACATCTGGGGCAAATCCATTTCCGTGTCCAGGATAGGGTGGAAGACAAAGCGTAAATATACTCAGTCTCATGACTGAAGTAATATTAACACAGATAAATCTGCAGTATAGCAAAGCGTCTACGGCTCTCCTGTGCCGTAGGCATGCAAAACTGCAAACAAACCAAAACATAATACTAATGCAAGAAACAAGGGTATGCCACAAGCATATCAGTGGTCTAGGTGCTATGTCGTGGAGACAAATACTTCATTGTGAAGGGAATGTGAGACCGCGAGCATGTATTATCTTGCCGAGGTTGATCGAACACACGATATTAAAAGGGCATAGCTCCGGAGATATCGTTGTTGCAAAAATAAAGTACTGTAAGAGTGGGAACAGTGTCGAAGCTATCATAGTTTCGGCCTACCTACCCTATGACTCTTTACAGCCACCTCCTTCGAGGGAGCTAAGAGAAGTAGTCAAGTGTGCAGAATCCAATAAGCTGTGATACAAATTCACAGAACATCTTTGCGATGTCAACTAACTCACGAAACTTCACATTTCGATCATTCAAAACGAATTTGTGGATTTCCTTGATGTTTTCTGGTGTTACCGCCTCTTTCGGACGTCCACTGCGATGCGCATCATCGGTGTCTCTACGACCACGTTTGAATTCCACAAACCATCGTTTTATTGTTGTTTCTGATGGACCGGAGATCGAAGTCCCCATAATACTTTTCAAGCCATCGCTCACTTTAACGGTATTTTTCCCCATCAAGAAGCAGTATAAAATTAAAATACGAAATACTTTTGGATCCATTGTTTGGCAAATAAAAAAAGTAGTGCCACTTTTAGCACAGTAACTCACGAACGAATGAATAAAAGATCATGAAATTTTAACAGATGTCTTTTTAAAGTTAGTACAAACTGAAAGATAGGTGAATGTTATAAAACTATTGCCATTTATGTATTAGGCCTGGGCCTTTTCAGCCCACATACACTTCATATATAGAACCGTTTTCACAAATTAAAAGCGCAAACTGACTACCACAGCCGAGTGCATTTCGGTTAACAGCTTTTGCGTGTTTGTCCTTCTTTCAAACTTTATAATTAGTTCTTGTTTTATTTTCTTGCATGTCCCACACAAATCCCTTCCCTAATCTATTCTTTGTGCAATTTAAAAACCACCCGAAATTTGTCTTCCGCTATTAATGTAAATCGGCCAAAGTTAACCAACTTTGTTGCACCATTGGCGAAAGGAAATGCCGCAACTGCAAGCATCTGCTTTAATTTAGCTGCTCTTGAGCCATCTTGCAATACGAGGCAAAAACAAACAAAAAAGAAGTAAAGTATCTAAGCCAATGCATAGGCTGTTGCAAGTCTCCTACTGTCACTCAGTCAATGCCATGGCACTTCCAACTAAACAGCAATTTTTTTAAGAAAAAAAATGCTGCTTATTGAAATTTAGTTTACTTTTGAACTCACGCCCACACTTACACTTTCAATTAATTCTTCGAGTATAAAAGTTATCTCATTTATTACAATTTCGTGTGTATTGAAAGCAAATTACTTTCGCCGCACAAATCTGCTTAAGCCTCAGACAAATGCATACTTACATGCACACGGTTTGTTAGCGACAATCAACACAAATTTTCTAAGTGCAAATCTTCCACATTTTCACCTATTTACAATACATACATAAATGGAACGGGTGCTTTGTTTTAAAGTCATGGATTTTTCGTTAGGGATGCTTGTGAAACCAGGTGTACAAGCAGATACATGTTTTTGGGTATTTCTCTTCCATATAGCCTGGAAAATTACGAAGCAAAGGTATGCATGCCTATGTATGTATGTGTAATAATTGTATCCATTGGATACTATATCTTTGTATGGGTATGGAAGAAGCTACCGCCGGTGTGGAAGCGAGTCTGGCCGAAACGGTTCTTGGCTCACACCCATATAAGACCCAACTGCGGTAGTAATGGAAGCACTTAGAACACCATTTGAGTATTATGGTCGGTAAATGTAAACAAAAGTTTCTATAATGGAACAGCTTCACTTTTCCTTCATCAACTCAGTATACCCACTAAATACTAAAGGTGGAAAATCTATTTAATATAAAATACTGATTTTACTTACTTGGCTTTCGAATGAAAGAAAGGCTTAGCAAATAAGCAAAATTCTTAATTTTAATTTTTATAACAGAGACTTTAGAAAAACTTTTTTTTTAATCTTGAGGCCCACTGTTCTTATAAAATTAGAAGTAAACATTTTTTTTATTTCTTTTTTTTTTTTTAATTTATAACTCTTTTTTTTATTCTCAATTCTATTTTTTTATAACAGAAATTTTAATAGAAATTTGTATTTCAAATTTTGAGTTTTGAGTTGCCTTTATCCCAAACAATTAAAATTAAAATTTAATAGGAATATGAATAAGTTCGTGCGGTTTTTTTCGAAATTTGAAACTTTATTGACGTAAAATGGTTACAAATTTAATATTCAAAATATTGTCCATCGCTTACTACTACTTTTTCCCATCTTTCTGGCAATTCACGGATTCCCTTTGTGAAAAATTCGGTCGGTTTTGCCGCAATCCACGAATCGATCCATTTTTTGACTTCATCGTAATTACGGAAGTGCTGGTCAGCCAGGCCATGTTGCATCGATCGGAAGAGATAGTAATCGGATGGCGCAAGGTCTGGACTATACGGCGGGTGGGGTAGGACATCCCATTTGAGCGTTTCTAAGTATGTTTTGACCACTTGTGCAACACGTGGCCGAGCATTGTCATGTTGCAAAATAACTTTGTCGTGTCTATCGGCGTATTGCGGCCGTTTTTCTCGCAGTGCTCGGCTCAAACGCATCAATTGTCGTCGGTAGACATCCCCCGTAATCGTTTCATTCGGTTTCAGTAGCTCATAATACACAACACCCAGCTGGTCCCACCAGATACACAGCATAACCTTCAGGCCATGAATATTCTGCGCCGACGTCGATGTTGAAGCATGGCCAGGGTATCCATACGTTGCCCGACGTTTTGGATTGTCGTAATGGACCCACTTTTCATCGCCAGTCACAATTCGATGCAAAAAACCCTTTCTTTTGTGCCGTTGAAGCAGTTGTTCGCATGCCATAAAACGGCGTTCAACGTCTCTTGGCTTCAATTCATACGGCACCCAATGGCCTACCTTTCGGATCATTCCCATGGCTTTTAAACGTTTGGAAATGGTTGATTGATCAACTCCCAAAGTTTTTGCAACCTCTTCTTGCGTTTGAGCCGGATCTTGATCGAGCAATTCCTCCAATTCGGTATCCATGAACTTTGGCGGCGCACCCTCGCGTTCTTCGTCTTCCAAGCCAAAATCACCACTTTTAAAGCGTGCAAACCACTTCTGGCACGTTCGCTCAGATAGAGCATGCTCACCATAAACTTCCACCAAGATACGATGACTTTCGGCTGCTTTTTTCTTCATATTAAAATAATGAAGAAGAATTCCCCGCAAAAACACATTATTTGGCACGAAATTCGACATTTTCAAGTGTGGTAAAAATATTGTTGTTTACGCTTCAAATAAAAAACTTATACTGACATTTGTGCCTTACGACAGTAGCTCTCCAATGAATGTTTGGAAATGTGGATCGATGGAATAATAATCAAGTTACGCCATCTGTTGTAAAACCGCACGAACTTATTCATAGTCCTATTACCATTTTTCCATTTACCAAAATATTTTCCTTTTCTCTTGATACCTAAATTTAAAATCAATTCTATTTAAAAGAGCAAAACTTACAGTTGAATTGCGAAATTTAAAATATTTTATCACACTCTTCCACAAACTGGATGAAGATGTAGTTAAAATTTTATTTTTTCACGCCAAAATTAATAGTTCGAATGTTTAGAGGGTTAGGGATAGTCAGAATTTTCAAAAATTGGATTTTGTTTTTTTGCATTTTCTTAAAGCATAATATCTTAAAAATATTGTGTGCAAATTTGAAGTGAATCCGACAAATACTTTTCGAGTTATTCAGCAAATAACAAAGGGCGCTCGGGCGCTCCGGAGCTCGATAGCAAAACTTTAAATGCGTTTTTCTCAAAACTATGTTTTTTGAACTGGTGATCACTGGAACTTAAAAACCGCTTGGCAGATTTCAATAAAATGTATACTGCTTTTCAAAGACATTAAAAGCTCGTGCCTGATCAAAGGATTTTTTTTTTTTAATTTCGATTTTTTTTAACAATTAATTGTCGGTTCTTTTTCTCGAAAATCTGAAAAATATTTCCTGAGGCCGTCATATTGTTAATTTTGAAAAAAACTAAGATCAGACGCAAGATTATCTATTAATAAAACTAATTTCTCTTGTCCAGTTTCTCTTAGATAAATCTCAAAGGACTTATGATGATCACCGCAAGGGACTTCTGAAAAAACAGGCACACAAACAGCGATAACTTTTACAATTCTTAATTTTGTTTTTTTTTTTTTTAACTTTCGCTAAACTCAAGTCGAAATATGATGTATTAATGCTATGTTTTTATTTTTGTAAAATAAAGCAACTGACTACCAAAAAAAAAGTTTATTGAAAATCATCAGTTTTTAGGTCCTCTGACTACCCTTAACCCCTTAATGATTCAAAAGAATGGTGCAACATGCCAAGTATCCCATGAAATCAACCCTGTAATGGCACAAACTCTGCTCGAAACCTAAAAATATCAAAATTTTAAATGTCTCATAATGCCGAAAGTATTTCTCGGCAAAAACCGAAAGGCGTAGACAAAAGTTTAGAAATTTAAATTTAACTAAAAAAAAAATTTTTTGAAGATAAACAAAAGATTTTATTCCTATGAAAAGCAGAATATAAAATAGAGTTTTACTTTGATTATATATATTAGAAACGGCTATGGAGGCGGAGTCAATTGGGCGTAAAAATACTGTTTATGGCAAAGTCGAAAGTCAATCCAAAGAAGTAAAACTTTTTTAAGCGCAGTATGTTTTTTTTGCAATCAGTACGACGCCTAGGCACCGCGGATGACGTATTTGGATTGTCAGAAATTTTTGTTTTAACATTTCGCTATTTTTTCAACATTTTTATTTTGATTTTTTTTTTTTTTTTTGCAATCTATGGCTGCGATAACGCATTTGTTGACTTATCGTACGAGACCTTTATTATTTCACCTCGTTTTTCAACACTTTTAAGTTTCAAAAAATTTTTTTCAATATTTTAATATTAATATTTTTTTTGGTGTCGGCATTTTTTTGTAATTTTTGGTTTTCTGCGACCATTGCAGTTGTTGACTTATCGCATCAGACTGCTATATTTCAAAGTTCATTTTCCAACATGATGGAAAGAATAATGAGATGGCGCCTATCGTGGTATCGTTACTTTGAGCTCAGCGAATTTGACAATAAGTTATGTCGTTTTTGCTCGAGTATGGCCAAATTACCATTTTCGTTACTTGATTTCGAATTTTTTTTCGTTACTTCGTCTCGGAGTCTTAGTTCTTTCTTCATGACATTTTTATAGAAGTAATGTTTATAATTTTGTAAAACATAATTTTTTTTAAAATTAGTTCAATAATTCACTCAGTTTTATTTAGCTTTACTATTTTTTAACATCTGGTCGCATTGCCCGCGATTGCAGTCGTTGTTTGTGTTCTTCTCCGTTCAGCAGTCAAATCTCTCGCTCTCGCTACTGCAGTGTTGCCTAGCTTTGGATATAAAAACGCACTAAAATGCCCACTTAAAGAAAATAAAATACCAATTTTTATTGAATTACTTAAAGATCTTTGTATGCGTGACAAATTGTTTTTAAAATGTGCGCTTTTTTAATAAATCTGTTACAGTTATGTACAATTTAATTTATTAGTTATTTTTGTTAAGCGAAACTCTTTTGTTAAGGGAACGACTTTTTTGCTATATCTGAGGTTATGTAACTAGATAAGGTACACTTTTTGTAAAAATTTCGTTATGGTTTCTTTAGTATTTTTTGGTATTTTTTTGCTTATATTTACTATGAATATAACTCTTAATGTCCTATGTCTCACTAAGGATTGATGACCGGAAGAAGAAACGATTACACCTCTATGGTTTTAATTCGCATTCAATAAATTCAAAGGCTTTTTAAAATGTGAAAAAGGTTTTCAATCTTAAGAAGAGCTGAGAGGAGAAGATTTAATATTCTTGCATTACCTTAAATGGAGCCAAAAATTTAATTTGCACTTTCAAATTATCAAATTTTATAAGAATGAACAAATTTTCATTAACACTAAAACCCTCTCAGAATGACCTTTTTTAACATTCTTTTGTTTAATAATATATTTTTTTTTTAACTTACAGTTTTGGTAGCTTTAAATTAAAAAAAAAGAAACAGTCACGGAACTTAAAATTTTAGGTATAAAAAAGCACTAAAATTATTGCGAATAGCAAATGGTTGGCAACACTGCACAACTTGGCAAACGTGACGTCACACACTCTTGATGGGCACAATCTGGCTTCTATCATTCTTGATTTTTCAATATAGTTTTCGACATCTTTTTGTCAAAAATTGTCTGATTTCCCTTTCTTTGCGTTTGCGTAGTTTTGGTATTTTTGATTTCGACGTTCGAATTTGTTTTCCAGGCCTGGGTTTACAATTTTTTTAAATATATCTTTCAATATTAACATTTCGGATTTTTTTTTATTCCGACAGTATTCGTTTTTTGTAATTTTATATTAGTTGTCGTTGTTTTTCGATACATCCTTTAAATTGTCGGCTTATCTCAGCAAAAAGTTACTTTTGTGAAAAAGCATTGATTTCGCTTTTTTCGAAGTTTGGTGTTTTTGGTTGCGAAGTTTCAATTTATTTTTCAAGCCCGTTTTTTCAAGTTTCTAAACATTTTGTTTCAACATTTCCTTTTTCGAAATTCCTAGACTCCGACATTTTTTTTTTTTTTTGTAATTTTTATTTTCGTTGTTATTGGATACGTCCTTTCAATTGCCGACTTATCGCACCAAACCTTCCTATTTTGAGGTTCGTATTTCGACATTATTTTCAACATTTTTGTGTTGTATTTTTTTTTATTTCCAGACTTTTTGTTGCAGTTTTAGTATGCCGGAATTTTATTTTTGACTTGACTTATCGACTTAAGGAAGGCCTTTTATCAGTCGGCTTAAAAAAATCGATTTTTTTACTGCAATCGTTAGATACATTATAGGAGAATATGCCCTCAAAATTTATATTTAGCGGAATTCAAAGTGATTTCGGAGTTACAGGCCTGTGTACCGTCCTTCATGTGAGTATACTGTCTACCTTCTGAAAACTTTGAAACACGTTTTCTCAAAACCATGTTTTTGTAAATGGCGTGTAAGATTAAAAAAGACGACGAAGGATATCGTTTCAAACCGATAATCTGTATAAAGATAATTAAAATGCGCAACTAATTAACTAACAAAATACAAAAAAAAAATCATTGTTTAATGTTATTTAACACCTTTTTTGAAAAAAATAGCGAAAAAGCACTTTTTTCAATAATTAATTGTGCGTTCATATGCGGGAAAGCCTTCTGAATAAGACAATATTTTTCTTCTGTGTTTCAGGTGAAAACTACGACCGCAATCTTACACGCCGCTTTACTAGCGCGCAACGAGAAGCTGTGCGAGATCCCTCATATGTCCGCCATTTGGTTTTTTTATTTATTTAAAAAAATTGTTTATTACTCTCCAATCATGCCTTCAAGTAAATGCAAAAGATTATTCCTGTGTGTGTTCGCCTCGAAAAAAATGGTGAAAAAACTCTTTTTTTTGAAGCCACTGATTAGAGGTCCCCCTTAAGGTACCAGCCAATTACTTTTCCAACCTGTTTTTAGGTTTATAATCTTTTTTTTTTGTAATTCTCATTTGCCAAATTTTTTATTTAATTTTTGTTTGATAGTTTTGGTATTTTTGGTAGGCGGCCGCCGTAGCCGAATGGGTTGGTGCGGGACTACCATTTGGAATTCACAGATAGAACGTCGGTTCGAATCTCGGTGAAAGATCAAAATATTAAGAAATCGTTTTTTCTAATAGCGGTCGCCCCTCGGCAGGCAATGGCAAACCTCCGAGTGTATTTCTGCCATGAAAAAAATATCTGCCGTTCGGAATAGGCTTGAAACTGTAGGTGCCTCAGGTCCGTTTTTCTAGCTTATACAAATTTTTTTTCAACATTTACATTTTCGATTTCTTTCCTTCCGACATTTTAGTTTGTTTCCTTGTAATTTTGGTTTCAGGCGTTCTTCCATACGTCGTTTCCATTATTGGATTTTCGCACCAGATATTTAGAAGTTCGTATTTCGAAATTATTTTCGATATTTTCAATATTTTTTGATTCCAAATGTTTTTTTATAATTTTTCCACTGGCTTAGAGTAGTCTTTTTAAATAATAGCCCAAATAATTTTTTTTGTAATTTCCATTTTCCAAATTTTTTCGCAATTTTGACTTACGGTTTTTTTGGTTTGCAGGTGGCGACTTGTATTACCATTTTTCCTTTTCACTCGCGTTTTTGGCACACTTTTAAGCAAAAACAAATTTTTTTAGTATTTTCATTTGCGGCATTTTTGGATTCGACTATTTCCGCTATTTTGACATTTTGATGTTTTGCCTGCGATCACACACCCATTGGGAGAAAACTCAAAAAACAGGAAAGGTTTTATTGCCGTGAAAATCAGCACCCATTATAAGTTCAATCCTAAGACAACAACACATTTAATGCTAAGAAGAAATTGAATTAAGACTTTTTTGTATGTGTGTGTAGAGAAATTTAATTAAAAAGTTTTCGGCGCAACAATTTTAACTGGAAGTACAACTACAACGCACGACAAACGTATTGCATATGCATAGACACATACATACATTCTCTATATTTGCTTGTGTGAGTAAATTTTAGGAGAGTTGGCTTAAAAAACAGCAATTTAGTGTAGCATAAACTGTGGCAGCTACATAAGAGTTTGGTTTTAATTCCATCTATGCATGTATGTGTGCAGTTATATTTGCGCAGGCATTTTTAACAGATTTTCTTTTTATAATAGCAGCTAAAATTGCAATTTCCATACTGTGCAAAAATAATAACACCTACGGCGTTTGTGAGCTTCGCAAACCAAAAATTAAACCATACAAAAACGTTGAATAAACAACCGAACTGTTTTCTCTTTCACTTTCGCGCTAATATTTTGTTGATATTTTGCAATTCGCGCGTACTCCACGGCTCCAGTGGGTCTGGAGGCGACAGCCGCTCGTCCACAGGATGTTTGCGGCCTGGCGCTGAGGCACCGCGTGGGTGCGTTGACTTGCCGCTACCCTCATCGCCATCGTTAGATTGTTCAGGCGAAATTCTGTAGATGAAATAGAAAGGTGCAAAATTAAATGAATATTTTTTCTTACCACAAACTTTTCATTATCGCCGACCTATTTTTGCGTTTGATACGTGCACTTTTCGCTCGCCGTGCTGCGTCGTCCTGCTGGTATTGACGCTTACGCAGGTGGAATTGTTTCATGGTTGCATGCACCTCCTCCGCTGTTGGGCAATCTTCGCTATCGTCTCGTTCATTGCCTGTTTCGGTTTCTACCTCAGGCTCCTGCTCGATGGTGAGTATGTGTTCTTCGGCCAGAGCAGCCTCGAAGTTGAATTCCTAAAATTTGTGAGGGCAATAATTATGGACGCAATTTGTACAGGGATGAACGGTCGTAAGTCCTATGCATCAAAGCAATGGGAAGATTATATAAGACATGACTGTGGTGATGTGTATAGAGAACTTTTATTTGCGGACAATTTAGTAGCCATTTAAATAATAAAAAAATTAAAAAAAAGCTGACAATGAAACCAAAATAATCAAAAGTTTAAGTAATAGACTTCGAAATAATCGGGCCGTTGTTTCCCAGAGAAGACTTGCATTTTCTTCTCAACATTAATGAAAAAAGAATTACGATTTAAAATACTTTATGAAGTCATAAAGCACTCACAAAAACTTTTCAGAATATAAGCCCCAAAATAATTAATTTGCATTCTCTATGATCAAAAAGCACCGGGTTGACTGTTTTCTTCGATTTCCAAGACGCAGTTCACCATGAGTACCTACCATAGGGTCACACAGTCAATAAAGAATGTTAGTTAATCGTTTTCAGGCGTTTGAGAGATGCTGTACGTCGCAAACGGCCGGAAATGTGGGTAACAATTCATGGATTTTGCATGCTGATAACGCGCCATCGCACCAAGCCTAAATTGTGCTGGATTATTTGACCGAACACCAAGTAAATTCCATCGTGCAAGCACCGTTGTCACCTGATATGGTCCCGTGCGCCTCCTTTTTCATTCTCAAGTTGAAGTTACCACTTCGTGAAAGAAGATTGCAGTCGATAGAGGAGATCTAAGAGAATGCGACGAAGGAGCTGAAGGCCATCAATTCGTCGGCCTACCAGGGGTGCATGGAGGACTGAGTCAAACGTTGGCAAATGTGTGTTGCTTCGGGCGGGTCATATTTTGAAGGAGATAAAATAAATTTGCCTACAATTTAGCTCTGTTTTGTTTTATTTAAACATTCCCGTAGGAGGTAGGGTATGACTGTTTTCTCATATGGCCAATTAAGTGAGCCTATAAGCTATTCCTAACTTCAAAGTGCCCTTTAAGTATTTGCGCTTTCTCAAGTTTCGAAACAATTCCTACACTGTACGTTTTAAAATGATTAGTAATTTGAAACTTCACTTTTCTCAATTATTCGCTGTTAAATTATTCCTAATTTTAAAGTCCAAAATGGGTACACGAATCCCCATTTTGAAGTGCTCTGTAAATTTCATTATTTTCTCAACTTTTCCGTTCAAGTATATTAATTTTTCCCTTTTAAGTGTTCTTAAAGCATTAGCGTATCCTGAAAAATGCCTTTTGAAACTTTACTAAAGTGCACTTTAAGTTTTTGTATCTCTCAACTTTTTGTTACTTTAAAGAATTTTCATTTTCTAAATATTCAATTTTTACAACTGTCTGACGGAGATAAATTTAAAAGTTTAGAAACTGCGACAATCCATCAAAAATCGCCTCACATATCGGCCTGCGAGTTCAACAAGTGGTTAGTTTTAGATGTTAGAATCGAATCGCAGAATCTATTAAAATAAATCGCATTGGACAACCTCCAAAATATACTCACCAGCTCCTCTTCAGCCTGTGGTATGGTATGAGACCACACCGATGGTATCAGCTTATTCGGACTACCGCCAATGGACTCCTTCTTAATTTGAGCCTTCGACAGCGCGCTCTTCGTACGCCGCGAAAGTGATAATTTACCCAAAATTGGTCGACCGCCACCGTCACTCTCCTCAGTATCGATCTCAGCGAGCATTTTTAGAAAATCTTGCAGCTTTTGTGGATCAACAATATCTTTCGGATCCTGGAATAGCGTAGACAAATTTGCGCCCAGTGGAGTGACCAAATCCTCAGTAGGAGCAGCCACTGCGGCTGCAGCCGCACTCGTTATTGCAGTTGCAGTTGTAGTCGGAACTGTTGATTCAGTTGTAGTGCCCATGTTGCCAATTGTTTCTGTCATCTCCATCGTTACAATTGCTGTTGTGTCAGTTGCAGCTGACAACAGCAACGCATTAATGGCTGGCGTTGTTATCGGATGCATTCCCATTGTCTGCTCCACCAAATCCAAGGCTTGATTTGCCAACTGTTGCAATCCAACAAAATATTGTGGATCGTGCATTTCGGGACGACGATCGGCAAGAAAGATTAAATCACGTAGGGGGTCTGGTGCAGGTGGCTGATTTTTCTGCTGCTGCTGCTGTTCTGTTAGTTTACCGTCAGCGCCAGAGCCCGACAGAGAAGTGCGTAGCTCTATGGCTGCACTGGATGCTGGATCATTGGCGAATGATAGCATATCCATTGCGCTTGTCAGATCATTTTGCGGATTCAAGTTATAAGGATCTTTAAGCTTCTTTTTGGTTATCTTGATGGGACTGGAAATTGAGGCACGTCCCCACATCAAGCGACGCATTTGCTCACCCGTCATGCCGCGCTTTTTCAGTGCATTCAATGTTACGCGCCCAACGCGCTGGAACAGTAAGAAATATTTATTTGTGTAAAAGAAAAAAACTATTCGAAAATTAGTGCCTCTCACTTTCCAATTCGATACAGCGCCTTTGCGTTGCTTGGCTCTGGTCTTTGCCTTGCTTTTGATCACCATTACTCCACGCACTTCATAGCCAGAATCGTCAATCGGTCCCAATGGTATTGAATAGGCCTCGAGATAATTTTTAGCATCGGCTTGTGGCACCGCACGTTCCAATGTCACTACGATTTTTGCCCACTGCAAAAACTCATTCATCTATAAAATTGATTCTGTTTGGGTAGCGACGCTTGTTACCTGCTTCATCCACTCCTTCTCGGACCGTTCGATGACTTGGGCATAGGTGTTGCCCATCATGGCGATTAACATATTCAGCAAGAGTATGGGCACAAATATCATGAAGATTACAAACACCGTCTTTGACAGGTTCGGATATGTGGTATTGTTCAAATCGGGGTACTATGCAAAAGAGAAAAATAGAAAATGGATGTAAGAACTACTGACTGAATATCTTTGGTTCTTTTTCACCCTTTTAAATCATCCTTTTTGAAGATTTAGATTAAAATATCCTTTCTAAAAATTTTATTTTATTTTATTTTATTAATTATATTCAAGTACTGCAAAAAAAAAAAAAAAAAAAATTCGGAACAAAATCAGTTAACTCATAAATTATAAAAGAATGTTTTCGGAAAGAAAATTCATTAATACCAACATAAATTATAAAAACAAGTATTATTGAAAAAAAATAATTAATTCATTATTTATCAAAAAAAATGTTTGTAACAAAAATATATTAATAATATTAAAAATATTTTGTAAAAAGAATCTAGTGATACATAAATTATTGTATGAAAATATCATTTTGGAAGAAAGTAATTATTTCAAAAATTACAGTATAGAAATAAGAAAAAAAACTTATTTTTTTAAAAAATCAAATTAATTCGTAAATTATAAAAAACAAAAAGATATTTTATGAAAAAAATACATTAATACAGAAATTATTGTATAAAAAAATATTATTTTGAAAGAAACACCCAATTGATATCTACAAAAATTATAAAGAAATAATTTTAGAAGAAAACTAAGTAATTCTTCAATATCGTTTTGTAAAAAAAATATTTAATCATAAATTATAAAAATGTTATTTTGGACAGAAAGTTATTAGTATTTATTGCAAATGAAAGTAAAACATACAAAATTTGAAATTTACTTATTCTAATATTAAGAAAAATAAATATTTACAATAATTTAACGACAATGGCATGAACCGTCTGTCGATTTATTTTTCGTACAAAACAATTATTCGGTTTCCGGTTTTTAAAACCAGTTAAACCCTTTTATTAAGTAATCTCTGTATCTAGAGGCATATTTAATGAATCGCAAAAGTTTATCCCAATGATCATTTTCCCCATTGAGAACCTCAATCAGCTGTGGATCATTTAAGGTAAACTTTCCGAAAAATACTTTTCTATATTCTCTTAACCCTTAACTGGTATCGTAAATTTGACTAACGAAACTAGTATCGTGGGGGCCGCGCGGCCCCCTATTAAAATTAGATTCTAGGATACAAATGTCTACAATTTTTTTCAAGAATTATTTTGATAGGACAAATAACAAGCTTGTTTTATGAAATTAATAAGTTTTTATTCATATACTTCTTTTAACTTATTTACTACAAGAGATCACAAAATTTGGACAATTTTTTGGTATTTTTTTCTTACCACTATAAAAATAAAAAAAAACTATTATTTCGAAAGTCTTTAGCTAACATATGTATGTTTTCTTATTTCTTATAAAATCAACTTTGAAAAAATAAACTAAAACATAAGTATTTCAACGTATAGTGGGGGTATAGTGGGGTCAGCACGGCCCCCGCAACGTACGTAGCTCCGCTCTGGTAAAAGCTTCAGCGCCGAACGTCCGACACCCGCCGCGTGTCGCGACGTAATGAGATTACCCAAAATGGCAGCCGCGTACTATGCGTAGTTTTTAAGAAATTCAAAAAAATAAAACGCGTGGGGTCTGCGCGGCCCCCACGATACCAGTTAAGGGTTAATATTGGGCAGCGCGCCAGGAAATGTGCTATGTGTTCAAGGCCGCCTCAATTACACATTGCGCAAGTTTTATTTTCTGTGTCAAATCTGTTGTTATCTAAAATTACCATGTCATTTCTAGCCCTCATTATCCACATGTTTGATCCTATATAATTTTTTTTTAAATAAACCAGACCTTTTGACCAATCAAATTTCTTATATATCTTACTAGTACTTAAGGCTTTTTGTATGTAAACATTCATCCTAGTCTGGTTGTGGTTTGTTAAAAGTAATTTTGCATCTTCTCTCCAGCTTTCTGATTGTATGTTGTCTATTCGCGAAATGACATCGATTTTACTAAACAAGTTCTTTAAATCTCTAATCCAGAAGACTTATTTCTTTATAACAATTTTGGATAGATAATGTGGCAGCCGATATTCTGAGTGCATAAAGAAAATTCTGTGCATATATAAGGAACAGTTCTAAAGTGAACAAATGATTTTCTAGCATGCCGGTTTCCAAAAGAAGTATGTATTTCTTTCTTTTTTAAAAGACAAGTCCACGAAGCATTAGTACTATTTTTTGCTGCAGCTTTCAACATGTTTTTTTTTTTAAATTCATCTGAAGTGTTATTTCCACTCCTAAGTAGATATATCGAGACACAGTCAGTAATTTTTCCTTACTATAAAACCACTTCTCCTCTTTACTAAGTTTCCCACCTTTTCAGAACACCATTATTTGAGACTTTGAGCGGTGTACTTTAAGATTCCACAGGTTGCAGTAGCTTTCAAGGTTATTAATCATCTCTTGTAGTTTGCCTGGTTGATCCGCTAACAAAATGATATCATCCGCAAACATTAGAAGTCTAATATTTTACCCTTGTATATTTAATCCTCCGACGGCCGCCGTAGCCGAATGGGTTGGTGCGTGACTACCATTCGAAATTCAGAGAGAGAACGTAGGTTCAAATCTCGGTGAAACACCAAAATTAAAGAAAACCATTTTTCTAATAGCGGTCGCCCCTATCTGCCGTTCGGAGTCGACTTAGAACTATAGGTCCCTCCATTTGTGGAACAACATCAAGGCGCACATCACAAATAGGAGGAGGAGCTCGCCCAAACACCAAAGGGTGTACGCGCCAATTATATTATATATATATATTTAATCCTCCTTCTAAGCTTTCATGTAATCTGTTTATGTAAAGAGCAAATAGTATTGGCGACAATAAGCATCCCTGTTTGACGCCTGAGTTTGTTTGATTCTGAAATTTCTGAGCCATTCCATACAATTATTTTTGTATCACTGTTTATATTCTCTATTAACTTTTCATTAGTTTCGTTGCAAGACCAATATGGTGTAGCTTATATATCAAGGTGTTTCTTGAAACTCTATCAAAAGCCGCTTTAAAGTCGACAAAATACGCGTAAACTTTCTTCTTTTCTTCTTTTAAATGGACAATAGCGGCTTTATTGAATATATTGTCGACTGTGGAGTAATTCCTCCTGAAGCCGGCTTGAAGCTCGTTTGTTACTTGTTAAGATACTGTTCCTTTCAGTCCAAGAGGTTATTCATTCGTTAATTATGCCCATCATAACTTTAGCAATGCAGTTCTTGAATGAAATTCCTCAGTAGTTTCCTACTAGGGCAGGATCTCCTGTTTGGAAGATAGGAAAAACTACGCTGGTTCTAAAGCCCTCGTCTACTTTGCATTTTCCGTGAAGATTTGTGTAAGCACTTGCCATAGACGTAATGAAAGTATCGGGAGCATTTTTTAAGAACTCGTAAGAAATTCTATCAATCCCTGGAGCTTTGTCTAATTTAATTTTGTTTAGCACAGAGCTAACTTCGTCTAGTGAAAAAGCTGCCTCAAGCAGATCGTCAGCGTGGAAGTTATGTGCGCTAATTGGTGCGATAAGCGCTTACGAGGTTTTGGCCGAGTTTAACAAAGCGTGCCAGTCGTTTCATTCTCGTGCCAACCGGCGCCAGTTGGACGCACTAAATGAAGTCAAGTTCTTCTCCACCTGATCTTTCCAACGCAAAGGAGGTCGTCTCCTTCCCCTGCTACCACCAGCTGGTACCGAATCGAATACTTCCAGAGCCGGAGCGTTTGTATCCATTCGGACGACATGACCCAGCCAGCGTAGCCGCTGGATCTTTATTCGGTGCGCTATGTCTATGTCGTCGTAAAGCTCATACAGTCTGCGATATTCGCCGTTGCCAACGTGCAAAGGTCCAAAAATCTGACGCAGAATCTTTCTCTCGAACACTCCAAGCGTCGCTTCATCGAATGTTGTCATCGTCCACGCTTCTGCGGCATACCTTAGGATGGGCATGATGAGAGTCTTGTAGAGTGTTAGTTTTGTTCGTCGATAGAGGACCTTACTACTCAATTGCCTACTTAGTTTAAAGTAGCACTTGTTGGCAAGAGAGATTCTACATTGGATTTCAAGGCTGACATTGTTATCGGTGTTAATGCTGGTTCCTAAGTATACGAAGTCCTTTACAACCTCAAAATTATAACTGCCAACAGTGGCGTGGGTGGCGATACGCGAGTGCGCCGACTATTTGTTTGAAGACAGGAAGTACTTCGTTTTGTCCTCGTTCACCACCAAACCCATTCGCTTTGCCTCTTTGCCCAGTTTGGAGAAGGCAGAACTAACAGCGCGGTTGTTAAGGCCGATGATGTCAATATCATCGGCATACGCGAACAATTGTACGCTCTTATAAAATATTGTGCCTGAGCAATAAGTTCGGGGCTCGTACGATCCTGTCCAACATCAGGTTAAGGAAGTCACACGACAGCGAGTCACCCTGTCTGAAACCTCGTTTGGTATCAAACGGCTCGGAGAGGTCCTTCCTTCTGATGGGGCTGCTGGTGTTGAGCAACGTCATCTTACATAGCCGTATTAGTTTTGCGGGGATACCAAATTCTGACATCGCGGCATACAGGTAACTCCTTTCCGTACTGTCGAATGCAGCTTTGAAGTCGACGAAAAGATGGTGGGTGTCGATTCTCCTTTCATGGGTCTTTTCCAAGACTTCAGGTCTAAAGCCACACCGATAAGGTTCAATCAGTTGGTTGATGATGGGATATTCTTCTTCTTCTTGTCATTAGAAAGTTATTAATATTGTACATAAATTATAAAAAAACAAATAATTTTGAAAAAAATATCAATTTTGTTGATATTTTTAAAATTTTGGGGAAGACAATTTCGTTTTGTCTCTTTGTTATTTGGGAAAAACACCTCCGCTTTTTTTATATTTTTAAAAAGCGCTAAGTTAAGGGGGTAGTATGGTTAATTCGGTGTAAAACAAGCATATTTTTCGAAATTTTTTTTGTCGACACAGTTGATTTATTCAAAATTTTAAAATTACTTCATTATAAAGTCATATTTAAAGAATATTGTGTGAAATTTTCATTGATTTTTATGAAGAAATGAGTTGGTGGCAGCGAATCTTCGCGGACGTCTCATAAAAAAGTTTTATTGCGGTGTCCCTCAGAACTCATTACTGGATCAACTAAAATCAAAAAACCAAATTTATTTCATCAGCTAATAAAGTTTCGCAGGTAACAACGTCGAATTTTTTTTTTTTTTTTTTTTTTTTAATTTTTTAAAGCGCTTTGAAGTCAAAACACCGATTTTTCATAAAAAAAATTTAAAACTTTGTTGTTTTAAAATATGACAAAATTTAAAAAAAAAAAAAAACTCAACGTCATTACCTCGTCAATAAAGTAAAGAAACAAAAAAACCAAATTTGAAAAGAATCGGTGCAGTAGATATGAATCTACAGTGGACACCGACCGTAAAAAAGGCAAGTGTGAGAAAAACGCTTTTAAAGAGTTTCGGCAGCGTGAAATCCGGTTGGAGAGGTAGATACTTAATCCTTTGTGTCTTTGTCAATTTTACTCTAATGCACTTCAAACTTTCACACAATAATCTTAAGATGTTATAGAATAATTAAAAAAAAAAATAAAAAAAATGAAAAAAAAAAAATACCATACTACCCCTTTAAACATGAGTTCAAACTACTGCTCGTACATTGCCTCCATTTACACATCGATCAAATATAACTCGAAAGGTTGTAAGAATCCCAATATTAATAGACATGGATAGAAACTATCCACTTAAATTCTAAAATATGAAAAACAAACGTATAAAACAAGGAACAGATATAAAAAATATATAAAAAAAATTATATATTAAGAAAATATAATAATTATTTTTCAAAATTTCTTAATTAACTTCTCATTATACTCAAGCCAACAAACAAAACAATTTAGATGAATCCACAAACATATCTAAAGTAATTGCATCGCTTGACATGGATCTATTTGCGAAAGCTATCTGAATTTGAGAAATTTCCTCGAGGTGCTTTCATATACCTCCTTTTATACTCGAAGGATTACAATTTTTAAATTGAGCCCAGTTTGATATAAAGATAATTTGAAAACACCGAAACAATGACA
The DNA here is from genome assembly GCF_028408465.1 of Anastrepha ludens. NCBI lineage: Eukaryota > Metazoa > Arthropoda > Insecta > Diptera > Tephritidae > Anastrepha > Anastrepha ludens. Next base: position 41,925,580 of record NC_071499.1, on the reverse strand, counting down.
CTTTGGTAAATAAAATTAATTATTTTCCTCAGTCCAATTCTTTTGGCTAGTTCAGCTATACTTTATGCGCATATGTTTAGGCACCCATGTGATTCTATACTGATTTCCTTAGCCCTTCATTAATTATTTCCTTCATTTCTCTTCATATTGGAAAGTCGTACTATCTTCACAATTAACTTCATTTTCTGTATTTTTAAATCGGGTCGAGTTCCCATGTTTTATCAGCCCTTTTTTAAGATATACCGGCAATAAAGCACTCGCGATCTCCTACTGGGTAATTCCATATTTTCTATGATCTGCGCCAACTTGACATAAAGGATGCCTCTTCCAAATTTGTTTTTTAATTTTCATGAAAACCAGACTTATCAAAAACTTACATTATAATCTCCCAACGTAGTTTGAAATAATGCCATCCATGTGCTTGGAAAAGTGTTAAACATAGTCGACTGAATCTGTGGATGTCCCTTGTAAAGAAAGTAGAAGGCCTGGGAAAACCCACACAATACAATGCAGTATATAATGCCAAAAGTGAACATATCGCCCGTAATCATAGAATAGATCATTGTGACGAAAGGACCAGTGAGGCGGATAGCTCTAAGTAGACAGTAAGAAAAAAATATTCAGCAATCCTTTACGCTAGAAGATGGCTTCTTAGCCCCACTCACCCAGCAAAGAACATCAGTAAAAACCAACTGCCTGGCACAGCAAATATGAGTATAGCCTCCTCGGCATCCGTATCGCCCATCAGGCGACAAGGTATGCAGGCAAGTATTAACAGATTGGAAACTAAAAATATAGCCTTAGCCGGAGCGTGGGTCTGGGAAGAAAAAAAATTCAATTTATCTAAAAGTTTGTGAAACTAAATTGCAAGTAGCCTACCAATTGCTTTAGAAAAGCCGGCAAGCCTTGATTTTTAATTTCATCGCCCTGCTGGAAGATAACGTAGCTCAGCACTCCCGTGATGGTACCAAACTCAGCACAATATCGCACTATTGTCTGCACATCGTAGTCATCGTCTGCACCCTCCTCAGCGAGCTCAACGGTCTTTGAGCCTTTTGCATTTCCATTCGTCGGCGTTTCTTCGTCCTCATCATCATCCGCTACATGAGCTGGCCGCATATAAACCGAGATTGAAAGGCAAACCAAATGTGTTACTAGAATGAGTAGACGTTTTAAGAATTGGTTTTGCGCAAATGTCTTCCACTTCTCCTCTAGCAAACGTTGTATTATACCGCCATCTAACATATCCAAATGCTCCTCTTTGGTGCCATTCAGAATGATGAAGAGCGCCGAGTTCCAATCTGATAGTAGTAAAAGGTTTAAAGGTGTTACGGACAACAGTCCTAAGATAGCTCCGTCTACTTACTAGTACGTCCGTCCGGCAGTAAAGTATCCAAGGCATTGAGCGGATAACCAGAGCAAGTGATGTTGCTGTACCGCCAGAACTCACGCGCTGACAGCTCTAACATCTCGCGAAATACCTCAGCGCGCCCCAATTTGCAAGACAGCGTTAGTGGTGTAAGACCACCATGATTCGCGATGCCATTTTTAGCTGGCGTTTTTGGATGACGCAAAGCATAGCCGAACATATCCTACCGAAAATAAGCTTACATAATTTCGAGGCACTACTCCGATTAGTCACCGCCGCACTCACCAACTTATCACACACTACTACCATATGCAGTATCATATTGCCAAAGGAGTCCTGTGCATCCGGATCAGCGCCACAGTCCAACAACAAATTGTACACACTCTCGTTGGCACAGCAAGCCGCCCACGCTAGCGGATACTCACCCAAATATGCCAGTCCCTCATAATCTGTCGACTTGGCGGGATTGCGACGCTGTTGATCGCGTGGTAAAAAGAAACTACCCACGGCACGTTGATTGATATCCGCACCCGCCTCTATCAGATCGGCCACCAGCTCATTGTTGCTATAGGCAATAGCCAAATGTAGCGCGCTGGCGCCCAAATATTCCTCACCTTCCATCACATCCTGTGCCAGATTGGGGAATACACGTATCAGCACACGCGCCAGCTTCGTGTGTATCTTCGAATCACAAATGATGAGTACGTGTAGTAGACTTTCGCCGAGTGCGCCACGAAACTGCATTTGCCAGCACGCCTTGTGGTCCTCCCACTTGCCGAGTGGATCGTGGCGCGAGAGCGAAGCCTCAATCGGTATGGTTACCTCAGTGTGGTCGCGATATTTCCAACGCAGAAACTCAGCGCGATTGATCACCTGACCTTTGCCATCGTTGTACATGAAAATGCCGAACTGTTCGCGTATCAATTGTTCGACGGCGATCAAACCGCCGGTATTGAGTGCGTCAATAAGGTCGCCACCACGCTTGTAGTCGGCCAGCTTGTAGAGTAGACATTTGTTGGCCGTTGGCGAGGATTGCGAAATGACGGCGTCCAGTATGGCGCCTGGTTTCATTTCCTCTGGCTTCTTGCGCAAACATCTTTTCAGAAAGAATTTCATGCGATTTTTGTTTTTCCGAATAGACTAAACTAAACTAAAACTGTGCCACCTCTGCGGGCAACTCACTTGATGTTATGTAAAAATGTTTAGTCAATAAAGCGAAGGAACTACTAAGCAGCTTAGCAACATTCGTAGTTATGGCAATTTTGTTAATTGCAAGTAAATACATTTTTTAAAGGGAGACCAAGTAAAAGCAAATAAATGCAAGTAAGTAAGAATCGTTTGAAAGTAAGTCTTTGTTTATCGAAGCCAATATTTCAAGTAAGCTTCGAGTGGACAGTAAATGCCCTGGGAACCAATATCGTAATGACTTGGTTGCACTGTATGACAAAAAAAAATTTAAATACATATAAATAAAAAATACAATATTTTTTCTGAGGCTTAGTTAAACAGAAGCTAGCTACATTCTCAGAACCTGCAACATACTCGGAATTTTTAACTGGCCCGCAACACCTGGAAAATTATAGAAAAAAGCAGTTCAACCTAAAAATCAAGTCGAAATTGACAACTTAACTCCAAGTGAAATCCTTGATCTCCTTGCGTTTTTTACTTAATTTTTAAGTTATTAAATAAAACTATTTTTTTTAATTCATATTTTTTTTTTCAAACTTCTTGTGCACTAGGCCGGGTCGACTTGTGGGGAGGCAAAGAAATCGCCTATTGCTCTGTGAAAATCATATTTTAGGGATCAAAATAAGAAACTTTGCCGAAGGAACCATACCTCTAAAACGAATTCTGATGTCCCCAATTTGGGTCGAACTTTTTAGTCTCTTTTCTCCAAAAATGGTTATGTTTTGAAATGATTGTATGGGGAACCCCCCAGGGGAGTTCCAGGGGGTATGCCACTGGCATGGGTGGATCGGCCGTCCAAAGTTAGTGGGGGTCGGTCATACAGTTGGACTCGATTGGAGCACTCTAAATGGGTCAAAGTGGGATTTTTCGTTCGACCCAAATTGCGGGACATCAGAATTCGTTTCAGAGGTATGGTTCCTTCGGCAAAGTTTCTTATTTTGATCCCTAGAATACGGTTTTCACAGAGCAATGAGCGATTTTTAAATCGACCCGCCCTATTGTTCATTACTTAAATGTTTTCAGAATTTTTCTAAATTTATTTTTTCGAATTTTTTTGAAAAACTGTCATAGCTTTCTGATATTTTCAAAAACAGTTTTTCAGATTTTATAAATACAATCGGAGGTTTACCATTGCCTTCCGAGGGGCGACCGCTATTAGAATAATGTTTTTCTTAATTTTGGTGTATCACCGAGATTCGAACCCACGTTCTCTCTGTGAATCCCGAATGGTAGTCAAGCACCAAGCCATTCGGCTACGGTGGCCGCCATACAATGTTTTAATACACAACAATACTACTGTGGGCAAAAAGTAAGGTGAATTTATTGTCAAATTTCGCGGGATTAAAATTTCGCTATAGTTATTTTTTTTATGAGTTGCCAGCACTGTTAATAACATCTGGGCCAACTTTCATGTGAATGTCATTATCAGTAATACATTTACGCTTGTGTTTACCAAACGACCAAGAGTGCATTTTTCGATCCTTACAATGTCTGATTTGATTGAGCAGAGAAGTGCCATCAAATTTTGTTTGCGGAATGAAATTTCGGCTGCGGAAACGTTTAGAATGTTGCAGAAGGCATTTGATGATTAGACCATGTCGCAGAAAAATGTTTATAAGTGGTACAAAGACTTCAAAGAGGGTCGAGAACGTGTTGATGACTTGGAGCGCTCCGGACGACCATCGACGTCAACAGATGACCAACAGGTCAATAAAGTGAAGGAGTTAGTGCTCAAAAATCGTCGGTTGACTGTTAAAGATCTTACTGATATGATCGGAATATCAGAAAGATCTGTGAAAACCATTTTGAAAGACCATTTGGGCCTACGAAAAGTAAAATCTCGTTTGGTACCGAAAGCTCTCAATTTCTTGGAAAAAAGTCGTCGCGTTGATGTGTGTGAAACAATGCTTTCAGAACAAGCTCAAATGCTTCATTACGGGAGATGAGACTTGGATTTATGTTTACGACCCTGAAACAACCGACCAATCAAGCGAATATCGTGCTAAAGGCGAGGCCAGATCGAAAAGAGCACGTCAAATTCGTTCAAAAATAAAGGTCATGATGACAGTTGTTTTCGATTTTCGTGGTGTGGTGCACTATCAATTCCTTCCACCTGGCCAAGCTGTTAATAAGGAATATTATTTGAGCGTTATGCGTCGTTTACGTGAGGCAATTCGTCTAAAAAGATCAGAATTATGGGCCAACAACTCTTGGTTTTTGCATCACGATAATGCACCGTCTCACACTGCACTCGTTCTTCGTGACCATTTCGCCAAAAATTCCACGCATTTTGTTCGCCAACCACCGTATTCGCCTGACTTGGCTCAGTGTGACTTTTGGGTATTCCCAAAACTCAAGAGACCACTCCGGGGAATGCGTTTCGAGTCGATCGAGGAGAGGAGGAGGAGGGCTATACCGGAAATGGACTATTTGGCATATTTCAGGGATTGGAAAAATCGTTGGCATAAGTGTATTTCATCGAGAGGGGATTATTTTGGAGGGGACGAAATTGATTTACAAGAATAAATAAAGATTTTTCATTTTACAACCAAATTCACCTTACTTTTTGCCCACAGAGTAAAGTGATTATTTTTGAGCCGTATACACAATGTTTTCTTCACTCCTCTTAAGTAAGATTTACATTTTGTTGACAGAGTTGCCATATAGTTTATTTTTATTTTTATTTCGCTCTTAATATTTACATATGTCAAAGGAACATTTATAATATTAGTTAGTGGAGAAAGAAATCCATTATTTTCTCGGTAGATGGGTGTAGTGATCGATATCTCGTAAAGTTTCGTTTAAACAATTAAAATTTCGTGCTCGTTGTCAAGTAGACTTTTCACACTAAAAAAATTCGGTTGCTCTATTTTGTTTGTTCCCTTCAATTGTGAGTTACAGGGTGTTAATAATGGAAGTCAACAAAGAGAAAATTTGGCGCATTTTACAGTTTTTCTTTGATAAAGGCGCAAATGCAAGCCAGGTCGCTGAAATTCTAAATGATTTTTATGGTGCCGATACTGCGACAGTTAAATACGTGCGATTTTGGTTTACTCGATTTCGTTCAGGCCTTTTCGGTGTTAAAGAAATTAGCCATAATGTTGATAAAATCACAGAAATGAACGAATTTGACTGGGATGTTGGTAGCCGTAGCATCGCCCAGGAGTTAAAGATCGACCATCAAACAGTTTTAAATTATTTACGCAAAAATAATGGATTTATTTTTCTCCAAGTTAATATTTCATTCAGTTCGCTTAAACAGCCTTTCAACATTATTTACTTAACGTAGTTGTCATTCCATTCTTTATTTTTCATGTAATTTTTTTTTGCAATAAACTAAAAGTAGTTTAAAAGTCTTTTGCAGCCGCATATGTACATAAATTTTGCATGGAAAAGGCAAGCATACCTTTTTTTGTACTTGCAAATAAAATCTAATGAATATTGAAAACTTAATACTACAAAGATCATCACTCGTCAAAAATTTAAAATTACCAAAAATACTTCATTGCCCACTCTTTCTGTGTACTTCCTGCTACTGCCCTAATTTTGTGATCGCTCACAAATTTTTAATTTTTTTTCGCATTCAATTGTGTGAATAAAATGCAAAGCGTTGCCAGGGAAAGATAGAGGATTCAATTGCGCAAAATAAAAAATAAAGAATACGCAGCCACACAAACTTACAACGCCACGTTGCTTTTTGGTTTTTGGCGCGGCCAGATGCGCCAATGCGTTCAATGGTGCATAAATCAACACAATCCACCGTGCTAAAACGTACGTGCTAAAATAAATGTAATTTCAAAAACAACAAAAATTCTTTTGCATCGTCAATTCTATATTAAATACTAAATCATTTTTAGAAACTATTTTTGAACATGGAAAATTGTGTTGGCAAGAGCTTCCAAAAGATTTCAATTGTTTTTACTTTTCTCTACCTTTTTTCACATTTTAATAACAAGTCACGAGTTTTGCTGAAATTTATATTGCAAGAATGAATTCTGACATAGGAAACAAGAAAAAGTGATTGGAAATTTTAAATTTTTCATGTCTGTACAAAGGAGTTACTCACAAGTGCAAATATTTTTAACCAATTTTCAGAAATATAATATTAAATTTATTTGGAAAACATGTAGCAAATAAGTCCAGAAAAAAAGTTACGATAAAGGGCAATTTCTGAGTGTCTAAGGTTCCACATACTAACTACGCTTCTACTGATGGAAATGTAACAGTTTCGGTTATTCGACTGAACTAAAATTATTTAAAATTCTTGCTGACATTTTATGTTAAATTGACAGTATTTGTGAACCAAGCTGTTTCCCTTCTTAAACTGCTTATAGTGGAATATATTTGGGTTATTAAATACGAGTATCAAACATTAAGAGGCGTCTACCATTCGTTGTTTCGCCAACTCTGGGCTCTGCCCACTTGACGAAAAATTTGTATCTGATAGCAACAACAAACTTATCGGGCAAGTTTTGTCGCTAGCAAATATGGTTGTACTATACTTCATAAAACTCATGATGAAAAGAATAATGAGAGGGCACCTATCGTGGTACCGTTACTTTGCTCTCAGCGAATTTGACAATGAGTTACGTCGTTTTAGCTCGAGTATGGCCAAATTACCATTTTCGTAACTTGATTTCGAATTTTTTTTCGTTGCTTAGTCTCTGAATTTGAGTTCTTTCTTCATCACATTTTTCTAGCCTGTTCTAATTAAATGTAATGTTTATAGTTTGGTGAAATTTATAATAATTTTTTTTTTACATTAGTTCAATAATTCACTCAGTTTTATTTAGCTTTACTTTTTTTAACATCTGGTCGCATTGTCCGCGATTGCAGTTGTTTTTGGTGTTCTTCTGCTTTCAGCAGTTAAATCTCGCTCTCTCGCTACTGCAGTGTTGCCTAACTTTGGATATAAAAAACGCACTAAAATGCCCATTTAAAGAAAATAAAATACCAAATTTTTATTGAATTAGAACTTTGCGTGACAATTTGTCTTTAAAATGCGCTTTTTTTTTAAATAAATGTGTTAAAGTTATGTACAAGTTAATTTATGAGTTTTTTGTTAAGATAACGACTTTTTTGCTATATTTGAATTATGTAACAAGATAAGGTATTCTTTTTGTAAAAATTTCGTTATAGTTTCTTCAGTATTTTCTGGTATTTTTTTGTTTATTGTATTTTTACAATACTCTTGATGCCCTATGTTCCACTAACGATTGAGGACCGGAAGAAACTATTACACCTCTATTGTTTTAGTTCGCGTTCAGTAAATTCAAACGCCTTTTAAAATGTGTAAAAAGGTTTTCGATGTTAAAAAGAGTTGGGAGAAGAAGATTAAATATGCTCCTTTATGCATAACATTGAAAGGAGCAAAAAATAAAATTTGCACTTTCGAATTATCAAATTTTATAAGAGTGAACAAATTTTCATTAGCACTAAAGTCTTCTCAGAGTGGCCTTTTTTAACCTTTTTTGATTTAATAAAATAGCTTTTTTTTAACTTACAGTTTCGGTAGCTTTGAATTAAAAAAAAAAAACAAACACGGAACTTAAACATTTTCGCATTTTGGGTATAAAAAAGCACTAAATTTACTGCGAAGTGCAAATGGTTGGCAACACTGCACAACTCGGCAAACGTGACGTCATGCACTCTTGATGGGCTCAATTTTCTTTCTATCCTTCTCGCATAAAACTGCTATAACTCATAATTTTCAATACTGCGAACCCACTTTCAAAGGCGTTTCATTAGGCCCCGTTCATACAGGGAAGCCGCCCTGTTTGTTGTTGTTGCTGCAACTTTGCGAATTCTTTGCCTTCAATTTTTCAGCTTTTGGTTTGTAGTGAATAATATTAACATTGAAAGGGTGTTGAGCACAAGCATCGCAAGTAACGATTTGAAGCAGCAGTGGTTTCCCTATATGAACACAGTCTTACTAATACGCATTAATTGCTCCCAGGGAAATATAATTTTTACAGTGCTGCCAACATATGTTCATTTCTACCACTTGCCTCATCTATTCGCCACTCGCTATCGCTTGGCCTATAGTTACAAATGAGTGGGCGAATACCCCGTTCTAAGTCGTACAAATTCTTTCGTTTTGCTTTTAATGGGCCATAGTGCACTGAGGGACTGCAGTGGATGTAATTGGTGGCAGACCGCGAGCAAGCACTTCAGGAGCTTCATTTCAAATCCCCAATCCAAAATAGGGACAAGAGTCACTCCGATTAGGTGCACGAGTTTTGTTCTTGCCAGAGCGGCACACGTTATCGCAAAAACGCCAGATGCTTGATTCTATTTATCCTAATTTCCTGAAATCATATCGAAGACTACAATATCACTCAATGTAGGTGGTAGGAGTTCGTGGGTTCAGGAGCCTAATTGATGCTTGCAAGAATGACACTTGCCTGCCACTGTTTTGGACTTTCGATTCTGTGTCTTAGAAATTTGGCGTTAGTAATTTAAAAACGGCGGCTGCCGTAGGCGATTGGGTGGTACGTGACTACTATCCGGAAAGGCGTAAGTTCGAGTTCCCTTGCGTGAAACATGAAATAGGAAAGAAAGTGTTTTCTAATAGCGCTCGCCCTTCGGCAGGCAATGGCAAACCTTTGAGACTATTTCTGCTAGGAAGAGCTTATCATAAAAAATATCTGCCGCTCAGAGTCGGCTAAAAACACGCACAAATAGGGGGATGAGCTTGACCAAACACCCACACAGGGTGTACGCTCGAATTATATATATAACTTAAGAAACAAAAATGTTATCCCACGTGAAAATAATTTTTTATTTTCATATGTAATTTCTACTACACTCAATAGTTTTATCAATTTATTATGGCATGCAATTTTTCAACTTTTGCAGAGTGACACAACTTTCAGCTCTTTAATTGTTCCATATCGCTTATTTTCTCACACTGTCCCCACAAAGTAGATCGGAGAACATACCGTCCAGTGAAGCAACTCAGTATTTTTCATCTGCTTGATAGGAGCGAAATATACTGTGGGCAAAAAGTAAGGATAATTTATTTGCAAACTTCGCGGGATTAAAATTTCCCTCTAGTTATTTTTTTATGACTTGGCAGCACTGTTAATAACATCTGGACCAACTTTCATGTGAATGTCATTATCAGTAATATATTTACGCTTGTGTTTACCAAACGACCAAAAGTGCATTTTTCAATTTTTACAATGTCTGATTTGATTGAGCAGAGAAGTGCCATCAAATTTTCTTTGCGGAATGAAATTTCAGCTGCGGAAACGTTTAGAATGTTGCAGAAGGCATTTGGTGATTCGACCATGTCGCAGAAAAATGTTTATAAGTGGTACAAAGACTTCAAAGAGGGTCGAGAACGTGTTGATGACTTGGAGCGCTCCGGACGACCATCGACGTCAACGGATGACCAACAGGTCAATAAAGTGAAGGAGTTAGTGCTCAAAAATCGTCGGTTGACTGTTAAAGATCTTACTGATATGATCGGAATATCAGAAAGATCTGTGAAAACCATTTTGAAAGACCATTTGGGCCTACGAAAAGTAAAATCTCGTTTGGTACCGAAAGCTCTCAATTTCTTGGAAAAAAGTCGTCGCGTTGATGTGTGTGAAACAATGCTTTCAGAACAAGCTCAAATGCTTCATTACGGGAGATGAGACTTGGATTTATGTTTACGACCCTGAAACAACCGACCAATCAAGCGAATATCGTGCTAAAGGCGAGGCCAGATCGAAAAGAGCACGTCAAATTCGTTCAAAAATAAAGGTCATGATGACAGTTGTTTTCGATTTTCGTGGTGTGGTGCACTATGAATTCCTTCCACCTGGCCAAAGTGTTAATAAGGAATATTATTTGAGCGTTATGCTTCGTTTACGTGAAGCAATTCGTCTAAAAAGACCAGAATTATGGGCCAACAACTCCTGGTTTTTGCATCACGATAATGCACCGTCTCACACTGCACTCGTTCTTCGTGACCATTTCGCCAAAAATTCCGCGCATGTCGTTCCGCAACCACCGTATTCGCCTGATTTGGCTCCGCGTGACTTCTGGTTATTCCCAAAACTCAAGAGACCACTCCGGGGAACGCTTTTCGAGTCGATTGAGGAGATAAAAGCTGAATTGAAGAAGGTGCTGATGGCTATACCGGAAATGGACTATTTGGTATGTTTCGTGGATTGGGAAAATCGTTGGCATAAGTGTGTTTCATCGAGAGGGGATTATTTTGAAGGGGATGAAATTTAGTTACAAGAATAAATAAAGATTTTTCATTTTACAACCAAATTCACTTTACTTTTTGCCCACAGTATATGTCGTCGTAAAGCTCATACAGCTCATCGTTCCGTCGTCTACGATGTGCGCCGTTGCCACCGAGCAAAGGTCCAAAAATCCTGCGCAGAATCTTTCTCTCAAGCACTCATTTCGGTGTTGTTGAGTGTTGATTTTGTTCATCATGATTAGATAAAGATGAAACACCATAACCGACCCCTAGAGATGGCCTTCACCCCAAGAGGATTCTCCTGTCTATTTGGTGGGATATGGCCGTTATTGTTTATTATGAACTTCTGGAACCAAACAAGACGATAACTGCTGATTATTATTCCCATCAGCTATCAAACCTGTATGAGGCACTTAAAAAAAATCGACCGTCTTTAGTGAATAGACGCAAAGACACGACAACGCAAGACCTCATACCGCAAGGCAAACATTAGGCAAGCTGAACGAGCTCGGATGGGAGCCAACGCCGCTTCCACCATACTCTCCGGATATTTCACCTTGTGATTATCACCTTTTCCCTGGACTTCAATCCCGTATGAGTAACAAGAACTACTCCTCAAAAGAAGCAGTAAAAAGGGATATCGAAGTGTATTTTGGCTCTAACGACAAAACATTTTTTGAGCTGGGAATTAAAAAATTGCCTAAACCTTGGGAAGACATTGTAAGTAATGAAGGAAAATATATTATTGATTGACTGAAAATGCAGAACTAGCAGCGCTGTTGTTAAGGCATAATCGGTAAATAAGAAAATAAAGAAATTATTAAAATAAATGCAATGCCTTTCCTGTAGCTGTAACAAAACCAGAATACAATATTTCATACGTTAAAATGGTTCCCAAATTTGCTTTTACGATATTAACTTATTTATGATATATATGTTTTCCATATGTGTATGTATGTATATATGTATGTACATTTTTCCACTATTAAAGTCATATGCCTTTCTTGAGGCAAATCTGCACAATTCCAAATATTAAATTTTGCCTCAAATTTAATCCGCTCTGAAAACACGTGCGTCGTTGCACTCACCTACTAAACTCTCCTCCTTATGAGGCCAATTTTACTTTCCTCGTAGAAAATATTGATAATTTATTTAATGATAGTAACACTAAAATCTCGGCAATTTATGCAAGCACTCTCGAAATCCTATCTTTATGTATATTAGAGTTGAACTCAAAATCATATCTTTTGTATGCCCCAAATATGTTGCACTATAAATGAAGTTGCACATGTGGAGTATAGTGACAGTGCCGGCAGTTGAGCAGGTGCTTTCACCAGGTAGGTTAGTTGGTTGCCCACTTGGATGCAAAATTTCTTAGTGGCTGAAGTTGTGGGGTTGGATGGAGCTGGATTGGAGGAGTCCATTGTTTCCGTTCCCGTTTTTATGGTACTTTTCGATGTGTCTGCAAATGAGGTAGTCACGTGCAAGTGAAATGTCGGTGAATCTGTAAGTATAGTGAATGCATATGTAATAATCTCACTCTACTATGTACATATATGTATGTATATGTTGTGTGTATGTGTGTACTAAGGTATCCGAAGTTTGGCAAGTAACCGTAGCACGTTGCATAGAAATAATTTGTGTACATGCCACTCTAGAAAACCACTTACCTGAATAAGTTTGTGTGTATGTGTGGGTGTCTGCTTTAAATGTTTTTTACATCCTGAAGTGGTAAAATTGATTTTAGTTAAGGCGAGGGTTAAAAAGTTTCGTGTGGGATATGAAGGCGAGAAAATGGTTAAGATTTGACGCGGCCGCTTGGCGAAAGGATCTAAGGGTGGCGAAAATAGTTTACAGGCGAAAATAGTTTGGCGGTGAAAATGACGCTGCTACCTGCTATGCTTGTGTATGTAATCCAAAACGAAGTTAGAATGATTGTGAAGTAGATGTTTACTCGTATAGCGCAGTTTTTATACCCGCGCACTTGTGCACAAGGGTATTACAATTTTGTTCACATAACGGTTGTATGTAACAGCATAAAGCTATCGAGATAGATATACCTATAGTCGGATTCAGGCGGTTAGTTGACGACATCTCTTGGGTTGTAGCCGAATCAACTGAATTATATGTAGGTATATCCTCAATTTGCGTGTAATTTGTTCTTGAATTTTGAAATTTGAGTTGCTTAGAGAATATGTCTCCATATTGGTCATTTTGCAACTCGACACGCATGTTCTTGCTTAAGCGTAATATCTTGACATGTTTCCACAAATTGGAGGACTTTAAACATGTATTGAGTTCGTCAGCTGGCGTTGATCGTGGAATCACTGGCAATGTTTGACGCAAATCTCCTGCTAATAAAATCATTGCACCACCAAATGACTTATGATTGCTCCGTAGATCTTGTAAAATATGTTTGTCTTTTGTTATTTTTAAAATATGTTTGGATTTGTTCAGCACTGCATGACGATTCTTTATCGGAGGAGTTGCCTCCCTTGGCCGAAAGCGAACACTGTTTTTTCTAACGAGAATATTTTTCAAATTGAGCAATTCGTCAAAGCCCAAAACGATAGGGTTTATTTGACCGACCGTTCATATGAGAATTTAAACCATCGATTGACCACCAGAAGGCATCACCCATCACAGGTAATGGTGTGGGCCGCTGTAACCGCAGTTGGGCACTCTCCAATCGTTTTCATTGAGTCTGGCGTTAAGTTAAATGCGAAATATTACCGGGAAAGTATTCTGTAGGTTGCTTTGAAGCCGCGGGCAGAAAAATATTTCAGTGGCAGATCATGAACGTTTCAACAGGCCTCGGCACCGTCTCAGAAAGCTCGAGTGAGCCAAGAGTGGCTAAAAAACAACGTTCCGAACTTCATAACGTCCATACATTGGCTCTGAAATTCACCAGACACAAATCCGATGGATTATTCTCTTTAGGCCATTTTGGAGAGCAAGGTCCAAAGTAAATGATTCACCAGTCTCAAGACGCTGAAAAAAGCCATTGCCCGCAAGTGGGCCAAAATACCTGCAAGTCACATTCGAGCAGCTTGCGATTCGTTTCTGGACCGTCTCAGGGCCATAGTCAAGGCAAAAGGTGGTCATATCGAGCAAAAGTAAATTGATTCTAAATTTGGTTGTATTTTCACACATTTTTTACTTTGAATTGAATAAAAGGAGTTTTCCAAACTAAATTTATGGTTGTTATTGGAGCAGGATTAACTGGTGGAGTGACAGTCCTTGGCCGGATATAAAACCAAGTCATTCCGGTAACGTAACCGTGGGAACGTGTGAATTTATGATATTTTTAATTGGTTACACTTCGAGTGCGGGACCCTGTATATTGCGATATAATATGACTCACGGAAGGCATATATCGGAAAAAACGTCAGAACTTTTCACTTCACCTAATATCTAAGTTCATTACCAAAATAAGTTTCACTTCTTGTACGCATACGAACTCCTAAACGCAATAGCATCAAGTGTCTAGCGTCAAAGTGTTATATATACAATACATGCACACGTACACCAATACGTATATGTTTAGTAAATGTCTGTGTTAATTTTCCCCATTGGCCATAAGTCGATGGCTAATTTAATCCTTAAATGAAAGAGAAGAAAGTGGTAAGGAAAAGATTTCCTGCAAAAACTGCAATAAAAATAAAGAAGAAATATGCAAAGGCGAAGCAAATAAAAAGGCCAAAAAATCACCTTCTTGTTATGCCTGAAGCAAGAAAAGTTTGAAAGAAGGCTGCAGTCAAAACAAAATATAAAAAATCTGTATAAAAGAAGTCGATGCAATCAAGCGTGCGTGCGTGCGTGCGTACATAGGCCGACTTTCAGCAATTCGTGCATACGGCAATCGTAACAAGGCGGCAAAAAAAAAAAAAGGAATGAATTTAAGCGATTGCGAGGAAAACCGAGACTGCAGAAAAAATAACAACTACAATAAAGGCAAAAGCCGCAAGGTAAAACATGCACGAAGGTAAAAAAAGGTACAATTTTATTTTTGTTTGCCAATTTAGTTTCATTCCCTCACTTTTATTAGCGCACCCCACTATTCACACTCTTACACACACATAGAAAATCAAGAAAGTAAAAGTGAAGGCCCAACACAAAGTAACGGCTTTCGTCTCATCACTCGGCCCATTGAAGAGCGCAACATGCTTCAATTTCTCTGAATTCAACTAAAGGCAATTTGCCAGTAAATATTTTGCTTTGTGCGTTTGACCTTCATTACAGGTACATTTGTATGTATGAGAAGGCAAGGCGCGATGTTGCCCTGGGGAATTCATCAACAGTCTGCAGTTGGTGTAGACATTAAATTTTATTTTTCCATAGAATTGGTATGAAAGTTTTGCTTTAAAATTTTCAGATGTAGTAAAATGAATTTCGTGCTTTTATTTTTATATGTTTTATAAATATTTGCTTCTATTTAATAAATTTGTAGTTAAATATGTATTTACTACTCTTCTAATAAATACTTGTGGAAATGCAGCTGTACTTGTGCAGTTGCACTACTACAACCAAATTCTAAATATGAAGAGGAGGACGTGTGAAATGAAATTGCGATTATTTTTGCTTTTCGATACACGAGGGGACTCAATAGGTGCTCGCGTTAGATAAGAAGATATCATTTTTTCAAATTTTTTATTTTTATTTTTCAACATAGTCTCCTTTTCGAAAGATACACTTCTCCCAACGCTCCGGCCATTTTTTTAACCCGCCCAAAAAAAGGATTTGTCGAACTCTCCAAAATACGCCCTTGTCTCGGCGATGACTTCCTTGTTTGAACTAATTTTTTTTCACGCGAGTCATTTCTTCGTGTTTGGCAACAAGAAAAAGTTGCAGGGAGCCAGATCGGGTGAATAATGCGGGTGAGGCAGCAATTCATAACGCAATCCATGCAGTTTGGAGGCGATAACTCTATATGAATGTGGTGGTGCGCTATTGTGGTGAAACAGCACCTTCTTTTTGACCAAATGCGGTCGAGTCTCCTGCAATTTTTTGTGAAAGCAGTCTAAGAACTCACTGTAGTATTTTCCAGCGTAGTATTCTTCTGTTTTCAAAAAAATGTATGAGATTTCGCATCGCAAAAAACCCTCGCCATGACCTTTCCGGCCGATGTGACTGTCTCTGCCTTCTTTGGAGCAGATTCACGGGGAGAAGTCCATTGTGTTCATTGCTGCTTAGTTGCTGGTGTGTAAAGATGAATCTAAGCTTCATCAACGGTGACAAATAATCGCAAAAATTCCTTCGGACCTCGCTTAAATTACTCCAAATACTGCTTCGTAGAAGTGCACCAGCTGCTTCTCTCTCGTGCTAACTGGCGCCAATTTGAACCAGCCAACGCAGCCAACGTTGGTTCGAATCTCGGTGAAACACCAAAATTAAGAAAAACATTTTTCTAATAGCTGTCGCCCCTCGGCAGGCAATGGCAAACCTCCAAGTGCATTTCTGCCATGAAAAAGCTCCTCATAAAAAATATCTGCCGTTCGGAGTCGGCTTGAAACTGTAGGTGCCTCCATTTGTGGAACAACATCAACACGCACACCACAAATAAGAGGAGAAGCTCGGCCAAACATCTAAAAAGGGTGTACGCGCCAATTATATTATATATATAACGAAGCCAGTTGTGTTGTAAAGTGTATTTTTACCATCTCCGTGTGTTCCATTTCGACGCTTAGAATCATTTGGATACCAAAACTTCACAACAGTCCCAACTTGTCTTCCAGGCGGTTAACTTTTGATACTCGTATACTAACCGGCTCAAATTGACTTGAATCGTTATCTGATTTCATTAAACCTTTCCTGATTCATAATTTAGTATCTGCCAGGCACGCACATTAGACCGTGTCAAAAAGACAAGTTCACCGTACACCTCTCAATCCATATTGTTATGCCCGCCATTTTGGAAAATTATTATTATTATTTTTTTTTTTTTTTTTGCCGTACGTAGGGGTCACTTTTTTTACATTTTTCCATACAACGGGTGATCAGATTGAAAGAACTTTTTCCAATAGAGTTTTTCTCCGGATCACGCACGACTACTGTCAAACTAAATTCATCCCTTTTTTCAGTTATCATTGGTATTTCATCATAGAAAGACTTACGCCTCAACAACCAAGAGGCTTACAAATCATACCACTGTATTACGAAAATTGACGCATGCTCAGGCCAACTTAGCTATGTGTTGAGTGAAGTGACCCATTTTTGTGTTAATGGCTATACCAACGAAAAAAAGTTTCGTATTTGGTCTGAAAAACAACCGGAAGTCATTCAAGAACAGCTCATCTAACCATTGAAAACAACCGTTTGGGGCGTTCTTTGGGCTGGAGGAATCAGCGACCCATATTTCTTCAAAGACGAGGTTGGCGCCAATGTAAGAGGGAATGGCGAACGGCATCGCGCCTTGATAAACGACTTTTTGATGCAGATGCCGGAAACTGAAGCCCGTTACTCCGAACTAATTGTTTCCAACAAAACGGCGCCGGCTGTACAAGTCATACAGTCTGTGGAACGATAGTTTTGCTGAGTCGTCGTATCGGTGTGCTATTTATCTCTCGTCTCGGACCAGTGGATTGACCATCAAGTTCGTGTGATATCAGACCTTAGAACTTTAATTTGTAAAGTCTAAATGCTTTGTGGATAAAACAGCTTCGGTTGAGGCACTGGAAGCCAAAATTACTAAAGTTACTGACGAGATTCCGACCGAAGTCCTCCAGCGAGTCATTCAAAATTGAATTCATTCACTCATTTGTTTACGGATGACCGAATGACGGCGCGATTTCGACCAACATTTGAAAGGGAGTATCTTTAAAAAATAAATGTCATGAATGGTTCTACACAAAAACTATAAAGAATACCCAATCAATTTGAATTTCCGTTGTTTTTCTTCAATTTAAAGTTCATAGAACTTTTATTGCAATTACCTCATCACATTTAGTCTTTAAGTCAATGTTATAATGAAATAGATAAAAAGATAAAAAGATAATCAAACAACTCTCTCAGTCACATAGGTCTAGATGTGAGAATTTACACCGCGTCAAGTTTCTTGTACCTCAACTGTAGAGGTTTTGCTGCTTTTCATGTTCACCAAATTTCCGGACTATTCCGTTTATTGCTCATCCTGAGTTGTTTTCAGAAAAATACTCTGTTTCTTCATATTTATTTTTAAATTCTCTTTCTTAATCTTCTTAACGCACACAAATACTTAGTCTTGCTTATTATGTCGAACAAACTCTCCCCCACCTCCTTTACGAAAAAAATGTCCTTTTGCCACTTTTATCCTTAACCTGAAAAACCATCTTGCACGCAAGTTTGCTTCTTCCATTTGACAAATTTCCATGTCGCCGCCTAAGAATTAACGTGACGTGACGCAACGCTGCCAAATACTATATTAACCTCGACGACACAAAGGAGAAATAATCTCTGACTTCCGTTGCTGTTGCCGCACTTCTTTTCTTGACGTTTGTGCATTGCTCGACTGGGATTATGACTTAATTGGAGGGATGCTTATGTAAATATATGTACAAGTCAACGTAATATTCGTGTAATGACGGCTGTGTTGATACACACAAATTTTTGGTAGTTGACATAGTAGTTGTTGTTGTTGTTGTATTTGTAGTATTTGTCGAGTGTACACTTTTGTGGCTTAATGCAAATTTCGTCAAGTAATTGCGCGCATTGTGGTTGCTGTAGGAAGTTTGGTTGTGGCTTAAGAGAAATTCGTGTATTCCGCATTTAAATTTTTTATTTGTTTTATTGTCGCTGACGTTGGCAACAAATTTTGCTGTCACATTAAGTAATGAATTTCGCCGTTTTCACACTGACATTTCAACGGAATGAATTGGTGGTTGATCTTCGGGTTAGTTTGTAAATAATGAAATAAGAACATAAATTAATTGGCTGCATTATGGATGAAAAAAAGAGGTTGTCTGTAAAGTCGGTTTACTGAAGACAACGTCAAAAGAAAATATTGATGTAATGGTTGCAATTTTCAAAACAAAATTTTAATTTTATTTGTTTGATAGATATTTTGCATAGATATAGAGAAGGAGTTGAATGAAATCGCAATGGAATAAGTCAAGTTACATTTACACAAGCGTGAAAAATGACAGAACATTTAATTAACAAATTCATGAAAGATATCTTCAATTTCGATTGTGCATCAGACGTTAATAAGTCACCAACACTTAGAGGCATCATCATCGATTTGACTTTTCCAAGAAACATTACACTCGAAACACTCCCTTTCATATTTCCTACTTTTTCTATCATCGTCCTATTCTCAACAGAGAAATGGTTCATTACCATGCACACAGGAAGAAGGCATATGCAAATACAAATATGTGAATTTAGATATAAATGCGCACATACATACATACACATATATAGGTATATATGCTCACTCAAGTAGGACAGAGCCAGATGTCGAATGTTGCCGAACGCGGGGGCTGATTGTGCCTCTTTGTCGTTCGTTCCGCGCTCTCGCTTGAAGTTAAAGCACTCTCACTTGCAGTTCAAGCAAGGTAACGCCGCATGAGCAAAGTAACGCTGTATGAGCAATGTCATGCCGCATTTTTTGGTGCGTGCAGCCGGCTATATCGAATTATAAGACGTTATCACGTCAAAAAAAAAAACCGATGCCGCTATGCCACCTATTCAAATTAAGTGGCGAAGAATATGTACAACTTTAAATGATTAAATATGCAGCTGCATGTAGGGTCTTACGTAGGGCTCTACTTCTATAATTGATGATTGGCTGGTTGGCTTAAGTGGTGCTCCTCAAAGATTCTAATTAGCGCTGCCACACAAATTTTTTGCCACATCTTCGCTACCAACAAGTTATGTGGCTATTTTCTTCAAGGCTATATCCCGTATGTGTGATTGAGAAACCTTATAAGGTTATTTACGTATATACCAGCCAGTTGTTTAAGGTTCTCGAAACGCAGTTCGCCGAGGATGCCAAGCCTTCCATAAGGCAGGTCATTCACAGTGGAAGTAGAGGGTAGTTACCTTTTTCTCCGGTTGATTACTGCTATGATATGATTGAATTAATGATAAGTATATTAATTTTTTCACTCTAGAGTCACTTCGAAGAACGAAGCGTTATAGAGAGTTATGGTGAGATGGTCGTCTTTTCTATGTAAAAGGTACTATAAACTATAAGTCTTTCATAGAGTCAAATCTTTATACAAATTTTTAATCTAAAAGTTGGATGTAACACATGGCCTAAAAGGTCCCGTGCCCAACACATAGATGGCACTAGTCAATATCACCCTTTCTGGGTGTTTGGTCGAGCTCCTCCTCCTATTTGTGGTGTGCGTCTTGATGTTGATCCATAAATGGAGGGACGTACAGTTTTAAGCCGATTCCGAACGGCAGATATTTTTATGAGGAGCTTTTCCATGGCAGAAATACACTCGAAGGTTTGCCATTGCCTGCCGAGGGTCGACCGCTATTAAAAATAACTTTTCCTGCAATTTGGTCTTTCACCGAAATTCGAACCAACGTTCTCTCTCTGAAATCCGAATGGTAGTCACGCACCAACCCATCCGGCTACGGCGGCCGCCTAGTTTTATTGCATTCACCTATTTTTCAGCTAGTACTTAAAACTAGCTTAAAAAGACAGCTCTTCAAATTTCATGACATTTCATTTATCAGTTTGTGAGTTATTGCGCTAAGAGTGTCGCTCCTTTTGCTATTTTCCAAACAATGGATCAAAAAGAATTTCGTGCTTTAATTGTACTCACTTGTTGATGGGAAAAAATACTATTCAAGTGAATCAATGGCTTGAAAAGTGTTATGGGGACTCCGCTCCATCAGAAATAACAAGAAAAGGATGGTTTGCTGTCTTCAAGCGTAACACCAGAAAGCATCAAGAAAATCAACAAACTCGTTTTGAATGATCGAAAAATGGAATGGCATGAGTTAGCTGACATCGTAAAGATATCAAAAGAACATCTGGGCTTTTTATTGCGCCAGCATTTGACTATGAGAAAGCTCTGTTTAAAATGGGTGCCGCTGCTTCTCATGACTATAAAAAAGTGCTCCTATTGCCGATGTCACCAAAACTGCTTGATCGCGAACCATTAACTTATTGCCAATACTTTTAAAAGTGTTCGAATAAATATTGTTTGACGGACTATTTCTTACAACCAATTTCTACAACCAATTCTTACAACAAAAAAAGGATACCTAGCCACCGATTTGGATTTAGACGACAACACTCAACAGTCCAACAAATCCACAGGGTTGTCAACAAAATACTTAACGATATGAATGACAAATTTTGAAGAACTACATAAGTGTTAGAAAATTTTATAAAAAATTTCAAGGCGAATATTCCGATATCTTAACAATAATAGCTGGAGTACCGTAAGGCAGTGTACTAGGACCTGTTTTACGTCTTATATACACCGAAGATGCACCAACTCAGTCAACACATAATGCAATGATTGCAACGTTCGCAGATGATACTGTATTAATGGCATCGAACAATGACGACAAACTGGCGACACACTTCACACTTCAAAAATTAACAAACAATACAGTGAAGTGGTTTGACGAATGGGGTAGAAATTTTAATAAAGAAAAAACGAAAACATTCATTAAAATATAATCTCACACTGAAAACAAAAAAATAAAAATCTGCCGAGCATCAAAATGACATATCACTAACGAAACAAATGAAATTAAGAATAAGTACCGGCACTTAAATTGGCTAATCGGACGAGCATGAAAACTATGGCTATAGTAAGGTGCCTCTATGAAATACATATGGAATAAAAATAAGGGGAACGGCTAAAAACACAAATCTTCAGCTCCAAAATATTACGAAATATAACAAATGCTGGTTGGTCTATTTCCACTCAAGGCATTCGTGTGAAGTTGTGCGTTAGCTTAGGGGTTAGGGGTAGTAAGAGGACCGAAAAAGTTATAATTTTCAATAATTTCTTTTGCTAGTCAATTGCTTTATTTCACAAAAATAAAAATATAGCATAAATAAATCATGTTGCGACTTGACCTTAGCAAAATTTAAAATACAAAATTAAAATTATAAAAGTTATCGCTGCTTGTGTGGAGTCTGTTTCTCCCCTTAAAGATTCATCTAAAATCAATCGCACAAGAAAAATTAGTTTTATTAATAAATACTCTTTAGCCTGTTCGAAGCTTTTTTTCTTCAAAATTTACAATATGGCGGCCTCAGAAAATATTTTTCAGATTTTCGAGAAAAAAACCGATTATTAATTGTTAAAAAAAATCGAAATTAAAAAAAAAATCTTTCGTCAAGCACAAGTTTTTTATGTTTTTCAAAAGCAGTACAAATTTTATTGAAATCTACCAAGCGGTTACAGGATTAACCAGTTCAAAAAACAGAGTTGTGAGAAAAACGGTTTAAGGTTTTGCTAGCGATTTATGTATGCCCGAGCGCATTTTGCTAATTGTTAAATAACTCGAAAAGTATTTGTCAGATTCACTTCAAATTTTCGCACAATATTTCTAAGATATTATACTTTAAGAAAATGCAAAACAAAAATCAAATTTTTGCAAATTCTGACTACCATTAACCCTTTATACAGCGAAAAATACTACTGGCGGAAAATATCGGAAGAAGATTAAAATGGCTCACTCCGACTGAATTGTCAAAAAGATTTACATTGAAATAAAAAAAAGCAATTATAATAATAATAATAAAATTAATGTAACAAAAAAATGTTCTGCTCACATTGGTAAAAGTGCATTTTTTTATATCTTTGCCCACTCCGCTCAAGAGCATATGGCCTCGACAAGACTCTTCCATCGTACACGCTTCTGGGCTGTTGCTGTTGCGTCCCATGTGATGTCGGCATCTGCTAGCTCGCGCAATACCGACCTTCGCCAAGTGATATGTGGCCGACCGTAATCTCTGCTCCCTTGAGGGTACCAGTCCATTGCCATTCTCGTGATGGTATTTGGTGATTTTCTCAGCGTGTGACCTATTCATCAGCACTTTCTGCGTTTTATTTGCCATAAGTAAAAGAGCATAATAGATCCGAATTATACAAAGATTGTACAGTGTTAATATTTACCTGTTTGTAATAAATAAAGGATATAAAATAAAAATTACGATTAATCAAGAGCAGTTATTCTCAATAAGTTTCTATGGGATTGGCATCGAGTGAGAGTAACGGTCAAAAAAAGTGAAGCCGCCTCTTCACCGAGCTGAAAACCTTTCACGGTATCATTCACTCAACAACGGCTCAGTGCATTGCAACCAGTGAGATATTTTACATTTTTTTGTTTTATGTTCTGCACTGGCAACACAATGTACCCTAGAGGTCTAAGTAAGATCCTTTTACAAATCAGCCAGCACTACCTAGTCTTACCTTGTTGTTTCAAAATTTCCTAATTTACTGCACTCATTTGGTTAAACTTACAGAATCGGACTGAATTGAATAAGCGGCGGATGTTTTTTTTGTTCTTTGTATTAGGTCAATGACTCCATCTCTTTGACTTATCAATCTTCTACTGTTAACAGCTGCTTAACAGGAGATCAACACCTGTGCACGTGTAGGCTAACAGCCTCACCCAGAAAGCGTTCGGGCCATTATGCACAACTTGTAAACTAATATAAAATTTTCTATATCAGAAAAAATTTAGTTTTCTTCCATTAACGGGCACTACTTGCGCTTTGTTTCAGGTCATAAGCACTATAAATATCCCGACTTGCCTCTTAATCGATTGGAGTACATTGAAAACTCATTAAAATCTCATAAATTTTACTTTATATTTTGCACAACAACTTGCAAGAGGGTGATGCAGAAAAAAGTATAATAAATTTTAAACCGCTTTATTCGCCACACAGATTGCTAGCCAAATATGTATCATTAAACATTTTTAGTAAAAGAATAAAAGTGCCATTGAAATGCGCAACGTAAACAAATAAATCAGAAAAAGTAAATGGAGCCTCTGATCATACATTTGGGTTCATGGCTATAAAACTGAAAAGAAAGAATGGTAATTTCGGTAATGTCTCCATTTTGCTTTGCGTGCAATTCACTCTACTACGCCTAATTTGGTAGACCCGAGTTTTTTATTACTTTTCTACATTTTTATGATATTTTTAGTACATTTACGCATTTTGTTGTTTAATGGGCAAACAAAAGAGAGGGCCAGTTACGCAAATGTGCGTGAAACCCACTACGAAACAACTGGGCGTTTGAGTGACATCAGTTTACATACGTTTTTTAGCGCGCATTGGGAGCAGTTAACTTTAAATATTAAAACTATTGCTAAAAGGCCGCAAAACTAACACACAACACTGTTGAAGGAAAGAAATCAGTGCAAATACCGCCACATTAAAGGCGAAAAAAATCGACACTGCTTTGAGTTTTACTTTGGTCAAGTGAAGCAGTACGAATTTTTTTTTTTTTGATGCATGAGGAAGCATTCAAAACGCTTTCGCATTTACAGTGACCGCGGTCAACTGCGTTGAGTAGTGTCTCCACTAAAACAATCCGTCCTCTCCTTTTGGGGAGACCCCATTCTCGGGACTACTATCTGCATTGCCCGGGGAGGGCCAAGAACGGCATCCATAAAGGACCAATTCTATTCACCCACATCTGAGCCCACCATATTTGGAGTCAGCTTTCATGTGGTAGGTTCGTCTTCTTGTGTCTTTATCTGTGCGGCTCCTCTTTGCTGCACTGAGTTGAGGTCGATCTTTTTTTTCGTAGTACGTTCTCGATGAATTTCTTTACCGCGCTCCAGCTGTCCTTGCGTTCAATCATTTTGCGGACTATATTGCTCGGCGTGATGCCGCCAATCTGCTCCTTCAGAGCATTTATTTCCAGGAGCCATCTGTCACAACTAAAGAACGTGTGTTCAGTGCCATCGCTCGGCTCTTGGCAGTATATGAACGCCCACGCGTTATAGGTGTCTCTGGAAGTATTCGTGGCTCGAGAGGAACTGAGTTAAGAAGTAATTCATTTCCCCGGAGTTCCATTGCTTATTAATGGAGTGAGTTTCGCCTCTCGGTTCAGTGTCCCATCGGCTTGTCAGCTTTGCACCGCAGCTTGGTTTGGGATCTTCGTTCCTCGACGCTAGTGATGACATTTTTCTTCTTGGGGTCCCATGCATTCATTCTTTTCCAGATCATGAAGTTGACGGGTATCTCCTCGCTGATCACAAAGACTGACAGCCAGAGGCAGTGCGGTGCACTGAGGCAAATCTGAGTGCCGCTGTTCGTTTTGCGGCCGCCAATGCTTTGCGCTTGACTTTGCAGTTTAGCGTATCACCCCATACTTCGCTGCCGTACAGGAGAATTGAGTTTACTGTTTCGAATATATTTGTAGGGTAAAACTATTTTTAAAAAACTCTGATTAAAAAGTTTAAGGTTCTGATGAAAATTTTAATTTTTTACAAGGTGTGAACTTCAAGATACCAGCCTCCCCTCCTTTAAGGGACAAATCTGACTGACGGTTGTGGTTCGCCCAAGAAAGGTTTCACTGTATATGGTTTTTGTTGTAACACAAACTACATTTCTAAATGGAAATACAAAAATTGATTAAAAATAAATAAGTACTCAAAATGTTACACTATGTCGCCCTGCTTGTCTAGCTGTATATTCCAGGAATCAGCTGAACAATCAGCATCATACGATAACTAAAAGATGGTAAAGTTTTAAAGGCCGATATTGATTTTCAATAAAATACAATTTTTTTAAGAAATTTTTGTCATTTCTCTTTATTATGATAATACTGCTATGGCTCAATTACGTATGGAGCAAAATATCGGCCGAATGACCGGCGCGTCCTCGGCGGCACACCTCCATCCGATGGTCCAAATTTTCGATGACGCTGAGGCATAGAGGTTCTATGTTCTATGAGGCCATTGTTTCGTTAGCTGTGTGACAAGTGGCACCATCCTGTTGAAACCACATATCGTCCACATCCATGTCTTCCAATTCGGGCACTAAAAAGTTCGTTATCATCTCACTATTCACAGTAACTGCCTGGCCGGCCTCATTTTGGAAGAAATACGGCCCAATGATGCCGCCGGCCTATAAACCGCACCAAACAGTCACTCTTTGAGGGTGCATTGTTGTTTTCACGTCTCCTACAGACCCGGTTTGCTCAAACTTTTGCACAATTTTTCCGATTGCATGCACATTTGGACGATTAAATTGACCGAAAAAATCACGAAATGCGCGATATGCATTTTGACTTGAACGCCCGTTTTTATAATAAGCCTGAATAACTTTAACGTTTTGCTCGATTGTGTATATTTCTATGGTTCAAATTGATTTAGTCTGAGATTGAAAAATTTGAATGAAATGCAGAAACAAATTTGACGTTTAGGTGTGGTTTATATTTAACATCGGCCTTTGAAATTTAACCACCCTTTACAAACTTTATGTACGAGTATATGTTTGAGTGCAAAGCTATACATTTTCTGTTTTATACCTATACAAGGGTTGCATTCCATATTTTGAGCCTTTGCAAAACTATGTGTCATGAACTGTAATTCGATATTTTTATCGAAAAGTTTGGCATTTTTACAGTATAAATTTACATACTATAATGTTTTCATTTACGCACTTTTTTTTAATGTTTTCACTATGCACATTTTCAATGATCCAGGTGAAACTAAGCGAGCCAGGCTGGGTGGCTCGCTGTAGTCTTAAGCTATGAGTCCTTTCATTCTCTGCAGAACTCATACTATAAAATACAGTTGCATCCAACAGAAGCCTGAAAAAGCACCTCAACCAGATTTTCGCTAAAAAAGCTTGGTTTCTCTACATGGCTGAAATGATGAATGCCTGAAAAATTGCAAAAATCACTGATCAAACTGGCACATAATTTAATTAAAAAGGCTCATGAAAAATATAAAAAAATATCAAAAATATATTTCGTATCTTTTCTCATATTTGGTATTGAGCTTTTTGGACTACCCAGCATAATGAAATTATCCAATCAGTTAATTAATAAAATTTTATAAATATTCATATTAAATCTTTCACTGTGTCACGTGTCAATATGAGGTTTTCATTTGTTTTCATTGCGATCTTCCTTCTTTGCCTTTATGCAATGCAAAGGCTTTGAATGATGCATTATTTAAGTTAATAATTAAAATGAATAATTAAAAATTTAATAAACCCACTTTTATGTATGTATGTAGGCAAACATATGTAAGTAAGTATATCCCATATTGAAACAAAACTGCAAGTGAATTCTTATTTGCTGAAATTCTCTTGAATATTAATATCGGCGAGGTATCTAAATAATAAAAAATAAATTCAGTGCTCGTTTCCCTTTATGCCTTTATTTTAGTAAATTTACATTAATTTTTTATAGTTCTAAGTTGATTTATGTAAATTTATAGTTAACGATTCCATATAAATGTCGAAACATGCACTTATCCATTGAGTTTATGAGCAAATCATAAATATAGCGCGAAGCAAAAGCAATAAAATCGCTGGATTTGTGTGGTTTCAGCATCAATAAATGTCATTCAAATGTATATGTGCATGTACAATGATGTGCAAAATATTATACAAAATATAAATTTTTTTGCTAGAGAAATGACGCATATCCACAAATAAGATATCCATCCACTCATATCTTTAAGAATGAAATGGTGCTTCACATTTAAACAAGCCCTCATATTTCACTTCTCCATTGGCTTTATGGAGGGGAATTGTTTTCAATCATTATGGACAGAATAATGAGGTAGCACCTATCCTGGTCCCGTTACTTTGCTCTCAGCTAATTTGACAATATCAGCTGATTTTCGTAATGTCACCCTAGTCCAATCGGTGATCAGTTTGACCAGATTTCATAACTTGACTTAACATTTTTTTCTTCTCTAGCATCGGAGTTTTAGCTCTTTCTTTCTGACATTTCTCTAGTCTCTTTTTATAAGTATTTAAAATATAAATAAAAAAAACTAGTTTGATAATTCACTCAGTTCTATTTAGCTTTACTGTTTATTTATCATCTGGTTACATTGTCGGCAGCCGAAGTTCTCTCCACAATCTTGTTTTCCACCATAGTTATTGGCCAAACATAGTAATCTATCATACTTGGCTCGCATAAGTAAGCTTTGCCGACCTCAACTCTAGGCTACTTTATAGTCAACGATGAATAAATATGCACTCTATATGACAAACCACAATTGATGTTATCTTAAATATCCATCAAATACAAGGTGAAGTCCAAAATAAACAAGACTGAGCTAAAACAGAAACGACAGGATTTTGGTTCCGATAATTTCGAGTTTATTTATTCAAAATAGTCCGCTCTGGCCTCGATACTCTGTTTTTCGCGATCTAAACACTTATGTTGTCCTTCAGGATGTCGGTACAAGCCTTTTGAACGGCCTCTGCGGACGCAAAACGTTTTTCTTTCATGGCCAAATGTAATTTTTCGAATAGCTCGAAGTCACAGGGAGCCATGTCAGGCGAATACGGCGAGTGATTGAGGGTTAATATGCCATTTCTAGTGAAAAAATCAGTCAGAATAGTGGATCGATGAGTTGGTGTATTATCATGCAATCAACGCCAGCTTCCTCCTTCGCGGTATTCAGGGCGAATTCGACGAATGCGAGGCAACAAACGCTTCAAAACGCCAATATAGAAAATTCCATTGACTGTTTGACGGTTTGGCCCGTTGGCACGAGCTCTTTGTTAGTAGTTCCCTTGGAATCGTAAAAAGAAATGAGCGTCGACTTGATTTTTGACTTCTCCAAACGCGATTTTTTGGGGGGTGCCTCGTCTGGGGCCTTCCATTCGGCACTTTGACGCTTAGTTTCAGGTTCATGTCGGAAACACCACATTTCATCACCAGTTACAATGTTGTGAAGGAAGCTATCGTCTTTTCTTGTCTCTTTAATGAGGTCTTTCGAATGTCGGATTCTGAGCAATTTCTGGTCCTCAGTTAACTTGTGCCTAATGAAACGTGCACAGTCTTTTCGTAAGTCCAAATGATCAGAAAAATCGATGTTTTGGAGATATTCAACTCAGACCCATGAATTTCAACGATGAATTCGGTTCATTTTTAATAAATTTACGAATAATTTGGATAGAGTTTTCGTTTGTCATTTACATTTGTATGTCCTCACAACCATCTCTGAAACGTATAAACCACTTATGAACTCTGGCCCGAGATGGCCAATCATGGCCATATACCTTTTTACCTACAACTGCTGTAAGCTTGATTTCTACCAGGAAGTTTGGATCTAAAGCCCCATTTCCCAGGTCATTTAGTCTGCGTCGTACCACTACTGGGCAGTCGCATAGAAGGTCTTCTGCTGCTTCTTGTGCCTCTTTGTAGAGTCTACGGGAATAGTTTTCTATCGCAAGCATCTTTTTCATGTGATAATTCAATTTACAATGTCCTGTTAGTAGTTCAGTGTAAGGTTTTATATCCTTTCTGTTTAGGTTAAGGATTGCTTCTGCCTTTATCTGTTCTGGAGTTTTTTCGATTGCCGCATGCACGATTGGGCTCTCCAGTAATCGATTATACCTCGTTGTTCACGTAGAAAGGCACTTTTGAAGCTATTTTTTGCCCCGTAGAAAGTTTCGGGACCTATGAAGGGTGTGTTTGCCGCCTTTTTGGCTAAAGGGTTCGTAATTCCATTCCCTGGTGCCACTCATGTCCCGGAACACACATCAAAGTAACAGGGTTTCTTGATTCTAGGGTGTTGAGCATTTTGAAACATTCTTAGACCAACCTTGATTGGAATGAGAAGCTATCCAGCGATTTTAGGGCTGCTTGATTATCAGAGCGACAAACATTCAATGACACACAGCTCTAAAGTGTAGACCTCCGCCTGAAAATTGGAAGTGGTTTTCCCCAATGCGTTTGCTTTTTTAAAATGTGGTCCGACGTTTCCAGCCCCTACACTACCATCTTCCATTTTTGACTCATCATATTTCATTGTTTTTGCTCCGGTTACTAATGACCTCTTTGAATTTCTTGTAGAACTCTAGTTTCCTTTCCATCTTGTCGTGGACTGTCAGGCACATAGAGTTCAGGACAGAACCCAAAATTCTTAGATGTCCTGTAAGATTGCTTTCTTTGAGATGGAATAGATTAGGAAACCTTAGAGCTGCACTGACTGCCAACCCTTTGGCTACAAGATAGAGTGGAATGAGTCCAGTGGCCATTCCTCAAGCCGCTGAGGGGTAGGTTCGTATTGCTCCCGTTACGCTCAGACAGCTTTTCTGCAAGTTAATTTAAGGTTATTCTGAAATACCCCGCATTTTATTCTATAAAAAATCAATTAAAACAAATGAAGATAAAACTTTATTGATTCGGAAAGTATTTAAGTACAATTGAGGTGTAATTGAGTAAACTCAAACTCAGTTGCTTAAGTTACGCGCAATACTGTGAATTTCTAACATCTCGCGCTTAATTTAATTCTCCATTCGCTTGACTTATTTCAATTCATGATAGCGTGATTTGCTGGCGCTGTCACTATGTTAATGTTCGTCTGTTTTAATGTTCGTTAAATCATAAATAAATAATAACAATGGATTTCGTTTTTATATTTCCAATTTCACTTTGCCACTTCATCAATTCAAACTTATTATTATATATTTAAAATTTGATTTTTAGACGGTGATTTCCAACCATTATAACCAATATTATTATTAGATGCCCACTGTGATTTAAATTTAGCTAACCAATATTTAAAGCTGAGTATGTGAAGAAGTAAAAAAAGCAGGTAAAACCTTTTTCTTCTTTTTTTTAGTGTTATTGTTTTTGGTAAAAATTGTATGGCCCCGTGCGACAAAATGAGCTCGTGCTTATTTTATGATATTTAGTTCTTGTTCGTTAATGTCCAAATATTAGGCGAGTAGGTACCAATGTGGTTTTAGGAATGGAAAGTGCACTACCCTTTTTATTGGTTTTCTGAAAGAGTTCGATAGTATTGAAAGAGGCAAAATTGAATACGTGCTAGGCATCCTAACAAGTCTGATCTTCTCCAAAGTGCCGATATGTAAAGTTTCAAGGGCCGGTGTTGATTTTGAATAATATTCAATTTTTTTTTAAATTATTGTCGTTTCTCTTTACTGTGATAACTGGTATGGCTCAATTACGTGTAGGATACAATATCGGCCAAATGGCTGCGGCCTCGGCGGCACACCTCTATCCGATGGTCCAAATTTTCGATGACGCTGAGGCATAATTGAGGTTCGATGCCGTTAATGTGCCGGATTATTTCATCCTTTAGCTATTGAATTGTTGCTGGCTTATCGACGTACACCTTTTCTTTCAAATAACCCCAAAGAAAGAAGTCCAACGGTGTCAAATCACATGATCTTGGTGGCCAATTGACATCGCCGCGACGTGAGATTATTCGGCCATCAAATTTTTGGCGCAAAAGAGCCATTGTTTCGTTAGCTATGTGACAAGTGGCACCCTCCTGTTGAAACCACATATCGTCCACATCCAAATCTTCCAATTCGGGCCATGAAAAGTTCGTTATCATCTTACGATAAGCGAACACTATTCACAGTAACTGCCTGATCGGCCTCATTTTGGAAAAAATACGGCCCAATGATGCCGCCGGCCCATAAACCACACCAAACAGTGGGTACATTGGTTTGGATTATCATTCGCCCAAATGCGGCAATTCTGCTTATTGACGAATCCACTGAGGTGAAAATGTGCCTCATCACTAAAGATGATTTTCTTCGTTATGCATTTTGATTTCAACGCCCGTTTTCGTAAGAAGCCTGAAGAACTTGAACGCGTTGGTCAATTATGTATCTTTCTATGGTTCAAATTGAATTAGTCTGAGATTTAAAAATCTCAAATGAAATGCAAAAAAAAGCTTGATGTTTAGGTGTGGTTCACATTCAACATCGGCCTTTAAGATTTAGCCACCCCTTAAATGGCAAAGCGTCTGATATATAGCAAAGTTGAATTAGGAGTAAATCAAGAAGATGCGCTGTCTACGCTTGTATTCAATCTGATCCTCGACTATGCCATTAAGAGGTTGATCCATCAGATACTATATTCAGCAAAGCTTCACAAATATGTCGACTTGCTGATGGCCTGGTCATCTTCACGAGAATTATTTATACGATTTTTCGGACTATTGCGAGCACAGTGCCATTTAGCATATTTTTTTTCCAAAGGCATTTATTTTTAGAAAATTAATACACACTATTCCACTGGCTAAATTATCTTAGAACCCATTACGAAATTTATACCCAATGAGCAAAATGAAAGCTAATGCATGAATGAAAAGTTTTCTGTGGGTAACCTCAAAAGCTGGTATCAAAGCCAAACAAAAAATTCCAGCTCTTACCTAAAAGTCATTAAAATCGTTAGCTAACCCTTTCGAGTCAAAGAAGAATGTGCAAATTTATACAAATAATTTATGCCAGGAGACCTTTTGCACACTTATGCGGAGCGGAAAGTGAATACAGATATAGCAGATTTATACATGTACATATATTATATGTACATATGTGTGGGTAACCATTAATTGTTGTAGGTTTAATCAAATGCGCGCATACAAACGTCGACTTTCGTAATCTAAATTTTGTATATGCAGCTTTCCCATTTGAATCAGCAGTGCGCACATCAACGTACCAGGTGTGGCCTTTAAGTGAGCAGGTGAAAAAGGTAAGCATCGCCTTCTATGCCAGCAAAATGTGTGCCCATGCGTGTGCGTCAGCGAAGGTAGTCCTTTGCATTTATTAACGCCTAAAGTTAACGGAAAGTTAACTAAAAAGTTAAGTGAAGTCACCGAACTGGCACTCATTCATTTGTTTTGGATGTTCGTCATTATTATTTGTTCATCAAGTCAGTGGGTTGTAAGTCAAGTTCATTAGTAACAGGTTTCCTTACGAGTGAGAAAATTTCAATTTGATATGAAAGCATTTTGAATAGGGCCTCGAAATACCTTATTGAGAAACCCTATAGCAGGAGTTTCGGCGCTTAAAGTAGCCCAGAGGCTTCAGCTGCTAATTTAGTCCTGCTAGGCGCAAGTTATGAATTTTTCACAAAAATCGACTCAAAGTGAACCGATAGAGATTTTTAGCTGAGATTTTCTTTGAAGTGTGTTAAGTCGAGCATAGACTGGTTCAACTCGTTTTAAATGGAAGCGCTTTCGGTTCCGATATTTTCGTTACTTTGACCAATTACACTCTATTTCACAGGCGCGGCTACACTCAATAGTTGATTAGTCAGCAGCTGGGACAGCCAGCCAAGGACATTCAACTAATTCTAATCGCTGCGGAATGCAGGCTATGTCATTGATGACTTGCAGTAAAAGCTAAACGGTTACTTCTTTGTGGATAATCTTTAACTATGTAGCTCTAACTCTTTCGCTGAGAAATAGTAGGGTGAAGTGAACGACGCCTCAACCCGAGATACGATATATACTATATGTAATATGTTTTAAAAATTAAATATCAGAATTTTAGGATAATTGTTCGTTATATGGAACTACGAGTATAGTCATTTGTATGAAACTAACAGGTTGTAAGATTAATCTTAGAGGAAAAAAATAATCACCTGGGTATTTTGACCTCAAAAGATCCATTGCAACAAACCACTATTCATTTAGAGATTGTCGCTGGTCGACGTAGCTTTAAGGAGCTTCGCAAGATCCCTTAATGAGTTGGCATTCAGATGCTGAGCTTCCAGATTCGATGATACAAACAAACGGAGACTAAGTGTGGTGGGTGCTTCAAAGTGCCAAACTATGTGATCTGTATGATTTGCAGCTTCGGGTGCTTTGTCTTAAGGCTTGCACTGAACGAAAGGTCTTACTGAGTGATTTCTACCAAATGATCCAAGTGATTTGGATACCGTCCTAAAGTATAATTAGAAGTAAACTGGAAGAATTTAAAAAAAGTCTAATAATTTTGAGGTTTATTCGATGTTAAAAATTTTGCTATGGATTCTTTTAAAGCCAAATATCTTCAGTTTAGCATGTTGTTTTTAGACAAAACGGAGTTCCATTTCTTCGTGTGCTATTTCGAAAATCCTTTGGCCCCAGTATAATGGACGCAGGACGCAGAAACTCCTGAGGATTCCATGACATTAAATTTCCAAAGTCGTAGCTGTGTTTTTCGGTTATCGGACGATCAGCGCGCATGCAGAGAAACTAGGTTTAGCCATTGTATTAGCTGTGGGACCCTTTCAGAGAAGGAGACTGTTGAGCACTTTCTCTCTCTCTCTCTCTAGACGATTCAGGTGTTGCTTTCTCCGACAGCCTAAATCCCATCAACCTTCTCTATTCCATCAACAGCTCTGATGGGCTGTAGATCTCTGCCCGTTGGAGGACTTAAAATAGTGCTACTTGGGGAGTGCCAAACAGGTTCTTCAACTATTTCACGTATGTACCTACCTAGGATCAAATAAACTTAAAACAAAAATGTGGTTTTGGTCACTCGTTCCCTGTACGCAGTTGAATATAACTCGAAAAGTTATGTCAATCACGCTGTGGAACTTCCAGAAACTACTGTGCATAGTCTCAGTTATTAAGGAAAAAGAAAGAATAAAATGTTGAGCAAAATAATGAAATTTTTTCCGAAATTTTTTTCTAGTTTTATTTATATTCTATCTTAAAACAAAGAAACAAATTCAAATAGAATTGCTGATAGTTTACTTGAAAAACTTCTTACCAGCAAAAAATTCTGAGGGGGTGTTTTTTACAAACCAAAAATATTTTTTTTTGTCAAATTTTTTAACAAAATATTATCTTAAAAAAATATTCTTTTCTAATGTAACTTTTATCACAAAAGGTGAATTTTTTAAGGTAAAAAACCCATGATATTTGACTTTAAAAGCTAAATGCCACTGATTAATGGAAGATATAAGAGAAAATCTAAGGAAGGGTATTTTTAATAAATAACATTAAGCATTTTTTTCCAAAATGACAAAAAATATGTTTCTACCAAAAATGTTTGACAAGAAAACATATTTTTTTCCAAAGATATTTTTTTCAATATATATTTTATCCTAAAAAATATAATTTTTTTATAAACATGTTAACAAAACCGAAGATATTATATTTGGATTTAGAAGCTCCACGCCAGTAATTAATGAGAAAATAGGAAAAATATGAGGAAGCGAGGCTTTCATAAACAACATTAAGTTTTTTTTTTTCAAAATTTTTAACAAAAATAAAAAAAAGCTTTTAATAAGAAAATTAAAGATTAATAAAAAAAATTAAAAATGTCTAACAAAAGGACTAAAAATATAAACTGTTAATAAAAAAAATTAAAATATTAAAAAACTTTGAAGAAACAAGTTATGTGTATTTTATCCTAAAAACATTAACAACATTCAGTTTTTTTCCAAAAAATTTTAACAAAAAAAATTAAAAAAATAAAAAAATTAAAAATGTCTAACAAAAAAATTAAAAATATAAATTTTTAGTAAAAAAATTAAAAGATTTACAAATTAAAAAAAAAAATTATGTATATTTTATCCTAAAAAAAATAAAAACTGTTTTTGTAAAAATGTCAAAACAAACCAAAGATATTTGGTTTATCGGAATAAATCTGAAAATTATAAAATTATTGAAGTGAAACTTCTTAGGCGTCAATGGACGAGCGTGAATGGAGAGTGAAATTTCAAAGCCATGCAACGTTTTCGTTCCGCGAGAGAGAAAAAAAGATATAACGTAGAGGAAAAGGAGAGAGAGAGCTATACCTTATATACATCTTAGATACATTTTAGGCTATTTTTCCTAAGTTTTTCCTTGTGGTTGTTTATTTATAGTGAGCTATAACACTGCCTACTTTCTGGCGCTTGTTTGTTGGTGCAAACTTGTAGGAAATATATTTTTGGTGCCTACTTTTTGGCGTTATATCTCCTTCGTGCCTACTGTTTGGGGCGTTTTTGGTCTCAATTTTTTGGCGTTTTTTTTTTTGGTGCCTGTTTTTTGGCGCTAATTTCCGTTTCCTGGCTAGTGCTTGTGCGTACTATTAAGTGCTATTCATTCCGGCATCAGACTTATTGGTATTGCCTTGCGGTAATTTGTGCCGTTGCTGCGGTCCTGGAATCGCTGCGTTTGTGCGGGTGATAAACCCTCGGAGTAGTGTGCGTTGTTGCCACGGTTTGTGTCCGGCATTTACCTACACCGGTCGACCCTTCTCCGTGTTTTGTAATTTTTGTCTACTTGTATTCTCTGGGCGGCAGAACCGAGTCCAGCTGCCCTCTTCTCCGACATCGGTATCCCCTTGGCCGTCGTTAAAGGGAAACTACACAACTTCTTTCTAAGAAAAGCGCAAGACAGATGGAGGTCTGTCCCATCGTGTGCCATTTCAAAAGCACTATGGCCTCAATACGACATAAACAGAACGCTTAATGTGATGGGAACCCCCCGCCATTAAATTTCCAAACTCATCGCGGTGATCACTGGCCACTGGGTGATCGGCACTCACGCGGAGAAGCTTGGAATTCCGTACAACCCCTATTGCAGAAGCTGTGGGGATCCTGTAGAGAAAGAGACTGTTAAACACTTTCTCTGCAGATGTCCGGCTTTGGCGGCTAGGCGCTTCAGATTCCTCAGCGTTCCCTTTGGGGATGACTTGACGAAATTCTCCAGCCTAGATCCCTTTTCTCTCCTCCGCTACATCAACAACACTGGATGGCTGTAGACGGTCTTATCTCCTCCCTTAATCCTTTCACAGGTAGTGGTCCACTCTATGGTATCAAAACGGCACGTAAGTGCTACTTGTAGCGTACCTGGGGTACTCTTGCCATCTTACCTACCTACCTACCATTCTCTGCAAATGTAGTGAATTTATTTAGATATATATTCTTTCTCTCTCTTTCTATCTCTCTCATTCCCTCTCAGGTCTTTCCCTCTTTCCTTGTAATTCCAAGTAATTCATTATACAGTAATGATCACTGAGAACGCCAATAACAATTCTAACCAAGTTCCTGGTGAGGCTAAGCAATGTTTTGGATTCCCCTCGCTAAAATTTTTAGATTGAAAGTTTTTGTTGGTCTAAGAGATACCTACTACATTCCTACTATTCGCTCATGAAAGTTAGGTCTCTTTATTCTTGCATATGTAATAGTTTCGCCTTATAGAGTTCCATGGCAGTTCGGGTAGGGCTCGTATAAACGCCTTGCCTGGTCCTTTCCTAGAAAGTTTAGCTTGTTTGCTTTTCCTTATTCGCTGTAGGATTTACAGTTTTCATTCATTTGTTTCCATCCATACTTTTGCACCCTTCATTTAACATTTTGCCATTATTGCTTAGAGCAATGACCTTCAGAACACATGCAAATTGTTTGTGTATTACAATTAATAAATAAAAGTAAAATTTTCGAGTTGAGTTAAATTTATAATCTACATGCAATTTTAGTTCCATTTACCTCTAGTCGAATTTTGCTTATCAGCATCAGTTTCGTTGCTTATCAGACATGTTTCACGTCCTACAAATTTTTGTTTATTGCGGTCTGACACAAATACTGACATATCTATGCGTGTAAGTATTTACGGGCAGCAGCCAAAAATTTAAATGATCCCGAGATTGCCGCTCTAAGCAGCTCAGCACAAACAACAAAGGATTAATGTTGTTTCCATTGTATTGCCGTCTGTCCATTATCCAATTCCTGCCTATGTATCAGGTGGGCCAACACGCTTAAGTCCGTTGCCAGCTGCTTATGACTCTTGGCAGTCTGCCTAGTAGGCGTTGGCCGTTGCTGGCGACACAGATTAATTTACATAAATAAATAAGTACACAAAAGCGTATTTGTGTTGCCATATTTCACTATTGTATTAGTACATATTTCGGTATTTATGTTTGTGTACAACTGGCTCAATGTACAGGTTAGTGTGCACCTATGTGGGCGTAAGGCGTGCGTGTACCGTAAGCGAAGGTGGATTCTGTTTGTCAGTGGTGCATGACCATTTTTGTTTGTTTGCAGGTGGCCCTTTACTTGTCGTTTCGGTTGATGTCATTATAATCCCTCTAACTGCCTTCAGGTTGGTTTATTATAATCTCCAATGTATTTTCGCACACCCTCACAGGCGGCCGTTGTAATGCGGTTAAGAAAGCGGAAATGGGCGAATCTTCAAGTGACAATGAGATACAGCCGCTTCTAATTTGGATGAGTTGCTAACTTGTTGACCTCCGCACTCGCTCTGCTTTATGCCAAATACTGAATACTTGTGTGAAGGCAAACGAGCAGCAGCGCTCTGTAAGTATGATGGGCGATTGATGTGGCAGATACACATTGCATAACAATAAAGTAATCCACAAGCGCATTTATACGTACATATCACATATGTGTGTGTGTGTGTGTGGATGAGTAATTTTAGTCAACGACCTGTGAGTTATGAGATGATAATGGCAAGAGGAATACCCGTATGTGTGCACTCGTACACCCCAACTGCTGCTGCTTTTGGATGCCGAAATTTAATGAGTTTAAAAGCTATGCCATACAATATAATTTAAGGCCACCATTTCGCAGCTGATTCCCTGTTGTTATCTCTTATTCTACTTGGCGCGTGCTGTTTCTCGGTAAATGAGTGATGCGGCTTTTAGCCGCAGGCCCCATATGTAGTACATTAGGACTTTCCTTAGCCGTATATTTGTAGGTCCCGTCCCGTTAAGGAATAGTCCAGAAATTATATGCGTTAGCGCAGAATTATGTGGCAGAATTATACGCGTTCTCACGACAGGCGGTTCGACATTACAGAAACGACCCGGACTTATATCGGGCCAAGGGCTATCACTCTAGCAGCATTTCCCTTACATATATGGGCAATGTACCTATATGCTAAAGGGGTTTCCAATAAGAGGTGTTATTCCTGTAAAAAATCAATGGTTTCGTTGCTTGTGTGGCACGTAGCGCCGTCTTGTTGGAAATAAACGTTGTCCATAAATGTTGTACCATCCAATTCCAGCCATAAAAAATCGTTAATCATCTCTCGATAGCGCAATCCATTCACCGTTACTGTTGTTCCAGCTTCATTTTCAAAAAGTAAGGTCCAATGACGCCGCCGGACCATAAACCGCACCAAACAGTCACACGTTGAGGATAGAGAGGCTTTTCAACAATAACTCTTGGATTTCCTGAGCCCTAGATGTGACAATTTTGCTTGTTGACGAAGCCACCGAGGTGAAAATGGGCCTCATCACCCAAGCTGATTATCTGGATGGAATTTCGGATCACTTTCATGCATTTCAACGACCCAATCAGCAAAGACACGACATTGTTGATGATCGGCCGCCTTGAGTTTTCGTGTTAACTGCACTTTATAAGCCCTAAGACCTAAATCTTTTTGCAAACTGCGGTGTAATGACATTTGTGGAATGCCTAATTTCAATGAACGACGACGAATAGACAAACCTGTGTTTTCTTCAACACTTTCGGCTACAACAGCAATATTCTCGGCTGTTATTGGGCGGCTTGCACGGCTTTTCTTCTTCACCTAACTAACTTGTCCCAAAAGCTCGAATTTTTTCACCAATTTCTGTGTTGCGGTCCGACAAGTTGCTTCACGGTGACCCAAAAATGTTCGAGTTCTACGTCTCTGCGAAATTTGCACCACTTTTATCGTGAATTTTATTAATTTCAATGCGTTGTTTAATCGCGTATCGCTCCACTTTTATTAATGGCGTCGTTTCTACTTGTCAAGTATTAAAGAATGACAGCTTTAAAAGTGACATCTACCGAAATAGCGGGCTATTCAAAATAACACCTGTTATTGGAAAACCCTTTATTAATATATTATAATAACAGTAACAACGAAAATAAAAACAAAAATAATAATAAATATCTTGGATTCCAACAAAGTACAAAAATAGACCACACCTCTATTAAAAACCAACTTTCACTGGAATACAAAAAACGCCTTAACCAGATACTTAAAACACAACTAAATTCCAAGAATCCCTGCAAAGCAATCGCACGCACGCGATGCCAATACTCACATACTCCTTCGGTATAATAAAATGGGTGAAAACTGTCAATATCAGTAACCTAAAAAGAACAACACAACTTACCAAATATACAGGGTCCGGCACTCGACGTGTAACCAACTTCAGGCCACACGCTCAGCTGATACGCGGGCATCAGCTGTCTGATAGTTGGCTAAATGTATTATTACAAGCACACCGAAGCATTTTGCCGAGAGTAAATGCGAAAAAAATCAGTAATGGATTTCAAACGTAATAGTGACATTGAATTATACCCGTATTTAGCTGGAAAATCGCCACCAACGATTGTTCGTGAGCTCGAGCATCATAAAGTAAATAAAGTTTTCGTTTATCGCACAACTACTCGTTACAATGATCCTGGTAGCATCGCGAAACGTCATGGAGGTGGTCATCAAAAACGTCACGTGAAATGGTTCAAAAAGTGCCAATCAGATGGCGAAAGAACTTAAAATATCTGGCCATAGCATCCGCCACATATTAAGAAATGATCTCAAAGTTAAACCTTATAAGATCGAAAAGGTGCATCATCTCACATCAAAGCAGCAACAGTCAGACTTGAGAAAATGAAGGAGTTGCTTCGGTTGGTCGAAAGCGGTCAATTTGCGAACACTGTTTTTTCTGTCGAGAATATTTTTGAAACTAAGCAATTCGTCAACTCCCAAAACGATAGGGGTTATTTGACCGACCGTTCATACGAGAATTTTATTCATCGATTGGCCACCAGGAGGCAGCACTCGCCACAGGTAATGGTTTGTGCCGCTGTAACCGCAAATCGGCGCTCTCCAATCATTTTCATCGAGTCTGGTGTCAAGGTAAATGCGAAATGTTATCGGGAAAGTATTCTGGAGGTTGCTTAGAAGTCGTAGGCAGACAAATATTTCGGTGGATGTTTCAACTAGACTCTAACCTAAAGCTCGACTGAACCAACAATGGCAAAAAACAACCTTCCGAACTTCATAACGTGCATGCAATGGCTCTCAAATTCACCAGACGCGAATCCGATGCATTATTCTCTTTGCTCCATTTTCGATAAGAAGGTCTGAACTATAAAATTCACCAGCCTCGAGATGCTAAAAAAGGCCATTGTCCGCGAGCGGACCAGAATACCTGCAAATCACATTCGGACAGTTTACAATTCCTTTCTGGACCGTCTCTAGGCCATAGTCAAGGCAAAAGATGTAAAAAAGTAAATTGATTCTTAATTTTGTAATATTTTCACACATTTTTTAATTTGAATTGAAGAAAAGTAATTTTTTCAAACTAAATTTAAGGCCTTTTTAATTGGTTACACTTCGAGTGCCCTGTAAACACAAAAGTGCCAACACGGAGCAGCGTGGGATAACAGCAATATTAATGATAATAACAACAACACCAGAATTATACGAATTTATAGCCATTTCATTTGGTTTTCACATTTTTGGTTCTAGGAATCTTTAATCCTTTCGGAAAATTCGTACTATATACTCTATAACTTGGGCTTCTACTTAATAATAAATACGTCATTTTCAAAATATTACACTAATATTACACCATAATAAAATAAGTTATTTTGCAGCCCCTATGAAAATTTAACACTTTTTCAGCTTCCGCTACAAAGGAATGAGAGTGAGTTTGTGCCACAAAAACTCTTACGTAGTTTTTAGCTTTCTTTTGAAAATGGTGGGAAATATCTGTATTCAATTTTCACGTGTTCGAATGGCTGAAAAACAGCGATAATGTTACCAAAAGGTTGCAAATGAAAATATCTTCTAAGTGGCAGTCCTCAGAATATAACCATGAAAATTAGCTATCGACCTACACATCGCCGGTGTAATTTTAGTTTTGTGTTTTCTCAGAGTATGCACGTGGATTTTGCTTCATAACATTAGGTTTTAATTGAAAACCAAAACAAATTAAGTTAAACAAGTTAAATATACTTAGCTATTTAATTTTCATTTACGTATACGCATTTAAACATATATATATATGTATGAACTTGCGTTTAGCACACTAAAATAATAGCAATGCTTAAATATTTGGCTCCTTTCCGAATAAATGTATTATACATACAATAAATACCGCAGTTTCAACCACCCAGGTATCGAGCACTGCAAGCATTTGGTTGGGGAATACGTTCGAAGCGTTTTTACCGAAGACTTTTATTTAAATAAAAAACCATAATTACATAGATATATTAATAAGTTAATCAATTATACATTCGCCGTTGCTGTTTGCAACCTCTTCCCACCTCTCAACCAGTTTGTTGATGCTGCTCGCCTGGTCTGGTGTCAAAGAAGTTGTTAAGCCAGTTTGTAAGGATATCTTTGTTATCGAAGGTAAAGCCCTTTACATGATTTGATAGAAAGCGGAGGAGCGAAAAAGATGATAATTGGGCGGTGCAAGGTCCGGAGAGTACGGCAGGTGCTGAGGGACCTCCTATTCGAGTGCAGTTCTTGGAGTGCGGCTTTGCCGACTTGTGCCACATGTGCGTTGTCGTGAAGGAGTATAGTTTGACCATATCGATCAGGTATAGGGTTATTCACCGCACCTTCAACTTTTTTCCGATAGGGAGGGCGAACGACGCAATATTTTTTATTTTTCGCTTGTCATTTGTAAACTTCATTAGTATCCATTTCATCATGGAACGCTACACACTTGAGCAACGATTGCAAATCGTGCAAACTTTTTATGAAAATAATCGTTCTGTTGCTGCTACTTTAAGAGCATTACGGCCATTTTAGGGTCCATTTAACAAGCCGTCCCGTTTTGGGGTTATGTGAAGTCCTTGGTCTACAGTAACAAGCCGGCGACGATTTGTCAGCTCAGAGCCAATATTGAACGCGAAATTGCTGGAATTTCGGCCGATTTATGCAAAAGAGTGGTCGAAAATTGGGTTCAACGATTGGACTTCGTAAAACGTGCATGCGGTGGTCATACAAAAGAAATCGAATTTGATACTTAAATGTATATGTTCAAACTCGATAATAAAAAAAAAATTAGTTAAAAAAGTCAAACCGTTTGTGTTTTATTCAAAAAAGTTCAAAAGTTGAAGCGCTCTTACTGAAAAACCCTATATTTTCAGTCGAATAGCTTTATTCATGCGGTGTAGCTGGGCAATGTAGAGCTTCCTGTTGACCGTAGCATTCTTTTTTTTGAGCGTTTCTCCGTGCACCATCCCCTCCCAGTCGCACCAAACACATATCATGATCTTCTTTCGATCAAGATCCGGCTTGACTCTCGACTTTGGTGTAACTACTATAGCTACCCACTCCTTTCTTTGCTTCATATTGATGTACAGGCACCATTTCTCATCTACTGTGACGATTCGGTACAAAAAGCGCTGTTCATGACCGCGTGTTGCTCGATGGTGGGCGGGACGCTAAGAAGCAATTCGAAGGCGACTTTCTTTGTTTTATTCGGTGAGCTGGTGAGACCCCTAGGCGCCAAATTTTTCGGTAAATCCCATTGAACGAAGGTGATTAAGAATCAGTTTATGATCGCAGTTCATTTTTTCCACCAATTCACAGTTGTTTTGGCGACCATTCTTCTTCAAAAGTAATTTGAGACCTTCTTCATAGAATTCAGAAAGCCTTCCCTTGCGGGACGTGTCAAAGTCGCCATTTTTGAACTTTGCAAACCATTTCCATGCTATAGACTTGCCTATGACTCCTTCTTCATACACGTCGTAAATGTCCCGTGCTACTTAGGCACATTCTTGACCTGGATGAAAACCAAAGAAGAGCAGCTGTCGAAAGTGGTTGGCGTACTAGGTATTCCATTTCTAAGTCTCAAAACTAAAAAAAAAAATAACTCAAAAATGCAATTAGCATAGTTTAGTAGAGCATAACTCGATAGAACTCGAATGAGTACTTACCCTTTGCGAAGCAGCAAACAAATCATTGTAAAATAAAAAAATATAAAAACGCCTTGAACTTATTACCCAACCCAATAATTGCCAACGCTGAGGATACCGTAGCAACTTAAGGGTAACCATGCTAAAAACATCTGGCTCCGTAGTGGAACTAACGAAGCGCTACGGGTTAAAGGAATTAGCTGGATGAAAATAATGTTGAAAAGTGGGAGGAAAAAGGTCGCGTTTAGTGAGTTGCATAATTTTGAAAAATCGCTTTTGATAGGTTAAAGTGCTAAGCTTTGAAAAAATGAAAGCGTTTCGTTTGTTCTGGTTCGAGAGTTAAGCTTTGGCGTCTCGCGCCAGCCTCGCCCTGTATACACTTGCACATTTGTGTGCTCTGCCTGGGAGTTATCACGATTATCCACCACATTAAACCCATGGAAGTAATTTAACTAAAACCGGCGGGAAATCATAAATATTATCTAGAAATATTTAAATCTTATCTATCGCGTTGCACCACCTGCCGGCAACAGATTTAACAACATCAAGCCTAATGTGAAAACAATCGACTACACTTATGCACGTAATTATTTATGTTGTTTTTGGCACGCATAAATAAAATGCACATACATGCACACATACATACGTACATATGTATGTATGCATGTTACAATATGCTGAAATATATGGGCCATAAGTTCGTTGTGGCAGCGGCGAAAAATAAACCAACGACAACTGAAAATGTTACGACGCAATTATCGTGTCACGCAGCAACAACAACAACACCGAATACGATAATACATGATAATAACGTGTACATATGTAAGTGTGTGTATGCGTGTTTAAAATACAAGGGAGTACCGTACAACACTAATGAAAGCAGCAGTGAACGCAGCATTGACGTCGACAACTTTCTATAGCAGCGTCAACATCCTCATTACAACATCGACAAGCGCAACAACATGGCACAGCCCGCAAACTGTAAGCAAATGGCAGCTGGAACAACAACGACAACAACAACAGCGCCAGCAGAAAAGCAGAAGCAGCAATCACAACTACACACACACTCGCACACGCGCATGCACACACACATACATTTTACTGCATAAATTATTCAACATATGAGGCACTAAAGCAGTGCCAGGCAGCCAGGCACCAAGGCAGCTAGGCTCTTAGCTTGCGAGCGAGCGTAAGGGTGAGCGTAAGGGCGAGCGAATGGCATTGGCACATACTCGTAATTGTTCTACAAGCATAAAATAATAACGATTACAATAATAACAACAAAGATAGTGAGAGGTACAAAAACAGCAATATTTGAGCTACACAACCGC
The DNA here is from genome assembly GCF_028408465.1 of Anastrepha ludens. Lineage (NCBI taxonomy): Eukaryota > Metazoa > Arthropoda > Insecta > Diptera > Tephritidae > Anastrepha > Anastrepha ludens. Next base: position 41,880,742 of record NC_071499.1, on the reverse strand, counting down.
TGGGCATACTTAAATGTTAAAGCGAAAGCAACAACAAGAACTACTCCTAGAATAAAGATGCAAAAACCCAAATACGCTTAAAGGAAAACTGCTCTTGAGAGCGAGGGTTGTATGTTTTGGTAATTGCGGAATTTCGCCTGTCGCTGTCATTGGTGACTATATATTATACTACATACTATACACGTAGCTGCTTGTTTCCTTCGTAAGCTGTACGGATTTCAGTTGTCTGCGCTGCGTAATCCGAAGTTCAAGTTGTCGGTCCGCAGGCTGGATGGAAGTGCGTTTACTAGCTGCGTTCGTAGAGTACTATAAAAAAAAAAACTTGAACAATGCAACGAATGATGATCAAGCGGTGTACGATGTGCTGTTTGTCTCCTCTTGCGTGAAGAGAACTGTGGGAAAAATTACGAGTAAGACTGCGCTGCGAGGAAATACAAGTGATTTTAGCACCTGGCAAATTGGACGTGACGATGTCTCAGGCAGTGCCAATTCTTCTACTGCATCTATTTTCCATAATCAGAACCAGTCCAAAAGCAACAGTTCTCAATTTGAAGGTTTGTGTGCATGAAATGAAACAATGCGCCAGCTCGCGTTGATGCTGATAATGCAATAATCGATAGGAGCTGGGTTCGATATTTGGAAAAGTCCAGGTCTATAGTTTTTTTAAGTTATTGAACTTTGTTGTAAAGAAGCCTTTAACAGTGTTAAAGGGGAGACAATCAATGTAGCACTTACTGACTTTGGAGTAGAACCGGGCTTGGTCGGCTTCATTCACAAAATGCGAAATAGCAGAATCATTGAAGCGAATCTAGGAGAATCGGTACGCAGGAGATTGGTGAGTAGAGGTACAGATTGGTGAGTACAGGTACACCGCAAGGTGGAGTGCTCTCACCGTTTTTATGGAACGCAGCTGTAAATAACCTTCTGTTAATACTGGAATCGGTGGGTTGTAAGATGATAGCTTACGCCGATGATTTTGTTATTGCCGTCTTTGGTAAGTTTCTATCTACATTAAGGGACTTAATACAAAAGGCTCTAGATATACCTTATTTCTAGGTGGGCAGAAAAGTGTGGTCTAGGAGTCAACCCAGGTAAAACACAACTCATATTGCTCACTAGGAAACACAGAAACCCTCAGTTAAGTCCAATTATGCTCAAGAGGGAAGCTCTTGTGATTTCGGAAGAAACCAAGTACTTGGGACTAACCATAGATAGGAAATTGACTTGGAAGTCAAACCTCTTAGAAAAAGTTAGGAAAGCGAGGCTTGGTTTTTGTGCCTGTAAGAGAGCTTTAGGTAAGAAATGGGGAACTAAACCTAAGGTTACTCATTGGCTTTATACTGCAGTTGTCAGACCCATTCTTCTACATGGAAATGTTGTCTGGTGGTGTGCTAAGCAGAAAACTACCGGTTCTAATTTATTGAGTAAGGTGCAGAGATCAGCGGAATTAGCAATATGTGGCGTCATGAAAACCACGCCATCCATGACTTTGGGCATCATGTTACACCTGCCACCCCTTGATCTATTCTGCAAATACTCAGCGGTTATGCGTTATTAGCAAAGTCTAAACAAAACTTAAAGAGGTGGGGTAAAAGCGGTGGGGTAAGCTGATGATGTGGTGTTAATGGCGTCAGGACTGTGTTCTAATACGATCAGTGGGATCATCCAAAGGGCGTTAGGCGAGCTTAACTCTTGGGCAACAGGCTGTGGCCTAAGTTTAAGCTCACATAAAACAACTTTTACCCTACCAAATATCAACAGACAAACTCTTTCAATATCACCCAGTGCAAAGTACCTAGGGGTAATTCTGGACTCCAAACTTAGCTGGAAGTTAAACGTCGAAGAACGGGTAAGGAAAGCAGAAATTGCTTTATGTGCCTATAAACGTATGCTTGGAAGAAGATGGGGTCTTCAACCCAAGCATACATTATGGCTGTATAAGACGGTTATACGACCTATTCTATCGTATGGTTCGGTAGTTTGGTGGAAGGCTCTAGGGAGAGAGTACAATTCCAAACTACTCGGCAGAATACAGCCTGTGCAATAACGGTCGGTGCAATCAGATCATGTCCTAGAGAGGTTCTCAATGCACTGACACACGTTATTCCAATAGACCTACATATAAAGAAGACGGCAACCATGAGTGCATTTGGGTTCAATGAAGCGGGTCGCTGGAAAGAAAAAACTTACGCTCACGCTAGTCTATTATTGCGACAAACTCAGTTAACCTCGGTGAGGACTGACTACATCGTCCCGATGGTAACGTTCAATAGGAATTTTGCCACACTCTTTCCATCTAAGGTGGAATGGAATAAGGGATTCTCTCTAAGCAACTTCCACACTATAGTCTATACGGATGGCAGTAAAGTGGACTGCGGTGTTGGAGCTGGTATATATTCTCACAGACTTGGCAGGCGGAAGTACTGGCAATTGGGTAAGCTTGTAGGCTACTAACCACGGATTTCTCTTTTAAGGGCAATATCGCTATTCTTTCAGATAGCCAAGCTGCAATCCAGGCGCTGGACTGGGCTACAACAACCTCTAAAGTGGTAGAGCAAAGTAGGAATAGCCTCACCACCTTGAGTGAAACCCGTAAAGTAACCTTAATTTGGGTCCCGGGACACCGGAACATAGAAGGTAACGAAAAAGCCTATGAACTGGCAAGAAGGGGATCTGTCATGAATAGCGTTCTTGCAGTACCGGTATTCACACCATTAGGTGCGGCCAATAATGCAATTTCCCTAAAATACCCTTGAATCGCAGATTGTAGATGGAGAGACCAGACGAAATGCAAAATCAGCAGGACGTTATGGCCTACCTACAACCTCAAGCAATCGTCGACATACATGAGACGACGGTACGCCTGTAGACTAACGGCAGTCATAACTGGCGTCTGGTCTATCGGAGAACAAGCTGCCAAAATGGGCATCCCTCACAACACATACTGTCGTAGTTGTAAACAACCGGAGAAAAAAGAAACAATCTTTCACTTCCTCTGTGAATGCCCTGCCCTATGGAAGGACAGAATGTTAACCCTGAGCAAACCGCTGTTCGTGAGTCTCGAGCGACTGTCTGGCTTAGACGTCGACAACCTAAAAAGGTTCCTGAACCATACAGACTGGATATAGTCTTACTGTAAGTAAATGTTAAACAAGTTGGCAACGAGGATGTGGCAACAAAATGGTGCGGAAGCGCTAGTTTGATTCTGGATGAATCACCACTCAAACCAACCAACCCACCAACCAACCAACCAACAAAAGTGATACTTCTTTCCCACAATTGCTTGTCAAGCAAAGAGATTACTAAGAAATTTGGACTCCATTTTGGACATATGTTTTTCATTCAAAATCCTCTTCGAGTCTGCAATGTACAACTTTTTGGCCTGAAACTTGGAAAAAGGATACTGAAATGAAATATATTTATGTCTCATCATTCATGCTGCTCCCACCGAATTTTTCAAAAAAACCATTTATTAATTTTTCGGCACAATGTTTTGCACCTGTAGTCCTCACAGCATTTCTGTCTAGAGCTACTTGTACTTTGAATGTCTGTAAGGCAGTTTCGAAACAAAAAGCTTGAAGCACACCACCTTCTGCGGCAGTCCACTTCCACCTTCTGTACTAGTCTGCTGCCGGCAATGTTGGTGTGCCTTTTATGTATTAAAGGTTCCGTAAGCGAAATAAAATTAGTTATGGGCGCAGTAATAAATCTCGCTCTTTCTCAGTATTTTTATTATTGTAAAAATTAAAGCTCTAAGCAATTAGATTTTTTTTTTATTTAATTGCTACAGATTTGATACCGATTTTCTGATCAGGTTTTTTACCTGAGAGAGGGCATTTCCTAACTAAAAGTTCTGAATGGGCACTACCGCACTCGATTCAATAATCAAAAAAAAAAATATAGCCAATTTTCTTTATGTTGTTTGCATACGTAAAAGCAAAAACACCTTTTTTTGTCGCTTCTACAGCATTGCCTGAGGTTGCGTATACGCCCCGCCAGTCGCACGAGATTTATTTTTGACTTCAAATTGAGGTTTTCTCCAAATATTGGTCTACATTACATTTTCTACGTAAATAAAAGTAACGAAATGACAAACATCCATTCATATATACAATCGTAATATACAAAAAAGTGTATCAGCTGGCACTACACTTGAAGCAGTAAAGCTCCAACTGCTACTAAAAGGTAGAATCAAATAACATTCATGGTACTAGGTCACCAGCTGAAAGCAGCGACGCAACATGTACAAAACAACAGCGAAGAGCAGAAGTCCTGGCTGGCAGTGCTGTGTCACAGAAATCCAAGAGAGCGCACTGCTCTGCATTCAGCTGGTTGAATAAAATGTTAAGAGAGAATTGAATCTCCAGTTTTACTCTTTGACTAAAGCGAATTACTAGAGTAGCTGTGTATGGCAGCTGTTTGATTTTTTACTTTAACATATTTGATTACAACATTGCACCACGACCTTTGGCAACATATCGAGCAGGCGCTTACACTCGAAGGTGGCTAAACATTTACACAATTACAAAAAAAGTATTCCATTCAATATTGAATGTGTGCGAGTGAGTGAGGGTGTCATATTGTGTGCACCTTGGATTTGAAATGTTTAACTGTGGGTGGGCTGTATAACAAAAATTTGATGCTAGACTATCGTTGTGGTTTGAAGCACGCAAGATTTTAATGCTTTGTTGGTTGAATGATATTTTGTATATATTGATGGCAGTTACTGGAAGGGTTTTGTGGTAGATGTAGCGCTGCGGTAGATGTAGCATTAAGTTGTGGGTATTTCGATATATTTACTTACATTTACCAATTTCGGATATGATGCTGTTATTCTTGACCAATATTTGTGCTGGCTAGCCAGGTTTGGATAACAACGACTACAGTTTCAACGCAAAATTATACAAATATTTAGAAAAATTGTAATGCTGTGATGATGAGGAGCTGTGCAGCCTGACTGTTGAACTTCTAAAATAAGTCAAACCCTTATAATGCACTTACTAAAAACCTCATTTAAATGTAGTTTGCGTCCAAAATTTGTATCAGCATGTCAAGTATGTACAGAGTCTTCTTCTTCTTTCTTTATTAGGAATTTATTCCTGTTATTTACAATACACAAATTCAATATGAATGAATATTTAATTCATTATACATTTGTATGAATATTTAAACTATATGATTCAACAATCTGATATTTATAAAATGATGTTAGAAAAAAATATTTTGTTGTTTCTGTAAGTTAAAATCACCTTGCGAGCTCGATATCCAGCATTCGTTCCATCTTTTGGGTAGTCGTTCCATCATATGGCTTAGCTTTCCTAACTATCATACTTTGGATATGCTGCCAGAGTGCCTCCTTTCAACATGATTTTGCCATTGTTTTCTTCTGCTTCTGCTAAATTTGTTGATATCCCCGACGTCACAAGCCTCACAGAACTCGACATTCGTTTTTCAATCGTACAGAGTGTGCCCGGCGATAGCTCTAAGTTCATATATTTCAGTAGTTGTTGCTTATTTTTGTGTTGTTGCCGTATCAGCACTCGCTTCTGAAGCTTACACTAGTATTGGTTGCCCATAAGTTGTATACATAAGCGATCTATTTTTTATGCGCAAATTATACCTTTTACACCTCCTAGTACGATAGCTGCCTAAGTAACGTGGATTTTCAATAAATTTTTTTTTTATTTTTGTTGCTGGTTGTTCCCGTTCGTTTAATTTAAAAGAGGGCGTGGAAGTTGACTC